>NC_141694.1:1712394620-1712994620 GCF_964263255.1 Lissotriton vulgaris
TTGCATGCACCATGGTGCAAGAGTGCCTCTGTTGCATGCACCATGGTGCAAGGGTGCCTCTGTTGCATGCACCATGGTGCAAGAGTGCCTCTGTTGCATGCACCATGGTGCAAGGGTGCCTCTGCTGCATGCACCATGGTGCAAGAGTGCCTCTGTTGCATGCATCATGGTGCAAGAGTGCCTCTGCTGCATGTACCATGGTGCAAGGGTGTCTCTGTTGCATGCACCATGGTGCAAGAGTGCCTCTGTTGCATGTACCATGGTGCAAGGGTGCCTCTGTTGCATGCACCATGGTGCAAGAGTGCCTCTGTTGCATGTACCATGGTGCAAGGGTGCCTCTGTTGCATGCACCATGGTGCAAGAATGCCTCTGTTGCATGTACCATGGTGCAAGGGTGCCTCTGTTGCATGCACCATGGTGCAAGAGTGCCTCTGCTGCATGCACCATGGTGCAAGAGTGCCTCTGTTGCATGCATCATGGTGCAAGAGGGCCTCTGCTGCATGTACCATGGTGCAAGGGTGCCTCTGTTGCATGCACCATGGTGCAAGAGTGCCTCTGTTGCATGTACCATGGTACAAGGGTGCCTCTGTTGCATGCACCATGGTGCAAGAGTGCCTCTGTTGCATGTAGCATGGTGCAAGGGTGCCTCTGCTGCATGTACCATGGTGCAAGGGTGCCTCTGTTGCATGCACCATGGTGCAAGAGTGCCTCTGTTGCATGCACCATGGTGCAACGGTGCCTCTGTTGCATGTACCATGGTGCAAGAGTGCCTCTGTTGCATGTACCATGGTGCAAGAGTGCCTCTGTTGCATGCATCATGGTGCAAGAGTGCCTCTGCTGCATGTACCATGGTGCAAGGGTGCCTCTGTTGCATGCACCATGGTGCAAGAGTGCCTCTGTTGCATGCACCATGGTGCAACGGTGCCTCTGTTGCATGTACCATGGTCCAAGGGTGCCTCTGTTGCATGCACCATGGTACAAGGGTGCCTCTGTTGCATGCCGGATTGTTTTTGTGCAGTAAGGGAGACCTTCCTGCACAAAAACATCGCTGAGAGGCATATTCCTTCATCTATGAGAAAGCAGCACACATAGAAAGAGGAGGTAACAGGGAGAAATAAAGATGTTTCTCCATGTTATGCCTCTCCTTGGAGGGTGTCTCTTTTTGGGGCATTCTGAGGCTTACCAATTTTGGTAAATCTGGGAATGTGTCAAAATCCATGGGAGTTGTATGGGAACACCCATGCAACACCTTCCCAGGGAAGAGTAAGGCAGACCAGCAATTTGCGCTGCATTGCTTTATTCCAGCTTTATGCAGCCACTCAGGGCCACGCAAAGTGGTCATGCATGGCTCCAGAAATCTCACTTAAGGTTTACGTTACGCATGTACCACGTTGCGTGGTGCAAATGTCGTGCAAACCGAGTCATATTTATGGCCCTACGTCTCTAGAGCATGTGTCTTTCTAGCTTAAAAAGCAGGCACAGTGCCCCCACACATATTTTCATTTCAGAGCTGGATCAGATCCATTTATGAATCACATTTTTCAAGAAGCACAGAGCCAATTTAAGGAAGCGTAAAATCAGGTTGGCTAAATCGCAGGAGGATCAGACTGCATGAGCAGCTTGGTCCCGGCTCAGATATCCCTCCTGTGTTGTTACCGCTGAGCCACTCCATTAGCCCCCACAACACCTAGCCCCACACATGCACCCCCTTCTATTTACTACCTGCTCAGAAGAGGTGGTAAATAAGAGCATTCCTTCGCATGGACTCATTCTGTGGCATTATTATTTGCACATTACTGGTGTTTACAGGTACAGAGTTACCCCGTCAATACCATGCATCTCATCATCAGAGAAGTAGTGCAAGCTTTTTTTTTTATTAGACGTGATCTCCCAGTCTTTTCGTTGTTGCAAGACGTATTGTGAGCTTACAAAGAACATACGGGGAGGGTGCTTGTAGCCCACCCATTTGGTTGGCTTTCCTGCCACTCTAATTTGCCTGCTTTTTATTCTTGTCCCAAAATCTTGTGTTCATCCCTCCCTTGCAGCGTTACCTCTTTACAATCAGTTTCGATTGGTTGCCTTGGTATGCAGACAAAATATCGATATTTAAATATCGATATACAATAATATTGAAGTTTAAATATCGAAGGGACATAATATAGAAGGTAAGTAATATCGATTGATTTAATATCGATATTAGTAATATCAAAGTTTTAAATATCGATGTTAATAATATCGATGTTAATAATTTCGATGTTACTAATATCGATTTTTAAATTATTTTTGTGTATATTATGTATTTATTAAGTTTTTAATTGTAATTTATTTAAATTTTGTATTTTAGTACTGTAGCGGGTTGTGGGTTTATAGAGGAATAGGTTGGGAAGTAATTTAACACCTTGGCTGCTAATGGTTTTCCCCTCCTGTGCTGATCCTGATTGAACCCCATTGTTCATGACGAGCTCAGCTCGTCATAAGCACAGCTCCACTGTGCCTCATGACGAGCTGAGCTCGTCATGAGCAGCGAAGGGGTTAATGATGTTAAATTAATTATTAATTAGTAGGAATTATACATTAATTTTAATTAATTGATAATTATTTTTAATTATTTGGTAATTTATTTTAATTAATTGATTAATTGATAATTATGTTCTGTAGAGGGTTGTGGGTTTATAGGGGAATAGGGTGGGATGTCATTTAATTATGTTAAATTAATTATTAATTAGTAGGAATTATAAATTAATTTGAATTAATTGATAATTATTTTTAATTAATTGGTAATTAATTTTAAATAATTGATTAATTGATAAAAATGTAATTAAGTAAAAATATTTTTTAATTAATTGTTTTGTTAATTATATAATTGTTAATTAATTATTAATTGGTAATTAAATATTATTAAACAGTATTTTTTATTAGTTTTTTAGTTAAATATATTTTGCTAATCATGTTTTTAATAATTATATATTGGTATTTGTAAATGGTTTATATTTATTTAATACGTTTTTTATTATTTAAAAAAATACATTTATTTATAAGTATGTTATTTTTACCCCTACGCTATCTAACAATTTCCCTACTGTTGCACTCTCTGGAGTTGGAATAGTAATTTTTACTCCTACGCTATCCAACACTTTCCTTACTGTTGCACTCTCTGGAGTGGGAATAGTAATTGTTACCCCTACGCTATCCAACACTTTCCCTACTGTCGCACTCTCTGGAGTTGGAATAGTAACTGTTACCCCTACCCTATCCAACACTTTCCCTACTGTTGCACACTCTGGAGTGGGAATAGTAATTGTTACCCCCACGCTACCCAAAACTTTCCCTACTGTTGCACTCTCTGGAGTTGGAATAGTATTTGTTACCCCTACGCTATCCAACACTTTTCCTACTATTGCACTCTCTGGAGTGGAAATAATAATTTTTACCCGTAAGCTATCCAAAATGTATTTAATTTTTTTTATTTGTTTTACATTTTTATTAATTGTTATTTATATTATTATTTGATGTATATAAATTTATTTGTAATTTATTATATTTTCATTTATTTATAAGTTATTAAAATAATTTATTAGAGGAATTATTAATGAAGTATATACTCTGTATTATATCTTTATTATTATTAGTTTTTATTACATTATTTATTAATTTTAAATATTATAATATATTTTTAACTATGTTTATTACATTTATAAGTATTATTTTTTCGGGGGCGTGGCTACGGGCCAAGCATGGAGGACGTGAACTGAGTCAACTCTGACCCATGCCCTGAACGTACGCTAAATATCCTGTGACCCCTGTTCCCTCTGGGCACCCACTTTCGCCCCATTGCTTATGACAGAGTGTGGGATTGGCGGTAACAACTTTGGAAGTGATTCCTGTTCCAGAAACGTGTGGAGAACTGCCGGGAACTGAGTGGCCTTGCTGAGCAACGGAAGACACGGTCTGGCGTAAAGGGAGAAGCCGATCCTAGTGCCACGCACGGGCAGAGGCATCGGCCCGGAGTCTGGAGGTGTACGCACCGTGACCCACCGGGAGTGTGACGGACAGCGTCTGAACCCCACGGAACAACTGCACAGGGGTGGCGATTGAGGACATAGCGCGGCGGGCTCGAAGTAAGCCTCCGGAGGGAGACCCAGGGACGGGGAGCAGACCCGACAGAAACAGCCCCACAACGCCGAATCTGCTGAGCCACAGTTGAAGTAAGTGGCACGGGGAAACGGGGCTGGAGAAAGCGATAGAGCGGAGGAAAGCCCGGAGTTCAAGACAGTCTCCCGGGTGCTAGACCAGACGGGGGGAATAGCCCAGATCGCAGCGTACAAGACGACGGGCGCCATTTTGTAATGTGCCGTAGAAGACCAATGCACGCATGAGCCCCACAGAGTGCCCTTAACTACCCGGGAGCGACTGCATACCGAAGGCATACTAAGACAACGCGATCCCACGAGCAAAACAAAGGGGAATGAGCTGATACCATATATTGCATGACGACGTGGGCCGGACCGATAATCGCCGAAATAAGAACACAGAATACTGAATAGCGATCTATACGGAATCAACAATGGCTAGCGGCCCACCACCAGCCCGAGTGACTGCAGAGATAGATGTGACGCACCATGCATACACCCTGACCATTGCCGAGGCAGCGGTACCGCGCCCTCGTGCTGAAGTGCGGTCAGCAGCACAAAACGTGAACCACGACTGCACTGAGAGTTGTACCGGGGTGCGCCCTAACCCCCCCCCCCTAACAGGACACAGGGGAAATCAGATCGGCACACAGGGTGGGTGTGGTGCAGTGACAGTCTGAGCGATAAGATTGCACATACGCCCACAACCTCTGCCACCACTGGATAGGACTCCTGCTGAGCGCTTCGACCACCAGCCCTCCCAGCATATGGATGCAGTGCATGAATAGTGCCAACAACACCAAAGTGGGGAACCAAGCGTATCCACAAGAAAACGGAGCGTGGCGCCAATCAAACAAGCAATCATGGGAAGAAACAGGCTCAATCAACAAGACCCTGTGGCGAACGCCGAACAACAATCTACTGGCTCTGAGGACCCACTGGCCTCTTCCAACAACGAAATCATATGTCCGACGGGCAAGGACACGCAGGAGGCCAAATTAGATCTTATTTTGACGGAAATAAGGGCCTCCAGAGAAGCACTGGAATCACGGATCGATGCAATGTCAACGGGCCTGTCACTCCTGAAGGCCGACCACAACAAGCTGGCGAAGAAAGAAACGGAACACAAAATTGCACTGGACGACCTGATCCCACAACAAACATAACACTCCACGAGACTGGAGAACATGGAACGGCAACTTGGGACATTGAGAGATAGAGTGGATGAGGCGGAAGGGCGTGCATGCTGAAATAATGTAATACATACTGGGCGTCCCGGAACGCAGCGAGGGGAGAAACCCCACACAGTTTGTGGAGGACTGGCTGAAGACAGTGGTGGACCAACTGACCTTACTCCCCTATACAGTGTGGAGCTGGCACACAGAATACCTCCGAAGCCGCCCGGACCTGGGGCTCCACCGCGACCTCTGATTGCACGCCTACTACACTATAAGGACAGAGACTCAGTGCTAAGGGCAGCCAGAGAGAAAGCTCCATTAAAGTTCGAAAACAAGACGATATCTATCTACCCGGATTTCACCCCGGCGGTCAAAAAGGCCAGATCGACTTTCCTGGGAGTGAAACACAAGCTGCGAGATCGTAATCTGAAGTATGCACTCCTCTTTCCTGCCCGCCTAAAAATCATGCACGGAAACGAAACTTTTTTTTTCGAATCCCCGGAGGAGGCTTCGGAGTGGATGGAAGTAGCACTAACACCACTGCACACGCAAGATTCCATGGAGGAAGACCAAGAGGATGGACCATCTCGCCAAGGAGCAATGCAGCCCAACACACGGGACACCTTCATGGAGAAACCCAATGCGAAAGGAAGGAGGACACCGGACAGGCCGAGGTCGAATTCAGCAGGGACTTTGCTTACGACGGATGCGCTGGCAGCGCATGATGCCAGAGATAAAACGGACATGGGCAGCACCTCAGACTCACATACGGAACTGTCAGGATCTGTCACTAGTTTGCAAATGTTCCCGAAAATCACTACACAAGGGCCGAACGAATTCTAATTGTAACTGTTGAAGACATCACCTGGTAATGTATGATGATTATGTGTGATGGCGGCAGTGGGCAAACAGGGTACATATTATACACAGGGTAAATCGCTGTAACTACCAGCGGATACCTAGTGAGTGCGTGTGCCCGACCACACCCCCCAAGGCGCAAGCACGCTTCCGTTTATTGGTTGCCCACGTTGGGCGCTGATGTTTGGTCCCCAGATCTTTTCAGATGGAGACCTTAAGGTTAGTGGGTTTAATATGGTAACCGCACTTATGACTCCTGCATACATACACTACACACAAATTGTACTGGGTTTGACATTTGTAATGGACGCACACTGTCAAGAGGACCGTTCCTGGACTCCAGTATTCTGTGCGAACGATCTGGAGAGGGTCTTTAGACGAATAACTCCCAATGCCCCCACACCCCTGGTCCCAGAGGACTCTGAGCTCAGGAATGAAAGGGAAAGGGGAAGTGGATGACAAACAAGAGAGGCTGCCACACCCTGGTGTCTTCTAGCTTCGTATTTGCTTTTCAGATACCTGTAAGAGGAGCATAACATTAGTACATTCCCATAAGTCTTGGCATTCCTACTCTAATGCTGTTTCTATTCGCACTTATGGATACCTGTGTTGGGTGTGGAGTGTGCTTCTCTCTTAAGACATTGAAGACATAACTTGCAGGGCTGGTGGAATAAAGGTTCAGCTGCTGTCGACGAATAGGCTAACAACCACCCTTGGGAATAAGGATATAGCCTACATGCGCATTCATTATACCCCTAAACACTACCAAGTGGAATTGCCTGCAGTTTGGAAGGAAGTTGCTGGAACCTCAAGCTTCGAATGTCTCTGTGTATTATACTGACGTTTTCTAATGAAATGCTCTTCGTGCGGATTGTCAGTTGAACTCAAAAAGGAACTCGATGAGGCAAATTCATATTACATTCATAGAATTGTAGCCAAGCTCGAATTGTCCAGAAATGAAACAGCAGAGCCCCAACTGAAACGCTAATGCTTCAGAAATAAACTTCTAAGACCAAGGCTCTTCAGGAAACTGGTTTGCGAGGAGTTACAAATTAACAGTTTGAAAGCGCTCGTATTATCAGTTCCAGAAGCGCTTCCTAAAACTAAAGAGTTCAACAGGAGGTCACATGAACTTGACGACAGTCGGAAAATTCCAAACTCTCACGGGCTAGAGAGTAGTTACTCTGTTAACCTCTCAGAAACGTCTTACCTCGACTCCGGCAAGATAACAGGAAATACCGGAGGAGACTCACTACTGCTCAAAGGTTGTCCGAAGGCTTCTAGGATGCTGGAAAGTTCAGAGGAAATCTTCGGACTTCGGAAACAACAACCAGAAGGGAAGCGGCTCAAGAATTGAGAAGCCTCGGCGGAGACTCTCACTGGAACGTCCGCTTCCACTCAGAAGGCAGTTGAAGTGCGCAGCACAATTACAGCGCGCGCACGAAATGGCCGATCAAAAGGAAGACTAGAACGTCAACCTTCAAGCTTGGACGGCGCCGTTGTGATAGAACTTCCTTGTTCTTCAACCAAGTCTATTGTAAAGCGGATCTCTTGGAAAGAGATCGGAAGAACTAAGGAAACTTCTTAAGCCTAGAGCCAGGTAAAGAAGCAAACTGCGACACCAGGGCGGCCTTGACACAAACTGCCATGGAGTCTCCTAGCACATATAAGATATGCACCTGGAATGTGCGGAGTATGGGATCAGTACACAAGTGGCATAGAATTCTAGCACAGTTGAATCGGAGACAGGTGAATATAGCATACCTCCAGGAGACCCACCTTAATGGTGCAGAGGGAACTAAACTACATAAGAAATGGAAGGGCCAATTGTTCGCCACTACTTATTCAGCGTTCTCAAGAGGAGCAGCTGTATGGCTCAAAAACACTGTTCCCTTCAAAATGATAGAGCAAAGAGTGGACACAGAGGGTAGATACGTGTTTGTACGCGGGACATTAGACAGTTCCCCATAGTACTCGGCAGTATATACGCGCCAAACACAGATCAGATGTCGTTCCTCGCCATAATTAGCAGGGTGCTAGCTGCATGGCCAGAGTATGACTGGGTAATAGGAGAAGACTATAACGCAGTCCTAGATATTTCCCTCGACAGTTCACATCCCCCACTACATGCAACGGAGAGTAGGAAACAGGCCGAAGCACTCACACAATGGGCAGATGGTTGGGATTTGACCGATGTATGGAGGAGCAAAAATGTATTACACAGGGAATACACCTTCTTTTCTCCACCTCACAAATTACACACCAGGATAGATCGCATCTTCTGCTCCAGAGCCTTATTGGGGTCTATGGTGACTGCTGTGCATATAGGGAAGACGTTCTCCGACTACAACCCGATAGAAATCACAATACGTTGGGGTAGGATCCCGACTCCAATACCAACATGATTCAGAAAAGGGGGGTGGTGATGAACAGAGTGTCTGAATTAAACAGACCACTCTTACCCAGTCCAAAGATCAGGGCTTGATCCATCACCGTTATTTATCTCACTGCCCCATCCCAGCTCAGAACCTGGCTATATGCAAATCAGTCTGTCCCTGGCCCAGTGCATCATGGGAACAGGGCAGACTAAACTACCAAGCCAATTCTTCACCAGAAAGGAGACAAGCTACCGGGGACCGGTTTCTGGCATTTCAGCCGTCTTCGGCCCGGCTTGCTTGAATCCTGATGGAGCAGTGAGAAAGGGACTCATGTCTGAGTATACCCTGCCACACCTATAGTGGCCAAAACGATTCAGAAAAGGGGGGTGGTGATGAACAGAGTGTCTGAATTAAACAGACCACTCTTACCCAGTCCAAAGATCAGGGCTTGATCCATCACCGTTATTTATCTCACTGCCCCATCCCAGCTCAGAACCTGGCTATATGCAAATCAGTCTGTCCCTGGCCCAGTGCATCATGGGAACAGGGCAGACTAAACTACCAAGCCAATTCTTCACCAGAAAGGAGACAAGCTACCGGGGACCGGTTTCTGGCATTTCAGCCGTCTTCGGCCCGGCTTGCTTGAATCCTGATGGAGCTGTGAGAAAGGGACTCATGTCTGAGTATACCCTGCCACACCTATAGTGGCCAAAACGATTCAGAAAAGGGGGGTGGTGATGAACAGAGTGTCTGAATTAAACAGACCACTCTTACCCAGTCCAAAGATCAGGGCTTGATCCATCACCGTTATTTATCTCACTGCCCCATCCCAGCTCAGAACCTGGCTATATGCAAATCAGTCTGTCCCTGGCCCAGTGCATCATGGGAACAGGGCAGACTAAACTACCAAGCCAATTCTTCACCAGAAAGGAGACAAGCTACCGGGGACCGGTTTCTGGCATTTCAGCCGTCTTCGGCCCGGCTTGCTTGAATCCGGATGGAGCAGTGAGAAAGGGACTCATGTCTGAGTATACCCTGCCACACCTATAGTGGCCAAAACGATTCAGAAAAGGGGGGTGGTGATGAACAGAGTGTCTGAATTAAACAGACCACTCTTACCCAGTCCAAAGATCAGGGCTTGATTCATCACCGTTATTTATCTCACTGCCCCATCCCAGCTCAGAACCTGGCTATATGCAAATCAGTCTGTCCCTGGCCCAGTGCATCATGGGAACAGGGCAGACTAAACTACCAAGCCAATTCTTCACCAGAAAGGAGACAAGCTACCGGGGACCGGTTTCTGGCATTTCAGCCGTCTTCGGCCCGGCTTGCTTGAATCCTGATGGAGCAGTGAGAAAGGGACTCATGTCTGAGTATACCCTGCCACACCTATAGTGGCCAAAACGATTCAGAAAAGGGGGGTGGTGATGAACAGAGTGTCTGAATTAAACAGACCACTCTTACCCAGTCCAAAGATCAGGGCTTGATCCATCACCGTTATTTATCTCACTGCCCCATCCCAGCTCAGAACCTGGCTATATGCAAATCAGTCTGTCCCTGGCCCAGTGCATCATGGGAACAGGGCAGACTAAACTACCAAGCCAATTCTTCACCAGAAAGGAGACAAGCTACCGGGGACCGGTTTCTGGCATTTCAGCCGTCTTCGGCCCGGCTTGCTTGAATCCTGATGGAGCAGTGAGAAAGGGACTCATGTCTGAGTATACCCTGCCACACCTATAGTGGCCAAAACGATTCAGAAAAGGGGGGTGGTGATGAACAGAGTGTCTGAATTAAACAGACCACTCTTACCCAGTCCAAAGATCAGGGCTTGATCCATCACCGTTATTTATCTCGCTGCCCCATCCCAGCTCAGAACCTGGCTATATGCAAATCAGTCTGTCCCTGGCCCAGTGCATCATGGGAACAGGGCAGACTAAACTACCAAGCCAATTCTTCACCAGAAAGGAGACAAGCTACCGGGGACCGGTTTCTGGCATTTCAGCCGTCTTCGGCCCGGCTTGCTTGAATCCTGATGGAGCAGTGAGAAAGGGACTCATGTCTGAGTATACCCTGCCACACCTATAGTGGCCAAAACGATTCAGAAAAGGGGGGTGGTGATGAACAGAGTGTCTGAATTAAACAGACCACTCTTACCCAGCCCAAAGATCAGGGCTTGATCCATCACCGTTATTTATCTCACTGCCCCATCCCAGCTCAGAACCTGGCTATATGCAAATCAGTCTGTCCCTGGCCCAGTGCATCATGGGAACAGGGCAGACTAAACTACCAAGCCAATTCTTCACCAGAAAGGAGACAAGCTACCGGGGACCGGTTTCTGGCATTTCAGCCGTCTTCGGCCCGGCTTGCTTGAATCCTGATGGAGCAGTGAGAAAGGGACTCATGTCTGAGTATACCCTGCCACACCTATAGTGGCCAAAACGATTCAGAAAAGGGGGGTGGTGATGAACAGAGTGTCTGAATTAAACAGACCACTCTTACCCAGTCCAAAGATCAGGGCTTGATCCATCACCGTTATTTATCTCACTGCCCCATCCCAGCTCAGAACCTGGCTATATGCAAATCAGTCTGTCCCTGGCCCAGTGCATCATGGGAACAGGGCAGACTAAACTACCAAGCCAATTCTTCACCAGAAAGGAGACAAGCTACCGGGGACCGGTTTCTGGCATTTCAGCCGTCTTCGGCCCGGCTTGCTTGAATCCTGATGGAGCAGTGAGAAAGGGACTCATGTCTGAGTATACCCTGCCATACCTATGGTGGCCAAAACGATTCAGAAAAGGGGGGTGGTGATGAACAGAGTGTCTGAATTAAACAGACCACTCTTACCCAGTCCAAAGATCAGGGCTTGATCCATCACCGTTATTTATCTCACTGCCCCATCCCAGCTCAGAACCTGGCTATATGCAAATCAGTCTGTCCCTGGCCCAGTGCATCATGGGAACAGGGCAGACTAAACTACCAAGCCAATTTTTCACCAGAAATGAGACAAGCTACCGGGGACCGGTTTCTGGCATTTCAGCCGTCTTCGGCCCGGCTTGCTTGAATCCTGATGGAGCAGTGAGAAAGGGACTCATGTCTGAGTATACCCTGCCACACCTATAGTGGCCAAAACGATTCAGAAAAGGGGGGTGGTGATGAACAGAGTGTCTGAATTAAACAGACCACTCTTACCCAGTCCAAAGATCAGGGCTTGATCCATCACCGTTATTTATCTCACTGCCCCATCCCAGCTCAGAACCTGGCTATATGCAAATCAGTCTGTCCCTGGCCCAGTGCATCATGGGAACAGGGCAGACTAAACTACCAAGCCAATTCTTCACCAGAAAGGAGACAAGCTACCGGGGACCGGTTTCTGGCATTTCAGCCGTCTTCGGCCCGGCTTGCTTGAATCCTGATGGAGCAGTGAGAAAGGGACTCATGTCTGAGTATACCCTGCCACACCTATAGTGGCCAAAACGATTCAGAAAAGGGGGGTGGTGATGATACCAACATGGCGCCTACCGCCAGAACTGCTGGAGGATATGGTTTTCAAATCCACGCTAACAGATGCTATCACACAGTACTTCACTATGAATGCTGGCACAGCTAGCTCAAGACAGATTGAATGGGACCCCTTTAAGGTATCCATAAGAGGCGTTGCGATGGGTACGAAGGTGGGCATGCGCTACACAGTACTGGAAAGACTTAAGGAGGACGAGGGGAGGCTGTCAATGCTGGAGAGTGAGGCAGCAGGCACGAATTACCAACTCATACAATTACAGGAGGCACACATCCACCACGCTGAATTGCTCGAAGAATTAAGAGTACTAGACTACAGAGAATACACATGCAGACAGCACGATTGATACGAGAAGCACCCGTGTATACCCCCATATTAGAAGTGAATGACCAACAAGGAACACCGATTACGACACAACTTGACATAAACACTACATTTCAGGAATACTATGAGGCACTATATTTGACGTGCATCCCCAGCTATCGGATGAGCAATATGAGTCCTTTATGACGGGCCTCACTATGCCACAGCTCATGGCGGACCAGGGAAAGGAATTAGCGCGCCCCATTATGATTGCAGAAATAAGGCAGGCGATCCGGGCTCTACCGCGGGGTAAAACCCCTGGGACTGACGGCTTACCAGCTGAGTTCTATAGGACTTATATAGACCTACTTGCACCGCAATTGCACGTATTATATCAAGAGCCACTGAAATCCAATTGGCTACCGCCTACGACACTGCAGGCGCTGATAGTTTCACTTTTAAAACCTGGTAGAGACGGGCTCCAAATAGCAAACTACAGACCGCTCTCACTACTAAATACGGACTACAAGATCCTCAGTAAGATCTTGGCAGCGCGATTGGCTCCCTATATCCCGCAATTAATACATTCAGACCAGTGCTGCTTAGTACCCGGTCGGAGTACGGCGATGAACCTACGGAGGCTCAGCCAGGTAATGCTACATGAAGATGTGGCAAATGGTATGGAGGGATGCATATCTTTAGATCTGAGGCAGGCGTTTAATTCCATTAGGTGGGACTATATGTTTGAAAAATTCGGTAGATTCGGTATACCGCCCGAGTTCACAGCATGGGTGGCTCTGTTATATACACATCCAACTGCCCGGATACGCACTAATAAATGTATTTCTGGACCTCTGAGCATACCGAAAGGTACTAGACAGGGTTGCCCGCTGTCACCCCTCCTGTTTATATTAGCTTTAGAACCGCTATTACCTAAACTCCGGACTTTCGCCCAGCACAGAGGGATACGGAGGAATACAGTGACACATGTGGTGTTGGCTTACGCGGACGACATAATACTATACCTAGGAGACATGAGGGGCTGTCTTGACCCTATCCCGGAAACATTCGAGGAATTTCGGGGAATATCAGGCCTTACGATATATGATGCCAAGTCATATGGTTATTGTTTTAACGCCAATGAGGAGAACGCACAACTGCGTTTCCCCATATCACTTACCGATGGCAGCGACAACCTTCAAATACTTAGGGATACAAATATACAGAGAGACGAAGGACCTGCTAGACGGCAACTTGGGTAGAGCGATTAATGCCCTAAAGACACAAGTGCAGTTTTGGAACACACTGCCACTGTCGGTGGCTGGTAGAGTGGCCATTTCTAAAATGGTAGTGCTGCCCCGTCTCATATATTACTTTACGAATCTACCGCTTTTGATCCCCACGAACATGTTCAAAACAATAAACACTATACTGACAGTGCTGGTATGGGGCTCGGGTAGACGACGCATTAGTCTCGCCAACCTGCAACTGCCGACTGCCCAAGGTGGTATGGGAGTCCCAGATATGATGGCGTATGGATACGCTTGCCAACTGCAATGGCTCACCTACTGGCTGGCGGGCCGCAACCTTCATGAGCTCAATATGAGAGAAACCGATAGAGCAAACGGCGCCATACATAAACTATTGCTACCAAAAATTCAAGTCCCCAGTTCGACACAACATCTGCTTAGACTCACTATTAGTTGCTGTAAGAAAGCGGAGAAGTATACGAATGCAGAGACCTCCTATGCACCCACGATACCCCTGTTAGGGATTCCCCTTGGAACAAGTACGCTGACAGAGCGAGAACTCACTGCTTGGCATGACACAGGCGTCATACAGGTGGGAGACCTGTTTGCTGATGGCACTATTATGATATACGCAGACTTTAACAGTACGCTTCTGAGTCCGGAGAGGTTATTTCTCTTATACGCCAGAGTCAAGCATTACATTACATCTACCTGGGCGCCAACTGGTAGAGATCTACCCGCGAACCCGCTGCTCACCATGCAGCGTTTAATGGGGACAGGAAGCCACTTGACAAAATGGATTGCGAATGGCATTAGAACTGGCAGGGCAATTTCCCTCCAACCCACCCGTGAACGATGGGAGGGAGACATAGGTAGGGCATTTGGAGACAAAGAGCGGGAAAGAATCTTGAAATTCCCTAAAAAAGTTTTGAGGAATCCAAAATTTAAATTTATTCAGATAATGATTTTACATAGGGTGTACCTCACTCCACACCGGATACATGCCATGTTTCCCAATGCTGCAGACACGTGCACCCGCTGTGGGGCTGACGACGCACAACTGATACACATGCTATGGGACTGCCCCAAATTAGGGTACTACTGGACAACAGTACATTAAAAACTGACCAGGATAGCACCAGCAAGGCCATACACTTCCCTGGCATACAGCAAATTGGGGTTGGGCCCTCCCGAAAAGAAAAAGAGCGTAGCGACCCGCTTCGCTGACTTGGCCCTCTTACTGGCAAAGAGAACAATAACAATGAGGTGGAAGTCAGCTAGACCACCGGACCCAGACATTTGGCACGGGGAGGTGTTACGGTGGGGGAGGGCGGAGAGTATGGAATTACAGCGAGAAGAGAGAAGAGGCCTACGGAGAACTCCTATCTCAATGGAGTGGAATGCAAAGCTTTTAAACTTTGAATCAGGTGCTGAAAATAGCATGACTCCATCAATGTATGGAGACAACGGAGATGAAATGCACAGTTAGAGATGTGGATGTTATCCCCCTTCCCCCCCACCCACCCCTCGCCTCCCCCCTTCTCTCGTTCCTTCACCCACTCCTTCCGCTCCCCTCCCCCTCACCCCTCCCCACCTCCCCACCACTGTCCCACCCAGTGGCAAAGGATGACGCACAACCAGGTGCAAGAAGGAAGAAAATAAAGTGAATTTGAGCCATTAGCGCAGGGAGTGAAAATGGACATGGTAGGGTCCTTACTAGTACACATTATCCAAAAGATACAGACACAGTACAGGATGATTATGATTATAGTTGAACAGGAAAAAGTGCCGGAAGTTAGAGGGAGGGGGGAGTTTTTGTAAACATAGGGGAATCAAAAAGAGGAAAAATACTGATATGCCTGACATCTTGTATAATTGAATGGACCCTTGACACATGTTATGTGATTGATGTGATACGTTCTAATTGTAATTGTCCATGACCAATACCTGAAATAAAAATATATATTTTTTTAAAGTATTATTTTGTTAATACATTTTTTTTAATTAAAAAAAACGATATTTTTGACATCCATATTTTTTTTCCGATATTTTTGTACTTACCTTGTTAGAGAAAGGATCTCGATATTAATGTAATTGATATTTTTCTTGCGAAATTTTTGTAGGTAGATATTTTTGTAGTCGATATTTTGTCATAGATTCGTATGTCTTTTCCAGCTGTCTCCCTGGTTTACTTCTCTTCCCCTGCATTCTGCGATGCCCTCTGTCATCTTTGTGCTTATCCACTCCCTCCTCCATGTTACACTCTCCTTTGTGTACTTTCCCCCATTGCTTTTTCATCTGTGTGCTTCCTCCATACACTACACATTGCTCCCTCGCCCCTTCCCTGTGTTGCTTGCCCCCACCCACATGCTCCACAGTATACCCCCATTGATTGCTCGCCGGGTGCTTCTCCCTCTCCCTCTCAATGATGCTGTCTCGCCTGCTGCTTCTCCTCCACCCACCAGTGCCCTCAAACTTACTTTCCCCAATTAAATTTTTGTTTTTTTTGCAAAACAAAGAAAAATATTTACGTGTGTTTTTTTTACTTTTTGGTTACTGATCCAACTAAACAGAAAAAAAACACGTGCGTAATTTTGCAGCTGGTGCATGCATGGGGCACCTTGCCTACAAAATGAGGCGGTGGACATATTAAAGGTTTTTTTATTCCTTAGCCATGCTGCACAGCAGCGAGGAGGCTATGCAGCATGGATAAAAACAGTTGGCAAAGCCGATAGGTCCCAATGGCAAGAAATATTGGCTTTGCCAATGCAGGTGCTGTTTATACATGCATAGCGTACACCAGCTCTTTGCATCTGTGGCATCGCATGCCATCTGCCCACAAACTGTAAAACGTGACCGTGGTTGTATTCCATAACGCAAACAGAAATTCAGTGGCACCAGCTGATTAAACACCTTTACTTATTTTATTTGAAATCAGTCCAGATGTTAATGTCATTGTAAAGAATGATACTCTATTACCGTCCAATATAAAATACTGTTTTGGTCGCGTCGCCCGAAGTTCATTAACATTCTGCCAAAAGATAATAAACGTATACAATTAATAATTAAGAGGAACAGGTCATATTTGTGGAATTGTGACATGCTTTTTTACGCAGTTCCATGTTCTTTTATAAAATCCGTAATCATCCCGAAGTCTAACCCATTGAAGCAACTGGGAAAAATACCCAGTTAAAAATATAAAGTAGGCAAAATAAATTTAATATAAAGTGTAAACAAAATATAGAGCAAAATGAAGAGTTACTAAAATAAAGAATGGACAAAATTTGAATTAATTAATGTAGAATAAACAGAAACGAAAATGAAATTACCAAGGTAATAGTAAAGAAAATAAAGACAAAGTAAAATAAAATTAATAAAATAAACAGTTATAATATAAAGAGTAACTAAAATAAAGAGTATCCTAACTAAACGGTTACTTAAATTAGAAGTAACCAGATCTGCCTGGATATCTCCCAGAGACACATTTTACTGTAAACTTGTAATCTACTTGGTCATTATATGAATTAGATTAAAAAAATATGTTTTCTTATTTGAAAAAATGTACAATTATTAAATCACTTAAATTATTTAGTATGGTGACCAAAGGAGGTAACCAAAGGGGTAAGTAGTGCTAACAGTACAAACTGGTTTCAATATTACAAAATATAAAAATGAAGGCTCCCTTTCCCCACACATTCATAAGTAACAGAATATAAGGCAGGGATATAAGGGAGAAAGGTGGCTGAAGTGTTAATGCCGTTGGGATATACGGTTGGAGTTGAGTTCATGATTTGACACTCTGGGGTATGTTATGAGAGGCTTGCATCGTGGTTGCACCACGCACAGTGGTACCTGCGTGATGCAAGCCTCTAAGTTAAATTTAAGAAGCCACGCAGAGCTACTTTGCGTGGCTTTGAAGGCTTCCAAAATCAGGAATAAGGCAACGCAGCGCACCTCGCTGCGTTGTCTTACTCTGTGCAAGGGAGATGTTCAATGGGCGTTGCAGTGGGTGTTCCCACGTAACTTGCATTTTATTTTTACACATTCCTAGGTTTACAAGGACTCGAATGGGAATACGCCAAAATCTTCCACCTCCCCAGGTGAGGCGTAGGAAAAGAAATATCTTTATTTCTCCTCGTTTTTTCCTCTCTCTCAGTGTGCTGCACACATAGAAAGAGGAGAAAGCCTCTCAGGATTGCTTTTGTGAACGAGAGTCCCCCTTCCTGCACATAAACAATCCTTCATGTAACGAAGGCACCCTTGCACCATGGTGCAGGGTGCCTGCGTTGGCGCTACATTGCTAAGTGTAGCGCCAGTGCAGGAGGAAATGCAGGTCTGCACCATACTGGATAAATACGATGCTTTCCTGCCCTTTCCCAGTGATGCAGTGCAGCAAGGCTAGTCGCTGGTCTGCGCTGCGCCACTAATTTCATAGATATGCCCCCAGATGCCTGGGGTATACACAAGATGCAGATTACTGTATACATCTGCTGTGGACTTGTACAATCTATACGTGCAAATGTAAATTACTGGGACAAATGTTGTTGTAGGTGTAACCTTCACATTAGACCTCAGCTAGTAGTGATTCTGCTCGACTGGGCTCCCAAGCTCACACATCCATCCGAGTGGGCTCAGCGATACTTTGGGATAAAAGAATTGTATTAAGTTGAAGGAAGTATTTCCTTACCTCCAACTTCATGGAACTTTTAAGACATATGGCACCTGTAATGGCCGGTAGAGCCCTCCATGGTGGTATATTCAGGGTGCTTGGAAGCCTTCACGTGTGTCTCTGCCAGAATCTGAGGAAGATAGCCCAGGAATGGAGCAAGACGAGCAACAATCTAGCCATGAACGAATGTACATTGCAAAGAAATGTATACCTACATGTGGAAGAGAGCTTTATTTCTGAATCCATTTGGGGCGATTAATAGAAGGATGTCTAGTAGAGTGTGCAACTTGTCAAAAGCTGCTGAAAAGGAGGGTGGGTTGTTGAGTGTCTAAAACTTTAATTGGCCAAAGGAACTCAACAAAGTTCACAATTTTGCAATTCATAGAAGTGCAAATTAAATACACTGAAACACATTTATACCTTTATTGAAATCAGAATACATATAGGGGAAAAATGCATTTTTTCTCCAAAAATAACGGTCCAACACAAAAAGCCAACTTGCAGTTTGTTTGCCTGAAAAATCAAGTTTTGCGGATTTGTTTATCCGGCAATTATTTAAAAATGTATATTTCATATAATTTATTTTAGCAAGAATTTTATGAGCTGTGCTAAAGGTAAGTGTTGTAATTTGATGCGTCCCTGGCTTCAAAACTTTAGGGCCACTCTGTTGCTATTTCTACCAGCGCTATTGAGGACAGCCATGAGGACAGCCATGATTCATTCAACTCTACGTTTTTGAGGGAAAGCACTTACCATAAGAGACTTAAAGCATTCCTTCTGTTTTCTATCCCACGCTTTAATGGCACATGGCATGGTAGCATGGCCTCGCAGTCCTGTCCCTACAACTTTGGACACATCTGGCAATCGCTACTTGACTTTCGCCCGGTATTCCACTTTTACCAGAGGTCTTTAGGCATCGTCTTTTTTGTTAGTTTAGGCTACATTATATTTCTTTTGTTGAATTTACTCTATGTGTCTCTTTCTGTCTGTACGGTTTATAATTCGAACACCAAAATGCCACATGTAAACTGTATTAATAGTTATTATTCTCTCTGCTTTTTCTGCGGTACTTTTTCATTATGCAGAGGTCTGAGAAGACCCCTCGTTGGTGAGTTTGACATCCACGTATCCGTACACCACAGAGGAAACTGTTTCTCTAGAATGGCTTCAATATTACAAAATACACGAAATTAGGGTTCTAGCACAAGTCACAATCTCCACGGTGGAACTGGTAAAACTTGCAAAAATATTGTTTTCATCTTGGTGTTAATGTTTTACTAACTTGTACAGAGCAAACATTGTTTCTGACCCGGTCTCGACCCCAGACACCGCGGGTTAATATTTCACATTCTTTACAACATTCTTTTAAACAAAACTGACTGAAAGAGTAAAGGTTTAAACTGAAGATTCCCTTCGAAACGCCCCCAACGTCCCAGAGGAACCATTCGCCTACTAAAGCAAACAATAATAGAAGGAAACTAAATACAGTAAGTATTCTTATCATAGACAATCCGTTTAAAAACAAACAAACAACTACAAAAATAACATTATGATATAATTTTTCATTATACAAACTATTAAAACATTGAAGTAACTTACAGGGAATAAAAATGTCACTTGCAAACTACTTAAGAAAAAGCACAAACAAGTAAAAGAAAAGAATGCCTCTGAACAAATTCGGTTCTAGAGAGATTATTTACCAATTTCTTTGATTATTCATTTAAAAAAAATTAAATCCAAAGAATTCCAGCCTAGGTGAGGAGGGCTGAACCGGACTTACCTCCCTTGATCTCCAGGTCCAGGTCGGGCTCTCTACAGTAGCAGCAGTCTAGAAAGATGACGTAGTTGACAAAGTTCAGGAGCAGGCCTAAAATCCCGACAATAAGCACCAGCAAGGCCTCTTCGGTCTTCTGGGGCCCGATGTACCTCTTGATGGCCTCGACTAAGATGCTGAACATCAGAGCCGTGGCGAAGACGGAGTTCCCGAAGGCTCCGACCACGTCGGCTCGTGGGAAGCCAAAGGTGTTCCTCTTGTGCCACTCCACCCGGCTGTAGCGGACTCCCACCAGGCCAATGACCATCGAGATGAGGTGGGACAGGACCGCGAAGGCGTCCGAGGCCAGGGACAGAGAGTTGCCAATGTATCCCACCGCCATCTCGACCACAAACAATATGGCGCTCACAAAACACATGAGGACCAGGCGACCACTCCTGCCGGTGTAGCGGCCCATGTTGGGACTTTTCTCAGACCTGTTTGAGCCCTGTCACAAGCTGCTGAGGATTGAGACAGGCCACCCTTGCAACTGTCTTCTTATATTGAGGCAGAGAGAGTGCATTCCATTTCAAAATATTTTTTTATGACGCAGTAAAATAATAAACTTGTTGGTGGGGCAATTACAGCAGGCGCAATCCACCGTTATTTTACAATATATCTCGTCTGTGTTTTGACAGTGTATGTGTTTATTTTGACAAAGCACCCTCTGTTTGTGGCCCAAGGTCTTCTCTTAGCCTTCTGGATACCTTTAGCTTGCTCATACTGTCTGAACAGCGGCCAAGCAGAGATAGGTCAGCCCTTCGATGCTGTCACCCTCTGAGGGAGATATTGTCTTAAGACAATAACAAAGTAAAAACCTTCAAGGACTTAAAATCCTCTTCACCCAGTTGTATCGCATTGTTTTTTCAAAGACACATAAAGCCTTCCAAAATAGAAATAAACGGTGAAAATAATAATGGTGTATTAACAAAAGGGGAACGTGGCAATTATTTAAAAATAACATAATAATGTAGTAAGCCCTTCACAACTCTTGACTCTCCTGCTCATCTCCCTGTATGGCTTTTTGGGTGCTTTTCAAGACTTCCATATAAATAATTTAATAAATACGAGATAATCACTGACCCTGGA
The DNA here is from genome assembly GCF_964263255.1 of Lissotriton vulgaris. NCBI lineage: Eukaryota > Metazoa > Chordata > Amphibia > Caudata > Salamandridae > Lissotriton > Lissotriton vulgaris. The sequence goes on from NC_141694.1 coordinate 1,712,415,806, forward strand.
TACACTGTGAGACTTGGCTTGGTTTGGACCACTGGGCCCTTATTACAAATAAATTGCACTTTCTCGTTTTGCAACATAGCGCACCATTAACCCATTCGCTGCAGTGTTCATTTGGCCACGGTGCAGGGGGGGGGGGGGGGGAAGAATTGAGGGGGGCGTGGCGCCACAGTGCTCATGACGGTTCCCGGCCGTCAGGAGTCACAGTAGGCGTGTGCTCATAACGGCCGGGAGCCGTCTGAACTCCGCCTACTTTTTAATTAATCCGCACAGGCAGGGAATTAATCGCACAAGGCGGAGCGGCAATGTTCGGACGGCTTCCGGCCGTCATGAGCACACAACTATCGTGACTCATGATGGCCGGGAGCCGTCATGAGCATGGAACGAGTTAAACAAGTATGCCGGGTGCAGAAAGTGTGCCCTTATAGGATCTATGTGCTACTCACAGGGCAGCCGTGACCTTACACTGCCCTCGGGGCAGCTCATTCAAGTGAAATTCAGAGCAGCTACTTCAAAGCTGCGCTGTGGTTTTCTGTATGGAAGGCATCCCGCCTGCACTTTGAAGAGGGATCAGAGATCCTCTTGCAGGTGGGCGCAGTGATTGACGCACTCGCCTGCAAGGGGATGTCTGGGGTCTTGCCTGCAAGAGGATGCCAGGGAGCACACTGACCATGTGCCACTTTTTTTGTGGCAGCATGTTTGCCTCTGCACCTGCATCTTCTAATACAGTGCGGGCGCAGAGGCAAAGTCCTTCCCTCGTTTGCTTGAGCAAACAGCTTTTCACAATAGTGGTAGAACATGAAAACTGAGGTGCTTTTGCTGAGCCTTGATCCGCACTTCTGGTCTTCCAGCTGGTGGCCGAATGAGCTGAGATCTTTCCCATCGCCTGTTAAAAAAGTGAAGAATTTAGGGATTATTTTTGATGACAGATTAGCTTTCAAGGAACAGGTCAACGCTCTAACTTCAGCAGTGTTTTTTATTCTACAGCCCTCTCATCCCTAGGGATTTGGAAAAAACGGTTGTGTCGCCTTTGGTTTTGTCCAAATTGGACTATGGCAATGCACTATACGTAAATATACAAAAAAGACTCCTACAGAAATTACAGGTTTTACAAAATGCAGCGGCCCGGCTGTTTTTGGGCATTCCTAGGCATCAATCCGCATCGCAAGGTCTAATCAAACTGCAATGGCTTCCAGTTGCCAAAAGGATCACATATACATCTCTTTGGCTAGCTTATAAAAGCACTGCGTAAGCCAGGCTCAAGTTACTTAAAAAAAAAAATTGTTTGGTACATTCTAAGAAGAAATCTTGGATCATCTGCTGACAAGCTTTTGGTGATCCCTAGAACTAAGAGAGCACATTGGGAGGGAGGAGTTTCATAGCAGGAACAACCAAGCTATGGGACATGCTACCTTTAAATCTAAAAAATAGCCCCAATTTAATTTCCTTTTGGAAATTATTGAAAACCTGGCTCCGTGAAAATTAATCGTAGGACACCACTAACCAGCAATAGTTTGTCGTATAAGTAGCACCAAGACGCCTCAGGGCATTCGAGTGCTATAGAATATGAAAAGTATTACTTAGGGCCACACAAGATTCTGCGATCCTTTCTATAATACCAAAGTGCCCGAGGTCACGTACGCCCGTTGCACGCCGGGGATTTTTCCGTAATATGGATCCTGGTGTTCATTGTCAGGTGTGCACGGGGAGTGGTGAGAAAGATGCAGAAGGTACAGTTGTCTGTGTTATGTAATGCTCTTACTAAGAGCCACTAGCTTCAATATCAGATACTAAATCTGGTTATTCACCGCTATGATGTAGCAACAGAGGGTTACAAAAGTTGTTATCCACTGTTGCTACGAAATAAAGGAATTACAGTTTACTTGGACAGGCCTCTCCGAGAGCCCCACAGTGCAGCACTGGCTTTCTGCTCTGACAGAGGGCACAGCTTGGTGGATGGGCATGGCACAGAGGGTGGTGTTTTGGGTGGCTTAAGGTCAGTTTTGCTTTTTATACATTTGGGATAGGGAGAAGTCATGTTATGCATGGCGTCACATTACTCTTCTGCCCCTGTGTAGCAGTTGAAAGAAGGGACAGATTACCTTGGGGGCAATACTGCTCGCTTTTGTTGTCTATCTGATGCCACTTTGAACCTCTTGGTGAAACACATCCAAGTTATTTATTGTTACCTATCTTTGTTCATGTTGAAAAGAGATTATATAAAAAGAAGAATGACAAGGCAGCATGATAGGATGGATGGTCCATGAGAGGGCCATTGATGATGCATTTGTTCCTCAACTCCACATCCACTGTTTAGTACCTAAGTGGCATATCCAACTCATCTTTCAAGTTGTTCCGGTCAGTAACCAATTACGGTTCACTCCAATTAATGCTTGCTACCTTAGTTGTGTTGTTTCAATTTTTGCTAAATTTCATGTTATTCTCTTTTTTATAAGATTGGGTAGTTTCACAGAGATTATTGAAGGTTCGGAGACATCCAGAGACAGCCATATTGATCCCTACCCAATCACATGGTTGTGTTGAGATACATGGACAGTGATAAAATGGATAGAAGGGGGCATTTCATAAATTCTCCTTCAATCATCTTTTGATGTACTCCCATCAACCATTGTCTCAGCCTTCTCCATCTTGTTCCAGACCACTTCCTTTCCACTGTGCTCCATATTTGCCTATTTTTCACCCATTTGTGGCTTCTGTCCTTTTATGTTCTGTTACATCCTTATATGCTACCAGCACTACATTGGGAAATATGGGAGGGGGTATTTGTAGCTTATGTCGAAGTTTTGGAAGGGGAAGACTGTGAATTAGAGAGGAAAGTATTGCTATTGAAGCATTGTCAGGGGGAGGGATAGGATTGAAATAATTCATGAATCTTCTCCACGCAAATCAAACCAAGGCGCTCAAAATTATATCCACTCCTGACCGCATGCAGCCCTAGTCCAGAAGCAAGGATTCAAGAAAACGAAACTTGCTCGGAGCAATCTGTCATTAACAGTACTAATTATTAGAAATAGTAAAGAAAACTAAATTAATATACACGCACAACATTTACATATGGGAATAAGAGCTTTATGCATGCTTAATTAATGAAAATAAAATGCAACACAAATAAAACCCGCTTTAAACAGGAAAACTCTTCTGCGCATGTGCGAATTAGAACTACGTAGATAGTAACGTGACTAACCGGTTTTGAGAGGGAAAACTCTCACGCATGCACAGGAACTACTAACATTGTGTCTTGAGGTACCGCGTGCCTGGCATATGCTTGCTTGTATTTAAAGAGAGCTGTCGCTGCTAATGCATTTGCTTAATAAAGAATACAGTAACATGAGATAGAGTAGAAGTAGGTGGTGAACAGTGAAAATCACTTATTTGAGAAATTAACATTTGTTTATAATTCCTTTATTATTAGTGTACGTTCGGGCCTTATGTGACACACAAGGGAAAAAGATGGCGTTGAAAATGGATGTGACGTGGACATGCACAGTGTAATAGTGATGTGACCTGAAGACCTAGTAACTGACAGGCTGCCAAGAGCCAAGGACACCCGGCGTGTAAAAAATTATTCTCGACTGTAGAACTGTATTGAATGAATTTTTGAATAGTAACATTAAATACGTGTGAATGGAAATGAGACAGAATATTAAATGAGCTAAAGGGAGGGGTTTTGGTTAGACGAAGAGTTTATTAAATAATTAAACATGTCAGCCTGAGGGGATGACAACTCCCCTGTCTCTGCCCAATCAGAGTTCATCAAGATTTGTAACTTTTGAGGGTGGAACATGCAGAAATGAAGACTATAACTGGAGTGACTTAAAATTTTAATTGTAGACAGACGTATTGGAGAGATCGACATTGCTGAGAGAGAAAGAGGCGGGAGCTGTTGCTGCTGAGAAAAGAGAGAACAGACTTGGAAGATTCACCTTTGAAAGATACTTGATTAGATTGAAGATTCCGGAAGAATATCGAAGAGGGAGAGAGTGTAAGTGAGGGATGTGTCCCGGTGCGTCAGGTCTATAGAGAAGTTTAGTAAGTATTACCCTGTCCTGAGCCTGTCCTATAGCCTTTGTCCCCTTAGTCCCAATTAGACCACCACCAGCCCTTTTTGGCCAGAGAGTTGGATTTCTATAATCACCTTTGGATAATTATTATTCTGTCTAAAATGTGCATACTTTTTGCAAATGTATGAATTCTTATGCCATCTGTCTCTTCATCTATCCACTCTTAATGCATTGATTTGTTGAAGGAGTCTGTGAATTGAATGTACATGGTGAAATGAATTTTCTCTCCCATGGAAATTTGATGGGGTTTGCACTGTGAATTTGTTTTAATGAGCGCTCATTTATGACTGAGATTTAGATAAACGTATTGAATCTTACCCAGAGTCTGTGGTTTATTTGACTAAGATCTGTAAGTTTAGTTAGTTAGATTGTTCATATAACCATCAACTACTCAACTAATGGTCCATCGACCACAGGAAGAGTGTTGATCTGTAAAGATTAGTTAGACATTGAATAAGGATTTATCAGGAGTAAATTGAATTCCCAGTGAGTTAACTAATCAAGATCAAAGTGAATTATAAACTTGACCCCCAGCGAAACATCCAGGAATTCTGATTGTTGTGTATGGGCCCATTGAATTTTTCAGTTGTTTGTGAGGTGATTGACCCTGGCTTTCCACTGGATCACTAGTACAGGAACCAATGGCAATCCACCTTTGAAGTGCCGCCAATAGAATGCAATCCTCTAGTCAAAAGAGGCATGTCCGTTCACCAGAAATGCCAACGGGAAAATCCCTGGGTGGAGTGTCCATGCCTTTACTTTTGCCTATAGAAACTGACAAATCCGGAGAAAGCCAATCATGTCACTGAAGAGGTACTTCCTCTAGCGTAGGTCAATACCCAATTGTCGCCAGTGTAAAGACCTTGGAAACAGCCAAAGAAGAAGGCTACAGAAATTGTTGAAGATCAATCTTTATTTGCAGCACTTCATGTTTTAAGTCCAACGCATTAATATCAACTGTCGTTCCCGCCATATATATATATATATATATATATATATATATATAAATACATTTCCCAGCCCATTCAAAAGATGCCCCCACACGCCCCACAATACACCAACCTCCACCGCATTATCTAAAAGTGGACATGAGCAGAAAACATGGTTCAGGCTCGTGTCTACCTCAAACAATAACACCTGGTGCGCGGAAAGTCACGAGCGCGACATATGATGCTGCATTCGTGTATACAACACATCTCCTCCTTTTACATTTTTTTTATAATCTACACTGCCTCAATAATGCCATTTGGATGGATGCTCATCCACTTCTGTATCTACATTAGATGTTATCTACGTTAGCTGGAGCACAGGTGTTTTCGTGTCTTGATTTAGCCGGCGCATACCATCAGGTGTTCTTGCACACAGAATCTAAAAACTTGACTAAATTAATCACTCCTGAGGGTTTGTTTAGATGTTGCAGAATGCCTTTTGGTTTGCCAAGCTCTGCTGCCTGGGTATTCCAAAGGTTAATGAAAGAAACTCTAGATGGAGCAGTAGCTTTCTAAGACGATATATTGGTATTTGGAAAAGACGTAAAAGAAATTGACTGCATATTAACACCCAAGGGGCTGACTTTACGCTCAGATAAATGTAGATTTAGAAAACACGAAGTTGAATTCTTAGGACATTGCAACTGTGGAACTGGTATTAAACCCCCAAAAATGAATGTAGTAAATATTATCAAGGCACCAGTACCTACATGTAAAGAACAATTGGTAGCTATTCTTGGATTAACAGAATTCTGTGCAAAATGTATTCCAAATTATTCTGCTATTGTGGATCCTTTTAGATGTTTACTAAAGAAAAATGCTAAATTTTAATGGACCAGGGTTATGTCTACCGCTTTTAATACCTTTAAATCTTTTATTGTGAATGCACCATGCCTAAAACCTTTATAAATTGGGAAACATTGCATTGTAATGGTTGATACTAGCAATTGTGGCTTTGTTGGTATTGTAACTCAAGAGGAACGTGGACAAGAAATGGATTGTAGCATATGCTTCTAGAGTGTTGCGTTATGCGTAAAATCATTATTCAGTGATTGAAAGAGATCTGTTAGCTTGTTTGTGAGGCGCTGAACATTTTATGTCTTTTTTTGTGGGAAACAAGGTTATCTATTAAAACCGATCTCAAACCTCTTGTGCACATATTAGCACCAGGTGGTAGTCATACTAGGTCTGCTATTATAGCCAGGTTAGCTTCAAAATTACAGGATTTATAGGTGAAATCCGAATATGTTCCTGGCAAGAACAATGTACATACAGATTGCATGTCCAGATTACCTTTACCGATTAAAGACCACGATACAATGGAGGTAGATGATTGTGAAGTGACGTTCACTTTGGGTGATATTAATTTACTTGGTTCTGACTTTCCAGTTGTCGAAGAGAACAAGTGGCAGGAAGAAATGGGGAAAGATAGTGAACTTATCAAGATGAAACAATTTATTTTGAAATGATGGCCTGAGGAGAGGAAAATTGCCAGTGAATTGATTCGTTTTTTTAATGTACGAGAGGAATTAGCTGTAGAAAACAATATTGTTGTATGCAGTGATAAGTTTATTCCTCTTTTCAGTTTAAGGAAAGCTATTATATATATTGCTCATGAGGGGCATTTTGGCCATGAGAAGACGTATTAAGGTTAACTTTTTGTAGCCAGGTATTGACTCTTTTGTGAACATCAAGTATGATTGTGTGACAAATGTGCCAATAGTGAGAAATCAGCCATAGCCTTGATCTCTGATCCCCAACCTGTATAGTTGCCCATAGCACCTTGGGGCAAATTAGGCCTGGATATTTTTGGCCCATTTGCCGTCTTACCAAGACAAGAGGCTTATTACATTGTTCTGATGGATTACTACTCTAAATGGCCCGAGATCAAGATGGTGAAGGATGTTACCTCTGAAGTAGTCATAGTTTTTGGATGAGATTTTTTGTAGAGGGGGCATTCCCCAGGAACTTGTAACTGACAATGGTCCTATGTTTGTCAGTAAACAAATGGACAAATGGAGAAGTACTTGCAGAAATGTGTGAGTGACTCATAAGAGAATTGCTGTGAGCCAATGGTCAAGTGGAGAAGTTCAATCGTGTTGTTAAAGAAGCCATCCAACTGGCTGTAAAAGGCAGTTTGAGCTGGAAGAATGCTTTGCAGTCTATATTGTTAACTTACAGAACCTCACCTAACTCCATTACTTTGGCAAGCCATTTTGAACTATTAAGAGGATGCAAACCTAGCACTAATTTGGTGCCATGGTGGTTAAGCAACAAGAAAGCATTGATTGGTGATCTTGCTGAAGTGGATTTCAAGGAAAATGGATGTGTATAAAAAGAAGATCTAAAGAAAAGGATGGTTTTGCCTGGGAAACAAGGCGTGCATGTGGGTGACATTGTACGTGTAAGGAAAGGCGTAATATTAGGTAAGGGCTTTTCTAAGTGGTTGGATCCTGTACGCGTCATTCAAGTTTTTAGGAATGCTGTACGTGTAGAAGGTGGTAATGTGTGGAATCTTAGATTCTTGTTGTTGAAGAATGAGCCTATATCATCCGATAACTGTACTATAAATGTATTTGTGGGTGTGCCAGGAGATGATGGTGTTGGATATCCATGCTGTGAGGGGCCTTTTAGTGGTAATATGGAAGTGTCTAGTGGCAGTTCCAGGAGTTTAAGTTTAATTAGAACATTGGAATGTTGGCAGCTCCATTGCAGACAATGGAGTGCTCTCTGCTTCTACGGGCCGGTAAAGGCCCGCAGAGCAACATTCCAATGTTCTACAAAGGCTTCTCGAAGCTCGAGGAGATTTATATCCCCTCGTGCTTCGAGAACCCTTCGTTTAATTTGTTAGAACATTCTGCCCTCTAGTGGCAAAATGTTCTAATCGCCTTATAGCCCTTCGTAGCGGGCTATACCGGCAATTAAAGTCCCGCTGTCTTGTTAAAGTCCCTCGCCTTCGGCTCGGGCCTTTAACGATTCAGCGGGCCTTTAATAGCCGGTATAGTCCGCTACGGCGGGCCATAAGGCTATAAAGATCCTCCTTCAAGATTTAAATTCTTTGTGCTTTCATTATAAAAAGAAAATGTGAAGAGATATGTGCTGAGGCATCCTATGTTGCGCTCGTGCCTTTCCATGCACCAGGTGTTATTGTTTGAGGTAGACACAAGCGGGAACCGTGTTTCACACTTGTGTCCACTTTTAGATAATGCAGTGGTGGTTGGTGTATTGTGGGGCACTTGAGGCATCTTTTGTATGGGTGAAGAAATGTATATATATGGTGGGGAACGACAGCTGGCATTCATGCGTTGGACTTACTTCTGCCAACATGCTGTGCTGCAAATAAAGATTGATCTTCAACAATTACCAGAGCCTTCTTCTGTGGCGTTTTCCCAGGTCTTTACACAATGTCTTGAAAAAGGCCTGCATAGGGTTGGAATGGGTGGATGGCTGCCATGCTTTAATTTTCATTAAAGAATAAAAGGCTTTTAAATCACACAGCCCAGACAGTGCTGGCAATGAGAGGAGACATGGGTGTAGTGTTTGTTGAAGGAAGCCTGTCCCGTGAAGTCAACATCAGCTCAGTGAGGGCTGAGTAAGTTGTGCACAGGTGGGGTTCGATGGAATAAGTTCAGGCGCACTTTACATTGAAAAAGAGATAATTTGACTTGGCAATAACGTGTGCCCCTGTTGATGGATTAGGACAAAACTTTGCAGATCATTGGGCCAGTCAGTTAAGGTCGGCAATGCCAATTTCGGTGCATATCTGTTCTGGGTGGGGGCTGAGGAGGAGAACAAGGGCTAGCGTTGGGGCTGTAAAAAAGTTTTCCCCATTTTAGCTCCCATAGGAAATTGTGCTCCCACCTACAGCCCGAACTACTGAACAGTTTACACTAAACTTGGCCTGAAAGTGAAAAGTTGCAGAGCAAGCTTTAAAGGGTTAACTCTTTAGTGGCATGGGGTGTGTGGGTTGATTAACCATAACTGCCACATTTCAGTGGTGTTATGCCTTTGAGTCAGAACAATAACTCGCTTTTTAACTGTGGGATTTTTCACGGTATATATATTTGTATTTTTGACATTGTGACAGTGGTGCAAGTTGGCGAGTTTCCGTCTCTGTATTCGCCGACCTGTTATTAACCTTTAACTGTTTTTACAGAAGACAGGCACGTCAGGCTCTGGGTGCATGGCCGCTGTATCCTTATAGCCAATGAGCACATGCTTGGCATGCGTGCAGTGGGATCCGGGAGCTCCCGTAAGTACAGTAAAAGCTGCACATGCCTAAAGGTCATGCACAGTTTGTTCTCTAATATGAGGGTCCAGCAATCAAATCTGCTATGGGAAAAGCACCACGTTCTAACTCAAACATTTACCTTGTCCCTCATTTACAGATTTGATGTTTGAGTGACAGTTAAGAATAATGGATTTAGTAGGGATTTTTCTTTAGCTATATCACTGAAAAAGAGAAGCCTGACCTTCATTTTCCAATGTCACCGAAAAATAGCTTTTTTATTTGTCACAATTTCAAAGAGGGAAATATAATATGAGAACATTCCCGCAGAAAATAGTTTAAGAGAAATGTGGCCTAACGGCTAGAGTACCTGGCTTCGAGTCTCGGCAGTGACGCTCAGTTTACTGTGATTGTGGGTAAATCACTTCATCTCCCTGGGCCTAACAAAAAACATGAATGTATCCGTCTGTAATGCAACTGGTACCCAGGTAAAGCGCTCTAATATCTTCGGATCGAGACCGTGCTAAATACAACTTTAAAAAAACCTTCAGCAAGATCGTTATGCAAGTAAAAAAAAAAAAAAGCTTTATTGCACAATTTTACAGGAAATGGAGACAGTACATAAGTATTACGAGCACACTCTAGATTAGCCGAGCCTGCTTTCTCAGGAGAAAGTCCACTTGTGACGAAAAGTAAGACACAAAATAAACAGTGAAGCGGAGGAAAACCGCAAAATGAAAGCCATTAAATTTAAATCTCTCCAAATTCAGTGAAATATATAGAGAATTAAAGATTGAAAGAACTGAATCGAAAATTATTTTACAGTAAAGAACACCATACCTATTGACATTTTTGCGCAAAAGAAAGAGGAGGGGCTTATTAACAAAAACGTTCATAGAAGAGTTGCTAGACAGTTCTTTCTAAGTGAGGAGAATGTTTTCATTCTAAACAGGAAACATTCACTGAACTAGTTGCCCAAATATTGATTTAAAAACATATACAAATATTGCACTTTTTTTCTTAAACACCTACAACATTATTGAGAAAACCTATTAGCAGGATATGAATTTTTTTTTGCAGGAGACAATGATGGGTACTTTTGTCACGCAGTAGAATAGGTAACCATACACCAAAGGAAACATTAGTTGTCTGAAAAGATGCACAGCAAATTCCAATTAATTTGGCACTGAGAATGCCCTGCATCAGTTTATATTGTAGTGTTACCAGCTTTAGTAGACAAGAGTCAATAGAAAACTAGGGTTATTTTTGAAAATGTACTCAGAAGCATGAGTATAGTAAAAATGTTACAAACATTAGTTGGCCAGTCATAGAGGTAGAGGAAAACTGGTATCCCCAACCTCTGCAGTGGCTGGCAACCACCACCTCCCTTTCATGAACACCCAGGGGCACTAGTGTGGAGGAAGAGGAGGTCCAAAGGGTCCTGGCCTGGCCAGCCTTTAACTGCAAGTAACATCTGTGGGACACCAGGATGAGTATATGAAAATTCAAATCCTGAGGACAAACCCCCAGATTCATCAAAGTCCTGTTTTGCGAGTCCTTAATAGCAAATTTTAAGGATTCGCTATTAAAGACTTGCAAAACGGGATGCATGTAGAGATCGCAATAATTTTAGCGCTTTCTACAGCTTCCTTATTTGCGATTCGCTAATTGCGAATCGCAAATAAGGAATGGCTTTCCCATTCATTCCTATGGGCCTAAAGGGTGCCAGGGTGTCCAAAGGACACCCTGTTGCACCCCTGAAATGGTAATGTTCACTGGTGTTGCGCCTACACATGTCCAAAGGACATGTGTGTGTGTAACATACAACTTAGAAAAATGCACTAAAGTGCATTTTTCTAAGTTTTTGCTGTTTACCACGTAGTTAGACTTTGCGGTAAATAGCGGCCCCAGATTGCAATTTCGCAATTTTAAAATGGTTCATAAATTGTATTTAAGGAATCTAAAATTGAGATTCCTTAAATGCAATTAATCGCAATTTCGCGATTTTTGCATTTGGAATGATGCATCCCAAATGCAAAAATAGCGCTCGCAAAGGGCCAGATTCTCAGAATCTGGCCCTTTGCGAGCAGATTCTGGTTTGATGAATCTGGCTGAAAGTTCTAAGATGGGCCAAAAGCCTCCATTCTTCTTTGGCATGAGGAAATAGCGAGAAAAACAATCTGTCCCTATTTACGAGTCTGGAACACTCTCAATGGCTCCTTTAGAGAGCAAATCTCGTAACTCGGGCATTAGAATGGACAGGTGCTCCTCTGAGAGCCTATCTAGTGTGGAGGGGCAGAAAGAAGCAGTTCTGCATAACTAATTAGGATGATCTGGGGGATCCATCTGTCAGAGGTGATGGATTGCCAACCTGGGAGAGAATACTGGATTCTGCATCCAAGAGGATGGTTGTGGCCGCAAACCGCAAGCTAAAGTGGCGTGCAGGCTGTTGCTGCAGTGGAGGACAACTGGAAGGCCTCATTCACCAATGACCTGTCCACTGCTTGCCAGATCAATTTCCTCATCCACGAAAGGACTGGGGTGACTGCAGAGGGAGCTGGGAAACTGGTGTTGCCTGTATGCCGACCCCCCTCAAGTAGCCTCAGAATTTGCTGAACTGATGAGGAAAGTGTCTAACCGGTGTAAAAAAACCCAGAGAAAGTGCAGTATTGCTTCTCTTTTTAAAGCGTTGTAGGGCCTAATCAACTCTGTTGCGGAACAGGCAGGAGCACCGAAAGACATATCCATAAAGGTGGCCTATGTGTCAGCTGAGAAAGTTGTGGATTGCATCAATGCATGGCAGCGGAGCCGTACACTGGTGCCAACTGCCCTTCCCAGACAACCAGTAATATCAAGGCAAGCACAGAATATATATTTGCCTGCACTCTGACTTTCTTGACTGGTTTGAGCCAAGGAGCCCTAAGTTCTTCATATATATCTTACTACTCCCAGAGCGCAAGTGCACATCAGCCTAAAAACACAGCGTTGACTGACCTCAATGTTAGGCTGGGTGAGGAGAACTTTAGTCTCCTGAACGACTCAATTCTCTTTAACTCTCTGTGCAGGGAGATCGAAGATATTGCATTGGGGTTTATCTTGCTGGTTGAACCCTGAACTTCCAGACAGTCTGGAGCAGGATGATGTATAAAACAAGCAAGCTTGCCAGGGACTGGCCTATGGCATGTGGTGACCTACCTAGTCACTTCTGGGCACATAAAGGTTTCAACTAAGTTCCAATTAAGGTATCATCAGTAAGGGCTTCATTGGACAGAAGCAAGGGCTCAGATCAGGCTGGCCAAGGTTGCTAAACAAATTTGTAAGACCATTTGTCTTGACTTCAAATGGCAGCAGGTGTAGGTCCAGGACCATTGTTGCTTGTCTAATTATCACCTTAAAGGAAACATTCTCTTCCGTTAGGGCCCAAGAGGCACATGCAACCGTGTATCGGGGAAGGAGTAGTTTCTGTCCTGTAACTCGAGTTCTGTAGTAGGGGTATCTCTGTTATAGTCATAATCTAGTGAATAGTCCCGCCCATGTGCGTGGACCCCGGCAATCAAAAATAATCTCTTAAGTTGTCAAATCATGCAGAAACTGCAAAGACACTTAAGAGAGAATTTAAAGATAAATAATGCAGCCTATATCCACAGGCTACACTGTCCAGTACTTCAACTAGAAATTCCACCAAATAACACCACACAAAATACAGCCAGCCCAGTTTCTACCATAGAGAAACTTGCCTCCACCAGTAAAAGACTCTGGAATGATAGAGAGGAAGGCATGGACAGACAAGCCCCATAGGCTGCCATTATGTGGCTTAAATAGGATACTGTGCCTTTAAGAGAGCTTTCTAGAACTTTCTCCCAGTATCCCAGAATGCATAGCAGGTCCCTCTACTTTCAGTTCTTTTTGAAGGCGAAGCACGCCAGACCTGTCGCATTCTTTCCATGAAGACATATCTCCACCGCGGAGGAGGGCGGGCGCTTATGACTACAACAGAGATACCCCTACTACAGAACTGGAGTTACAGGACAGAAACGACTCCTTCTGTAGTAGGGGATCTCTGTGTATAGTCATAATCTAGTGAATAGAATGGCAAGCCCATCCCCACACCAAAGCGGCGGTGGAGAAAGAAAATAACGCCACTACTGTGCGAACAAATTCCGCAGCGAAGCCTGCCCAACCTGAGCGTCTGCCCTGGCGTCAGTGTCCAGGCAGTAATGCTTAGCAAAGGTATGGACCGACTTCCAAGTGGCTGCCTTGCAGATTTCAGCAATCGGCACATTACGGAGCAAGGCCGTCGTGGCAGCCTTGCCCCTGGTGGAATGAGCCTTAGGCTTACCTCCTAAGGTCTTATTAGCCTTTTGGTAACACAATTGTATGCAGGACACAATCCACCTAGAGATGGACTGCTTAGAGGTAGCAAGACCCGTCCTGACTGATCCATAATTAATAAACAACTGGTCAGACCTACGAATATCTTTGGTTTTATCCAGATAAAATTTCAACACCCTCCTCACATCCAGGGAATGTAAGGACCTTTCAGCTGGAGATGAAGGATTCTGAAAAAACGTAGGCAAAGTTATTGTCTGGTTGACATGAAAATCAGAAATAACCTTGGGAAGAAATTTAGGGTGAGTACGCATAACAACCTTAGCAGCATGAAATACAGTATAAGGCTCAGTACAACACAACGCCTGAATTTCACTCACCCTGCGGGCCGATGTAATGGCCACGAGGAACGCGCCTTCCAGGACAGGTGCTGCAACGAAGCCTTATGAATAGGTTCAAAAGGCTCCTTCATCAACCTGGACAGCACCACATTCAGTTCCCATGAAGGCGAAGGAAGCCTGACAGGAGGGAATACTTTCTTCAAACCTTCCAGAAAATCTTTGATCACAGGGATCTGGAAAAAGGAAGTCTGTGAAGGGCATTTCCTGTAGGCAGTCAATGCGGCGAGATGAACCTTAATGGAATGAACATTAAGTCCAGACTACGCCAAATGTAGAAGGTAAGGAAGGATGACATCTTCCTTGCACGTCGTCGGGTCAAAGTTCTTGGACGCACACCAGATACAAAACCTCTTCCACTTGTAAGCATAGGATGTCCGAGTGGAAGGTCGCTTAGACTCCTTCAGTATGTCCATGCAATCCGCAGGCAAATTAAGATGGCCATATTGCACTATCTCAGGAGCCATGCCGCCAAACTCAAAGACGAGAGGTTGGGGTGCAACATTTGCCCCCCGAACTTTGTGAAAAGGTCCGGCCTGCACGGCAGCCGAATGTGAGGAAGGAGAGACCGGTGAAGCAGGTCCGTGAACCACCACTGTCTGGGCCACTCCGGGGCAATGAGTATCATCCGAGCCCTGGACCGGGCCAGCTTGATGAGCACCGCCGGAATCAAAATAATGGGAGGAAAGGCGTACAGAAAGCTGTTCATCCAGTTGATCCATAGCGCATTCCCCAGCGTCCCTTGCTGGTAGTACCTGGAGGCGAAGTCTCTGCATTTGCTGTTTTCGGCGGTGGCGAACAAATCTACGTCTGGAGTTCCCCACCTTGCGAAGACTTCTCCTAGTACTTCGTCGTTTATGACCCATTCGTGGTTTTCCTGAACCAGTCTGCTCAGTGCGTCTGCCTGAACATTCTGCACACCTGGCAGATGGGTGGCCGTTATCGTCAGTCCTCTGGCTAGGAGCCAGTGCCAGATCGCCTGCGCCTCCTGTGACAGAGTGCGTGATCTCGAGCCCCCCTGCTTGTTGAGGTAATACATCGTGGTGGTATTGTCCGTCTGTACAAGCAGAGAGTTGGTCTGGAAGGACGGAAGAAAGGCCTTCAGTGCCAAGTGAACAGCTCTGAGTTCCAGGAAATTGATGTGATACGTGGCCTCCATCGGTGACCACGTTCCTTGAATCTGTAGAGTCCCGGAGTGCGCTCCCCATCCCAGGAGAGAAGCATCCGTCACGACAGTCTGCGTGGGAATGTCCTTGTGAAAGGGAACCCCTCTGAGGAGATTCTCCGCTGAACACCACCACTTCAGAGACTGAAGAGCATGCAGCGACAGTCGAATCTTGTCGTCCCAAGATCCTTTCCTCTGATCCCACTGGTCCTCCAAGCACTCCTGCAGCGGTCTCATGTGCAGCCGTGCGTGTGGCGTCAGGAAGATACAAGAGGCCATCGATCCCAGTAGAGAAGACACCGTCCTCACTGTTGTAGATGGAGTTGTCATAAGAGCCTGAGCCTTCCGAAGGAGAGATAATCGTCGCTCTTCCAAAGGAGACACGCTTGCTGACAGCGTATTGATGGAGGCTCCCAGGTACTGTATGCATTGGACCGGAGTCGAGACAGACTTGGCCATGTTGATGTGCAACCCCAGCTTGTTCAAGAGAACGTACGTCTTCTGGAAGTGTGCTCGCGCTTCCGAGAAGGAGGATGCCTCGATCAACCAATCGTCCAGGTACGGGTAGACTAACACCTTGTTCTTCCTCAGGTGTGCTGCTACCACCGCCATGCACTTCGAGAATGTTCTCGGCGCAGACTTCAGTCCGAATGGGAGTACTGTGTATTGATAATGATTGGCGCCGACTTGGAACCGCAGGAACTTCCTGTGTTTGTGTGCAATGGGCACATGGAAGTAAGCATCCTGTAGGTCTATAGCACATAGCCAGTCTCCCTGTTGCAACTGAGGATAAATCTGATGCAACGACAGCATGCGAAACTTTTCCCTGCGAATCCATTTGTTAGCCTGTCGCAAGTCCAGAATGGGCCTGAACTCGTTCTTGTCCTTCTTGCGAACCAGAAAGAACCGGGAGTACAGACCTCTTCCTCTCTGAGACAGAGGTACGTCTTCTATCGCCCTTTTCCTTAACAGGATATCCGCTTCCGCCTGAAGCTCGCGCAGCTGAAACTGCGAGCTGACCGGTGGAATTGCTGGAGGCGGGCTGGTGAACCGAAGACTGTATCCATTGCAAACAATATTCAGCACCCACTTGTCCCGAGTAATTTTTCTCCACTCTGCCAGAAAAAATTGAATGCTTCCCCCTACCGGAGTGGGTAACAGATCCGGGGGAAGTAGGTTCCTAGGACCTAGACCCAGCCTGGCCCTTGGGTGCCGGAGCCGACTGTTGGCTCCTCTGCCCTTCTGGCGCATCTGGAATGGCTTACGGAACTGTTGTTGTTGTTGCGACTGTCCCGAAGCCTGGCCACGTACTCTGCCTTGCCCACCGAACCGCCGTTGGAACGGGCGGTACGACTTCTTCGTGTCTTTAGGCTTCTCCAGGCCCACTGCCGTGAGCGTTTCGGCCTCCGCCTTCATGCGGGCCATCTCATCGTCCGCATGCTTCCCGAAGAGGGTCTCGCCGGAGAATGGTAGGTTGGCCACCCTCTGCTATGCGTCCGGTTTCAGGGACGTAAGACGGAGCCAGGCGTGACGTCGTTGGTTAACCCCATGGCAAAACCCATGAGCCGCCAACAAGGAAGAGTCCGCTGCAGCGCTGATAATCTGGTTAGCCACCAGCATCCCTTCATTCAGCACTTCCTGGAAGTCCTCGCGCTTCTCACGAGGTAACAGCTCCGCAAACTGCTGGAGGGAGTCCCAGAGGGCGTGGTCGTAGCGTCCCAACAGCGCCGTGGCACTCGCAGCCTTCATGGAGGTAGCCGATGTTCCACACACTTTCCTCCCCGCCGAATCCATCCATCTGGACTCCTTATCCGGGGGAACCGTGGATGACGGTGTGGTGGCATGTTGCTTGCGGGCCGCCGTCACAATTACAGAGTCCAGAGGGGGTGCCGCCCTCAGAAAGGCCGGGTCCGAGTCGGGAGCCCGGTACTTCTTCAGCAGCCTCGATGGAGCCGCCTTCGTCACCGCAGGGGTGAGAAAAAGGGCCATAGCCGGTTCCTCCAGGCCCGGCACCAGAGGCAGGAGTGGACGAGACAGGTGTTTTTGATGCAATGTCTTAAAAATGACTGAAGTTTTAGGAGTAGGCACCATCAAGGATATGCCCAACTTCGCAGCGCCCCTTAAAAGGACATCATGGAACGCCACCAGGTCATCAATCGGGGACACCCTCGTGTCCGGTGACTCCGACAAGGTAGGAGAATAGTCCCTGGTACCAGAGGACCATGTGCGGGAGCGATATTCCTGCCTCCTATGGCGGCGTCTCGACCGCGTGGACGATCTGTGTCGCGATATCTCCCTTCTCCTAGAGAGAGAGCGAGACCTGCCAGCCCGTGGCCGCTCCACCGGTTTCCGTGGTGGGGTCTTCCTTGGCTCCTCTCGGGGTTTAGGTTTTGGGGTCCCCTTAGGAGGTACAGGCAAAGAAGGCAGCGAAGTGGACCTCGGCGGAGGAACCATCGGCTGCGGGGTGGGCCCATGCGGAGGAACTGGTGGCGGTGGGTCGCCTGACGGAAGCGGAGGGTTGGGTGGAGGATCCTCTTTAGAAACAGGTGGAGGTGGCGACCGAGGCCGAGATGGCGTGTACACCTCTGAGTACACCGAGCCCGGTGACCCCTTAGGCGAAGGGGGCTGAGATCCAGCCCCTTCAGCAGGTGATCGCTTCCTCTTGCGCCCTCCACTAGAAGCAGTCTGACTTCTGGGACCAGAATCCCTCTTGCGCCGTTTTGGAGAGGCAGAACGACTCCTAGACGCCGACCTCTTTCTTCTCGACGCGGAGCATCGCTTTTCCGGCATCGAACGTCGCCTCCGCGACTCCGGCGTCGAACGCCGCCTCCGCGACGTCAACCTCCTCTTCCTCGACGTCGAACGTCGTCCCCTCGATGTAGACCTCTTCCTCCGTGACGTCGTACGTCGCCTCCGCGACGTCGAACGTTCCGTCCTCGACGACGAGCGTCGATTCCTCCTCTTTCTCGATGCCCTTGACTGCGAGGAGCCCCTCGACGCCGACCGGTGCTTCGACGGCGATCGGCGGCGACGCCTCGACGGCGAGCGCCGATGCTTGTCACTTCGTCTCCGACGTCGATAGGAAACTCCGACGTCGATGATGACGATGACGTCGACAGTGGCTTCGACGGCGACCTCTCCAGACCCTTCGACGTCGAGCCGTCACGCCGTCTCGACCCGGAGCCCCGGGGAGAAGGGGAACACACCGCCGTCATCCCTCTCGACGTCGTCGTCGAAGCAATCGACGTCGACGGAGACCGGGACTGTTTGCTGGACTTCCTGCCTCTGGGGAGCCCCCCAGAGGCCTCTGCAGAGGCAGAGGGAACCTTCCCAGCCTGCCCAGACCCACCTGCAGCCTGCAGACGTCTCTCCTCAAGGCCAGAATGCCGAATCTTCATCCTGTCCCTCAGAGTCCGAGCAGTAAACTGCTGGCACATGACACAGTCCTCAGGGACATGATCTTCAGGGAGACAGACAATGCAGACGTCGTGTGGATCACTCTTGGCCTTCTTCCTCCCACATGCTGGACACTTATCAAAAAGACCAGGCATTTTAGAGCCCTAAAACGCCTGAACCAACACACAAAAGAGAAGGAGAACACCAAGAAAGTAAACTGAAACACTTTTAAAACACAAAAGTGCCAAAATATCCAATAAACCCTTGAAACAAGGGAGAGCTCAATGCCAGGGTCCTGTTAGCAGGAGCCGGAAAAAAGAACTGAAAGTAGAGGGACCTGCTATGCATTCTGGGACACTGGGAGAAAGTTCTAGAAAGCTCTCTTAAAGGCACAGTATCCTATTTAAGCCACATAATGGCAGCCTATGGGGCTTGTCTGTCCATGCCTTCCTCTCTATCATTCCAGGGTCTTTTACTGGTGGAGGCAAGTTTCTCTATGGTAGAAACTGGGCTGGCTGTATTTTGTGTGGTGTTATTTGGTGGAATTTCTAGTTGAAGTACTGGACAGTGTAGCCTGTGGATATAGGCTGCATTATTTGTCTTTAAATTCTCTCTTAAGTGTCTTTGCAGTTTCTGCATGATTTGACAATTTAAGAGATTATTTTTGATTGCCGGGGTCCACTCACATGGGCGGGACTATTCACTAGATTATGACTATACACAGAGATCCCCTACTACAGAAGTATAAAGCCCACTGGCCTCCTGTAAATCCAGATAAAGACTCACCATCATAATGGGGGCAATCAGAATCCGCCATGCACCTGAATATCTAGCACTTTCAGAACACTTATGACAGAAGCTGGACACGAAAAAATACACACAGCAAGCCCTACAACAGTTAAAATTAAAATCATTCCCCAAATGGGCCGTTTCAAGGCAAGTGCATGGCGCAGAATTGAGGACACTTCCTGGTAAGGGCTGTGGCAAAGAGATTCCTGAATGCAAACCCAAATCTGGAGCAAATCGTTTTTATCACTCCGATGAGGAGCTCCTACTCATGTTCCTCGTGTGGAGTAGATGCATGTTCGCCATCATGCTGAGCCTCTACCGGGAAAATTCCCAATCACAGTACCCAATTACATGCGTTATTCGCTGTCCAGTACAGGATGCACAGACCCCTCACCACCCTGACTGTTTACATAATGGATGGTAGAGGAGACGTGTGACAGAATATGATTATTGCTTTCAGAGATGGATTGGAGAACGCCTTCAGGGTAAGGTGGACTGCCTACAACGCAAGCACATTTATGTTCAGGCGCTGCGCCATCACAGACCAAAGGACTATGTGCCAATATGAGAACTTCAGCCCAGCGAGGAAGTATCCAGGACTACAGTAGCCAGAGGGCTAACTATGCAACTCATTAGAAGGTTGTGGATGTTCATCCACCATTGCAGATCCTGGTGCACTCACTGGAAAATATGCACCCAAGCCAAGAGACATCCTTGGAGTTGCAGGTAATGGTTCCATAAAACACCACTGGATTGCTCTATTTCGTTTAGTCTTTTACTTTCTTGGTCAGGTGGGGGCCTCTCCGGTTGTTTGGGAGTTCGCCCTCTTCCTCACTGTATGTTCAAGGGAGTCTGGGGGAAGCAGACCTCGAATGCAAGGAGGATTTGATGGGCACGCCTTATACTTTTTATCCACTCAGGGGGGAATTACCAAGCATAGAAAGGGTCCTGAAAAATGTCGACTGTGTGACATAGCATACCTTTTAACATAGGGAGGTATTGTGTAGATGGCTGTGTGGAGGAGAGGGTTTCAAATACGAAATCCTCTTCTATTGGATCAGAATAGAGGGGAATTTTTGGGAGGCCGCAGCTCTGGCAAGGAGCTCCTGATAGTTTGAGGAATTATCGGGGGGAGATGGTCGAGCTGACCCTGTGGAGTGTAAAAAAAAGAGGGCCCCCATGTGAGGAGAAGGTGGGTGTTGCATGGCCTGTGTTTTGATAGAGGAACAGGTAGTGGACTGGTTGCCTTATCTGTCTTTTTCATGTATTCAGGAACTGGGGATTCATCCAGGGCTTCCTGGAAAGAAATCTGCCTTTTCGGTTGATGTGTGGGAGCTCCAGGAGCGCGGGTGAGGATCCGGCCCGTTTGAAGATGGATTGTCATATGTCTTGGTTGAGCATCGATCTCTTCATGTAGCCAATGGAGGAGTGGCTCAACCATTTAGCCACTGACTGTGTTGGTAGTCTGCTTCGGTGTCGATGCTGGTTTCAGCGCCAGAAGATTTCCATGCCATTAGTTTCACCTCCAACAATTTGCTTGATGCCAAGCCCGCTGGCTTGTAGTGTTTTTTTGGCACGGAGTTGGAGCCGGGTATTGTGACCGAAGTTGAGGGCTGATGCCTACCATGGTCTGAAGGCAGTGGTGGCTGATGGTCTGCCGGTAATATCCATGGGTGGCAGTGGAGTCTTTTGGGGAGGCCTGCTTGGCTTACGAACTGCAGAGAGGAGGGGAAGAGTGTGTACTCACAACCTGTTGGGCTGCTGGAAGGTCCTCGATCTCCAGGTGGGAGCTGGCGCTGTCTTCTGGAGAGAACACTTCCTCGTCAGCTGCAGCTGCCTTGGAATAGGGTTCTTGAAGCTCTTCCAAGCTGAAGAGATCCACCGGTTCTTCGCTGCTCCTCCAGACATTTCCAAGTGTCAGGACCGATGGTCACGGAGGGTCTTCTTCGGTTTAAAGTAGCGGTAAAAGTTACAAGCGAGCTCGTTATGCTCAGGCGAAAGGCAAAGGCTACAGACTTGGTCCATGGATATCTTGAATGGCACAGAGGACAATATCTAAAAGGTGTATGTTCCGTCACCCTTGCCACATGGCATGGAACAAGTTAGAAGGCCAGAGAAGAAGGCTTCAGAGGCTGAGGCCCCTCTGGGACCAAGATTGATCCGAGGATTGCCCGGACGGAGAACAGGTACGGAAGGGAAAAGGTATAAACGTTGAAAAACAACACTGATGGTTAGGAATTACAGTGGGAACCGAAAAGACTACCAATGTCAGTCTTGAACCAGAGCACGGGAGAACATGTCTGAACGAGAAGGCAAAAAGAAAATAATCCAACAATGGAGTTGATGCCCATGCGCATTACCAGCAAGTGGAGGAGTCACTGAACTTTGTGACTCGAAAGATTTCTACAAAAAAAACTTGCACACATCCGGGCCCAACACTAGATGGCAGGAGTTTGTATAATCCAGTCTGGGTCTTGCAGCACAAGTGCGAGACCGAGCCTGAGCCTCAGCGAGGCAGAACGGGGGCAGCAGCAGTGGCGGCAACCAGTCCGGCGTGAGCCTGGGGGGCTGTGAGGAACCACGGGGGCAATAAGAGGGGGGCAACGAGAGCCTGTGAGCCTGGGAAGCTGCCTGGTGAGTGCCGCAAGTGCCGCGAGCCACAAGCTGCCGTCCCGCTGAGCCGCGGCAGGGTTAGCCACTGCAGGAGCAGGAGCAGCGAAGGAGTGGGGCCGCCAGTCAGTTGTCTACTGGCTCTACCTTCTTGCCTGCCTATAGCGGGGCGGGCCTCCCTGCCTTACCGCTATTCTTTCAGTCTGCCTGCTCCCTGCCTGTAGGAAAAGCCTCCTTGCCTCCCTGCCTGCGGGAAAAGCCGGGTGGCGGGCAGTGGTAGTTGAGGGAGTAGTGGGAAACCCAGTCCCAGTCCCAATTTCTGGGATTCAAAGGAGGACTTTGGAGAACTACAGTGAGGACTGCGGGAGTCACCTCGCGAGCTACCATAAGGCGGACACAAGGTAGCTGTTGTATGGGAGCATGAGAGTGCAGGGAATAGAGTGGGGAAACATCTGGAGGAAACAAAGTACAACTCCCACTCTCACGTCCATTGTCCCTGGAGCAGCGGCATTAGCAGTGGCAAAAGTTTGTGGAGATCACAGAGAGAACAGAGACCATAGAGGAGGACAAGACCGCTGCAGCAAGCGGTGGCAAGCGACCCGGCATGGCTGTTCTGGGGTAGTGGAACAGTGGTAGTTGTTGTGGCAGAAGCAGTAGAGTCAGTGGAGCCAATGGTGATCAGCGTATAGAGTACAACCTGTGCAGGCACCTGCAGCCACGCTGGGCCACCCTGGGACTGTGGTCCCTCTCTTTTTTAACACTGGGTTGTCGCATTGTCGCCCTGTTGTGGGCCCCATTTAGGACCAGAGGCTAAGAGGCCACTGGGGGCCAAAGCTCCAGCTCAAACTCAATTGTAAAAGTAAAGTGAAACAGAAGGAGTGTAAAGGAGCAAAGAAGCAATGAAAGAAATGAGATCGGGGAACATTCGTCAAGTGGTGACAGGCAAAAAATCAAAAAAAGTAAAATCAAAAAAATCCTTCGTAGAAGGCTCACCTACAAGCCAAAAAGGAAAAGCTTCAAGACCGAGACAGAGGTTGGTCTAAGCACCGACTCCTGATACAACAACGCTGAGCCCGAGAAGGAAAACCGGGATTAACAAATTCTTGTTTTTAAAGGACCCAATGGCGGCGATTTATGCACCAACAGTTGAGGCCACCAAACTACCAAGCCCTGTTTTTCCAGACAGAACAAATGCTCCTTCTGTACATGTTCTGGAAAATATCAACGACGCCCCAATAGAGAAGCAAGCCCCACAGAAATCAACAATAGATCAACCAGCAAGTAAGCTGGTAACAGTAACTTCACAGGTGCACCAGTTTAAATCCACAACAAACGTAAGGGAAACAACTGGAAGACCAGTAAACAAAAGAAGCGTTGAGGAATCCAGGGAGGAAAAACTAAAACTAAACAAACTAAACAGAAGCGTGACAATCAGAGGCATAGCAACCAAGGGAAACACAAATGTAAAGGAACATATAGAGGAACCTACGGATGAAATTTTAAAGTCAAGTGAATCACCAGAGCGGGTAGCCTCAGAGGAGGAACCCTGGTCAAACGCATTCTCCTTATCCAATGACCCCAATTTTTTAGAAATCAGGGAAACAATAACACAGAAAAAAGAACCCCAAGGGAATGCCTTGCTATCAGAAATTTTTATGGAAGCTCAACAGAGCAGACAGGGTATGGCGGTATCAACCACACAAAGCCCGCCGCCCAGCAATGATCAACTACAGATTGTATTGGATGATAGCAGAAGTTTGTTAACAAAAGTAAACCAATTGAATCTGTCAGCGCCAATAACAATTTGATCCATTAGCATGATGGATCATGAGGCAGGAATTTCGGGGAAGCGCCGTGAACAACAGTCAAGCACACAATGGAGTCAGTCCTTGCTAGGCACACGGGATCAAGCAATAATGGCACTGAATTATCAATCCGATAAAATGGAAGTACAAATAAATCTAATTGCTTGCCACATCGCAGGCATAAATACCAAGATGGATTTATTAACGTCCCTATTAGCAGACGTGGAAAACTCGGAGCAACAAACAAATAAAGAAAAACAACTGCCTAAACGCAGCTGCTGGAGCATAATTGCGAAATTGGCAAGTCTCCCTGATATTTTAAAGAATATTTTAGGGGATGTAAAACTAACCAGTAATAACAAGCAGAATATGGAAACTCAACATATGACGGATACGAAGGTAACTTCAAAATACAACAAATCAACAACAAAGTTCAGTAGCAAAGCCAATGGCGAACTAGAACAAGTGGAATTTGATGAACAACCGGACATTATAGATAATCAAATGGAAACAAAACAGAACTCCCTTAAGTCCTCGTCTCCTGTAAAACCGGCAAAAAGGCAAAGAAAACGTGCAAGGAAAGGCCAGGCTTAAATATAAAAAACAACAAAGTATAGATTCAGGGAAAAACTTTTCAATATTTAAAATCAAAACATCCTGAGGGGTCAAAAGCAAATCATTGAACGTGTCCACGTGTGGGGCAGCATTAACTGATGTAGTTCAATTGAAACATACTCCAGAACCCATGCCAACGGAAGGAAGCGCACTCGTTGGAATTTACACCGTCCCCAAGCTTAAAAAAAATAAGACGAATCAAGGGGTGCTGCTAAGGCCAAAGGGGAGCAAGGTGAACTGAAAATGCTTGCGACCTACTGTGAACCGCAAGTAAAGTCTGTGGGCACGCAGGACGGAAATGTGAAAGTATGTGTCTTGCAAGTTCAATCTATGATCCTGTCTCCCAGATACAGGGCAGAAAGGTGTTTGAATTTTTTCTTATTCAGGAAGAAATTGAGGGGGCGCAGGTCTAGGATAGGACGAATGCTTCATTCTTCTTGGACATCAGGAAGTTGCGAGAATAGCATCCACAACCTACTTCTGAAGCAGGCAACTTCTCTATGGCTCCCTTGCTCAAGAGACCCACCATTTCCTGCTGGAGATAAGAGGTATGATCCTCAGTCAGCCTGTCACACGTGGGAGGGATGGGTGGAGTGAAAGAGAGAATAGTCCTTTCAGACAATCTGGAGAACCCAGCAGTTCGAGGTTATGCACTGGAGGTCAATAACATCAGCATATCCTGCCGCCCACTGGGTGACCATGATGTTCTCAGGCTGGTGGAAGAAAACATGTTCTTCCCCAAGGTATCCAGCCTTAGGTGCTAGGGAACGAGCCAGTGTGTACTTTGGAGGTGAAGGGTAGGACCACCAAGCTCTCTGTGGTGGGGTACAGGGTGAGGAAACTAGGGTCCCCTGGGGTGGGGCAATAGCAGCGAGCAATTGCCCTATTCACTGGAGCCCCTGTGCATGGCTTGGACCAGACCACAAGTAGGACATCTGTGAGGGTTTCACTAAATGGGAGAAGGGGTTCAGATTGGGTTACTCATAGCTGAAGCACCTCCGTCAAGACATTAGTCTTGACTGCCACGGTGGGTAAGCTGAAGTTCCAGGACCTGAGCTACCCATCTCACAACCCTTGCAAATGAGGTTTCTTCCTCCATAGCTACAGTAGTAGAGACCAAGCCAGTATATGGAAAAGTGTGCAGTCCAATGGCTTCCGCAAGATCCTCACACCAACTATCCTTGGTGTAATCTAGGGAATGGGGCCTCAGGGTCCAGTACCCCCTCCTATTCTTCCCCAACTCCTAGCCCATAGGAATAGGGCATAGGAATAGGGCATAGGCTGTGGCCTGCAGGGAATGCCTCCTGTCGGAGTTTGATGACACCCATCTCGCTTTATGTTGGGAGTCGGGGATGAGAATGGGCATGGCACCACTGGGGGGGGCACCGGTAGCGTCGGAATTAGAGCTGGCACTGCAGCATTGGAGCCAGCACTGGGGAAAGTCGAGGGGGCTTGACTGGCAGCTAAAAGGATCCATCCATTGATCCAAGGGGTCCAAATTGCACCGGGATAAACCCGCTTATGGAAGGCCAGTAGGGGCCCTTTCCGAACCCACAGGGCTCAGAGACATGCCAGCTGGAACAGGCCGCCCAAATATGAGTTACATGCACTCCTAAACTCACAGAATTGGGCAGGGTCACTCCATCCCAGGACCCTCTTCTTGAAAGCGACCAAGACCTTGATGGCAACGCACTTCGAGTGACAAGGAGCTTGAGGGATCACTCCCTCATCGTCTTGGGGTATATGTAGGCTTTCCTGTTTTCAGTTTCTATTTTTGGTAAATTCTGGTGGGGTTTCTTCAGTGTTTTCAATATCTTAAAAAACAGTTATCAGTGGTTACACATTTTCGCGCCACTAAAAGCAACAGAAAAAGTGTTTTTCTGGTGTTTATGAAATGCTTTGCTTTTATTATTGCTTGCTTATTGCACTGAAAGAACATGGTATATAGAAAGTGTACTTATAGTGTATATGAGGTCCAAATAGATGTTTGCAAATTAATCTTATTGTAGTACACCATACAATACTTTTTCTTTGGGGCATGTGCGCTCTCCCTTTCCTTCCTATGTAAACTTCTGTGAAAAGGCCCTCTCAGCATTCATAGCCCCTTGGGCTGAGAACCATCAGCTTAGGGACACAGTTGGAATGACTCTTTCTTTGATGCCACATAAAGCACAAAATGATAAATATTTGCGTTTTAGTTCCTATGCATAAAAAAACAGGGCACCAGAATAGACTAAAAAGTCAATAGCATCCCTCATTAACTCTGAAGATTGTAAAGATGCTTTCATCATATCATCTAACAAGTGGCAAGGATCTCCTACAGAGAATCACTTCAGCTCGGGTATCAATATTGACAGGTCATCACACAACTTTTTAATATACGTAGCTGAATCACTGCAAATACAAACAATATCAGACATATTAGGAAAGATTTTTATGAAACCAGCCATTTTACCTATCAGTGAAAGAATCAAATGCAGCCAAAATATCAAATATGAGTTTGATATTTCCTGATTCTCTATAGTTTATAAAAAGATTAAACTAGGCCTAAAACATGAAACTAAACTCTGCATCTTTAGACCAAAGGCCACAAAACCAAAAAAAGTAAAAGGAAGAAGAAAAAATATTTTACTGGCATCCCTAAAGAACAAAACTCAAGCAGAATAATGTTAGCCAGTCTTTCTTACTCCTAGCTTGTATAACAAAGTTACATTGTATTGACAATGACACTTTCACTCTCTTTTTCCTTTCTTTGAATGGCATTTAGTTTGTGGTTGTCCAGGTGTTTTTTCAGTGTTTATATGTTTTCAACGGTGAGGGCTATTTTTTTTTTCAGTGGGGTTTTATCAGTTATTATAGGTTTAAACCTAAAACCCCACAGCCTAGGTATATGGTACAGCAATCGACACCGGTCTTTGTGTCGTGATTGTGCTCCAGACACCTGTGGCAGATGAGATGTGTGTCTGTCATCAACATTTGCCTGTGAGAGGAGCCACGGGGCTTAAAACCAGCCGTCTTCGGGACATCCTTGCCATACCAAAAGACAAAAGTCTCAAGAAAGCTTCGACAAAACATCAAAAAGGGTCAGTCAAAAAGTGACTGGGAGTAGCTCTTCTGCGGATCTGCACTGACTTGTGCAGAAATAAAAACTTATGTCAGTGCACTGGGGTGGTGCTTATATGGGCACTGCACACATCACTTGTGGCACAGACAAAGCAATGCGGAGCCGAACGACGCCACCTACCAGCACACAGGGGGTAATGCTTACGAGAAATTCCCAGATACAGTTGGACGCCAGGCGATAATTCTAAGATAAGGAATCTGCAGCTAGAAGTCTCTATCAGATATGGTTATTGGGGTTCTAGAGGAAGAGAATTGCGCTTGTAATTAAAGTATGCTATAGTTATATAGTCCAATACACATGTTTTGGTTTTGTTGTTCATTTATTTGAAATAGATCCAATGTGTCAAAACAAAATGGAAAAACAGCTGAAGCGTGTATCGCCCGCAAGACCAATTGGCCAAGGGATTTTTCTAGGCAAGTCGTCTTTGTTAACTCTTTCCGTTAGCGCGTCTGCCAACGGCCATCGAGAGTACTACCTGGCTAGTGCTGCGCAGTCTGTTGGCTGAGGCAGCCCTGCCCACTCATTAAAACTCCCGCACTGGAGCGGAATTTGCGCCGCAGTTAAGGAGTTAAATGTCATGTAGCGTGAATAAATTCTCTCCAACAATGTATCTGCGGTCTTAATGGATGAAGGTCTTTCTTCCTCTAGAACCCCAATTAACAGTCTAAACTAGTGGCTCTTGGGTCTAGCCACTTGAGGTGGGAAATACCAATCATCGACTGGGTCGTGACCCAGTTAGTTGCCTGATTTCCAGACAGTATCCAACCATTAACCTTCATCTATCAGATATGGTATTTCATATGGCATGGTCTGCTTATTTAGTTACTGCTGTGGGTTGTCCAATAGGAGATTTTGTGTATAGTTTTGGTCCTGAGCTGGCATGGTTGAAGGGCAGGACAGGTGAAGAGATATGTTGGGATGGACGAAAATGCACAGATCACCTCAATTTCAGAAAACCTCTTCAGAATGAGCTGTTTCTGACTTAGTGTGCCCTTCTTGCCGGAGTTCTGTGCTGAGCAGAGATACCCATCCGGGGGCGATTCGTGCACGTTGTAAGTTAAACTAACATAACATTTCTATTATCATTCCATGAGTATCTTTGTGAGAAGTAAAGAAGCAGTCAATGTATAGATATTTGGGCACAGCAATGATTGGACTATACAATACAGACCTCCAAATTGTCCCGTAGTGTAAGACATATCTCTTCAATTGTTCCATGTCTGTTCATTTGGTGATGTTTGCTTTTTTGGCTGTGCAGTGCTGCACGACTTCAGGTCGTGGTTCGCTCCAGGCACCAGAGGCACACGAGGTGCGGAACGGTGACTGACATCAGCTTGTGACAGGAGTCACAGGGCTTGAAGCCGGTCCGACGATGGCACCAGGAGTCAAAGACTCAAAAGATGTCGACAAAAGTTGAAAAAGTTTAGTCAAAAAATGATTAAGGGGCAAGTTCTCTCTGGATCTGCGCTGGCTGGCACGGAAAAATAAAGAAATGATGTCAGTGTGCAGGTGTGGCGTCTAAGTAGACACCACAACGTCATCCCAGTTACCACGGCGATGGACGCGGAGTCGACCGACGCCACCTACCGACGTGCAGGGGTACTTCTACGGGAAAAAATATCCGGATCCAGTTTGACGCCTGAGGGTAAGTCTTATGGTAAGGAATCTATAACTACAGCCTTTTTCAGATTTGTGCCATAACCGTTTTATAACTATACAATGCCACAGCAAACCATAGGTCAGACCTCCTTTGCTTATCCGCATTATAAAAGCAGTTTGTTGGTTGAGTTGTTTTCATTCGTGTGTTGTAAGCTAAGGAATGCGCTAGAGGGTGCAGCTGATTGGGAGCAGTACTCATTGCACCAACTAAAGTAGGACTGCAAAACATGTCTCGGGCCTGCCACTGCAGCCTGTAATGCAGTTTGAAAATGCCATTTCCACCTGGCAAAACAATCCTTCTGGCAGGCCTAAACCTTCCTTTTTAATACCTATAATTCACAGCTAAGGTAGCTCTTAAAGACTCGTAGGGCAGGGTGCATGGTCTTTAAAAAGTAAGACATGTATGCAAATTAGGACACTTCCCACAAAAGTGGGAGGTGGGGAGGCCTGGCACGCCAGGAAGAGCCCCCTCCGTCAGTGATCGCTGCTAGGAAGAACTCTGAGGAGTGTTCAGATCCAAACCTAGAGTCACCATCCCAGTACTGAACAAGGGAAGACAGTAAAAGGCAATCTTCATCATAATTCGATCTAAAGAGAACAAACCAAAGGGTATCACAGAGAAAAAATACTTTTTACCCGAGAATGACTGGGGAAACAGAGTCCCAGAAGATCCCAGTGTTGCCGGTCTGACATTTTTGAGAGAAATTAGAGCTTGTGAGGAAACAGGCCAGTTGCAGGTTTCACCCAACTTTTTGCCCCCAATTTGACTACTAATCATGACTCTGTGCATGTGTTCTTTCCTTTCAAAAGGTACATGGTGGATTGGCTTAAACACAATTGGCATACTTTAACTCACTCGTAAGTGCCTCGTAAATGGTACCAGGGGTAACTGGGGCTTGTAAATTAAAGTGTCACTCTTTGATTGCAGCACTAGTTGTTCCACCACGAGTATGCCAAAGTAAAACAAGTCTCCCAGACTGCCACTACAGACTGGTAGAGCAGTTTAAACTGCTAACTCGACTTTGCCATCGAAAGCAGTAGCTGCTGGGGTGAGCTGGTAGCCCAGATCAGTGAGTCACTGCTGTGCAGCCCAAGAAAACTAGGAACTGACACTCAAATGTTGCACCAGAGCCTGCTTGACCCAGGAGATTCGTCAGAGTGTGGATTGGGTGCCCACAAGGAGAGTTTTCACCAAAAGAATCTGATGTGCCGGGCGACTGGACCTCTGTTGAGACTGAGAGGACTTCGAGAGACATCAACCCAGGTTGCCAGAATCACTTCACCGGAACCGTAGATTAGACCGAGGAAGACCCACCTAGACTGCATAGCATCTTCAGCATCCTTGAGCATCCTCAGCAACATGTATGTCCTGCATCAAGACTAATATATAGAAGTCAATGGCAAAGGGCTACTGACGCTGGAACTGGACTGAAGACTGCTTTTCTTGAGGAGGGAACTGTTTCTTCAGACAAGGCTGGTCCCCTTGACTGGCTCCCTGCTGGAGTTGGTCTGCCAAAGTAAACTCTTAGTCACTGCATTCCTCTGTGACAACGTTTCTCCAGAAAACGTTTCTAAGTGTCAAATTCGTTGAAATTGCCAGTGCTCGTTAGCGGTTAAGTAAAAAGTACAAATGTATTGTTTCTTGTAAATTCTATACCTCAAGAACCCTCTGCTGGATCTTTCTCATTTTTCTGCTCATTAATTCATAATAAAATCTGTTTTTTATGATTTGGTGTTGCATTTCTTGAGTGTCGATTTCTATTTCCAATTGTTTTGATGCTGTTTGAATGCTTTACACGTGTTGCTTTGTGTGAGTCTGACTGCCAAGAGCCATAGATATGCAGGGTTGAGCTAAGGTTTAACAAATGAAACCAGACTGGTCCTTAAGGGGTTGGTAGTGTATTACATGGTGAGGTCATGCAGCCACTGCATAAGCTACATCTCATTTCCTCACAGAGTTACAATGGGGAGTATTGACAACAAAATCACAGCAGTTGAAGGGACATTGAATTTGAGAGCAGGAAGTGTTTCCATGTCGTAGGTTATGACTACACAGGTGTGGTTATCATGTTATGTGACGCAGAGCGTGGGGTGGTAAGAAATGTATCACTAACTAATGTCTCTTACAGATATATCGTTACATAAGTAGTAACTTGCGCATCTGAAATAGACACGTTAGTGATAGATTCCTTACCTTAGAATAGATACCTCAGAAATACCAACCCCAGTGGAGGGTCTGCGAACAAGATTACACCATAAAGTCACTGAGCAGAGAACGGCCAAAGAAGCTGTCTTTCCAGACCGGATTGTCAAGGCAGTAGTGCTTGGTAAACGTGTGCAGCGAGGCCCATGTGGCTGCCTGACAAATGTCCTACAAGGGAACGCTGCGTCCCAAGGCAGTAGTGGTTGCCGTTGCCCTGGTGGAATGGGCACCCAGCCCCAGAGGAGGCTCCTTCTTAGCCAAGGAGTAACATGCTTTGATGCACAGAACGACCCACAGGGAGATGGTCCGCTTGTGCACTGGTCGACCTTTTTTGGCACCCACGTACCCAACAAAGAGCTGGTCATCCACCCGGAACTGTTGTGTACTCTGCAGATAAAAAACGAGCGTCCGTTTTTGGTCAAGACGGTGGGGCCTCTCCTCCTCCCTAGAGGGATGCGGAGACGGAAAGAAGGTAGGCAAAGTGATGGTCTGCCCGATGTGGAAGGGCGTGACAACCTTTGGCAAGAAAGAAGGACGGGTCCTCAGAACCACCTTGTCCGGATGAACAGAGAGGAAAGGAGGTTTAGAAGAGAGAGCCTGGAGCTCACTCACCCTTCGGGCAGAGGTGATAGCTACCAGGAAAGCCGTCTTGAGAGCGAGAAGACGTAAGGGACAGTTATGAAGAGGCTCAAAGGGAGCGCACATCAGAAAAGTCAAGACAAGATTCAAGGCCCACTGAGGCATTATGAAAGGCACAGGTGAAAGTGTATGCGTAATGCCTTTGAGGAACCGGTTAACAACTGGGGACTTAAAAAGAGAAGGCTGATCTGGAAGCCGTAGAAAGGCAGAGATGGCTGAAAGATAACCTTTGACAGTGCCCAGAGCAGAGCCCTGCTGGGCCAAGGAAAGGAGGAACAGAAGAACTTCGGAAAGAGGGGCAGAAAGGGGATCCACAGCCTTTGCTGTGCACCATGCCACAAATCTGTTCCACCTGCAGGCGTATACCGTTTTAATAGAGGGACGTCTGGCTGCTAAAATAACATCACAGACTCCGGGAGTAAGGTCGAAAGCTGTCAACTGCCGCCGCTCAATCGCCACACATGGAGGTGGAGGCTCGACAGGTTTGGGTGAAGGACTGTCCTCTGCTGCTGCGACAGAAGATCCTCCCGAAGAGGCAGACGGGGTAGGGGATCGACCGCCATGCTGAGTAGCTCGGGATACCAGAATCTTGCACCCAATCCGGAGCCACAAGGATGACTTGGGCACGGTCACGCCTGATCTTCTTCAGTACTCTGGGCAGAAGAGGTATAGGGGGAAAGGCGTATAACAGATTGCAACTCCACTCGCGATGAAAGGCGTCGCTGAGCGAGTGCCGCCTTGGAAATTCCAAAGCACAGAATTGATGACATTGCGCTTTCTCTTCGGTGGCAAATAGATCTAACCAAGGCTCTCCCCACTGCTGAAAGCGACCTTGCGCCACGTCCGAGTTCTCACGCCATTTATGATCCATCAAGCACCGGTGGCTGAGTTTGTCCGTCCTGGAACCTGCCAGGTGTTAAACCACCAAGGTAATGCCTCGATGTTCCAGCCATGTCCAGAGGCGCAGAGCCTCCCGACATAGGGTCCAGGACCCAACCCTGCCCTGTTTGTTGCAATATCACATGGCGGTGGTGTTGTCCATGAAAACCTGCACCACACATCCCCGTACAGAGGGAAGGAATGCTTTCAGTGCAAGTCAGATCGCCCGAAGCTCCAAAAGGTTGATATGGAGACGGGACTCCACCGGAGACTAGAGGCCTCTGATCTCCGCCTCTCCCATTTGGCCTCCCCAACCCAGCAGGGAAGCATCCATCACCACTGTGTGCTCCGGTTGGGTAAGGGAGAGGGCTCTGCCCCTAGCCCAATCTTGATTCGTGAGCCACCACTGCAATTGTTGAGCAGTGCCCTCCGAGATCTGGACAGGATGCCCTGATGTTGCGCCCACTGGAACTTCAGGTCCAGTGGCGTCACTAGGGTTGGTGTCACCCGGTGCAGGTAACTCATGGTGTCACCCCCTCACGACTTACCCCATGATGGACCTCCTCCGCTCCGAGTCTGTGTGGATTTTATCTTTGCAAGTAAATCTACATATAGTTTTAGGTAAACAATCTATTTCTCTGTCACATACTCAAAACTTTTGTGACCTACAATGAAAACAGAAGCAGTATAAATTCTCACCACCTCTCAAGTTCAGCGATGTGTCATGTGGTCATCAAACGCCTCCGTTGACTTTTAAGAATTTTTTTTAACACGTTTTCAATAATATAACACGTTGCAGCTGACTGGCTCCCACTCCTCACTGGCTACACATGATGAAATAATACTTAACAAATTCGTGTTTAGGAGGAACAAAGAAATACTTTGTAGCCCCAGCTGCAAGTTTAGTCTGGAAAGTGAACCTATGTGTGTATTAAAAACCCCACCTCCCAACCCTAAACATTGGTTTGCCATCGTCGGACTTTACCTCGTAGCGTTCCTGAATGTCGGGACAATTAAAAGAGACACGCGGGTATCTGAATGTGGAACTGCCTCTCCTCCCTATATATTTTCCTATAGTTTGTCGGTGTTAGTCTTTAAGTGAAGCTTCATTCTACGATGCATTTGACTATAGCATCAAAGGAGTGCCTTCAGCGTCTGTCTCGTGGAATCCCCGATTTCGCAGAATAATTGACATTGGTTCATGCTGAAGCCACGTGGTCCAGATAGGGTCGCACGTGATTCTTCTGGGGTAAAAGGCAATATTAACATTCTGCTTACCCCTAACTGACAGATCTCCACTGTGAGAGAATACGATGAAGTAATTTACCATGTCTGCAGATAAAGGAGGTATCGTTTGTGGAAACGATAATGGTTAGTCATGTTCATGTATCTTAGAACAAAAGTGTATATGAACTGCACATATTAAATTTATAGTAAAAATTCCCAGGTTCCGCAATAACAACGCCACTGTAGTATGCGGGGTCTCTGTCCCCCTGTAAAACCTCTCTCTTCAAATACGGTCTATGTACCCGGATGCCAACAGTCTGGGCCATCCCACCCCTGGCACACCTATCAGTCGTGATCCCGGACACATGCATTAACTCATGGCCTCCCTCTGCAGCTGGGTAGCCCTATTGGCGCAGATGTGTTTGCTGCATTCAGTTACAAGTGTCGCCAATTAGAAGAGGTATAATGCTACAATATATGGTAGACAGTCAAGCACAAGAACAAACGTTACGTAGGCAATGGTGGCACTTGTGCAAGTATCAAAAGCAAACAAAATGCCATTACCACAGCACCCAGGCCTATCGTGACTGCCCAAGGAAGGAAGAAATCTTTAGCATGGTGCACTAGACCCACCCGAAGAGGGCCGTGTTTTCATTTGTGCTACTACTGAATCTGATTCGTTTGTGTACCACTGCACTGCCATATTTTTATGTTTAGTTCATGATTTATATTAATTTATAAATATAAATGATATTATTTCTCTCTCACCGACGACTGTCTCCGAGTCCGGACCCAGCAAGAAGAAGTCAGTGAGTCCCAAATTTGAAGGGGACACCACGACGGCGCTCCGCTCGCGATATCAAAGAACAGAAGATGGTGGTGTGATGTCGACGGTAATATTTAAATCTTTATTCTAGTGTAGCACGACGACGCACGCATTCCCCTGCGCTGCAGTCGGTCTCGTCTCCTACCTGGCGGGCGCGTGACCTCTGTGACGCGTCAGAGGCTGAACAGGAGCGCACAGCG
The DNA here is from genome assembly GCF_964263255.1 of Lissotriton vulgaris. Lineage (NCBI taxonomy): Eukaryota > Metazoa > Chordata > Amphibia > Caudata > Salamandridae > Lissotriton > Lissotriton vulgaris. The sequence goes on from NC_141694.1 coordinate 1,712,450,966, forward strand.
CGCGGGGGCTGTCCCAGGGCCGTCATTGGTAGCACTAAAGATTGACGCCCTGGGACCCACAAACTGCTGCTGGGTACGCCGCGCATCCGCATCACACCAGTGGTGACCAGCATCATCAAATGCATCTGGTGCGTGCGTGGCGACGTGCTCTGACGGCAGTACTAGCAGTATTTACATTTGTTGTATTGTAAGCAGGTGCACCGTGGTGGCGTGCACTTGCACTAAAGCAGCACTAGTCTAATGGCCAGTAACTAACTAGATTGGTGTCACCCCAGATGGGGTGACACCCGGTGCGGTCCGCACCCCCGCACCCCCCTAGTGACGCCACTGTTCAGGTCCCACTGCCAAGCCTGCATATGCATCTGGCATGTGTCACCAGCAGGATGCAGAAGACAATCAGGCCCAGAAGCCGGAGGGTCAACCTGACTGAAACCCGGGGAAAAGCCCAAAAGCTCAGAATTATAGCCTGAGTATCCCGGACTCGCTGCTCAGGAGGATAAACCCGAAACAGCGTCGAATCCAGAACCGCTCCGATGAACGGGAGCTTCTGAGAGGGACTCTGGCACGTTGATGGAGAACCCCAGCAAATGCAGGAGGTCGGCCGTACTCTGAGGTGGTGAACGACTGCCTGGGGCGAGCCCGCCTTCAAAACCAGTCATCGAAGACTGACACCCCTGATCTGCGCAGGTGAGCTGCGACCACCGCCATCACTTTCGTAAACTCCCGAGGGGCGCTGGTAAGGCCGAAGGGGAGCACAGCAAACTGAAAATGCTCCTGGCCTACCGTGAACCAAAGGTAATGCCGGTGGGCTGGCAGGACGGGGATGTGAAAATAAGCATCCTGCAAGTCCAACGCTACCATCCAGTCTCCAGGGTCGAGGGCAGCCAGGCCCTGAGCCAGAGTCAGCATTTTGAATTTCTCCTTCCGGAGGAAGCGATTGACGTCCCGGAGGTCCTAAATGGGGGGCAGAACCCCCCATGTCCCTTTTGGGAACCAGAAAGTAGGGGGAATTACAACTACTCCTTACTTCCTGCCCGGGAACGCACTTGATGGCTCCTTTGGCCAAGAGGGCCATGACTTTCCATTGGAGAAGAAGCAAATGATCCCCCAACATGCGGTGGCACCGAGGTGGCATGGCCGGAGGGGAGGACTGAAAGGGGAGGGAATAACCCCTGCAGATTATTTGCAGCATCCAATTGTCCGATGTGATATCGTGCCAGTGGGGGAGGTGGTGGCGGATCCTGCCACCCATCGGCGGGGGGTGCTCCACAAAGCACGGACTAGGAAGGTTTGGAGGAAGGAGCAGTGGGGGTTGAGGTGGACTGACCTGCGCGCCGATTCCCTGACCCGCCCCTGCGGAAGCAACGGCCGCGCTGCGGCTGGATCTGCACAGGCTTGTTGGAGGAACTTGCCTGGGTGCCTCTGCCCTGGCCACGAAAGGAACGAAAACCAGGAGTGGCAAGGTTCTTAGCAGAAAAACCTAAGGACTTGGCCGTGGCCCGCGAGTCCTTAAACCGCTCCAAACCACGGTTGGCCTAATTGCCAAACAAGCGGGTGCCATCGAAGGGCATATCCATAAACCCAGTCGAAAGTAACCTGGCGTGGCGTCGCAACGCCACCATTGTAGACATCGCTCTACCCAACGAGTCAGTGGTGTTCAAACCACACTGAATGGGAATTTAGCTGCATCCTTTCCTTCAGCAATCGCTCGAGAAAGGACAGCCTGGACTTCCTTAGAACACTGAAGCAACACCCGAGCAACGGTATCCCACGCTGTGTGAGAGTAGCTGCCCAACAAGCAGGCAGTGTTCACCGACCGCAGACTCAAGCTGGCCGAAGAGAACAACAGATTACCAAACTGATCTAGTTTCTTGGAGTCCTTATCCGGCGGAGCCGTCAGAAAGGCACTCTGTGACATCGAGATCTGGATGACCAGACTCTCAGGCGTGGGATGGGTGGTCAGAAAGGCAGGATCGCCAGGCGCCGGTGTCTGGCAACGTTTTTATCCACTGGAGCCCCCATAGCTGGCCGCGAACCCAGTGCTCAAGAGGACGTCGGTAAGGGAGTCATTGAAGGGAAGCAACGATTCCGACTAAGTAGACGCAGTTTGCAGCACCTCGGTGAGGAGGTTGGTTTTGAGGGCCACTAGGGGGGGATGAGGTTGAGGGCCTCAGCAGAGCAATTGAGCACCATCGTGCAGGAAGCGCCATCCTCCATCGTAGGTGGGGGGAGAGGCAAACCCCAGGTCAGAAGAGACATCAAGGTCTCCGGCGTCTTCCAGGTCGTCCACCCAATCCTGCTCGGAGGGGTCCTCGGATACTTCCCAGTCCGCCTCCGGAACCTGAGGGGGCAGTAGTGGCGGCAGGGCCGGAGCCGGAGAAGGGACAAACGCTGTCGGGAACGGCCTCCCAATGCAGGTCCCAGGTCGGAACAAAAAGGTCCTGGAACCGGGGCAATGGCGGAAGGAATGGCACCCAATGCGTCACCGAAGGTGGAGCCGGAGCCGGCAACACCGCACTTCGTGGGGCTGGGGCCAGAGTTAACTGCGTAGGATCCTGTGACTTTTTTATGGCGTCGCTTACCAGAATCCGAAGGCGAAGACTTGGAGCCTGAGGAGCGATAGCTCCGGTCCCGCGAGCGGTCCCAGATACGGCCCCTAGATCCGGAGCGGCAGTCTGACGAATGTCAGACCTCCAGCAATTTCGGGCGCTGCTCCCTCAAGGCCTTCGGGGCCATGGCTCGACAGTCCCGGGAGTCGTGATTAGTCTCCAGGCAGTAGAGGCAAACATTGTGGTGGTCCGCCACAAACATATTACAGCGGCAGGCCCCACAGGACTTACAGCCAGGCATCCCTACGTGCACCAAGAGAAAAAAGGAGGAGACAAAAGCCTCAAAGTAGTCAAAAAGGGACTAAGGTACTTGCTCAATCCGGATCTGCGCTTGCTGAAGTGCAAAAATAAAGAACTGATGTCAGCGCGCATGGGCCTAAGTAGTCTCTGTGACGTCATCTCGGTGCTTACGACGCCAGTGATTGACACGGAGCCTCAGGACGCCACCTACTGACACGCAGGGGTACTGCTAAGCAAAACTTTCCGGATCCAGTCTGAAGCCTGGGGATATTCTAAGGTAAGGAATCTATCACTAACATGTCTCTTTCTCTTTCAGATTGTTTAGATATTTGGGAGCTGCAGTGAATGGTCTACACTAAAGTCCTCCACAGTGTCTAGTAATGTATGACAGGTCTCTTCAGTTATTTCATGCCTGTTCATATGGTGGTTTGTTTTTTGGCTGTACAGTGCTGGTGAAGGACAGCCCTCATAGCAGATAGGTCTTATGTGAACTTAAGAGGTATAAGTTACAATTTTTAACTGCTGAATATTATAATTTTAGCATTATTTTCGGGTTATATACGGAAATACATATAATTATGTGTCACAGTGAACCATAGGTCAGTATTTTTTAGCTTACCTGCATAATAAAAGCAGTTTGCTGGATGAGTTGTTTGGAATTCGTGGGGTGTAAACTGAGGATTGTGCTGAAGGGTGTCACTCACTGAGATCAGCACTCATTGCACCACACACTAAAGTAGCATTGCAGCACATCTCAGATCTGCTACTGCAGCCTGTAGTTCTGTTTTAACCTGCATTTTAACGTCACAAAATACAACTTTTGCAAGGCTTAATACTTGTAAGTCAACCCTAGGGAAGGACCTAAAGACTCATAGAGCAGGGTGCATGATATTTAAAAAGTAGGACATGTTTTACATGTCCTCGCAGTGAAAAACTCCTCACGTCATTTTTCTATGTTATAAGCCTGCCTTTCCCTTAGGCTTAAACTGGGTTACCTTATATCAATTAAAAGTGCTAACTCCAGAATGGGAGCAGATACAGAAATATTTTTACACTCAAATGACCAGTAATTTAAAATATTCTTTAATGGTAAAGTTTGATTTTATATTTCAATTTTGAAAATGCCACTTTTAGAAAGTTGGCATTTTCGTGGACTGTTCCTGAAGCCTTTCTAGGAGTTTCCAGCTGACTGGGCCTGTTAATGGTTCCCCCATCTAGAATGTGTATTGGGCCCAGAAAGTGAGCAATGAGGCTTGGGCGTAGCTTGGATAGGTTTTTACTGGCAGGATGGCTAGGGAGGAACTATAGCCTGTCTTGATTACATTTCAAAGGACCTTGCCCACAGCACACACAAAGGAACTGGACACCTGGTATGCTCTTGCCAATGTAACCCTAGACACTATGGAGCCAGGACCAGGGAAATAACTGACCAGCACCAGTTTTGGAGGTAGGTCAAAGAATACCTACACACAAAGGCTGGAACCAGGTATAAACATTGGGCCTTTAGAACCACTCTTCAGGATACTCCTGAACCAGTGGAAGAGTCAGATGGTGGACTGCCCTGCTGCTTGAAGGGCTGCTTTACCTTATGAAGAAGGAAGATTGAACCTGCTCTGCTTTTCTTGATCCCAGGCTACCCAGTTACTACAAGTGTCAGTTGGCTGACCTCCAGTGTGAGCTACACTGATGGAACAAGTTTCCAGAGGCCTCTCTGCAACTGCCCAGCATCAACTGGATGTGCCAGAGCCCTTCTGCTGGCCTCTGATGGAGTTCGTCCTGATCAACAAGATGTGCTCCCCAGGCCCTGGACCCTTAGCTGACATCAGTGAGCCCTTCTCCAGAAGTAAAGCACAAGTTACTACCTGTGTAACAATATATCTGTAAGAGACATTAGATAGTGATAGATTCTTTACCTTAGAATATCCCCAGGCGTCAGACTGGATCCGGAAACTTTTGCGTAGCAAACCCCCTTCGTGTCGGTAGGCGTCGTCCGCGGCTCCGCGTCCGTCATCGTTAGCGCCGGAATGACGTCGCCTGAGTATTTCGACGCCGCCCTCGCACGCTGATGTCAGTTTTTATACACAGCTTTTCTGCGCCAGATATGCAGAGCCATGATAGAACCAACACTGGTGTCATGAAACTAGGGTCCTGAAAGGGGATGACCTTAACCCTAGATATCGGTTCGCAGAACGGGGAGGATGGTTGGGTCGGTAAGGAATCTATCACTAACTAATGTCTCTTATAGATATATCGTTACCCGAGTAGTAACTTGTGCATCTGAAAGAGACACGTTAGTGATAGATTCCTTACCTTAGAATAGATCCCTCCGCAATACCAACCCCGGTGGTGGGTCTGCGAACCAATAATCACACCAGAAAGTCCTGGAGGACGGAACGGCCAAAGAAGCCATCCCTCCGGACTTGGCTACCCAGGCAGTAGTGTCTTCCTAACGTGTGCAGCGAAGCCCACGCAGCTGCCTGACAAATGTCCTGCAAGGGGACTCATCGGCCCAGGGCAGTAGTAGTCACCGTGGCCCGAGTGGAGAGGGCCCTCGGCCCAACAGAAGGTTCGTTTTTAGCCAAAGAGTAACACGCTTGGATGCACAACTCGATCCACCGAGAGATGGTCCCCTTGTGCACCACCCGTCCTTTCTTAGCGCCCACGTAACCAACAAAGAGTTGGTCATCCACCCGGAACTGGTGTGTGCGATCCAGATAGTAAGAGAGCGCACGTTTTAGGTCTAGACGGTGGAGCCTCACTTCCTCTTTCGAGGGATGCGGAGGCGGAAAGAAGGTGGGCAAGGAGATGGACTGCCCGATGTGGAAGGCTGCGACTACCTTGGGCAGGAAAGAAGGTTTTGTCCGCAACAAAAGAGGAGGAGCCGAGACGGGACGGACGTGGACCGTCTCGGCTCCCGGTCCGCGCGCTGCTCCGGCCTGGAGCCCAGCGTCCCTGGGAAGCCCTCCGCGATGCACACGCTTCCTAACTGAAGTGGAAGGTGTGGGGCACCTCCGGGGCTGCCCAGATCGCTGCTGGTGCCTGCGGAGCGACGTTGGTGGTTTGCTCCCGATCCCTGCCTGGGACCCAACATGGCGGCCACCCATTACCAGCCCGGGCTAAACAACAAGGACGAGGAGCGGAGCCGGCGGCGTCCTGCCGGGGGCGAGTTTGACAGGCGTTGATCACCCGAGCGGTAATTAGGGATCCTACCGCGTCCCCCGCTGCCACCCGCCGAGACTCTGCGGTCATTCCAGGGGCTCACCAGCAAAGGGCCGGTGATTGATGGCGGCGCCCTCTGCTGACGACGGCGCCGCCTCGAGACCATCCGCACATACCTGCTCCGGGGGCCATTCATCCGTTCTCTGCCACAGACGGGCCTGGGCCCGAGGGCAGAGATGTTCCAAACCCCGCGCTTGCTGACCACGCTGTTTCGCGCCAACGGTGCCCGACTCCAAGATGGCGCCTTTGGGGACACGCTTCCTACAACCGGCGGACACAGGCTCCAGGGACACGAACGCATACCAGGGCGGATGAACCCACACGCAACTCTCCGGGAGCCAGCGCGACCGCATCCATAGCGCCAACACGGTCTTCCCCCCCACACGCTCAAAGCCACCACCCACGTTGTGCTTAACTGGGCTCTGGTCTCCCGAACTGATCCACCACCTTCTGCTGCCTGTGGCTGTGCCCGGTACGCTGTGAGGATAGTGCCTCTGGTGAACTCTGATGGTCGCAAGCTCTCCAAGATGGCGATGCGCCTGCAGCTGTCCTCCATCTCACTCCTGGGCTCCCACCTTCTCTCCTGGACTTCTCGACTTGCGTGCTATCCTGAATGACACTTTGCTGCTGCTGTCGGACAGTTTTCGTTGGACTTTAGCCCTTCCCTCCATACCTTGCATCCCACCCACCCTTCCTCTATGCTGTGAATGCTGCTGTTTTCGGACAGTTTTCGTTGGACTCTAGCCCTTCCCTCCATACCTTGCACCCCACCCACCCTCTATGCTGTGACTGCATCTTTGACCGATTGCAATAATGCTAAGCTTTGGTAGTCGCTGAAGTCCTTACACCATATACCACCCCTATGCGTCTCTTAGAGTTTAACCAGCCATATCCCTTCCTACGTGTATGTAGTTGACTCTTATCACTAGTGTTTGTAGTGGACCTTTGTACTCTCTACCACCCCTATGTGACCCTTAGAGTGTTTCCAGTCATATTTGTACTCTCTACCACCCCTATGTGACCCTTAGAGTGTTTCCAGTCATATCCCTCCGGTGTAGATAGAAGATAACTCTAATGACTAGTATCCTATGTGATTTTTAAATTGTATCCATGTGTATCTCCTCCCTGTGTTTAGAGTTATAGCTTTAACGACTAGTCGCCTGTGTGACTGTTGGAGTATAGCCAGGTGTATCCCTTCCCTCGTGTGAAGAGATAACCCTATTCACTAGAACAAAAAGAAATGTGTTCCTGAAATGTGTAATGTAACTGAGTCTATGTAAAGTGCTTTGATAACATGTAACGGAACTGGTGCTATGTAAAGCGCTCTGATAACCTAATCGGTTCAAGTTCGCGCTATATAAAACTCTAAAAATAAATAAAATAAATAAATAACACAACCTTGTCCGGATGGACAGAAAGGAAACTAGGTTTAGAGGAAAGAGCCTGGAGCTCACTCACTCTCTTGGCAGAGGTGATGGCAACCAGGAAAGCAGTCTTATGCTTAAGAAGACGGAGATAACAGTTATGAAGTGGCTCAAAGGGAGCGCACATCAGGTAAGTTAGAACCAGGTTCAAGTCCCACTGGGGCATCACGAAAGGAACAGGAGGGAACATATGAGTGATGCCCTTTAAGAATCTGTTAACAATCGAGGACTTGAACAAAGAAGGCTGATCAGGTAGCCTTAAGAAGGCGGAAAGGGCAGAAAGGTAGCCCTTGATAGAGTCCAGAGCAGAATCCTGCTGGGCAAGAGAAAGAAGGAAGAGGAGAACCTCAGAAAGAGGGGCATTGAGAGGATCCACAGCCTTTGCTGTGCAAAATGCTGCAAATCTGTTCCACCTGCAGGCATATACCGACTTTGTGGAGGGACGCCTGGCTGCCAGAATCACAGTACAGACTTCAGGAGGCAAGTCAAATGGCCTTAACTGTCGCCGCTCAATCTCCAAGCATGGAGGTGGAGACTGGACAGGTTCAGGTGGAGGACCATTTCCTGGCTGCTGCGACAGAAGGTCCTCCTGAAGAGGCAGACGAATCGGGGATCGACTGACATACTGAGTAGCTCGGGATACCAGTACCTTCGCGCCCAGTCCGGAGCCACAAGGATGACTTGGGCCCGGTCGCGCTTCATTTTCTTCAGCACTCTGGGCAGAAGTGGTATAGGCGGAAAGGCGTACAACAGACTGCAACTCCACTCACGACGAAAAGCGTCCCAGAGCGAGTGCCGCTTTGGAAATTTGAACGCGCAGAACTGATGACATTGCGCGTTCTCTTCGGTGGCGAATAGATCTAACCAAGGCTCTCCCCACTGCAGAAAGAGGCCTTGCGCCATGTCCGAGTTCAGACGGCATTCGTGATCCATCATGCACCTTTGGCTGAGCTTGTGCGCCCTGGCGTTCAGAGAACCTGCCAGGTGTTGAACCACCAGGGTTACCCCCTGATGTTCCAGCCACTGCCAGAGGCGCAGAGCCTCCTGGCAGAGGGTCCACGACCCCACCCCGCCCTGTTTGTTGCAGTACCACATAGCGGTGGTGTTGTCCATGAACACCTGCACTATACTCCCCCGGACAGAGGGAAGGAATGCCTTCAGTGCTAGACTAATCACCCGCAGCTCCAGAAGGTTGATATGGAGCCGGGACTCCGCCAGAGACCAGAGGCCGCTGATCTCCGCCTCTCCTATGTGGCCTCCCCAGCCCTGGAGGGATGCGTCCGTCACAACTACATGCTCCGGTTGGGAAAGGGTGAAGGATCTGCCGCTGGCCCAATCGCGGTCCGTGAGCCACAACTGCAGCTGTCTCGCAGTGCCCTCCGAGATCATGACATGGTCTCGCAGGTTGCCCTGATGCTGGGCCCACTGAAACCTCAGGTACCACGGCAGAGCCCGCATCCGCCACCTGGCGTGATGCACCAGAAGGATGCAGGAGGCCATCAGCCCCAGAAGCCGTAGCGTCAACCTGACTGAGACCCGGGATAAAGGCTGAAAGAGTGGAATCAGAGCCTGAATATCCCGGACCCGCTATTCGGGAGGATAAACCCCAAAACTGCGCCGATTTCGCTCCGATGAAGAGGAGCTTCTGAGAGGGGCACAGGGGTGACTTTGGCACGTTGATGGAAAACCCCAGATGGTGCAGGAGGTCCGCCGTTGTCTGGAGGTGGCTGACGACTGTCTGGGGCGAGCCCGCCTTCAACAACCAGTCGTCGAGGTAGGGGTAGACTGAAACCCCTAACCTGCACAGATGAGCTGCGACCACCGCCATCACTTTCGTGAACACCCGTGGGGCGCAGGTAAGGCCGAAGGGGAGCACGGTAAACTAAAAATTCTCGCGGCCTACCGTGAATCGTAGGTAGCGCCGGTGGGCCGGCAGGACGGGGATGTGGAAATAAGCGTCCTGCAAGTCCAACGCTACCATCCAGTCTCCTGGGTCCAGGGCAGCTAAGACCTGAGCCAATGTCAGCATTTTGAACTTCTCCTTCCGGAGGAAGCCGTTGACGTTCCGTAGGTCCAAGATAGGGCGCAGGCCCCCCTTGCCCTTCTTGGGTACCAGAAAGTAGTGGGAGTAACAACCACACCCTACTTCCGGCCCAGGAACGCGCTCGATGGACCACATGGCCAAGAGGGCCGTAACTTCCTCTTGCAGAAGTTGCAAGTGATCCTCCGACACGCGGTGGTATTGCGGTGGCATGGCTGGAGGGGTCGCCTCGAAGGGGAGGGAGTAGCCCCTTCGGACGATTTGCAGCACCCACATGTCCAACGTGACAGTGCGCCAGTGGAAGTAGTGATGGCGAACCCTGCCCCCCACTGGCGTCACATGGGCCTGAAAGCACGGAGTAGGAGGGTTTTGAGGCAGATGCTGCAGGGGAAGGTGTGGACTGGCCTCACCGTTGTCCCCGACCGCCGCCACAGCGGTTTCCACGGCCGCCACCGCGCTGTATATTAGTCTATGGTGCGTGGCTGGCAGCACGTGTGGGAGCGCCCCTTCCTTGGCCATGAAAGGAGCGAAAGGCACCCGTTTGCTGGCGTGGGGCAGAGAGGCCCAAGGACTTGGCCGTAGCCCTGGAGTCCGTAAAACGCTCAAGCGCATGGTCTGACTTGTCGCCAAAGAGGCGACGGCCATCAAACGGCATGTCCAGAAGGGTACCCCGGACATCAGCCGAAAAGTTGGCGGTCCTCAACCAGGCGTGGCGTCGAACCTCCACCGTCATTGCCATCGCTCTGCCTAGTGAGTCCGTGGTATCCAGCCCACACCGGATGGAATAGCGTGCCGCATCTCCATCCTCGGCAAGGGCTTGGACGAGTTTAGTCCGGGCCTCCTCCGGACATTGTGGCAGCACGTCCGCGACTGTGTTTCACCGAGTGTGGGTGTAGCGGCCCAAGAGGCATGAGGTATTGCCTGACCGCAGTCCCAAACTCAGGGATGAGAACACCTTCTTACCGAATTGCTCGTACCTCTTGGATTCCCGATTGGGCGGAGCTATTGGGAATGCGGTCTGGGAAGTAGAGGCCTGGATAACCAGGCTCTCAGGAGTGGGGTAGGTGGACAAGAAGCAAGGGTTGCTCGGAGCCGGGCGGTAGCGTCTGGCCACGTTCCTATCTACAGGCTGACCTGTAGCGGGCTTGGACCAAGTGCCCAAAAGAACGTCACACAAGGCCTCAGCAAACGGCAGCAGAGGCTCAGCCGAGCTTGCATGCGGTGTAAGGACCTAAGTGAGGAAGTTATTCCTCACGGCCACGACGGGGAGCTCTAGGCCCAATGCCTTGGCTGCCTAAATCAACACCACACTGTAGGCAGCCCCCTCCTCCGTAGCCACGGTTGGAGGGGAGACAAAACCAGTGTCTGGCAAAGTGTCCAGTCCACTGGCATCCCCAAGCTCACATGTCCAGTCCTGTTGAGACTGGCACTCCTGTGCCAGAGGGTCCACAGACCCCTCCCAATCTCCCTCGTCACCCATCACCTGAAATTCAGGTTCAAAGGATGGGGCCAGTTCGTGGAAGTAAAAGTCTCCATACCACGTCGAGAGCGGCGCCCAGCGGCGCTGCTCTGGCGCCGGAAACGAATCGAGGGCAGGATCGGGGATGGCGTCGCCCGTAGGCGGCGCCGGGGGCAACACCCTAGGGGCCGGCGTCAGTGAGGTTGACCGGCGACGACCCGGATCCGGAACCGGATCCAGTGAGGGCCTGCGGCGTCAGGATCGAAGTCGCCGGCGGCGCCGGGGCCGAAGCACCCAACGACGTCGGAGCCGAAGCACCGGAACCGCTAGGCCCTACAGCCGGGACCGCTGGGCCCAAAGGCGCCCGGCAGAGGGAGAGACCTCATGGCCATGACGTACCGCTCGATCTCCTCTGGTGTTGCATCTTGCCCAGGGACCGGAAGGTATGGGGCAGGTTGCGACGCCCGCTACTCCGTCGGAACCGCGTGGGTGGTGTCACCCGAACCCCCGGCCGGTTCGCGCGAGCGTCGGGGTGGGTCGGAAGAACGATGACGCCTCTCCGACCTCTTATGCCTCTTACCTGAGGACCTTGATCCCGAAGACCGATGCCGACTCTCGGAACTACGAGGGCAGACTGCCCGAGCTCAAGCCACTTGCGGGACCGCTCCCGCCTAGCCTTAGACGTCAGGGCCCGGCAGTCGGAGCAGGTTCGGTCGTCATGGTCGAGGCCTACACACTGAAGACACCGGTGATGGGGGTCGGTAACCGACATCAGACGGCTGCACTTGGAGCAGGGTTTGAACCCAGGCATCCCTACCGGCACCGTAGGAGTCGAACGACTCGAGAAAAATAGATCAAAAGATAAAAAAAAAGTTTAGTCAAAAAGTGACTAAGGGGTAGAGCTTCTCCGGATCTGCGCTAGCTGGCGCGGAAGAACTGACATCCGCGCACGAGGGCGGCATCTAAGTACTCCAGCGACGTCATTCCGGCGCTAACGAGGCAGACGATGGACGCGGAGCCGCAGACGACGCCTACCGACGCGCAGGGGTATTGCTACGCAAAAGTTTCCAGATCCAGTCTGACGCCTGGGGATATTCTAAGGTAAGGAATCTATCACGGACGTGTCTCTTTCAGATATGTGAAAATTATGATGCTGGAGCTCTTTGCAACTGTGAACGGTCCTGTTCGCACCAAAACTCTGCCACCCACGATGGCCACCAATGAGAAAGGTTTCTTCACTCCAACATCGGATGACTGGCAGCATGAGACATAACCTGGTCCCTGCATCTGCTCCCCGCTCCATCGAATCAGCCTGAACTTGTGACTTGAACCTGGTCTAGTGGGAGCATAGAACCTTGAGTTGTGCGTTATGCTCCTATTTCCTCCCCTTTCAACCAATCCTGTAACTTTTTACATCCCCAAAGCAAACATTCAGAAGCGGAATACTGCCCACAAAATGTCTGGGGGCCTTTTTCAAACCGAAATCGTGGTTGCACCTAAGAAATGAAAACCATTGAAGGGTGAATCCAATAAGGCAGCCTGAACCTCCCGGAGTGGCACACACCGGCAAAGCAACTCAGATAGATGTGTCCATAGTCCAGCGAGATAGCCTGGCAAATCAAGACCAGCTGTGCAGTGGAGCCAAAACCATCAACCACCATCACTGCAAAGGGCCCACTGCCATCATCTCAAAGGACTGGAACCACAATCTTCCGGAAGCCACAGGAGTAACAGGCCAACAAGCACAAAGTACTGCAGGAACAGAGGTCTAGTCTCACCGTCAAGCTCATTTTCGTCACAAACACACATAACACCACTTCTCATACATGGGAGAGGAAGGAGTAAATGCAGTGCCTTTGGTCCAGGGGTAAAAGAAAGAGACCAGGCTAAATCATCCATTAGGGCCGCTGGAGACAAAAACGGCGACTCCCCTTCATTCAGGTGATAACAGTGCCCCAGCAAAGCACTATTAGCTGAGGCAGGCCTGCCCCTACACTGCCAGAAAAGGGACCATGAGAACCTCAAAGAAGGGCAACAAGGGTTGAGGTGAGGAGGGACAAGGCCGTAAGTACTTTGTTAACAAGTCGACCATCTCCATCATATGCAGAAGCAATTCCAAGACTGGAGTCACCTTAATGAAGGTAGAATTGAAGGAGAGGACATCCTCCAAAGGAAGTCCAAACCAGATCGATCTCAGACATAAAGACCAAACAACTGGTAGAATGAAGGCCCATGTAGAAACTTTTCACAAAGTCAGAGGAGAAAGCAGAAACAGGTGCTACTTTCCCAACAGCCACACCAGAATGCAAAACCGTGATGGGCAATACCTCAAAGCTGGCATTAGCTTCCAAAGAACACCCATAGTCTAGAGCCCGGGCAGAACATCTAATGGAGGATCATTCCCCATAGACACCTTCACCAAATGGTCAGCGTCATAAAAGGCAGTTTCCAGGCGCAGATGGACAGGGGGAAACAGGAGGTGTAGTTGAGAATGCCACGGTCTGCTTTCCCAGCAACAAAGCCAGAGAAAGTAGCAAGGCCACAGGCAGCAAAACAAGAACCGTTGAAATCAAACCCACGTCGACAAGACCAGCAGGACTTACAAACGCCAGGGTGGGAATGAGGTCACAAAGCCCAACAGCACCCCAGGGCTCAGCAGTGCACCAGAGAGGATCAAGAGTGTTTGAAACGGGTCCAGCAAAACCTGTAGAACTCTGCTACTTTAGTGGGGTCAGAGATATGTTCCGGGAAAGTCAAGAGGAATATACAGTAGCACCGGGCATAGAGCCAGAATGGAGTCTGATATCAGCACCAGTCCACTGCCCAACTTGGCAGAAGTTTATTCATAGGATAATGCCAAGGCTGTCACTGAGGAACAGGGCACACGAGCGGCTGGTTATATGTGGGCCAAATAGGTGGTCCTGCAGGAACTCTTCTTAATGAATGTGTGACTACAGAGGGTACCACCTCCGACTACACCATGAAACACACATTACCAGAATCTAAGGAAGCCTAACCTTGCATTGGTTGTCAAATTCTGAACTTTGTTCACAACTGTGCAACTCACAAGAATGGATTGCTTTAAGAGATAGGGATCTCATTTGCCCTAATGAACACCCCTGGCCAGTATCAACATTAGACAAGGCAGAAACGTGTTGGCCTAGTGTGGATGGAAGGGCCATTGCCCTTAATTACCATTCCTCTTCTGTTTTTAAATTTACCCAAGGTACCCATCAATAAAGGCATTACCATGGGTTTCAGGATTTTTTTGTTGATCTGGATACCTCCCATATCCTGGAAAATATATTAGGAACAACTCTTACAGAGATTGAGTCCGCAATAGTATAATCCAACCAAAGTGCGATAAGGTTGACAAAGATGAAGCATGTCACAACAAGTAGGTGAGTCATTCAGTCTAACTCATACTGCTACGCTGGTTAGGCTCCAAGTGGTTAAAGCAGCTACGTTTATCTGACTTGTACCAAAAATTGACTATGAGCCCTAATCAGGCATCACGGTTACTACCATCACACCTTCTCGTGATTTCTTGTTAAGGAACAGGACTGCTAACATATAGTGTGTTTAAACAGAGAGATACCCTTGTCAGCAACCAAGGGAGTAGAGTACTATCAGTACAAAAAACAAATTATCCCTTGATTCACTCCATCAAGAGCAACACCCTATCAATAGTGGAATTCTTAATTCATATAAAACACAGATAAACTAAACAAGCATTTACAATGCAACGGTTTCGCCTTTGGAAAAGTTAGAGCTATTGACAATGTAAATGACAATGCCATTTATTTATCTGTTTTCAAAACCAACACATAAATACAAATTTTGTCATTTACAATGCCAATAGCTCAAACTTTTCCAAAGGCGAAACCGTTGCATTGTAAATGCTTGTTTAATGTATATCTTCAGTTACCCTGATTGGATTTTTGTTATCTTGGTGTCAACGTGTCATTTTGTGTATTACATTTGGCTCTGTTCTTCCAAATTGGTTTAGGGTTTTTATTGTTTTTCATTTAGACTTTATACTGTTTTGGTTCTGCATTAATACTTTACACATTGCTCTAAGTTAAGACTATTTACTGTGTGCCATAGGCTTTCGGGGGCTGCGCTCAAGTTAATTTGGTGACTTTGAGGGTTCATCCTACCCAGGGTTGTGAGTACTCCAATAAAAAATCCTATTATAGGCAAAATTTCATGTGAAGATTCCCAGCATTTGGAATGACGATTAACAGCCGGTGTGCCCGCTTCAATTCTGCCTATTTTAAGTTACAACCCTTGCAGTGGGGAATAACCATGTGGACAATGAATTGCCTTGCAGAATTCCCCATAGTATTCTCTATTCCGAGGGATTTAAGATACACTTTTACCACCTGCTTTCAGCCGAGGATGCAGGTACTTTTGTGTAGGACGAGGGTGGAGAAAAGGATAGTTCTGGCAGAGGGAGAAGAAAAAGGTTTGCAGAGAGTGGGCATGAGGGTGCTGTTGCAAAGCCCTGTGTATCTACCTCCTGGTATCAGGATTGGATTTGGATAAAAAACATAGGCCCGGGAACCCTAAAAAGGACCCACATTTACAGATTGCACCTTTTTGTAAAACACTGCTTTAGTGTTTTAAATATTATGAAAAGAAGAAGGAGGGGGTTCTCTAAAATTGGAATGTTTTCTTAACTTCACTGAGATGAAAAAAATGCAAATGTTGCCACAATAGTGAACCACACCTGAATATAAGTGAGGCCACTTCTGCTCAGGCCCCCGGCCCAGCCCGTTGGTAAAACGAGAGGTAATAGAGGCCAGTCTGCCTCTGGACAGACTGCTCAGGACCCCTCTAGGCTGCTGGCACCTTCTGAACAGCAGTGACACAGCCTAAATCGGCCACCACATGGGCCAAAAAAGTGGCCCACAGCTGCAACTCAGATACCAGCCCATCACCCATTGCCTGAGCGCCTCCCTTACCAATCCGACCCTGGCTGATAGTACAAGCTGTAAACTCAGGTCCAGTGTTGCCACACCCTCGAAACCAGGTGTGGGATCACCAGGCGATCATGCTCAGAGCAGAATTCCAGACCATAATTCTGCTCCATCTGACTCATAATCAGTGCCGAAGGGTCTCATGTCATTAAAATGTCCCGTAATATGGAAGTTATAGTTTGTGCAGTATCCTTTACCCATGCTGGAACAACCTTCTCTTGGTGCCTTTGACGGCAGTGGCATAACACGAAATAATAGGTCTCCGTTGTGGTGAACAGAGCTGAAGAGTTGATCGGTTATAAAGTTGATTCATTCAGGCTCACAGATGGAGCGTGACTTCCCTCTCTGCCAGTCTTTTACAACTGCCAAAGCTTGGAACGCCACTGCTCGAGGGCCACACAATAGAACACTTAAACATTTGAATATCTCCGAAGAACCAAAGTACAACAGTCTTCCCTGCTGAATGTGAATGGGCCCCTAAGTCTCCCCATATCTCACAGATATTCATTAGCCTTTTTTAAATTTATTTTTTAGAGTTTTATAGAGGGAACTAGACCCGAAGATATCGGGTATCAGAGAGCTTTACATGAGCACCAGTTTAGTTACACATTCATTTTTGTCAGGCACATGGAGATTAAGGGGCAGATTTACAAGCCCCATGCGCCACTTTTGCGTCACTTTTCCCACGTTAAAAATGACGCAAAAGTGGTGCAAGGGGCTTGTAAATAAGCCCTCAAGTGATTTGCCCAGAATCACAGAATGTTGAGTGTCGTTGCTAAGACTCGAACCCGGTTCCCCGGCTTCGACATCGACCGCTCTATCCGTAAGGCTACATCCTCTACCCTTAGGCTGAACGGGACCCCTGGATTGGGTGGGGGCCCCTGAAAGGTTGGGTTCCATTCTGCGCTGCAGGGGCTCGCATTACGCCCCGTTCTAACACGGGATGTCGCTGTCTGGGCCCACCCCCCCCAGGATGTCTGAGTAGTCACGTTGCTCACGACCTCCTCTGCTCACACCCAGGCCTTGTTTACAACTGCTCCGCACAGGAGCCCCGCCCTCCCCTCTGAACAGAGCAAACTTTAACCAGCACAAGCCAGCGCGTAGTCCGTCACCTTTGGCCTCAGTCATATGGAACAGCCCGAATTAGTCACCCCCCCTCCTCCACGCAAGCCGAGCTGGCATTCTGCCCATCAGGCGTTCCTCTGTTGCCAAACGTCCCCAGGCAAGCGCGCCTCCCAACCCCCTTCCTTCAACCGAGGCTGCCCGCACAAGGTCGAAGTAAACACGAAGCACCTCTCCCAGTGACTTCCAAACAAAGAATTACCGCCCTCACTCAGCAGGGAGAGAGCAAGAAATACAGGTCCGTTGGCTGATGGCTGAAAACAGACCTCTCCCTCAGAGGTCATGACACGAGCCAGACAGGGGTGGGAGCACCCACGGGAAGCTTACTACCGACCATATACAGCAGATCAAACATCCGTGCAAAGGGTCTGCCTTCAGGGCTAACACCGGCACATAGGGGCAGGCAGAGTAGGAGCAATCAGAGGCTTTACATACAGTATGGTGACTCAAGTGATACGTGCACAACAGTGACATAGAGGCAATGTGTCTTGGGTCCCCGTGCAAGGAGGGATGCCCTGCACTGTCCTCCCTCCCCACCGGCCGCTATTAGAACTACGAAATACACCAAGAATTCCGAGTTCAGGTGTCCTTCAGGCCTCTGTGCCCTGGTGCAACTGCACCAGTGGGAGCTACGCCCCTGGTGCGGTACACAAGGGCGTGGGCTAAGGGCACCGTGCTGAGATTTTCATGAGAACCAATGGGTCGAAAGTTTGTCAGGAAGATCAGTTACACCAGCCACACAGATCTGGTGGTGCGAGGGGGCTCCCCTGATCAACTTTCAGTCCTTCAGGCGGATGGGAGCGAGGCACGCCTTTTAAAGTCTACAGAAACACCACCCCTAGCTCTGTAAACGAAATAGAGAATACAAGAGTCACTACGGGGAGCACTGCGTGCTTTCTCTTACCGGGTTAAGGATCGGGTGTAGGCTCCGGCGCACCCCGCTCTCTGGGGGTGAGGCCCGCTCTGTTGTTATGCTTCCGGAATGTGCTGAGTTGTGAGCGGCGGGTTGCACACGGACAGCGGGAGGGGGGGGCGGGAACGGACAGCGGGAGGGGAGGGTCACGAACGGGATCAAAACAAAAGGAAACAGAAAAAAGAATGTGCTGAGTTGTGAGCGGCGGGTTGCACACGGACAGCGGGAGGGGGGGCGGGAACGGACAGCGGGAGGGGAGGGTCGGGAACGGGATAAAAACAAAAGGAAACAGAAGAAAGACATTAAGAGCGAAAACGTCAAAATACGTAAACATACAAAGTGAAAACACATTTATAAAGAAAATGCTCCTTACCTGATCGCTTCGTGGGAACTCAAATCTTGCAGCCAACTCCAACAACAAACACTTGTAAAAAGAAAAGAAAAAGGCCGACTGGAAAAAGAAAAATAGCACACACCCACCGCCGCAATGACGATCAGAAGTGGGTGGAGAGGGAAAAAATCTCGGGAACGCCCACGAATCTGGTCCGGCCATGACGGACAGATCTCTGTTCCAATGGCTTGCCTCCATTTATGGAGGTAGCCAATGGAACAGAGGGCGGGACTAAGCTCCACACTGTAGGGACATTAGATTTCTCCTGGGCGGAGCTAGGAGCTCCGGCCCCCGGCGAAACCTAAAAAAGATCTCACTCATAGTCCCCGACACACAAAAAACAAAGATAAAACTATAACATGCAGTGCAAACGAGTCAATTTATTTCTTTATACATGTAAATATTATTAAAACACAATTATAAAAACACCTATAATAAAACACAATGCATCATTTCAGCATAATTAAAAACAATACAATTAATCAGATCAGGACATAACATAACATCTTATGACACTTTTACCGCAGAGAACCCTAAACAATAGGGAGGAAGAACAATGATATACCGTATGCTTTGTCTTTTAGCTCAACAATTCTCTGGGAATAGTTTTAGCAAGATTAGCCTGGATACATATACTCTGTTTTGTATCTACAGGTCCAACTTGTCCTCCGGATAATGTATAGAAAAGTGTCGACGTGTTTTGATGGGTATCTGGTTATTCCATCTTTATCAAGACAGTCATTATGTTCACTTTTCTTTGTGGTATATTTGATTGTTATACCTTGTACAAACAAGTATATTAAGAAATATGAATTTAAAAACCTTAAAATAATTCTACTATACATGAAATTCACAAAGACATTCTACTAACAACTCATAATTCTATGATTCGTTTTATACATGCTCAAATGTGCTACGGCTCAATTCAGGCTCCTTAAATGATATGCACATGTTATTTAAATCAAAAATATTTCTTCAATTATCTACACTGTATATCAACATTTCATGAGGATATATACAGTTTGTCCCTTCAGAGGATCACATTACTCCTGCTTACCATCTTCAAAAAAGGAAACAAGGAAATATATATATATATATATATATTTTTGCCAAAGCACTTCTTAAGCTACCCCACATTTGTGTACAGTTTCTGGATCCAAAAAAACACTCCACAGTCACCCGCTGTATAACACATGAATACACCTACGGTATTACAGACAGTATTTATATGAGGACAATGTAAAAGTCTCCCATTCACATTTTCCAAAAGGACGAAGAAGGATGGGGAATCCCTGAGCTAATGAGGTGAGAAAGGAAGCCTATAAAATAGATGGGATAGACATATGAACAGCCTTTTTAAATTAATTCCCTCGCACATATATTCATGGGTGTAATATAATGTGGGTGTTTTTTAAGAGCGCGAACTAAGCGCATCGGCAGGTGAGGAGGTGTATGTACTAAAAGCCCCTCTACCTTGGACCTCATAGGCAGACCCCTTGGACACAAAACTAGAAATCTGGGGTTCCGTATTGAACCGTTCAAGAATATACTGTAGTTGGGAAACTGGGATTATTCAAGTCTGTTTAAGAAGGTACGACATAAAATACATAAGAGGAGATGTACTGCAGTGTGTTTAGTTAGATTATATGGCAGACATCCTCTGGTACAGCAATAGTAATATAAAAAACACTCACTATTTATCAGGGGGTCCAGTTAATGAACCATTCTTTTAGTCTGCAAAAGAAGTACAAGATTAAGTGCAAATATCAATTCTATTACAGGACCGGAGGCTTCAGATTATGCTTCTCTTAACTTTACTGGAAATCACAGCAGCCAATAAAAACATGCAATTAGTTTAATTAAACTACATTGCCCATGATGCTTGCTCCAAGCCACGCCTCTACAGCCCCTAAGAGAAGTCTGTGCAGTCCCATCATCCTCTTTCTTTGCTGCTCACAGAAAGAGTTAAGTGCACCATGCTTTACCTCTTATGTGATATATATCAAGGGATTAATGGTGATTTAATTGTGATTTATTTACCTCAGTGGTGTGTTCGTTAGCGATCTTTTCCTCCCCTGGAAATATTATTATGACTATAGTTGCAGTGACGATCTGTGGGGTTTTATTACACTCGCCTCGGCGTCTTTGATATACAGGGTGGTGGCAGCTCCTGTACATTGCTTGTGAGGCGAGCAGACTGCGAGGGAATCCTCCTCTGCTTTTATTGTACCCCAACTGGAAATTTAAAAACCGAATTTGTACTGTGTTGTGCATTTTATACAGCGTTGCCGCAGTATTTTAAATATTGTACCTTTTTAATCTGTTCCTCTCTGTGTGTGCATTGAACCCTTTGCCCCGTTCCACCGCAGCTTTTTTGTGCCGATTGCTGTGGAGGGCAGGGTCGGGCGCCATCTTACCCGAGTCCCGGATCCCGGGGTAACCGTAGGCAGCGGTCTAGCTGGGGGAGGGGCTTGGGACATAAATAGATCACGAATTTCGGGGCCGGTGCGATAGTACTGGTTGGTGGCAGCTCCTGTACATTGCTTGTGAGGCGAGCAGACTGCAAGGGAATCCTCCTCTGTTCTATTGTACCCCAGCTGAACATTTTAAAAACCGAATTTGTACAGTGTTGTGTATTTTATACAGCGTTGCCGCAGTATTTTAAATATTGTACCTTTTTAATCTGCTCCTCTCTGTGTGTGCATTGAACCCTTTGCCCCGTTCCACCGCAGCTTTTTTGTGCCGATTGCTGTGGAGGGCGTTGCTGCAATATTTTAAATATTGTACCTTTTTAGTATTAAATCTTTTATTGAACAAAAAATAAGCGCAATGCACCTCTCAACGTCGTCCGTGCCAGCTCCGATAGGATGCGGCCTAGTTCCGAGGCACTGCTGGCACCCAACGTGCCCCCATCGGGGTCTACTTAGTTAACACAGCAAGCCGCCTACAACCCATCAGGGCCGGCCGCGTCAAAAGAGGTGCTAATGTGAGAAGTTGGCCTGATATGCAGTGCTCACTATTCTAGTGAACACTATGTATCAGTCCAGACAACCCTTATTGATGACTGGTTGTAAGTCAACCTTATAGACCAGCTATCCTAGTAGCGTGGATACGAGCAGTCTAAGGCTAAAGACTCGAGAGGGCGTGTTAAGCCAGCTGTTATACCATCACATATACCCCCTGACCACCAAGTGAAAGGACACCACACAAGTGTTATGAAAATAAACAAGGTATTTATTAGAATCACAACAGCCCTGTACTCTTTATGAGGACAGGGTACTAAGCACAAAACAAAACTCTTACGAAAATACTTAAGTTAGCACAGTATATACAAATGCCCGAGGGGCACGGAAAACCATATACTCTGAAAGTGGAATGCGAAATTACTAGCAGGTAAGTACAGTACTAATAGGCTTTGGAATCGCTAGGACTTGGCTATAGAATCGTTAGATTACTTCTAGGAGGCCCAGGGGACTCGGGTGTAGAGTGTGCACTCTCACGCGGGATGCGGGACAAAGTCTATGGTAGCTAGATTTCACAGAGTTAGTGTTCTCGGGCGAACCCGACCTGGTGGGAGGAAAACGAAAGTGGATTCTGACCCTTGGATAGTGAGGCTATGCTGGGGCACCGAAATGCCGAAGTTACCTAGCCCAGGGGCTGCAGCTGCATAGGTCTCAAAAGACGTCGGGAATCCTCGTAGACGGACCAGGAGCCTGGAAGAAAGATGCTGGCAGGCGACCAGTGAAGAGAGTTCGAAGTGATACAAGCCTGGATCTTGAAGATGGACGATACCTGAAAGCAGAGGGGACCAAGTTCGAGACTACTAGCCAGTAGTCAGGTGGACCGAGGAGGGCACCGGATGGTAGTCACCTCGACTAGGTGAGTGGGCGACGCTGGGCTCTGCAGATCTCACGGACCAGGAGGCGTTGTCGGCGACCAGGATGGAAGAGCGAGCTGTCCCACAATGGATGAAGCTGTCGGCGTCGCTGGACCCAGGATTGGGCAACAAAGCCTTGGCTAATTCAAGCCCACGCGGTGGACCTAAAATGGCGTCTTGAGTGGACCAGGAGGGTCCGGGGTGCTCCTCTTTTGGAAGGGAGCAAGGGCCAGTCTGGAGCAACCAGACGAGCAGCAGTGATGTCGTCGGGCGTCGTGAAGAAGGCCACAAGCCAGCGGGCTAGTAGCCAAACAACGCGGTGAGCAGCAAAAAGCAGAAAAGCCCCACGCAGATCGTGGAGATGCTGGGAGGCTGAACTGCGGTGCTGGAGCTGCTCAGGGTCGGGGCTTCTCGGACCCCAAAGCACTCACCAGAGGATCCCTCGGCGGTCGTGCTGGAAAGAAGTCGTGCAGTCTTGAAGATGGCCGGTCCCTCGAGGTCTCGTCGCACTCACGGTTCTCAGCTTTGCTGTAGAGGTGAGTAGAGGTCAGAGGTACCAGGGAAGCCGGTTCTCGTCGAGCTGGGCAGTCGGATTCCGGAGGAAGGACTTGCAGCAGACCGCAGTGTTCTTAAGGTGGTGCCTGCGGATGCAGGGTGACTACTCCTTAGTCACAAGGGAGAATCTTGAAGAAGAAATCTTGAAGTCCTTTCGCAGAAAGTCGTGTCTTGATTCCAAAGATGATCTAATCTGGAAGGGGGCCCGCACCTAACTTTATACTAAGGAAAGGGGCTGACCCGGTGACTAGGTCCTGCCTATGGGTGGGACTAGGAGGGGGGTGGTTACACCCCTCTCCCATGCCGGACTTCCCCCAGGCCAGGGGCTGGTGTGCCCCTGGAACTGGTTCTGACCAGCCTATGCGTAGTGAGCACCGGGGTGCCACTCAGCAGTCACCTTCCTGTAAAGCCCTGCCTACCCAGGATACACAAAACCCTGTCTGGGATGGTGCTAGCACCGCCCCGGACAGGAAACCCTTTGTCCAGGCTCTCCTCGCTGGAAGGACTCCCAGCAGCAGGAGGTCAGACTCGTGTCTGTGGTGGCAGCATCCATTTTGTGGAGCTGAGGCTTCGTTTAACTTTAACCGGGGTTCACAGTTACCTACATGTTGTGTCCCTCTAGAAGGGTGGAATGCTAACCCCGTCGCCAGAATTGGCGAGGGGTTAGTATTCCAATTCGTATGACGCCTTACTCGACATGTTTTGATAAAGCAATACCTGAGATAGCATTTAACCGCGAGGATTATAATGCACTTAAGAGTATATGGTATGCGTTATCATGGAACAGCTATTAGGACTTGGTTCCGCAAGCTGCAAACGGGCTCAGCTCATGTCAGAGCACCATTTCACACGATTCCAAGCACTCTGCCTTCAGGATTGTCAAGGCCTGACAGGAATCTGTGTGTCCATTTTTAGGGTTAGATATAGGTATACTATATCTACAGCAAAGGGGGAGTACACCACCTTGCCCCAGCTGTCGTGCAGCCAGTTGTGTCAGATTTAGGAGGCCAGCCAGGGGTGGCATAATACATGCTGCAGCCCCTGGTAGCCCTGGGTACACCTATGCCCTGAGTTACAGGGTCTGATAAGGTGGCCCAGTACCAATTGGAAATGTACCTAAGGTACATGGAATCCATTTTACAGAGAGAGCAGTAGGCCTGGGGTCCTGATTGGCAGGGTCCCAGGTCGACTATGTCAAAAACCAGCTAAAACACAGGGCAAAAAGTTGGGGGCAACCATAGTCAGGAGGTGCCTTCCTACACAATAGAGGTGCAAGCTAAGCCAATAATAATGCGAGAATGAACAGGAATCCCCAACTCAGGACTTAAAACAACCCCTGGGGTCCCTCCCTCTCCCTCCCCTCTCCTTGTCCATTAGTTAAGTATGGGGCAGTAGGTCATCACTGACTCTCTACAAGCCAGTCGGCGCTGCACGTGTAGGGACTCTGCGCTTGTGCGTGCGTGTCTTGGGCTCTGGGAGTGGGGTTTCTGCAAGGCGCAGCAGCCGTAGATAACGGGGGCAACTCACCTCCCTGAATTCCCCGGTCAGCAGGGTAAGGAAGGGCTGCCATAGCGCTGCAAAGTCCGCCCCCCTCCCTGCCGAGGATAGCGACAGCTTCTCCATACCCAGGATTGCCCAGAGACGATGCAACCAACCCAATTGTTGCGGGGCGTGGACAGCCCTCCAGTGGGCTACAATGTTCTGAACTGCCACCCCCAGGGCCAGCGCGATCAGTTTCCCCCTCCATGATTTCAGGGGGTACATGAGGGCGTTTGGGAGGCCCAGTATGATGTAGGCTGGGAATCGAGGTAGCTGCGTGTCCAGGTGGGAGTCTATTAGATCCAGAATAGGAGTCCAGTATGAGCGGAGCCTGTCGCAGCCCCACAACAAGTGTTCTAGTGTCCCCAATTCCCCGCAACCCCTCCAACATCGGTCGCTAACCTGGGGGACCCACCGATGCAACCTCTCGGGTGTGTGATACCAGTATGTGGCGACTTTGGTCATTGTCTCAGTGAGACCCGTGTGGTGTGCTAAATGTCTGGACCTGTAGTAAACCACTTCCCATTCTTTCAATGTGAGTTGTCGCCCTAGGTCTCTCTCCCATCTAGCCCTTCCTGCGTTGTATGTGTGAACGTTAGTGAGGAGTAATTGTTGGTAGAGATCTGAGATTAGTTTTTTATCTGATGTGCGGGTCAGCAGCCACTTCTCATAAGGCGTGAGGTGTCGTCGGGCTCCCGGTTGGATTGAGGGGTGAAGAACCCAGTGTCGCACTTGCAGGTATTGTAGGCGCTCTGTCTGGGCAATGCCATAGTCTTCTTTCACTTTTTCAGAGAAACAGTTAGACCTCTTCTTCGTTACCAAGACATGGCTTAACGACACCTGCGCCCCGGTGGTTTAGCTGGCGGTGCCTAGGGGCTTTAAAATCACGAGGGCAGACCGCCTACTAGGAAGAGGCGGCGGTGTTGCCGTGATATGCAGGGACAAATGGCTCCTCTCCCTTGAGGCTTCTGGCGATTTGGGAGATGCTCCATTTTTCCCTTAGGCTAAACCTGCATTTCACGCTAGAAGGCACGTTGGTGTACCGGCCCCCTGGTTATGCCGGTCAGTTTTTGGACGCCTTTGAGAAGGTTATTGTACCTCGGGCTCTGAGATTCCCGAAGTTTCTCCTCCTAGGGGATTTCAACATCCATGCTGATGTTTCTGACTCTACGGAGTCCAAACGCTTAGGCGACACTTTGAACCTTGCTCAACTCAAACAATGGGTTGATTCTCCAACTCACGTGGGGGGCCACATATTGGATTTAGTATGCTCCAAATTTAATATTGTGATGTCTCGTCCTGAGAGCGTGACTTGGTCGGATCACGAGCTAATTAGGTTTACCTGGCCCATGGAACAAGCACTGGCGTTGCCAATAGGTCTCGCATTAGGAAAGTGTGAGCTATTGGTATTGTAAATGACAATTATTTTTTTAATATGTGTTGGCATTGAAAATATATAAATTAATCGCATTGTTATTTACAAAGCCAATAGCTTACACTTTCCTAATGCGAGTCCTATTGGCTATGGGAATACTTGTTGTTAGCCAGCAAGGACAGTGCTGTTGTGGTGCTGAGTGATGCTGTTATGGTGCTGAGTGATGTGGTGGTGTCCCAGAGTGATGTGGTGGTGTCCCAGAGTGATGTGGTGGTGTCCCAGAGTGATGTGGTGGTGTCCCAGAGTGATGTGGTGGTGTCCCAGAGTGATGTGGTGGTGTCCCAGAGTGATGTGGTGGTGCCCCAGAGTGGTGTGGTGGTCTCCCTGAGTGGTGTGGTGGTGTCCCCGAGTGGTGTGGTGGTGTCCCCGAGTGGTGTGGTGGTGTCCCCGAGTGGTGTGGTGGTGTCCCTGAGTGGTGTGGTGGTGTCCCTGAGTGGTGTGGTGGTGTCCCTGAGTGATGTGGTGTTGTCCCTGATTGATTTTGTGGTGTACATCAGTGATGTGGTGGTGTCCCTGAGTGCTGTGTTGGTGTCCCTAAGGGCTGTGGTGGTGTCCCTGAGTGCCGTGTTGGTGTCCTCTGAGGGCTGTGGTGGTGTCCCTGAGGGCTGTGGTGGTGTCCCTGAGGGCTGTGGTGGTGTCCCTGAGGGCTGTGGTGGTGTCCCTGAGTGGTGTGGTGGTGTCCCTGAGTGGTGTGGTGGTGTCCCTGAGTGGTGTGGTGGTGTCCCTGAGTAGTGTGGTGGTGTCCCTGAGTGATGATGTGGTGGTGTCCCTGAGTGATGTAGTGGTGTCCCTGAGTGATGTGGTGGTGTCCCTGAGTGGTGTGGTGATGTCCCCGAGTGGTGTGGTGGTGTTGCTGAGTGGTGTGATGGTGTCCCTGAGTGGTGTGGTGGTGTCCCTTAATATTTAACATAGAAACTGTAGTAATGGCCCGGACTAGTGCTTTAATTACGATTTAATACTTGCGGTTTGACAGCTGAGTTTACTGGACTTAATATGTATTGTTAGTTTTGCTGGGGCTGTTATTAAATTGTTCCTTGTAATATTAGCAGAGATCCTATTAACAGCATGGGCATAGTTCACACTGACGATTTACATGTATGCATTAGTGGTGCTGCAGGCGCAGTGACACTAAGACGCATAGGGGCAAGGGGCCTGGCCAACAGTATTTTAAGGAAAGCTAATGTTTTAATTTACATCTTTTCTTGGTGATGTATTTTACGACTTTTGACAGTTTCCTGGGTCCGTTCTCTTTGTAAAATATAGGCAAAGATGACATTTTTATTTATCTTGACGACTACACTTAACGTTGTGAAATGGTGCTGTACTATATCTGGGGGCTGTACTGTACATGAGTGCTGTGCTTAGCGAGTACTGTGGTTAGGAAAGTGCCGTACAAAATGGGTGATTTTCTGTAATGTCTGCTTTGCAACTGGAGCTTCACTACAATAAGGGGGCTGAGTAATATAACGTTTGCGGTACAACTTGTGTGTGCTCACTACAATAAGGGGGCTGGCCACAATCAAAGAACGGCGATCCGAATCCGAGACTGCTGACGCCGTGCAGAGTCCCCGGGAGCTTCCAAGATGTTCTGGAGCCGACGGGGAGAGGTGCATGCTGTGCTGAAACAACACAAGCCATATGCGCGCGAGAGGCGTATGGCCAGCCATGAATAATTAGGGGGGAGGAGAAGCCGCAGAGAGCACGCTGGGCGAAGCCCTTTGATGTGCTGTGCGGCCGTGAGGGAGGGAGGCTGATGCGCGTGCTTGTTTAGTCACGTGAACTTAATGAAAACCGCAGTGCAAGAAACCCTTGGTTTGACGAGGATTTCAAACACTTGAATTCTCGCTCCCCTCAATGTGCTTGCGCGCATTGATAGGTCGCGAGACCTAAAAAACTACAGGGGCCGGGGATACCTTTTCAAATGTTCACCCCCAGAAGATTAACTTAGCCACTTTTGTGAATACCCTCTCCCGGGACCGCCCTGTATTGGCCTCGGAGGTGGGTGAAGCTGTAAGGAATTTCAACACATGGGTGGAACAGGGGGCGGCTGCCTCCGTCAACCAGGGCCGTATCCGCAGATTGCGTTTCTCTCCCTCTAAACCTTGGTTTTCACATACTCTTCGGGAATTGAAACTTGGCTGCAAAAAACTTGAACGCATATGGAGACAAGGGTACTTGCCCGAGGCAAAAACTATCTTGCGAGCGGCCCAAAGAGACTACTATGCTGCGATTAGGACAGCAAAGGGCAGTTACTACGCAGGAAGAATTGCCAAGGCGAATAACAATAGTAAAGAAATGTTCTACATCGTCCAGAGTTTCTTATCACCTTGTGCCGCACAACCCCTGGTGCCCTCCTCTGAACAATGGTGTGAAGAACTTTCTTTTTTTTTTCTGAGAAAATTGCAAAGATTCAGGAGGACCTGATCGCTGTATGCGATTCTCATAAATCCTCACCAATGATGCCTTCCCTGCCTATGCCCAAAGCTGTAGATCAGTTTGTGGCTTTTCTCCCTTTGCTGATGCAGATATCCTGACAGTACTAAAGTCCTCGAAGTCGGGCTCTCCAACGGACCCATGTCCGGCTCGGGGGGGGGGGGGGGGGGGACTGAGACAGTATGCAGGGAGGTCACTCAGATTGTTAACCTCTCTTTTTCCACTGCAACTGTCCCAACTTGCTGAAAGCAGGCGAAACTACTGCCGCTTCTAAAAAAGTCCGGGCTGGATCCAGCCGCCCCGTGCAGCTACCGGCCTATTTCATTATTGCCGGCTCTGGCGAAAATCTGTGAAAAGATGGCCTTTCATCAATTACGATTTAGAAAAGGGGGTGGTGATGAACAGAGTGTCTGAGTTAAACAGACCACTCTTACCCAGTCCAAAGATCAGGGCTTGATCCATCACCGTTATTTATCTCACTGCCCCATCCCAGCTCAGAACCTGGCTATATGCAAATCAGTCTGTCCCTGGCCCAGTGCATCATGGGAACAGGGCAGACTAAACTACCAAGCCAATTCTTCACCAGAGAGGAGACAAGCTACCGGGGACCGGTTTCTGGCATTTCAGCCTTCTTCGGCCCGGCTTGCTTGAATCCTGATGGAGCAGTGAGAAAGGGACTCATGTCTGAGTATACCCTGCCACACCTATAGTGGCCAAAAACGATTTAGAAAAGGGGGTGGTGATGAACAGAGTGTCTGAGTTAAACAGACCACTCTTACCCAGTCCAAAGATCAGGGCTTGATCCATCACCGTTATTTATCTCACTGCCCCATCCCAGCTCAGAACCTGGCTATATGCAAATCAGTCTGTCCCTGGCCCAGTGCATCATGGGAACAGGGCAGACTAAACTACCAAGCCAATTCTTCACCAGAGAGGAGACAAGCTACCGGGGACCGGTTTCTGGCATTTCAGCCTTCTTTGGCCCGGCTTGCTTGAATCCTGATGGAGCAGTGAGAAAGGGACTCATGTCGGAGTATACCCTGCCACACCTATAGTGGCCAAAAACGATTTAGAAAAGGGGGTGGTGATGAACAGAGTGTCTGAGTTAAACAGACCACTCTTACCCAGTCCAAAGATCAGGGCTTGATCCATCACCGTTATTTATCTCACTGCCCCATCCCAGCTCAGAACCTGGCTATATGCAAATCAGTCTGTCCCTGGCCCAGTGCATCATGGGAACAGGGCAGACTAAACTACCAAGCCAATTCTTCACCAGAGAGGAGACAAGCTACCGGGGACCGGTTTCTGGCATTTCAGCCTTCTTCGGCCCGGCTTGCTTGAATCCTGATGGAGCAGTGAGAAAGGGACTCATGTCTGAGTATACCCTGCCACACCTATAGTGGCCAAAAACGATTTAGAAAAGGGGGTGGTGATGAACCGAGTGTCTGAGTTAAACAGACCACTCTTACCCAGTCCAAAGATCAGGGCTTGATCCATCACCGTTATTTATCTCACTGCCCCATCCCAGCTCAGAACCTGGCTATATGCAAATCAGTCTGTCCCTGGCCCAGTGCATCATGGGAACAGGGCAGACTAAACTACCAAGCCAATTCTTCACCAGAGAGGAGACAAGCTACCGGGGACCGGTTTCTGGCATTTCAGCCTTCTTCGGCCCGGCTTGCTTGAATCCTGATGGAGCAGTGAGAAAGGGACTCATGTCTGAGTATACCCCCTTTTCTGAATCGTTTTTGGCCACTATAGGTGTGGCAGGGTATACTCAGACATGAGTCCCTTTCTCACTGCTCCATCAGGATTCAAGCAAGCCGGGCCGAAGACGGCTGAAATGCCAGAAACCGGTCCCCGGTAGCTTGTCTCCTTTCTGGTGAAGAATTGGCTTGGTAGTTTAGTCTGCCCTGTTCCCATCATGCACTGGGACGGGAACAGACTAATTTGCATACAGCCGGGTTCTGAAACTGGGATGGTGCAGTGAGCTAAAAAACGGTGTTGGATCTAGCCCTGAACCTCTTGACTGGGTGAGAGCTTTCTGCTTAATTCAGAGACTCTGTCCCTCACCACCCCTTGTTGTAAATACTTTCATCAATTAGACAACTTTGTGGAGACCTCTCATGCCTTGCACCCTGCCCAATCAGGGTTCCGGACAGCCTATAGCACTGAGACCGCTTTGGTGGAGGTATCAAGAGGCCATCCGGGAATGCCTGGATGGAGGCGGCAGAGCAGTTCTGATTTTGCTAGATCTCTCTGCCGCCTTTGATACGGTGCCCCACGGACTCCTCCTCTCCAGACTCTCAGCTATTGGCATTTCTGGTCTAGCACTTGACTGGCTGACGTCATTCTTAACAGGACGCAGCAGGTTTGGATACCACCATATGCATCCCAGCCTAGGCTACTCTCCACGGGGATCCCGCAGGGGTCTACTCTTAGCCCTCTGCTGTTTAATGTTTATTTGACCCCTCTGATTTATTTGGCGGAACATATGGGGGCAAAAATTATGGCCTACGCCGATGATACCCAACATCTGTTTACCTGGCCAGGTGACAATTTGGATGCGTCGGCTGTTCAGGATTGCCTCTCCTCTTCCGTTGGCTTGCACTAGCACAACTAAAGTGCAATGAGGTTAAAACCGAGGTTCTTGTCTATGGAATCTTCCCCGGTAATTTCAGAGATCTTCTATGGCCACATGACATTCCCTGTCCAAAATCGATGGGCGGCCCAGCCAAGAACCTGGGTGTGTGGTTTAGAGATAATTTAAAGTTTGACGACCATATCAAAAAACTCACAGGTGTCTGTATTGGCACCCTCAAAGCCCTGCGCAGTTTTTGTCCCCTACTCCCAAGAGATGCCAAAGAGACAGTGTCGCGTGCCCTTATTCTATCTAGGTTGGATTATGCGAATGCCCTATTTATCAGCACACCATCCTATTTGATCTAACGGCTCCAGGTAGTCCAAAATGCGGTAGCCAGACTCCTGTTTAATATTCCTAGGAGGTCTAGCGTCCGCTCTCACCTGCGTAGTCTCCACTGGCTGCCGGTGGCACAGCGAATTCTCTTCAAAGCGCTGGTTCTTTCCTTCAGAGCGACGCATGAGATCGGTCCAGTGTACCTGAGAAAACGCTTTGCTCTGTATGTCCCCAATCGCTGTCTTAGATCTGCCAACCAGTGTAGGATGATCCTTCCAAGATACAAGTACGCTAGGCTTGGTGGCCAATCTATATCTGTTATGGTAGCTAGAGCTTGGAATGCCCTTCCTCTCCACCTACGCATAATGCAAAACATTGTCCATTTCAAGAAAGGCCTAAAGACCCATCTGTTTAATCTTTCCATTTAATGCTTCTATTGTTCTCCTTTCTGCTTTCCTCACATACCCACCAAGAGCCAGGATACTCGAGAGTAATAGAGCGCGCTATAAAATATTTTATAACGTAACATGTATGAGCTGGGTTGGGGCAGTGAGATAAATAATGGTGATGGATCAAGCCCTGATCTTTGGACTGGGTAAGAGTGGTCTGTTTAACTCAGACACTCTGTTCATCACCACCCCCTTTTCTAAATCATAAAATATTTTATAACGTAACATGTCTCAGTGCCCTTTGTTCCAGGTTTTCACCCGCCGCTTCTTGCCCTGTAGCACAAAGCCTTGGGGAGGGGGCTGCGAGCGGCACGGTGTGCTGAAGAGTGCGAGCATTGCTCGCGTAGCTTCTTCCTTCGCGAGTCTTCATTTCTATCGGCATTGTTGTCCCCCACACAAGCGCTGAAGCGCGAGCGTCAGGGCATCCCTCGTAGCCCGGTCACGCCGTGTTTGCAGAGTGGCTCACAGCCGGTGTGTGCGCCCAATTCGCGAGCAATTGGGCTTCTTTTTGGGCGGATTTGAGCGCGATTGGGCTGCGCACACTGGCGCACATTCCTTTGCTTTGCCTGCACGCATCGGAAACTTCTGAGCACTAGTTAAACAATTTTGATCGCCTTATTGGCTGTAAAACCCTGCCTGAGTGAGCACATGCTCTTAGGATTTATAGGCATAAGCCACTGGCCTGAAGACTACAGCTTTGCTGAGGGGGTCATGTGGTGATTTAGCGCATTGTTGACTAGTGTGAAAGTGGGCCGATTCCCCTTCTTACTCCTCCCTATACAGTTTTATTGGTATTATCCTGCTTGTGAGACAGTAGTGTCAGTCATTTGCACGCCATGGAGGATTGGGTGCAGTATCCTGATGAGGAGGATGAATATGAGGGACAGTCTAATACTGTCATAGAGGCTAACCTGGTTAATGCCTTGGATGCATCTGTACAAACATCAGTGAACAAGGCAATTGAGAATACGGTCCCCCATACCGTCCACCAGGCTTTAGCTGCGGCGCTTCGCCCTATAAAGAGAGAGAGAGCTAGAGAATTTCGCCAAACGCCAAGGCTATGGCAAAGACGCAAATCCGAGGCTTCCACTTCTTCTGCAGGCGCAGATGCTGGTCGTAAATGGCCACATGCCCAAGCGTTATCGGAGCTACCTGGCGCGCTGCTTCTGTTGACCATTCTTATGCTGGCGCCAAAGTCAAGACCAAGCAGAAAGTCCACATTGATACGGATACCTTAACTACTGGCACGGACACCTATACGGACACTTCGGAGGAGCCTCCTCCGCAAAAAAGGGCCAAAATGTCTACTCGTTCAGGTTTGGAATCTGCAAACACTCCATTTACATTCGATCCTACAGACATTATGCATCGCCGGTCTTCGGACTGGGTTCCGCCGCCCGAGGTCTCAGATTATATTCATGACAACCTGCGTAAAGGTTTTTCTCTGGAGGTGCGAAGCCGGCTTCGGTCGGAATGCCCTAGACCGGATATACCAGATAAGGTGGCAGAAACGCCGGAAATTGATGCAAGCCTGCTCACTTTCCTGAAATTTTTTTCAAAGGACCCGAAGAGAGGCACTGACCGTGCTTGGCGCAGGTGTCAAGATAAGTTGTTAGATGTTATCGGACCTCTGGCAAAACTATTAGAGATGGCCCTGGCGGCCAAAGAACAGTCTACTCCTGTGGATCCTGACATCCTCGCGGGCTGGACCCAAAGGGCAATTTGCCTTCTAGAGAACGCTAATTGCGCGATCTTGGCAGAGAGGCGCAAGTCCCTCTTGATTCGGATGGACAGCAATTTTACCGAATTGGCGGATGCTGAGTTCGGACCTTTGGCCGACTGACAT
This sequence comes from Lissotriton vulgaris, assembly GCF_964263255.1. NCBI lineage: Eukaryota > Metazoa > Chordata > Amphibia > Caudata > Salamandridae > Lissotriton > Lissotriton vulgaris. Next base: position 1,712,484,417 of record NC_141694.1, read on the forward strand.
CTCTTCGGAGAGCGGTTCGTCAAAGACTTTTCAAAATACGTCGGGACATTTACGTCCATGGACAAAGCTCAGACGGGAATAAAACGCGTTTTCCATCAGGGTGTTTTTAACCGGGCCGGACGAGGCAGGGGCCGTTCGTCAGGCCGGAACTTCAATCAAGGCCCCTAAAGAGGTGACTTTGGTCGCGGCAGAGGGGAGTAGGATTCCACACGTGGAGGCACCTTCTACCCCTCACGCCGGAGATTCAATCTAGGACGCTTCCAGAACAATGGCAACAGAGCCGGCTTTAAAGACCAGCAGTCCTCAGGTGAGTGTTGTAGACCGTTCTCTTCTACCTTTGGGGGGTCGCACTTGTCATTTTCTTCACAATTGGCAGGAACTGACGCAGGTCGCGTGGGTGTTACAAACGATCATGGGGTTTCGCTTGGAGTTCTACTCTCCTCTTTTTCAGCAAGAGCTCCCCGCTCAACTCCATTTTTCCCTACAAGAAAGCAGTTTTATAGACCGAGAAATCGCGGAATTGCTGCACAAACATGCGATAGTTCGATGCAACAAGGGCCCTCACGGTTTTTGCAGCAACATATTCCTGGTGATGAAAAAAGGAGGTGGCAACAGGTTAGTGTTGAATCTGCGAAGATTCAATCACTTTCTGACTTACAACCATTTCAAGATGGAGGGTATCCATCTTCTCGTGGATTTGTTACAAGACGGAGATTGGCTAGTCAGGTTAGATCTCAAGGACGCCTATCTCTCCATCCCTATTTTTCCCCCTCACCGACGATTCCTGCAATTCCGGTGGAACAGTCAGTGGTACGAATATTTGGCCCTTCCTTTCGGGCTTTCATCAGCGCCATGGTGTTTCACCAAGGTGATGAAACCGGTTGTAGCACACCTGCGGGAACGGGGTGTGCGGCTCATCATCTATCTGGACGACATTTTGTTGATGACCCAGAGTCCGGACGTACTTCTTCAGCAGTTGCCGCTCACGACTGCGCTGCTGCAGAATTTGGGGTTTGTGATCAACCCTTCCAAGTCAGTTCTTTCACCGACTCAGACAATAGAATTCCTCGGATTCGTCATAAATTCCCAAAAAGCTCAGTTGTGCCTTCCCAAATCAAAGCTGAAGGATCTCAAGAAGGAGATACTGGCGTTATTAAGCAAGCAGACGGTCTCGTTGAGGGCCATTGCCAGAGTGGTGGAAATCCAGGCCATTTTCCCGGGCCCGCTTCATTACAGAGCCTTGCAACGTCTGAAAATCCAACATATTCAGAAGGGTTTATCCTACGCGGATGCCATTCCGTTGACTCAGGAGGTGAGGATTGAGTTGCAGTGGTGGCTGGGCCACGTGGATGTGTGGAACGGCAGAGCGATTTTCGGATCACAACCGGAGATTGTGATCGAGTCAGACGCCAGCCGTTGGGGCTGGGGAGCGCGCTGCGGAGGAGTTTGCACAGCCGGGAGATGGTCTCCCCAGGAGTTGATCCTGCATATCAATTGCCTGGAGCTCCTGGCGGGTTCGTTCGCAATTCGGACATTATCCCCGAAGCAGACCTCATGTTGCATCCTTCTCCGCATGGACAATGTGTCGGTCGTGAGGTATATCAACAAATTGGGAAGCACGAGGTCGTCTCTGCTGGTCGAGATGGTCAAGGATTTTTGGCATTATTTCCTCAACCATCAGATCTCGGTAATTGCGGAGTACATCCCGGCCCAGTCCAATCAGGTGGCGGACTGGAATTCCAGACATCTCAGGGATTGGATGCTGCTTCCCGTGGTCTTTCAGTGGTTACAGAACATTTGGGGTCCCTTTCAGATAGACCTCTTTGCCTCCAGGCTCAAGTACCAGATCAATCGGTTCTTCAGCTGGAGGCCGGACCCGATGGCAATGGCGACCGATGCATTCCTGCAGGATTGGTCGAGCGCAGTTCAGTATGCATTCCCTCCTTTTCTGCTGATCCCCAGGGGGATGACACAGGAGATCAGGCAGCGGGCAGAGATAGTCCTGGTAACACCGTGGTGGACGTCTCAACCTTGGTTTCCTAAGTTGTTGCAGTGGAGATGCGACCTTCCCAGGTTGCTTCCAGAATCGACATAGCTGCTCCGAGGCCCTCTCATGGAGCATCATCCGATGATTCTAGAGGGCCGCCTCACGCTGATGGCATGGAGACATTCCGGCAACAGTGACACTTGCCAGGAGTTTCGGACACAGCTTCGGAGTTCCTCAAACAGTCTTGGGCCCCATCCACACGGAAGCTTTATTCCTCAGCCTGGAAAAACTGGGTGGATTGGTGCTTGGAACGGGGTTTGGATCCTGTGGGGGCCGAGTTAGCCCAAGTGTTGAATTTTCTCTCCGATAAAGCTTCCGAAGGACTTGCTTATCGCTCGGTGAATAACTTGATTCGGCCATCTCGGCAGGTCATGAGCTAGTAGACGGGAAGCCTGTAGGCATGCACCCGGTGGTGTGCAAGCTTCTTAAAGGCATTCGGGTCGCTAATCCTCCTAAACCCAAGTATACGGGTCTGTGGGATGTTTCCCTGGTAATCTCCTTATTTAATTGTTGGCTTTCGAGGAAACAGTTATCGGCAAAGTTAGCTATGTTGCTTCGCCTGTCAGCGTGCAGACGTTCATCGGATGTGAGAGCTCTCGACGTTGCAGGTAGAATATTTACTCCAGAGGGAGTTTCTTTTCATATTACTGGTCGTACCAAAACATTTTCAAGACACATTGATTACAATGCTTTTCCAGAAAATTAGAAGTTATGAGTAGTGCATTGTTTAAAGGTGTATGAGGAATGTACGAGCTCATTGAGACCAAAGGAGTGCTCGCAATTGTTAATTTCTTTACACAAACCGTTCAAGCCAGATGGCTTAGATTTATTATGCAGGAATCTGGTATTGATCTCCAAAGATTTGGTGCTCATTCTGTCAGGGGCGCTATGGCCTCTAAATCTTACATGTTGGGTTCTAGCATTCAGGATATCATGCGTTGTGCTGATTGGTCCTCAGAATCATCTTTCAAAACATTTTATTATAAGCCAGTGGGTGACATTACATCTGTGGGATTTGGAGAGCATTAAACTAGCATAATCTGAAGCCTCCGGTCCTGTAAAAGAATAAAAAATTTGCTAGCATTCGCGCCAAGAATTTTCAATTCTATTAAGGACACGGAGGCGAGGATTATCCCACCCAATTTTACTGTTTGTATTAAAGCTTGCCCGCCCATGACTTATTATGACATGCATCGTTATACAGTGGTTACGGGTATTTAATTTCCCTTTGTTTCAGGATCCGATAATAAGTCGGACTAGACGGCGGATGTTCGCAAATATCCAGGATTGAAGTTCCGGGTTATTCTACACGTTGGAGGAAGTTTACGGACTTGTTCTTGTTTTTGATTGGACTTTGTTCCTTGCAAAGAAAGAGGATGATGGGACTGCACAGACGGCTCCTATGGGCTGTGGAGTCGTGGCTTGGAGCAAGCATCATGGGCAATGTAGTTTCATTAAACTAATTGTATGTTTTTATTGGCTGCTGTGATTTGCAGTAAAGTTAAGAGAAGCATAATCCTCGCCTCCGTGTCCTTAATAGAATTGAAAATTCTTGGCGCGAATGCTAGCACATTTTTGACTCCCTTTCATTCAGGTGAGAATAAAGAGAACGCCTTTGAGGCATACAAATGAATTTAGTGATCTATATAGGTATCTCTCAAAGTGAGTTTGATGAAGAAGATATGCAAACAGCAATGTAGGCACATTGTGCCATTAGTGGTCTATATTCCCCCAGACGAATGGGTTATTTGCAGCAGGGAGAGTGTAACACCGTAGGTGTATTCATGTGTTATACAGCGGGTGACTGTTGAGTGTTTGTTTGGACCCAGAAACTGTACACAAATGTGGGGTAGCTTAAGAAGTGCTTTAGCAAAAAAAAAAAATCCTGGTTTCCTTTTTTAAAGATGGTAAGCAGGAGTAAGGTGATCCTCTGAAGGGACAAGCTGTAAATATCCTTATGAAATGTTGATATACACTGTAGATAATTGGAGAAATATTTATGATGTAAATAACATGGGTATATCTTTTAAGGAGACTAAATTGAGCCGTAACACATTTAAGCATGTATAAAACGAATCACAGAATTATGAGTTGTGTTAGTAGAATGTCTTTGTGAATTTCATGTATAGTAGAATTATTTCAAGGTTTTTAAATACATATTTCTTTATATACTTGTTTGTACAGGGTAGAACAATCAAATATACCACAAAGAAAAGTGAACAAAATGACTGTCTTGATAAAGATCGAATAACCAGATACCCATTGAAATGAGTCAACGCATTTCTATACATTATCCTCTGGACAAGTTGAACCTGTAGATACAAAACAGAGTATATGTATCCAGGCTAATCTTGCTAAAATTATTCCCAGGGAATTATTGAGCTAAAAGGCAAAGCATACTGTCTATCATTGTTCGTCCTCCCTATTTTTTAGGGTTCTCTGTGGTAAAAGTATCATAAGATGTTATGTCCTGATCTGATGAATTGTATTGTTTTTAATTATGCTGAAATAATGCATTGTGTTTTATTGTAGGTGTCTTTATAATAATTGTGTTTAAATATTTACATGTACTAAAGAAATAAATTGACTTGTTTGCACTGCATTTTATAGTAGTATCATTGTTTTGAGTGTTTCAGGGACTTCGAGTGAGATCTTTTTTTAGTTTATCTAGGTTTTATATGAATTAAGAATTCCACTGTTGATAGGGAGTTCTTGTTGATTGAGTGAATCAAGGGATAATTTGTATTTTGTACTGCTAAAACATAAACCTGACACTCCAATGAGACCAGCGCCAGCAGGGGAAGGGATATTCCTCATGAGAATGTAGGCAGAATAGTCATGTAAGATAGGCCCAACCACAAAAACATCTCACCAGAATCACTGCTGGGACATAACCTAGAAGCACGACAGCCACATTGAAATGTGAAGTACCCCAATAACATCTTTAAACTCACTGAAGAAGAGAAGAGGCCAAGCAGGAAGTCTGTAACAGGATTAGCGGAACTATGGACACCTAATACAGCACATTGTCACTGAAGTAGAGAAAAAAAATAAGGAGAGCACTCCGGATATATGTCAAAGGGTGCAGAAAAAAAGAGACTAGGTGCACTAGGGGACTTCTATAGTCCTGTGAAGTCGCAACTAAAAAAGATAGAGGGTCAAGAATGAGCAACTACACCACCTACTGGTACCAGAGAGCTATTACATATTTCAGGATGTAGCCTGGTGCATGATCTGGATCTAGTCTGATGCATGAGGAAATTCTGCAGGTAGAACTGTATTGTGAAAAATTCACATTGCTAGGCCTTCTGGCTTAAGTTTCTCTATACAAGTAAACCCAGTCGAAAACATCTAACTCTCACAATCATGAAAAAACACAAACACTCCATTCAGCCATCCATCCAAACAGTCCACATTAGTTAACCATCCAATATACAAGGCAGTGGCAGCTCCTCATCTAAGGCGGAGGAGCTTCGCCCCATTGCTGTGCAGCAGTGAAATAGAGGGAAAAATAAAATGATAATAACTCGTCATGATTATCATTTTATTTCGTCCTGCGGCAGCAGCTTTGTAGAGCGGGGCTGCTCTAACACAGCACCGGTTGGAGTGGTGAGCACATTTTGCAAGTGCGAATTAATGTTTGGCTGACCGTCTCGGGCTGGCCAAACATTCATGCGCACTTAGCACTTTCGCGAGCAAGGCTACATTACAGCCTGGTTGGAGAACATGCCCAGGCTCCCATTCCCTGGCTGAGAGCTGAATCGTGGCACTCGGATCAATCACAACGCTGCATTGCAGCGTTGTGATTGGCTTAGGAAGCCATGGTGTGCTTCCTGCTCTATTCTGGAGGAGCTGAGGGACGAGCATGAGAGACTAAGGAGAGACGCGGCGGTACAGTAATTTTTTCAAAACTATTTTCATTCTCCTTAACGGCCCCCCCTCCCCCCAACGCCTCACCACCCACGATCGGTGCCGGCGGCCACTGATACAAAGATAGGTCCACTCTGTACTACTCTGAACATTTGAGAGCCTGGCCTGTTCGAACCTGACAGGTACTTGGCTGTCACATGACACACAACTGCACCTTCCACTAGAGAACACAACACAGCTTCCATGATTACATATTTGTTAGAGGAACACACACACACCAACATCTAACATGGCCTAGAGGCAGTAGGCACCATATAGTCGGATGTCACCAATCTCAGAACACCCCTCTTCATAAAACAATAGACTCCTCCATGGCAATACTTACAATAAAACAGCACCTAAACAAAATTCCCACAGCCTGTCTGGTTTAAAGGGATACTGTGGACTCCATCAAGACACCGTACTCTTAATTGGTACAAAAGGGGGTGGTGATGGACGGAGCATCTGAATCAATCAAACACTCACACCCAGTCAAAAGATGGAGTAGTTTCTGTCCTGTAACTCCAGTTCTGTAGTAGGGGTATCTCTGTTATAGTCATAATCTAGTGAATAGTCCCGCCCATGTGCGCGGACCCCGGAGCAATCAAAAATAATCTCTTAAGCTGTCAAAACATGCAGACCTGCATAGACACTTAAGAGAGAATTTAAAGACAGATAATGCAGCCTATATCCACAGGCTACACTGTCCAATACTTCAACTAGAAATTCCACCAAAAACCACAACAGCACAGCCTGTCCAGGGTTTTCCACAGAGAAAAACCTTGCTTTTAACAGCAAAACCCTCTGGAATGATAGAGAGGAAGGAGTGGACAGACAAGCCCCATAGGCTGCCATTATGTGGCTCAAAACAGGATACTGTGCCTTTAAGAGAACTTTCCAGAAGCCTCACAGTATCCCAGAATGCAGTGCAGGTCCCTTTCACCTTCAGTACTTTTTGAAGGCGTAACACGCCAGACCTGTAGCATTCCTTACATGAATATCACTCTCCACCGGGGAGGAGGGCGGGCGCTTATGACTATAACAGAGATACCCCTACTACAGAACTGGAGTTACAGGACAGAAACTACTCCTCCTGTAGTAGGGGATCTCTGTGTATAGTCATAATCTAGTGAATAGAATGGCAAGCCCATCCCCACACCAAAGCAGCGGTGGAGAAACGAGAAATAACACCACTATTGTGCGAACAAATTTCGCAGCGAAGCCTGCCCAACCTGAGCATCTGCCCTGGTATCAGTGTCCAGACACTGATGCTTAGCCAAGGTATGGACCGACTTCCAAGTGGCGGCCTTGCAGATTTCTGCAATTGGAACATTAAGTAACAAAGCAGTCGTGGCAGCTTTGCCCCTGGTGGAATGAGCCTTAGGTTTACCTCCTACGGTCGTATTAGTCTTTTGGTAACACAATTGTGTACAGGACACAATCCACCTAGAGATGGACTGTTTTGAGGTAGCAAGACCGGTCCAGACTGATCCATAATTGACAAACAATTGATCTGAACCACGAATATCTCTGGTTTTAGCCAGATAAAATTCCAACACCCTCCTAACATCCAGGGAATGTAGGAACCTTTCCGCTGGAGATGCAGGATTCTGAACAAACGTAGGCAAAGTTATTGTCTGGTTGACATGAAAACCAGAAATAACCTTTGGAAGAAATGTAGGGTGAGTATGCGTAACAACCTTAGCAGCATGAAACACAGTATAAGGTTCTTGGCAACACAACGCCTGAATATCACTCCCCCTGCGGGCCGACGTGATGGCCACGAGGAACGCCGCCTTCCAGGACAGATGCTGCACCGAAGCCCTATGAATAGGTTCAAAAGGCTCCTACATCAATCTGGACAGCACCACAATCAATTCCCATTAAGGCGAAGGAAGCCAGACAGGAGGGAATGCTTTCTTCCAGCCTTCCAAGAAATCTTTGATCACAGGGATCTGGAAGAAGGAAGTCTGAAGGGCATTTCCTGTAGGCAGTCAGCGCAGCAAGATGAACCGTAATGGATTAGACATTAAGGTTCGACTGCGCCAGGCGTAGAAGATACGGAAGGATGACATCTTCCGTACACGTCGACAGGTCATGGTCCTTGGACTTGCACCAGATGCAAAAACCTCTCCCACTTGTAAGCAGAAGAAGTCCTAGTGGAAGGATGCTTAGACTCCTTCAGTATGTCCATACAAACTTCTGGTAGACTCAAATGGCCATATTGAACAAGTTACTTACCTTCGGTAACGATATATCTGTAAGAAACATTAGTTAGTGTTAGATTCCTTACCTTAGAATATCCCCAGGCGTCAGTCTGGATCCGGAAACTTTTGCGTAGCAGTACCCTTGTGCGTCGGTAGGCGTCGTCTGCAGGCGTCCCCTGCGGCTCCGCGTCCGTCGTTGGCGTCGTGCGCCGTGATGACGTCGCTGGAGTATATAGACGCCGCCTCCGCGCGCTGACGTCAGTTCTTTGTACACAGCTTTTCCGCGCCAGAAGACGCAGAGCCATGAGAGAACCAACACTGGTGCCATTTGAAACTAGGGCCCTGAAAGGGATGACCTTAACCCTAGGTATCAGTTCGCAGAACGGGGAGGATGGGTGGGTTCGGTAAGGAATCTAACACTAACTAATGTTTCTTACAGATATATCGTTACCGAAGGTAAGTAACTTGTTCATCTGAAAGAAACACGTTAGTGTTAGATTCCTTACCTTAGAATAGATACCCCAGCAATACCAACCCCGGTGGTGGGTCTGCGAACCAATACATTCCTACACCAGAAAGTCCTGGAGGACAGAACGGCCAAAGAAGCCATCCCTCCGGACTTGACTGTCCAGGCAGTAGTGCCTCGCAAAAGTGTGCAGCGAGGCCCACGTAGCCGCTTGGCAAATGTCCTGCAAGGGGACTCCCCGGCCCAGGGCAGTAGTAGCCGCCGTGGCCCGAGTGGAATGGGCCCTCAGCCCAACAGGAGGCTCCTTCCGAGCCAAAGAGTAGCACGCTTTGATGCAGAGAACGACCCACCGTGAGATGGTCCGTTTATGTACCGCCCGTCCCTTCTTCGCACCCACGTAGCCAACAAACAGTTGGTCATCCACCCGGAACTGGCGTGTGCGATCCATGTAAAATGAAAGCGCACGCTTTGGGTCCAGACGATGGAGCCGCTCTTCGTCCTTTGAAGGATGCGGAGGCGGGAAGAAAGAAGGGAGGGTGATGGACTGCCCGATATGGAAAGCAGAAACTACTTTGGGCAGGAAAGAAGGTCTAGTCAGGATGGATGGACAAGAAAGGAGGTTTGACAGAAAGGGCCTGGAGCTCACTCACCCTCCTGGCAGAGGTGATGGCAACCAGGAAAGCCGTCTTTAAAGTCAGGAGACGGAGAGGGCAAGAATGAAGGGGCTCAAAGGGAGCACACATCAAAAAGGTTAGAACCAGGTTCAAGTCCCACTGAGGCATCACAAACGGAACAGGTGGATACATGTGTGTGATGCCCTTCAAGAATCTCGTTACAATTGGGGACTTGAACAAAGAAGGCTGATCAGGAAGCCTAAGAAAGGCTGAAAGGGCAGAAAGGTAGCCCTTGATAGTGCCCAGAGCAGAGCCCTGCTGGGCAAGAGAGAGAAGGAACAGAAGAACCTCGGAGAGAGGGGCAGAAAGAGGATCCACAGCCTTTGCTGTGCACCATGCCACAAACTTGTTCCACCGACAGGCGTATACCGATTTCGTGGAGGGACGCCTGGCTGCCAGAATTACATTACAGACTTCAGGAGGCAAGTCAAATGGCCTCAACTGCCGCCGCTCAATCTCCAAGCATGGAGGTGGAGACTGGACAGGTTCGGGTGGAGGACCGTCCCCTGTTGCTGCGACAGAAGGTCCTCCTGAAGGGGCAGGCGGATCGGGGGACCGACTGACATGCTGAGTAGCTCGGGATACCAGTACCTTCGAGCCCAGTCCGGAGCCACAAGAATAACTTGGGCCCGGTCGCGCCTGATCTTCTTCAGCACTCTGGGCAGAAGTGGTATAGGCGGAAAGGCGTACAACAGACCGCAACTCCACTCGCGCCGAAAGGCGTCGCCGTGCGAGTGCCGTCTTGGAAACTCCAACGCGCAGAACTGATGACATTGCGCGTTCTCTTCTGTGGCGAATAGATCTAACCAAGGCTCTCCCCATTGCCGAAAGAGGCCTTGCGCCACGTCCGAGTTCAGACGCCATTCGTGATCCATCGAGCACCGACGGCTGAGTTCGTCCGCCCTGGCGTTCAGAGAACCTGCCAGGTGTTGAACCGTCAGAGTCACGCCCTGACGTTCCAGCCACTGCCAGAGGCGCAGAGCCTCCTGGCAAAGGGTCCACGACCCCACCCCGCCTTGTTTGTTGCAGTACCACAAGGTGGTGGTGTTGTCCGTGAACACCTGCACTACACTCCCGGTGACAAAGGGGAGGAATGCCTTCAGTGCTAGACGAATCGCCCGCAGCTCCAACAGGTTGATATGGAGCCGGGACTCCGCCGGAGACCAGATGCCTCTGATCTCCGCCTCTCCCAAGTGGCCTCCCCAGCCCTGGTGGACGCGTCAGCCATCAGCCCCAGCAGCCGCAGCGTCAACATGACCGAAACCCGGGATAGCGGCTGAAAGATGGGAATCAACGCCTGAATATCCCGGATCCGCCGTTCCGGAGGATAAACCCGAAACTGCGCCGAGTCCAGAACCGCTCCGATGAAAAGGAGCTTTTGAGAGGGATACAGGTGTGATTTCGGCACATTGATGGAGAACCCCAGGCCGTGCAATAGGTCTGCCGTCATCTGGAGGTGGTGGACGACTGTCTGGGGCGAGCCCGCCTTCAACAACCAGTCGTCTAGGTAGGGGAAGACTGAAACCCCTAACCTGCGCAGATGGGCTGCGACCACCGCCAACACCTTTGTGAACACCCGTGGGGCGCTGGTAAGGCCGAAGGGGAGCACGATAAACTGAAAGTGCTCCTGGCCTACCGTGAACCGCAGGTAACGCCGGTGGGCCGGCAGGACGGGGATGTGAAAATACGCATCCTGCAAGTCCAACGCTACCATCCAGTCTTGCGGGTCTAGGGCAGCCAAGACCTGAGCCAAAGTCAACATCTTGAACTTCTCCTTCCGGAGGAAGCCGTTGACGTTCCTTAGATCCAAGATAGGACGTAGGCCCCCTTTGTCCTTCTTGGGTACCAGAAAGTAGTGGGAATAGCAACCACGTCCTACTTCTGGCCCAGGAACGCGCTCGATGGCCCCCTTGGCCAAGAGGGCCGTAACTTCCTCCTGCAGAAGTTGCAAGTGGTCCCCCGACACACGGTGGTTCTGCGGTGGCATGGCTGGAGGAGTGGTCTCGAAGGGGAGGGAGTAGCCCCTTTGGACGATTTGCAGCACCCACCTGTCCGATGTGATCGTGCGCCAGCGGGCGTGGTGATGGCGAACCCTGCCACCCACTGGCGTCACGTGGGCCTGAAAGCACGGACTAGGAGGATTTTGAGGCAGATGCTGCGGGGGGAGATGTGGCCTGACTCCGCCGTTGACCCCGACCGCCTCTACGGCGGTTTCCACGGCCGCCACCGCGTTGAAGTGATTGCTGCGGTGCGTGGCTGGCAGCACGTGTGGGGGCGCCCCTTCCGTGGCCACGAAAGGAGCGAAACGAACCCGTTTGCTGGCGCTGGGTCGAGAGACCAGGACTTGGAGTCCTTTAAGCGTTCCAGCGCGTGGTCCGCCTTGTCTTTTTTTTTTTTTTTTTTTTTTTTTTTTTTTATTGTCCTCATTTGCGCATGAAATGTATAAGGAAATGCAGCGGAGAACTTTAGGACTTCCACTTTTGTTCTTTCACTCTTATTCTTTACTTTGCCGATTACTTAGAGTATCCCTTTGGTGGATCTGTCAAATTTTGTCCTCCTTGTCCTTTACCATATTCAATAATTCATAGCGGAGGGGGTGAGAGCTAGCCATCATGGCCACTCGGCGGGGAATTATTCCCGTCTGAATTATTGTCACCGCATTAATCATTGGACTTATTAAGGTGTTGTCAGATTACCCTTACATATTACTCGAACAGTAATTTTCCCAAATTTCCCAGAAGTTAAACCTTTTGGAGAGATTTCCCTTCCTGTCGAGTTTATGAGTTGTTATGATGGAGTTTAGCCAGCCCTCAGGTGAAGGTGGTACTGTTTTAATCCAGTTCAGGCATATCTCTCTTCTAGCAAGAAGTATCAAAACAAATAACAGATTCTCTTGTTTTCTAGTTAACTTCACATTACTTACATTAAATTCGGTACATATCCCAAAAATAATTAAAGTTGTACTCACTTTTAGGTTTGTTCCCAATATCCGACATAGAGTGTTACCTACTTCCAGCCAGAAGAGATCCAAATGCGGGCATCTATGAAACATGTGTATATCGTCTGCATTTTCAAGCCCACACTTAGGGCAGGATTTTGTGCTTGCTCCTTTGAATTTAGACAATTTTTTAGGTGTCCAGTATGCCCTATGCAGTGTGAACAAGTGATTTCTCTTTAGACGTGCTGGTTTAATCAAAGTCCAACATTTTTCCCATGATTTCTGCCATAAGTTTTCAAGTTCCGGCTCTGTGATGTTTTTACTCCAAATAGATTCCGATATTGAGGTATTCTCGTCTCCTGCAGAGATTATAGCCCAGTACCATTTTGAAATTTCCTTTTTTATAGGGGAGGATTTGATAATCTCTTTCTCTATTTCCATATTTCCTGTTTTTTTCTCCGACAGAGAACCGCCTTGTCACCAAACAGATGACAGCCATCGAACGGCATGTCCATCAAAGTATTCTGGACATCTGCCGAGAAGTTGGCGGATCTCAACCAGGCGTGGCGACGAATCGCCACCGTCGTGGACATCGCTCTGCCTACCGAGTCGGTCGTATCAAGACCACATCGAATAGAATATCTAGCTGCATCTCGGCCCTCAGCTACAGCTTTGCCGAGTTTTGCCCGCACCTCCATGGGGCATTCTGGCAGCAGCTCCGCGACCGTATCCCACACAGAGTGGGTGTAGCGGCCCAAGAGGCAAGCGGTGTTGCAAGACCGCAGTCCTAAACTCAGGGACGAGAAGACCTTCTTGCCATATTGGTCATACCTCTTGGATTCCCGATCGGGCGGGGCCGACGGGAATGCGGACTGGGAGGTAGAGGCCTGGATGACCAGACTCTCAGGGGTGGGGTGGGTGGACAGGAACTTGGGGTCGTCCGGACAAGGACAGTGGCGTCTGGCCACGTTCCGATCAACAGGCGCACCTGAAGAGGGCCTGGACCACGTGCCCAACAGAACGTCTGATAAGGCTTCGTTAAACGGCAGCAGAGGCTCCTGTGGGCATGACCGCGGTTTGAAGACCTCAGTGAGGATGTTAGGCCTCACGGCCGCGACGGGGAACTCAAGGTTTAAGGCCTTGGCAGCCCTCATCAACACCACTGAATAGGCAGCTCCCTCCTCCGATGCCACGGAAGGAGGAGAGACAAAACCAGGGTTAGGAGAGTCATCCAAACCACTGGCGTCCCCCAAATCACCTGTCCAGTCCATGTCATACTGACACTCACGTGACAGAGGGTCCTCAGACCCCTCCCAGCACTCCACATCATCACCATAGTCGGTGTCAACCATGTAGACCGGCTCCACGGGGTCGACAGGCCCCATCGGCGTCGAGCGACGCCGGTCCGACTCCGCGTCCGGATTCGGTGAGGGTATGGGGACGGCGCCGCCCGGAGCCGGTGCCGGAGCACCGGTGCCGCCCGAAGCCGGCACCGAGGAACCGCCGTCGCGCGGAGGCGGCGTCGGGGGTAACCCTGATGGAATCGGCGCCGGATTGGATGGACGTCCATCCGGCGTCGACCCCGAAGGCCCTAGCGGCGCCGGGATCGGCGCCGGCGGCGGCGCCTGTGTCGGAGCATCCGACGGCGTCGAGGTAGGGTCAGCTGAACCGCTAGGGCCCCCGGACGGGTTCACTGGGCCCGTAGGCGCCGTGGAACCCGCCGGAGGAGATAGGGCCCTCATGGCCACGAGGAACGCCTCTATCTCCTCAGGCGTCGCACCTTGCCTAGGGACCTGAGGGTATGGGGCAGGCCGCGCCGGCGACTCTCGCGGAGCCGCAGGGTTGGGGTCACCCGAACCCCCGGCCGCATCGCGCGAGCGTCGGGGGGAGTCGGGGGTACGATGACGACGCCCCGACTTCTTGTGTTTCTTACCTGATGAACTCGACGAGTGATGTCGACTTCCGGAGCGTCCGGCGCGGCTCCGCGACCGCTCCCTCGAACGCTCCCTGGACCTCCGGCCGGACCGAGACCGTTCTCGACGCGGGGCCGACACCCGGAGCTCGAGTAGCTTGCGGGACCGCTCCCGCCTAGCTTTGTTAGTCAGAGCTCGGCAATCGACGCAGGAGTCGACGTCGTGGTCGGGGCCCAGGCACCGGAGACAGAGTCGGTGATGGTCCGTGACCGATATCGTGCGGTCACAACCGTCACAATTCTTGAAACCGGGCATCCTTACCAGGCACAAAGATAGAAATAACTAGTAATAACTTGGTCAAAAGACCGGGTACCGCTCTTCAGATCTGCGTCCACTGGCGCGGAAAAAAGAAGAACTGACGTCAGCGCGCGGAGGCGGCGTCTATATACTCCAGCGACGTCATCACGGCGCACGACGCCAACGACGGACGCGAAGCCGCAGGGGACGCCTGCAGACGACGCCTACCGACGCGCAAGGGTACTGCTACGCAAAAGTTTCCGGATCCAGACTGACGCCTGGGGATATTCTAAGGTAAGGAATCTAACACCAACGTGTTTCTTTCAGATACACTATCTCAGGAGCCATGCAGCCAAACTCAAAGACGAGAGGTTGGGGTGCAACATCTGCCCCCTGAACTTTATGAAAAGGTCCAGCCTGCAAGGCCTCCGTATGAGAGGACGGAGAGACCGGTGAAGCAGGTCCGTGAACCACCACTGTCTGGGCCATTCCGGGGCAATCAGGATCATCCGCGCCCTGGACTGGGACAGCTTGATGAACACCGCCGGAATCAAGGGAAAGGGTGGAAAAGCGTACAGAAAGCTGTTCGACCAGTTAATCCAGAACGCATTCCCAGCTTCCCCCAGGCAGTACCTGGAGGCGAAGTCTCGGCATTTGCCGAAGACTTCTCCTAGTACTTCGTCGTTTATGACCCATTCGTGGTTTTCCCGAATCAGTCTGCTCAGCACGTCTGCCTGAACATTCTGCACACCTGGCAGATGGGTAGCCGTTAGAGTCAGTCCTCTGGGTAAAAACCAGCGCCAGATCGCCAGCGCCTCCTGCGACAGAGTGCACGATCTCGAACCCCCCCCTGCTTGTTGAGGTAATACATAGTGGTCATATTGTCCGTCTGTACAAGCAGAGAGTTGATCTGGAAGGACGGAAGAAACGCCTTCAGTGCCAAGTGAACAGCTCTGAGTTCCCGGAAAATGATGTGATACGTGGACTCCATCGGGGACCACGTTCCTTGTATCTGCAAGTCTCCGGAAAGTGCCCCCCCAGCCGTGGGGAGACGCATCTGTCACAACAGTCTGTGTGGAAATGTCCTTGTGAAAGGGAACCCCTCTTAGGAGATTCTCCGCTGAACCCTACCACCTCAGAGACTGAAGAGCACGCAGAGACAGTCGTATCTTGTCGCCCAAAGACCCTTTCCTCTAATCCTACTGATTCTCCAAGCACTCCTGCAAAGGTCTCATGAGCAACCGTGCGTGTGGCGTGAGGAATATACAAGAGGCCATCGACCCCAGTAGAGAAGACACCGTCTCCACTGTCGTAGATGGGGCGGTCACAAGAGCCTGAGCGTGCCTAAGGGGAGATAAACGACTCTCCTCCGAAGGAGACACGCTTGCTGACAGCGTATTGACGGAGGCTCCCAAGTACTGTATGCACTGGACCGGAATGGGGACAGACTTGGACATGTTGATGTGCAACCCCAGCTCGTTCAAGAGAACGCACGTCCTCTGGAAGTGCGCCTGAGCTTCCGAGAAGGAGGAGGCCTTGATCAACCAATCGTCCAGGCACGGTTAGAGAAGCCACCTCGTTTTTCCTCAGGCGTGCAGCTACCACTGCCATGCACTTCGAGAATGGTCTGGGCGCAGACTTCAGCCCGACTGGCAGTACTGTGTACTGATAATTAATGATGGGCGCCGACTTGGAATAGCAGGAACTTCCTGTGTGCAATGAGCACATGGGAGTATGCCTCCTGTAGATCTATGGCACCAAGCCA
Source organism: Lissotriton vulgaris (assembly GCF_964263255.1). Taxonomy (NCBI): domain Eukaryota; kingdom Metazoa; phylum Chordata; class Amphibia; order Caudata; family Salamandridae; genus Lissotriton; species Lissotriton vulgaris. The sequence continues at coordinate 1,712,500,633 of NC_141694.1, forward strand.
ATCTCCCTGTTGCAGCGGAGTATAAACCTGATGCAACGACAGCATGCGAAATTCCTCTACTGCGAATCCACTTGCTTGCTTGTCGCAAATCCAGAATGGGCCTGAACTCGTTCCTGTCCTTCTTGCGAACCAGAAAGAACCGGGAGTACAGACCTCTCCCCCTTTGAGACAGAGGTACGTCCTCTATCGCCCTTGTCCTAAACAGGATAACGGCCTCTGCTTAGAGCTCGCGCAGCTGAAACCGCGAGCCGACCGGAGGAAGTGCTGGAGGAGGGCCGATGAACCGAAGACTGCCTTAGACCCAGCCGGCCTTTGTTCGCCGAGGAGCAACAAGCTCTCCCGCGTATGCGCACAATATACTTGTAAAGCATTAAATGGCGGCCCGGGACCACCGGCAAATCCTGGGAGGAAAAACGCCGCTAGAAAGGGCAGAAGGCAGAAGGCCGTTCTCCATGCCCCAAACCTACAGCCGTCCAAAAGTCTCCGATTCAGACTTCATGCGAGCCACTCACTACTCTCATGGCAGCCCAAGGGTTGCCCAAAGAACGGGAGAGTAGAAGCACACTGCTGAGCCGCAGGCTGCAGAGACGTCAGGCGAATAAAAGTATGGCAACGCAGGACAAACCCACAATACCTGGGGGTCGGCAGGAGAGAAAAACTCCGCTCCGACACCGATGCCTAGATCCGAAACTATCAGGCCCATTAGACCACCTCTTGTAAGGCTTCCCTCCTGTCTCTCGGCAGAGCAACCACAAATCGGTGAAGAAAACCCCCCCACAGAGGGATCTCACAACAACGGTCCAACAACAGCGGGCCACAGCGCGAGGTCTACATGCCGCCACCCCTGCGACCAAGTCAGGAGCACGGTCGGAGCCAGAACCTCCTGTCAGGCGGTAGTGGACGAAAGGTAAGTCCCGCCAACCAGTAAAGAGTCGGAGAGGTACTCCCCGTACTCATGGCAGACGCATCCCTGGCATCAAGGCACGGAGGTTCGCAGACTGAGGGGCAAAAGGCCCCTGGGGTGGTGGGCGGAAGAGGGAACCGAGAGGATTCTGAAACATCTCCGGTGGTCTCACCAGTAGTGGTTGAGCAGGAGGCGACCTAGCAGACGCGCAGGCATGCAAGTACTCAAAACTAAGCAAAAGGACAAACGTCCCTCGCTTACACGTGGTGAGTAACCTCAAACTCCCCATCAGAAGGGTTCCTCGACGCTGATCAACTGCTCTGCGTCGTGAGTGGAAGGTGCCGGGAACACAAAGTCCCCTCCTACGACGGGAGGCACACCAAGGAGCGAGGCCTGGAACAAGACCCAGGCGTCAAGAGCCGGCAGTACTCTGCGGCTGTAACCCATGACGCCGACCTCACTACGACGTCACCATCACTAAGACAGTGACTGTCTCTACGACAACCAACACTCAGACGTCAAAATGTCACTAGGTGTCGAACACGGAGACACCGAGCCATCCCTAACGGTGACGCCCAGACCCAACGGAAGAGAGTAGAGCCCAAGTGACCAATGCCCCAAAAGGAGCATCACTGCTCCATGACGTCGAGCCTCACCGCTCCATGACGTCTAGCCTCACTGTCCCATGACGTAGAGCATCACTGCCCCATGACGTCGAGCATCACCGCTCCATGACGTCGAGCATCACCGCTCCATGACGTCGAGCATCACCGCTCCATGACGTCGAGCATCACCGCTCCATGACGTCGAGCATCACCGCCCCATGACGTCGGGGAACCCCATGACGTCGAGGTACTCCATGACATAGAGACACTCCATGACGTCGACGTCGAGACACTCCATGACGTCGACGTCGAGACACTCCATGACGTCGACGTCGAGACACTCCATGACGTCGAGACACTCCATGACGTCGACGTCGAGACACTCCATGACGTCGACACACTCCATGACGTCGACGTCGAGACACTCCATGACGTCGACGTCGAGGCATGACGTCGAGACACTCCATGACGTCGACGTCGAGGCACTCCATGACGTCGAGGCACTCCATGACGTCGACGTCTAGGCACTCCATGACGGCCAGGCACTCCACGACAGCCCCGACGCAGACTGGAACCGCGTCATAGCTCAGACGTGCCCTTACTGGGGATAACCCCAGAGATTACAGCATGGGACTCGGTAGAGGACCTACCCTCACCTCACCCAGAGGCTGAAGATGCCTTCAAACTCCTCTGTTTGAAACCTGGAAGCCGAAGCCCCCTAGAAAAGAAGGTACAGAGAAGACAGGTGTCCAAAGACACAGGCAAGCACAGAGTACAAACCCTGTGAGCTTCAGCTTTGGTCTTCAGTTCAGCTGCAGACAAAGCACATGTCAGACTAGAAATAGTCTAAAGACAAGAAGACTGCAGAAATGTTGCCAAAAAAACACAGCAGAATGCAGATAAAGGCCAAAGACGTCGAGTGAAGCTACAAAAATCCAAAAAAATAGAATAGAAAAAGCTCAGAAAAGAAGAGCTAATGCTCCAGGGTCCTGCTAGCAGGAGCCGGAAAAAAGAACTGAAGGTGAAAGGGACCTGCACTGCATTCTGGGATACTGTGAGGCTTCTGGAAAGTTCTCTTAAAGGCACAGTATCCTGTTTTGAGCCACATAATGGCAGCCTATGGGGCTTGTCTGTCCACTCCTTCCTCTCTATCATTCCAGAGGGTTTTGCTGTTAAAAGCAAGGTTTTTCTCTGTGGAAAACCCTGGACAGGCTGTGCTGTTGTGGTTTTTGGTGGAATTTCTAGTTGAAGTATTGGACAGTGTAGCCTGTGGATATAGGCTGCATTATCTGTCTTTAAATTCTCTCTTAAGTGTCTATGCAGGTCTGCATGTTTTGACAGCTTAAGAGATTATTTTTGATTGCTCCGGGGTCCGCGCACATGGGCGGGACTATTCACTAGATTATGACTATACACAGACATCCCCTACTACAGAACTGGGTTTAATCCATCACCGTTCTTTAGCCCACTCTGCCACCCCAGTTCAGACATGGCTATATGCAAATCAGTCTGACCCTGTGCCTCATGGGAACAGTCCAGCCCGAACTGCCAAGCCATGTCTTCCCTGGACCGGAAACAAGCTTCCGAGGACCGTTTTCTGGCATTCCAGCCGTCTTCAGCCCGGCTTGCTTGTATCCAGTGGCAAAGTGAACAAGGGACTCACGTCTGAGCATACCCTGCCACACTTATGGCGGCCAAAAGCGGTACAAAAGGGGGTGGTGATGGACGGGGCATCTGAATCAATCAAACACTCGCACCCAGTCAAAAGATCTGGGTTTAATCCATCACCGTTCTTTAGCCCACTCTGCCACCCCAGTTCAGATATGGCTATATGCAAATCAACATTTGCATATAGCCATATCTGAATCCGGTGGGAAAACCCCAGCAAATGCAGGAGGTCGGCCGTAGTCTAGAGGTGGGAGACGACGGTCTGAGGCGAGCCCGCCTTTAACAACCAGAGGTCGAGATAGGGGAAGACTGAAACCCCTGATCTGCGCAGATGAGCTGTGACCACCGCCATAACTTTCGTGAACAACCGAGGGGTGCTGGTAAGGCCAAAGGGGAGCAAAGTGAACTGAAAATGCTCCTGGCCCACCGTGAATCTTAGGTAACGCCGATGGGCCGGCAGGATGGGAATATGAAAATAAGCATCCTGCAGGTCCAGTGCCACCATCCAGTCTTGTGGGTCGAGAGCAGACCTGAGCTAGAGTGGGCATTTTGAAATTCTCCTTCCGGAGGAAGCGATTGACGTTCCGAAGGTCTAAGATGGGACGTAGACCCTTGTCCTTCCTTGGAACCAAGTAGTAGTGGGATTAACAACCACAACCTACTTCTGGCGTCGGAACGCGGTCTATGGCCCCCTTGGCCCAGAGGGCCGCAACTTCCTACTGGAGAAGTGCCAAATGATCCCCCAACATGCGGTGGCATGGCTAAGGGGTTGACTAGAAGGGGAGGGCGTAGCCCCTTCTAACAATATCCAAAACCCACCTGTCTGACTTAATGGTCCGTCAGGGCTGGGGAGGTGATGACGAATCCTGCCCCCCACTGGCGTCTGGTGGGCCTGAAACCTCGGACTAGGAAGGTGGGGAGGCACTGGCTGCAGGGGTGTTGGTGGACTGACCCGCACACTGGACTGTTGCTGTGCAGGCTTGTTCTGAAAGGAACATGTTTGCACACCTCTTCCGGAGCTTCGAAAAGAACGAAAGTTGGAAGTGGAAGGAGTACGTGCGGCCGAAACCCTAAGGACTTGGCCGTGGCCCGAGAGTCGAATATGCTACTTACCAGTATGCATCTGTTCTTGGCATGTAGGGCTGCTGACATTCATATCTGTGCATAGATCGCCGCCTAGTGTTGGGTCCGGATGATTGCACATTGTTGTCCTGGAAGAGTCTTCGAAGTATCACGAGATAGGTGGCTCCTCCCCTGGAGTACAGTGCGCATGGGCATCGACTCCATCCTCAGATTGTTTTTAGCCATTGTGGCCAAGATGGAGTGAAATTCAGTGGATGATGACCATGCAAGAAGTATATGTGAATTCTGCAGCTGCTATAGGCGCCAGGGAGGAGAGCGGGCGATATGAATGTCAGCAGCCCTACATGCCAAGAACAGATGCATACTGGTAAGTAGCATATTCGGTTCGAGGCATGTGGGCTGCTGAATTCATATCTGTGCATAGAATACATAGCAGTCCCTCCATTAACTGCGGCCGCCCGTGCCAGCTGCAGCAGTTTGGAAAAGTGTTTTGAGAACAGCCTGCCCTACAGCTGCCTGCTGTTTGGAGTGCACATCAACACAATAATGCTTTGTAAATGTGTGTGTGGTAGACCATGTGGCTGCTCTACATATGTCTTCCAAAGGAAAGTTTCCAAGGAATGCCATAGAGGCCCCCAACTTTCTGGTGGAGTGGGCCCTTGGTGGAATGGTGAGAGTACGTTTTGCTTTCAGATAGCAGATCTGGATACATTTAACGATCCACCTAGCAATACCAGCCTTGGAAATAGGGTTACCTTTGTGGTGTGGTGCAAAGGCGACAAAGAGTTGCTTAGTCTTCCTAAAATCCTTGGTCCTATCGATGTAATACATCAGGGCCCTTTTGACGTCAAGGGTGTGGAGCATTCTCTCCGCCAATGACTCAGGATTTTGGAAGAAAACAGGCAATTCAATAGTCTGCTTGATATGGAATTGAGACACAACCTTGGGAAGAAATTTAGGGTTGGTGCGAAGCACCACCCTGTTAGAATGAATTTGAATAAATGGCTCTTGGATAGTTAGGGCTTGTAATTCACTAACCCTCCGCAGCAATGTAATCGCTATGAGGAAAGCCACTTTCCACTTCAAGAACTGAATCTCGCAGGAATGCAGTGGTTCAAAGGGAGGACCCATCAGCCGGGTGAGGACCACATTGAGGTTCTACTCCGGAGCTGGTGGAGTCCGCGGAGGAATGACTCGTTTGAGTCCTTCCAGAAAAGCCTTAATGGCAGGCACCCTGAAGAGGGAGAGGTGCTGCCTATTCTGGAGATAAGCGGCCATCGCAGATAGATGTATGCGAATGGAAGCGTAGGCCAGATTACATTTGTACAGATGGAAAAGGTAACAGATGATATTCTGAATAGAAGCATCTAGCGGGTTAATGTTGTGGTCTGCACAATAAATGACAAACCGCTTCCATTTTGCCGCATAGCATGCTCTGGTGGTGGGTTTCCTTGCCTCCCGAATTATGTCCATACAGTCGGAAGGCATGTGCAGGTAGCCAAACTCTAGGACTTCAGGAGCCAGATCGCCAGGTTGAGCTGTTGCGGATCTGGATGCTGAATGTCACCATGGCTCTGCGTCAGAAGGCTGGGTGTGAGACGTAGCCTCTGATGCGGTACCACGGACAGTTCCAGAAACGTGGTGTACTCTGGTTGGCGAGCCCACGTTGGAGCAACCAGGATGAGAGTCATCGAGTGCTGCCTGAGCTTGCGTGCCACCAGCGGTATCAAAGGTGCTGGGGGAAAAGCGTGCGCAAATTTGCCTGACCAGTTCATCCATATCGCATTGCCCTGCGACTGTGGGTGTGGGAACCTGGCGGCGAAGCTTTGGCATTTTGCGTTCTCCCTTGTGGCGAACAGGTCGATCTCTGGATGACCCCACCTTCGGAAGTACGGTTCGAGTACTGATGGATGTATCTCCCACTCGTGCATTTGGTGGCTGTGCCTGCTGAGCAGGTCCGCCATCTGATTGTCCTTGCCCGGGAGGTGTTCTGCCATGAGGAAGATGTTCCTCTGAATGGCCCACTTCCACATGCTCTGAGCCAGATGAGACAGCTGCGGAGAGTGTGTTCCTCCCTGCTTCTGAATGTAGTACATTGCCGTCATGTTGTCCATCCAGATCAACACGACCTTGTTGCACAGATGTACTTTGAAGGCTTTCAGTGCCATGAAGATCGCCATCAGTTCCAGAACATTGATGTGCATCTTCCTCTGCTGTTGCGTCCATAGTCCCTGCACAGTGTAATGGAGTACATGAGCTCCCCATCCCTGGAGAGAAGCGTCCTTCGTCAGGATGATCTGTGGCACAGGCTCTTGGAACGGTCGGCCCTTGCAAAGGTTTCGTGGATTCCACCAATGCAGAGAGTTGTATGCCCGACGGCTCACCAACACTAGGTCTTCCAACTGCCCGTGAGCCTGAGTCCACTGACGTGCTAAGCACTCCTGAAGCAGAAGCACATGTAGCCTCGCGTGCGGGACTATGGAAATGCAGGAGGCCATCATGCCTATCAACTGCATGAACACTCTTGTTGGAAGCGAGTGTTGAGGTCTGAATTTTTGTATCAGCGAATGAATGCTGCTGACCCTCACTGAATTTGGCTGTGCTGTGGCCGCCAGAGTGTTTATAGTCGTACCCAGATACTGCTGTACGTGGGCGGGCTGGAGGTGGGATTTTGGGTAATTCAGTGAGAATCCCAGATCGTGCAGGAGGTGAATGGTGTGGGACATGTGGGCTGACTTTGCTTGGATGAGCCAGTCGTCCAGATAGGGGTAGACATGGATGTTCCGTCTCCTGAGATGCGCCACCACTGTCGCCAGGCACTTTGTGAACACCCTGGGTGCCGTGGTGACAGCGAAAGGCAAAACCTTGAACTGGTAGTGCTGGTTTTGGATGGTGAACCCGAGGTATTTCCTGTGTGAAGGGTGCAGTGGAATGTGAAAGTACGCATCCTTTAGGTCTAAAGTTGCGAGAAAATCCCCCTGCCTGAGCAACGGGAGCACTTGCTGCAGGGTCAGCATATGGAAGTGCTCCGACAGGATGTAGTAGTTGAGTGGCCTGAGGTCCAGGATGGGCCTGAGGGACCCGTCCTTCTTTGGTATTAAGAAGTACAGGGAGTAGACCCCTGTGCCTCTTTCTTGCATAGGCACGAGCTGTATTGCTCCTTTCTGCAGCATGACGGTGACCTCCTGCTGCAATAAGTGCAAGTGCTCGTCCGACATAGGACGGTGCCTTGGGGGCATTTTGGGTGGAGTGGATGTTAACTCCAGACAATAACCGTATTGGATAAGTTTTCTGACCCATCTGTCCGTGGTGATGGACTTCCAGACGGGCAGGAACTGCTGGAGTCTCCCCCCGACCGGTGTTGTGTGGTCGGGGGGCAGTGACAAGGCGTCACTGTTTGCTGGTGGTAGAGGACCTGGAGCTGTTGTTGCCACGTCCTCTGCCCTTGGCGCTGTTGCCACGATATCCAACTCGACTCTTGTTGGCGTAAGTAGTCTGAGTGTTGCCCTTGTAGTATTGCGTGGACTGGGAGAGCTGACCCCTGGAGACGCCTCTAGTGCTGGAGTGACGAAAGGACCCACCCCGAAACTGCTGCGACTGTGGCACCCATGGATTTTGCAGTGTCAGTGTCCTTTTTTATTTTTTCTAGGGTGGTGTCAACCTCTGGGCCAAACAGGTGATCTGGGTTAACCGTTTGGTTCAGGATGGTGGTTTGGATTTCTGGCTTAAATCCAGAGATTCTCAGCCAGGCATGTCTCTCGAGCATAACACTGGTGTTTATAGCTCTGGCAGCGGTATCAGCTGCGTCCAGAGCGCACTTAATGGAAGCGTTAGAGATTAGCTTCCCTTCTTGAATCAGCATCTCAGCCCCTTCTTTGTATTGATCAGGCAGGTGTTGCAACAGGGTCTCTAGTGTATCGTAGCGCGCCCGGTCATAGCGCGCTAGAGGCGCCTGTGTGTTAGAAATGCGCCAGATGTTGGCTGCCTGTGCTGCCACCCTCTTCCCCGAAGCCTCAAAGACCTTGGATTCTTTGTCTGGGGGAGGAGCATCACCCGTAGTCTGAGAATTAGCCCTCTTCCGGGCATTCGAGACGACAAGGGAGTCCAGAGGCAACTGTCCTTTAATGTAGGTAGGATCAGTAGGCGCCGACTTGTATTTTTTGTCAATTCTAGGGTTTATCACCCTTGCCCTGGTAGGTTCTTTAAAGATCTCAGCAGTATGCTTTAAAACACCTTTCAGCATAGGCAGAGTTTTTACAGTTTTTTCTGATACTGAAAAAGTGTCAAAGAGAAAATCCACATGCACAGGGTCAGCATGCAGCTGGACATTGTAATTGTTAGCAGCCCGTTCAATGAGGGCATTGAAAGCAGCAGAGTCATCTGTAGGTGAAGTCCTTGAAGAACAAAGTCGAGGGTCTTGTCCTGAATGAGGATCCCCAGGGTCGCCACCAGCTGCCCAGGGCTCATTTGTATCCTCAGGGTCCGTATAGACTGGATAACTGTATTCATCCTCATCATCTCCCTCACCAGCGTCCACATCTGAGTAAGTGGGCGACACATCATGAGTCTGTGGGGAAAGGGGTTCCACCAGGACGGGAGAGCAAGCAGAGTCCTTCTTTTTCTTGAGAGGGATCTTGTAAGACTCCATTTAGAGTTCCGGGGTGATTTTCCACTTCAGGAGGGTATGCCTGCCCGTTTCGGCGTCGATGAAGTGTTCCTGACGCTCATCCCCCGAAGGACGTCGAGGTCGCGTGCCGGGAACCACCGCTGACGCCTCCGGCGCCGAGGAGACCTTTTCGGGCACGCTGGCCACTGCCTTAGGAGCGAAAGCCTTCGGTGCCGTCTTAGGCGGCAACGTGAAGTGGATCGGCGTGGACGCCTTAACTGGTTTCTCCACGGGTTTCGCAGGTGGAGGGTCCTTCGGATCGACCGACGCGGTGCCCTCACGGATGCGCTGCAGGGAGTCCGTCACCTTCTTGGTGAACGCGGCGGATGGGCGCGCCGGTTCAACGGAATCCTTCGAGGCCACTTTTGGAGTCGACTCACGGGGCGCAGTGCCCTTGGCCTTGTCGTGCGGACGCGGGGTAGTGAGAACCTTCGGGTCATCGAGTCGCTTCTTCGGGTCACCGAGAGTTTTCTTCGGTTCGCCGACAGCCTTCTTCGGGTCGACAAGGCCCTAGACGGCGTTGACCGACCTCGGCGCCGACATCGACCACCTTCACTTTTGTATTTGTATTTGTATTTGTAGGGGTATTTGTAAAGCGCGGCGTTCGCTCCGGAAGGAGCATCATGGCGCTAAGAATCCTTGATTACCGGTCTGGGAGCAGAGAGGGAATTAGATGGCTGCTTTAGCGAGATCATCGGGGAGGCTGAAGATCCACGTCTTAAGAACCTTTCTGAATGGTTTTTCTTGCGTTAATTGCCTGAGGTGTTTGGGCAGATTGTTCCATGCTTTGGTGGCCAAGTAGCTTAAGGTTTTGGCTCCCTTCGTCTTCAGATTATACTTTGCAGGCAGGATGAGGTTGTCCTGGGACGAACGGAGAGATCGCCTGGGGGTGTAGTGGGGAAGACGTTTGTGGAGGTATTTTGGACCGGATTTATTAAAAGCTCTGAAGGCGATGATTAGAATTTTGAATAAAATTCTCTTGTGGAGAGGTAGCCAGTGTAGGGATCGAAGGGCTGCGGAGATGGAGGCACTACGGGGCAGTTTGAGTACGAGTCGAGCAGCTGTATTAAGCACGCTCTGGAGTTTCGCGAGAGTGCTCTTTTTTGCCCCTGCCAGTAAGCCGTTGCAGTAGTCTAGTCGTGAAATTATGAGGGCTACTGCTACACTCTTTCTGGCGTCGAGAGGGAGGAAGTTGAAGAACTTTTTTAAGGATCTTATTGTCCCGAAACATTTGCCGGCTACCGTCTTAGCATGTTGGTCAAAGGAGAGATCTGAGTCGAAAATGACGCCTAGATTCCTGGCCGTAGTTACAGTTTGGGGGGGGGCGATTGAGTCGTCTGGCCACCAGAGGGCTGGGCTGAAGGAGGTGTTCTTTCCAATTGGGAGAATCTCCGTTTTATTTGAATTACATTTCAAATGATTTACGTTCATCCAATGGAAGACCTCCGTTAAGCAGTTCTTGAGGTTGAGTTCGGCGCTGGTGGAGCTACCATCCAAGGGCACGATGAGCTGGGTGTCATCGGCGTAGGAGGTTACAGGTATTCCAAAGGATTCAATCAAGGATAGGAGAGGTTAGCCTTCGGCGCGGCAGACTTCGTCTCGACGCCCTTGACTTGACTTTTCGGCTCGACAGCCACCTTAGGCTTCTTCGGCGCCGAAGCCTCCGAAGTTTTTGATCCGACCAAAGCGATGCGCACTTTCGGTTTCGATGCTGGCACCTGCGCAGTACCTGGCGTAGAGACCGTAGGTTTTACTTTCAGTTTCGTTGTGCCAGGGAGTGGCTCGGTAACAATGTTCGGGGCCGAGGAACCCATATTGAGATCTTGGGTAAGGCCCAAAGGCGATACCTCGACCTGGGCCTTATAAATAGGCACGGCCCCAGAGTCAGTTTGAGTAAGCTCTCATCCGAGCTATCCTCCATGGCCCCGAGGGCACCGTCGTCGTTTCCTACCTCCTCGACGACTTCTTCGCTTTCGAACACCTCAGCATCCGCGTCGTAGTCTTCTTCGACGTCCGACGCAGGGTTTGATTCAGAAACGTCCTGGATAGATTCGTCCTCGACATCCCCAGCATCGAAGATGTCCACAAGCGCCGGAGCAGATTGCTGGGCCTCCAGGCGCGCAGCTCGTCGAAGCTTAAGTGTCTTCTTGGACCTGAAGCGTGAACAAGCCATACACTTGTCCTCATCGTGGTCCGGCAACAGACACTTGTTGCACACCGGGTGGACGTCGATGTGGGGGTACTTCGAGTTACAGACTGGACATCTCTTGAATGGACTTCGTTCCATGATGGATGGTCGATAGGTCAGGAGCGTCGACTAGGCCTTCCGCGCCGAGAGCACGCGGAAGTACAGAATCCGGCTCGGAGCCGAGCTAGAAGAAGTAAAGCCGAACGCAAGACAATACCGACGTATAGACTAAAGACCTTTTGGTCTCAAGAAAGTTTTTCTATCGATTCCGACAAGAGGGAATTAAAAACATCCGAACCCAATGGCGGAAAAAAACAATCTGAGGATGGAGTCGATGCTCATGCGCACTGTAGTCCAGGGGAGGAGCCACCTATCTTGTGATACTTCGAAGACTCTTCCAGGACAACAATGTGCAATCATCCGGACCCAACACTAGGCGGCGATCTATACACAGATATGAATTCAGCAGCCCACATGCCTCGAACCCTTAAAACACTCCAATGTGGAATCCGCCTTATCACCAAAGAGGCGGGTGCCATCGAAGGGCATGCCCATCAAAGTATTCTGGACATCTGTAGAAAAGCAAGTAGTCCTCAACGAGGACTATGTAACGCCACCATTGCGGAAATCGCCCTACCCAGCGAATCAGCGGTATCAAGACCACAACGTATAGTGAAATTGGCCGCATCCGTCCCCTCCATAAGAGCTTGGGAGAGAACTGTCCAAGCCTCCTGTGGACACTGAGGTAGCACCTGCTCAACCGCATCCCATACAGAATGCAAATAGCTGCCCAAGAGACCGGCAGTGTTCACAGACCGCAGTCCAGAACCTGCAGAAGAATACATCTTCTTGCCAAACTGCTCCAATTTCTTGGATTCCTTGTCTGGTGGAGCAGAAGGAAACGCACTTGGGGACGTGGAGGCCTGAACCACCAAACTTTCAGGTGTGGGGTGCTGGGATAGGCAGGCAGGGTCGCCCGGAGCCGGGCAATGACGTCGACCCACACCCTTATCCACAGGAGCCCCTGTGTTGGGCCGGGACCAAGTGCCCAAAAGCACATCAGAAAGTGCCTCATTAAATAGCAACAGCGGTTCTGTAGAAGCAGACCGAAGCTTTTCAGTCAGTAGGTTGGTCCGGACAGCCACTGTAGGGAGCTCGCAGTCAAGAGCCTCGGCCGCCCTGCGTAGCACCGTGGAAAAGGAACCACTCTCCTCCATAGTAACTGAAGGGGAGGGTGAACGAGGCACCGGAGTGTAATCCATGCCACCCGCCCCCTCATCCCAGTCGGGGACTGGCTCGCACTGTGCTGCAAGAGGGTCTTCAAACCCTTTCCAATCCTCCTCTTCCTGCACGAGGGGACGAGGATGTGGGTGAATAAAAGGGTAAAAGTCCCCCATTGGCGTTGGGATCAGCGCCGGAAGACATCCCTCTGGCACCGTGCCGACGTCGGAAAAGAAGTTGACGCCGGTGTCGGCACCGCCGGCACCAGCGTCAACGTCAGTGGGGACCGTACAGGGTCCACCGGCAAGAACGGGGAGCCCTGCCAGAGTTATGGAGGCCTCTGGGCGTCGACGACGTCAGGGCTGGAGCCGGAGACGTTGAGGAACGCGGAACAATGGGTCCCGAAGGCGATCCGACGAGGCCGCACGGGCAGAAGATACGTGCGTTTGCAGACACAAACTCTTGCAATTCGGCTGGAGTCGCAGTTGGACGCGGGAAAGGTGGGTAAGCCAACGGTAACTGCTCAGGCTCCGTCCCGCGACCGGCGAGGGGATGATGAAGAGAGATGACACTTGCTCCTTGACCAGGCCCTCGACCACCCACGAGACAGGGACCTGGAACGACGTGGGGCCGACTCCCGGGCCTGCAGCCACTTTCGGGACCACTCACGCAAAGTTTTCGGGGCCATGGCTCGGCAGTGGGAACACGACTCGTTGTTGTGGTCACGCCCCAGGCAGAAGAGACACTCACGGTGTGGGTCTGTCAGTGACATTGTGAGCGGACAGGCCTGGCAAAGCTTGAAACAGCATCCCTATGCACCAGAAGTAAGTTTTACTTACAATTTAATCAAACAACACTTTAGTCAACAAGTTGACGGGGTACCGGTCTCTCAGGATCTGTGCTTGCTGGCGCGGAAAAAGAAAACTGACGTCAGCGCACGTGGGCGCGTCTAAGTAGCTCCTGTGACGTCACCTCGGCGAATACGACACCAACAACACACGTGGAACCGTACGACTACGCCTATCGAGGCGCAGGGGTACTGCTGACGAAAGCTTTCCGGATATAGTCTGGCACCTGGGGATATTCTAAGGTAAGGAATCTATCACTAACGTGTCTCTTTCAGATCCATTGATCACACTTGCAACAAACCAGTCTAGCCAACGTCCTATACAGGTGTGTCATGAACACCCACATTATACTACAGGACTGTTCAGAACCAGAGAGTGATGGAAATATTTGAAAAGCATGGACGACACACCACAAACAACAGACAGCGCTATGAGGCAATATGAATAACAGAATCTGAGGTATATAAAGAGCCAGAACATGAAGTGCAGTACTGTTTTGCAAAACTGCAGTGAATTAATGGGTACCTGAGACATAGTAGGAATTCTGCTGAGGATAGTAGGCATTTGAAAGCATGCACAAAAACACCTGTGTGCACTGGTCCAGATGGAGTGACCCAGGTCCTGATCAACAGGGGGTGGACAGGGGTGTGTGTAGAGGCAACCAATATGAAAAGGACGAATCTGAGAGACTACTTACGGATACACTGAGTTTCTTCCAGCTTTTAAAACAACAAAGCAGCTAGGTGTGAGATTAATCACACCACATCTGTGGAGTAGCCAGAATAAGTCTGTGAAGGTTGGTGTTAAGATTAGGATCCAGGAAAAAATCTGATCCTCACAAGTTTTGCATCAATAGCAGCTGAATTACTATTTTGTCAAACAAAATGCAATAAAGAATTAAGAAAATAAATTATGAAAAATAAACAACGTAAATTCACAATATAGATTTTATTGTCTGGGTGATTACAGAAAATGTTTTACAAGTTAAGGGTAACTCCAAACCTCCAATCTATTTCTTCAAGGAGTTTATCTTGTAAAGGGGGTTGTCCACTAAACTGATAACATTTGTCATGGTTTCTGTATTATTTTAAAAAAATAGTCTACAGATTCAGAGTTCAGGAGAGGGCATTAGTAACTGCGGCCAAACAGGGTGTAGAACTTCGCAGGGTTCTTGTTGCAGAGACACTTGGCCTCAGGTTGTAGCTCACGAAGGGGTTTGAATGGAATGCAGAGACTTTTTGCGCCCATTGATGGAGCTCCAGGTTCAAGGTCTTGGTCCCTGAAGGAAAAGAAAAAAGAAAAGTCAGCGCAAAGTCAACATGCTGTATTCTTTTTGACAAACACTTAAGGATAGTACTTAATTAATAATTTTACGTGGAGCTGTGATATTGATGGTGTCTCCATCTGCTTTACAAAAACTGGAGCTAATTTGGGTTATTCAGATCTCAAGATGAAAGGGAAAAACTCATTAAGACCTAACAATGTTTCTTGTGTCAACGCAGGCAAATGTTCCTGCTGATTTAGGGCCAAGACAGGTTACTCCGTCACAATGGTGACAAATATCCCGTTCGCCAAAATATAAATCACATTGTATCCTATGGGATGGAGTAGTTTCTGTCCTGTAACTCCAGTTCTGTAGTAGGGGTATCTCTGTTATAGTCATAATCTAGTGAATAGTCCCGCCCATGTGCGTGGACCCCGGAGCAATCAAAAATAATCTCTTAAATTGTCAAAAAACTTGCAGAACTGCAAAGACACTCAAGAGAGAATTTAAAGACAGATAATACAGCCTATATCCACAGGCTACACTGTCCAGTACTTCAACTAGAAATTCCACCCAAAAAAACACAAACAGCACAGCTTGCCCAGTTTCCTCCACAGAGAAACTTGCCTCTACCAGCAAAAGCCTCTGGAATGATAGAGAGGAAGGTATGGACAGAAAAGCCCCGTAGGCTGCCATTATGTGGCTCAAACAGGAAACTGTGCCTTTAAGAAAACTTTCCAGAATTTTCTCAGTATCCCAGAATGCACAGCAGGTCCCTTTTACTTTCAGTTCTTTTTGAAGGCGTAACACGCCAGATCTGTAGCATTCCTTACATGAATATCTTTCTCCACCGGGGAGGAGGGCAGGCGCTTATGACTATAACAGAGATACCCCTACTACAGAACTGGAGGTACAGGACAGAAACTACACCTTCTGTAGTAGGGGATCTCTGTGTATAGTCATAATCTAGTGAATAGAATGGCAAGCCCATCCAAACACCAAAGCGGCGGTGGAGAATCAAGACATAACACCACTACTGTGCAAACAGATTTCGCAGCGAAGCCTGCCCAACCTGAGCGTCTGTCCTGGCATCAGTGTCCAGACAGTAATGCTTGGCAAAGGTATAGACCGACTTGCAAGTGACCGCCTAGCAGATTTCTGCAATTGGAACATTACGTAGCAAAGCAGTCGTGGCAGCTTTGCCCCTGGTGGAATGAGCCTTAGGTTTACCTCCTAAGGTCTTATTAGCTTTTTGGTAACACAATTGTATACAGGACACAATCCACCTAGAAATGGACTGTTTGGAGGTATCAAGACCGGTCCTGACTGATCCATAATTGATAAACAATTGGTCTGACCTACGAATATCTTTGGTTTAATCCAGATAAAATTTCAACACCCTCCTAACATCCAGGGAATGCAAAGACCTTTCCGCTGGAGATGAAGTATTCTGATAAAACGTAGGCAAAGTTATGGTTTGGTTGACATGAAAATCAGAAATAACCTTGGGAAGAAATTTAGGGTGAGTACGCATAACAACCTTGGCAGCATGAAATAAGGTTCTTGGCAACACAACGCCTGAATTTCACTCACCCTGCGGGCCGATGTAATGGCCACGAGGTACGCTGCTTCCAGGACAGGTGCTGCAACGAAGCCTTATGAATAGGTTCAAAAGGCTCCTTCATCAATCTGGACAGGACCACATTCAATTCCCATGAAGGCGAAGGAAGCCAGACAGGAGGGAATACTTTCTTCAAGCCTTCCAAAAAATCTTTGATCACAGGGATCTGGAAGAAGGAAGTCTGTGAAGGGCATTTCCTGTAGGCAGTCAAGGCAGCGAGATGAACCTTAATGGAATGAAAATTAAGGCCAGACTGCGCCAAATGTAGAAGATAAGGAAGGATAACATCCTCCTTACACGTCGTAGGGTCATAGTTCTTGGACTTGCACCAGATGCAGAATCTCTTCCACTTGTTAGCATAAGAAGTCCTAGTGGAAGGTCACTTAGCCTCCTTCAGTATGTCCATACAATCTTTGGGCAGATTCAAATGGCCACATTGCACTATCTCAGGAGCCATGCCGACAAACTCAAAGACGAGAGGTTGGGGTGCAACATCTGCCCCCCGAATTTCGTGAGAAGGTCCGGCCTGCACGGCAACCGTATGTGAGGAAGGAGAGACCGGTGAAGCAGGTCCGTGAACCACCACTGTCTGAGCCATTTCGGGGCGATCAATATCATCTGCGCCCTGGACCGGGACAGCTTGATGAGCACCGCCGGAATCAGGGGAATGGGTGGAAAAGCGTACAGAAAGCTGTTCGACCAGTCGATCCATAGGGGATTCCCCAACGTCCCCTGTTGGTAGTACCTGGAGGCGAAGTCTCGGCATTTGCTGTTTTCGGCGGTGGCGAACAGATCTACGTCTGGAGTCCCCCACCTTGCGAAGACTTTTCCTAGCACTTCGTCGTTTATGACCCATTCGTGGTTTTCCTGAATCCGTCTGCTCAGTGCGTCCGCCTGAATATTCTGCACACCTGGCAGATGGGTAGCCGTTATCGTCAGTCCTCTGGCCAGAAGCCAATGCCAGATCACCTGCGCCTCCTGCAACAGAGTGCGTGATCGCGAGCCTCCCTGCTTGTTGATGTAATACATCGTGGTCGTATTGTCCGTCTGCACAAGCAGAGAGTTGGTCTGAAAGGACGGATGAAAGGCCTTCAGTGCCAAGTGAACAGCTCTGAGTTCCAGGAAATTGATGAGGTACGTGGACTCCGACGGAGACCACGTCCCTTGAATCTGTAAGTCTCCGGAGTGCACTCCCCAGCCGTGGAGAGACTCATCCGTCACAATAGTCTGTGCGGGAATGTCTTTGTGGAAGGGAACCCCTCTGAGGAGATTCTCCGCTGAATACCATCACTTCAGAGACTGAAGAGCATGCAGAGACAGTCGTATCGTGTCGTCCCAAGAACCAGTCCTCTGATCCCACTGATCCTCCAAGCACTCCTGCAGTGGTCTCATGTGCAGCCGTGCGTAAGGAAGATAGAAGAGGCCATCGACCACAGTATAGAAGACACCGTCCTCACTGTTGTAGATGGAGCGGTCATAAGAGCCTGAGCCTTCCGAAGGAGTGATAACCGTCGCTCCTCCGAAGGAGACACGCTTGCGGACAGCGTATTGATGGAGGCTCCCAAGTACTGTATGTATTGGAGCGGAGTCGGGACAGACTTGGACATGTTGATGTGCAACCCCAGCTTGTTCAATAGAACTCACGTCTTCTGGAAGTGTGCTTGAGCTTCCGAGAAGGAGGAGGTGGCCTTGATCAACCAGTCGTCCAGGTACGGGTAGACAAACACCTTGTTATTCCGCAGGTGTGCCGCTACCACTGCCATGCACTTCGAGAACGTCCATTCAGCCTGAATGGCAGTACTGTGTATTGATAATGAGTGTCGCCGACTTGGAATCGCAGGAACTTCCTGTGTTTCTGTGCAATGAGCACATGGAAGTACGCATCCTGTAGGTTACAGCACAAAGCCAGTCTACCTGCTGCAGCGGAGGGTAAATCTGCTGCAACGACAGCATGCAAAATCTCTCTCTGCGAATCCACTTGTTTGCTTGCCGCAAGTCCAGAATGGGCCTGAACTCGTTCTTGTCCTTCTTGCGGACCAGAAAGAACCGGGAGTACAGACCTCTTGCCCTTTGAGACAGAGGTACGTCTTCTATCGCCCTTTTCCTTAATAGGATGTCAGCCTCTGCCTGGAGCTCGCGCAACTGAAACTGCGAGCTCACCGGCGGAATAGCTCGAGGCGGGCTGGTGAACCGAAGACTGTATCCATTGCAAACAATATTCAGCACCCACTTGTATTGAGTTATTTTTCTCCACTCTGCCAGAAAAAATTGAACGCTTCCCTCCACCAGAGTGGGTAACGGATGTAGGGTAAGTGAACGCTCAGGTCCCAGACCCGGCCGGGCCTTTGGTCGCTGTTGCAGACTGTTGGCCTCCTCTGCCCCTCTGGCGTTTCTGGAAGGGCTTCCGGAACTGCTGCTGTTGTTGTTGCTGCTGTCCGGAAGTTTGACCTCGCCCTCTGCCTGAAGTTCTGAACCGTCTCTGGAACGGGCGGTAGTTCTTCTTCTCAGGCTTCTCCAACCAGACAGCCGTCAGGGTTTCGGCTTCTGCTTTCATACGGGCCATTTCATCGTCCGCATGCTTGCCGATCAGGGTTTCCCCAGAGAAAGGCAGGCTGGCCACCCGCTGTTGCGCCTCCGGTTTAAGTGAGGTGAGGCGAAGCCAAGCGTGATGCCGTGGCAGTATTCGTGCGCCGCCAGAAGAGATACATCAGCCGCCGCGCTGATGATCTGGTTCCACACCATCATCCCCTCACTTAATATCTCCAGAAAGTCCTCTTTCTTGTCATGAGGGTGGAGCTCAGCGTACTGCTGGAGGGACTCCTATAGGGCATGATCATATCGCCCCAGCAGAGCCCCGGCACTTGCAGCCTTCATGGTGGTAGATGCCGTCCCACAGACCATTTTGCCCGCCGAATCCAGCCAACGGCTGTCCTCATCAGGCGGTACTGTCGAAGGAGTGGTGGCATGCTGCTTCTTAGCCGCTGTCACAATAACGGAGTCTGGTGTTGGGTCCATTCGAAGAAAAGCCGGGTCAGATTCCGGAGCCCGGTATTTCTTGAGAGCCTGGAGGAAGCTGCCTTCATCACCGCCGGAGTGAGAAACAACTCCTTGGCGGGCTCCTCCAATTGTGGTACCAACGGAGGCAGCAGTCGAGACAAATGCTTCGTGTGAAGCGTCTCGAAGATAACGGACGTCGTAGGTGTTTGCACCGTCACCGTAAACCCCCGGCTCATCCACACCCCTCAACAGCACTTCCTGGAAGGAGACGATATCGTCAGCGGGCGACACCCTTGTCCCTGGAGACTCCGACAGCGTCAGTGAATAATTCCTGGTGGAAGAGCCTGTGCGGGATCTGGATCTGCGCCTCCTGTGGCATCGTCTAGATCGAGATGACGACCGGCCACGGCTCCGCGATCTCCCTCTCCGGCCGGAGCGGGAGCGCGATCTTCTCGGCCTCGCAGGAGCAGGCGATGTCGGCCTAGCCGGGACTCTCGGCTGAGGGGTCCCCTTAGGTGGCGTTGGATAACGTGGCAATGAGGCCGCCTGGGTGGAGAAACTGGTGGAGGGACGGAGGGAAGAGGCGGCGGTGACTGTCGAGGAGCCGCCCCACGAGGCGGTGGTGGAGGTGGAGGCAGGGTGGGGTTCTGCGGAGGCGGACCCTTCGGCAAAGGAGGAGGGGTAGGCGTCCTAGGTTTAGTAGGCGTTTACACCACTGAGTACACCGAGCCCGGTGACTAAGTCTTCTGCCTTGGCGACGATAGTGAACCAATCGGTGACCTCCTAGCGTCAAGACCCTCCTGCGCTTCCTTGGCGTCAAAGAACGTCTTTTCGACGTCGAGGAATGTCTTTTCGACGTCGACCGGTGGCGCCTCCTCGACGTCGACCAGTATTGTCTCCTCGACGGCAAACGCCTCCTCGACGGCGAGGATCCCCTCGACGCCGATCTTCTCTTCGCCAACGGCAAACGGCGGTGTCGCCTCGACGTCGAGCACCGACGCCGGGCCTTTTCCTGACGTTGATGACTCGACGATGACGCTGTCGACTGTGGTCTGTTCAGCTCCCTCTGCGCCGATGTCGCTTCTCCCCAGAGCCCCCGGGAGATGGGGAACGTTGTCATCCCCGTCGACGCCGCAGTCGACGCAATCGATGCTGGCGGAGTATGGAGACGCTTGCTGGCCTTCCTGCCCCTGGGGAGGCCTCAGCATGGGCAGATGAAGCATGCCCTGACCCACCTTATGCCTTCTGAGCCTGATCTTCATCCTCTCTCTCAGGGTCCTGGCAGAGAGGTTTTTGCAGATTTCACACTCCTCTGGGATGTGAGAAGAGGGGAGGCAGACTATGCACACTCCATGAGGGTCGGATTTGGCCTTTTTTCTATTACACTCTGGGCAATTGACAAATAAGCCAGGCATTTTGACAATACAGAGAAGAAAAAAGGGCTTTGTACTTAACAACAAGCACTACACACAGGAAAAAGTGAAAAATCACCAAATAAACCCTTGAAAGGGAGAGCTCAATGCTCCAGGGTCCTGCTTGCAGGAGCCGGAAAAAAGAACTGAAAGTAAAAGGGACCTGCTGTGCATTCTGGGATACTGAGAGAGTTCTGGAAAGTTTTCTTAAAGGCACAGTATCCTGTTTGAGCCACATAATGGCAGCCTATGGGGCTTGTCTGTCTATACCTTCCTCTCTATCATTCCAGAGGCTTTTGCTGCTAGAGGCAAGTTTCACTGTGGAGGAAACTGGGCAAGCTGTGCTGTTTGTGTGGTTTTTTTGGTGGAATTTCTAGTTGAAGTACTGGACAGTGTAGCCTGTGGATATAGGCTGCATTATCGGTCTTTAAATTCCTACTTAAGTGTCTTTGCAGTTCTGCAATTTTCTGACAATTTAAGAGATTATTAAGGATTGCTCCAGGGTCCACGCACATGGGCGGGACTATTCACTAGATTATGACTATACACAGAGATCCCCTACTACAGAATTATATTTTGGCAGAGGGGAGTAATCCATCCACCAAGCTCTAAAACAGGCCCAAAGTTGGGTGTTTAATTTGTTTGCATGTAGATGTACACCTACATCTACTTCCTTCTGGGGAAAGGAGATTTAATGTCCCTTAATGCTATGCAGTTACGGATTAAAAGAAACAAAGTAAAGAGGGATTAGGAGTTAATTGGTAGGTTCAGCACACATGGTTCTAAGATGTTTAAGTAACCAAAAAGGAGTGCTGTTCCTAAAGCAAAAGAAAGGCGGAGGGAGGTAGTAGTTGTTGGTCGGAAAGGGGAGTACTTACCAACCGGATCAGGGGATCCGACTGATCAAAAGCAATAGCCCTCACACACGCCAACAGGTGCCATGCTTCAGCATCGAGCAGCTCCTCGTTGGGCCGGTGCTGCAATGCTGCAATGCAGAGCGGGCCCCTCAAGGGGGCTCTTTGCTGGAGATCTTTAAAGTTGGTTGCTGTGATGATGAGCATCTGTGATTGTGCCTGTGAAAGCAGGGTATGTCACCTCAATAAGGTGACCAAGGACGTCAAGCTAGACTCAACACATACACAGGTACAGAGGGGTCACAAACTGCTTTCCCCCGCTTCCTCCGTCCAGTTATATTTGCAGATCGGGGCATCATAGTAATTTTTTGGGCCGCCTATTTTCAGCTGCGACTTCTCAGTTGAAGATGGCAGCCCCAATACCTTGAACTATCGACCTCCCCATGGCAGCCTCATTTTGTGGTCGCTCTAGCACTTCACCTGATACCAAATAGGTACCATTTATATACCCCCTTGCCGACTACCTCATTACCTACAGGTTGGCTGAGGTGGGCAGGTATAAGGGATTTCTCTGCATTGTACCACATGAGTACCTTTCTTTTTTGGGCGATACAGTGTACTCTTTAAACCTTCTATTGTGGCACTATCTATTTGGCAATTTCTTTTAGTACAACAAGGCATCATTCCAGGTCCTCGATGGGGATACCTGTGTCTAGCGGTCTTCTTTTTACAGGTCGGATTTCCAGTGTCCTGTCCCACATTAGGTATAGTAGATATCACTCAAATTTTTTCCTCTGGTGATTGGGTACTACACACTAACATTGATGCCCAATCAAGTGTAAGCTAGGTGTCACATTCTCTGGTCCTGTCTAGCTGCTTAAGATCCTGTTGGCCACACGTGGTAAGAAACATGTTGACCCCCAACTCACATTTTATGCGCGGTCAAGGATCATTAGTCCCAGAACAGCCACTTTTCTTTTACTCATGCCAAGGGGACTACCATATTAAATTTGATTAGGTATCTCTTAGACATTTTTAACATACACTTCACCACACTATACTCACAGCACCATCCCATAGACACATCATGGCAACAAACTTTAAAGATCTTTGGGAAAGAGGCCTCTTGATGTGTTTGTTGGGCATTGCAGCGCTGGCCCCATGAGGAGCTGCCCGGTGACGAGGCCTGACACCCCCCATTGCTTCTGATCAATTGGATCCCTCAATACGGTTGGTCAGTTCTCCCCGTTCGGACCTACAGCTACCACCTCCATCCCCCCTTTCTTTTGCTATAGAACAGTACACCTTTTTAGCTGTTACTGATAAAAAGGTCATGGGTGGTGCTAGCAATGCCTAGATGTTGCTTGTCCATACCCGGAGACTAAGACTTTGTTGAGGAGAGTAAAGGATGCTGGATTAGACAGGTTGAGAACAGTTGTGAAATGAGCTACAAATGAGAACTGTTTGCCATTCACTAAAGAGATACTATAAAAGACTGTGGCCTGAGGTTTAAGCTTCAGAAAACAGTCTCAGAAGAGCTTAAATTGTGCAGGTCCTGCAAGAAGCAAAGAAAGGAGGGTGAAGAAGAGCAGGAGTTGGTGGTAAGGCGGAAGAAGTACAGGGAAGGAGAGGAGAATCGTTTTTCAAAGTGTGCCTTAGAATAAAAGACAATGCTATATCTTGAGAGTTTACAGCGTTGAGGAGGATTCTTCTTCACATCCTAAAGAAGATATTTACTTCATTTTTTGCACTGTTCCTGTGAAGTTTGCAAAGTTGTAAGCAAAATCAGGCAGTATGAGAAAAGCACACTCTAAAATTAGTGTGAGAAATCGAACATTAATTAGTTGGTAAGCGTATTCACACGTAAAAACATTTGCTGTGCCAAAGCCGTTTCCTGCACGTTAAGTTGGAACCAAATTCAATGGCAATATAGAGTTAACCAATTTAGACCTTACTTCTAGATTTAAGGTCTACGTCGAAAGAGTGGGCCTCATTAGGATTAAGAAAGTGCTATAAATGATAATTAAAAAACCAATGATTCTAGAGCATGGGCTGTTAAAAAGAAAATAAAAAAAAAAAAAAAAAAAAAACCAAGGCTATAGATAATAGTGGTCATGACGTGGTCCTTGATGTAAGAGCACCTGTGAACTAACATGATAACGGGGTGGCAGACTGGCAAACCAATAACAGGTTGCAGTAGAGGCATACCACATGTTTAAAGACATGTTTACCTGGCAGTAGTTTTCTTAATCCAATCTTCACACTCGATCTCACCGCAAAATGGAATTTGAACAATCTGTGGTAAATAAATAGATAAAAAAGGAAAGAATGGGTGTTAATGAAAGCATTTTGCAGTATACACAACTGCCAACACATTGAACAAATATAAATACTTTAAATACAAATGCACACCTGTAACTCCCACATGTATGACTTATGTAGAGTAAATAGTCTAAAACATAAAAAAAAACATTGAACAGCTGGCAACCGACCCCAATGGAAATGCTATTCACATGATTAAATCAACATGGTTTGTTGCTCCTGCTCCGGTAGGATAGTGATAAAATATGTTTGTTTCAACCTGGGTGACTGTGACCGCGTCCAATGTAACCCCATTTAATGGCCTTCCAGAGCCTCATCTCCAACACTTCATTCTGGGCAAAAGTATTAAACATTTGTTGTAGTTTGTGAAACGCAAAGAAAATATTAAAAGTGTTGCTTAGAGAAAACACAGATGCCTCTTGGTTGTGAATGTAAGTAGAACGGCTGTACTTCCATTCCCACCCAAATACTAACAATAAGGAAAATGATACTTACCAGTATGCATCTGTTCTTGGCATGTAGAGCTGCAGATATGCACACTGTGCATAGATCGCCACCTAGTGTTAGGCACGGATGTTTGCAGTTTGTTGTTGTCCTGAAAAGTTCTTTGGAAGTCACGAGATAGGTGACTCCTCCTTAGGACCACATTGCGCATGGGCATCGGCTCCATCCCCACATTGTTTTTTGCCAATAGGGAAATGTTTATCTGAAAATAACCTGGCTCAAACAACACAGGAAGGAAAGGCTTTCTAGGCCCACCTGGCACCACCCACACACTGAGAACGCGGTGATTGCCTAGCTCACCCGCGAGCCACAGGGACTCAGCCTATGCACCCTTCCACTAATGTGCTGGACCTAGGAGACCCTGTCCCTCCCGCCTTATTGAGCACTGCCGCAGTGCACATGCACTGGTATGGATGGAAGAGGAGGCATCTGCCTCCGTCCCCTAGGACTCCTGCAGCAACAAATTCACTTACAAGATGGCGCACAAGTGTATTCTTCGTGGGTGGTTAAGTCAAGTCCCAGGGTCCTCTCCGCATCCCTTTCAGTCCAAAAGACTCTACTTTGGCAGACGGTGGAGTAGGTTTTAATAACATTATCCCACTGAAGACACCTCTTAGGGAAAATGGGAGCAGGGCACGTAAAAGAATGACTTAAACCTAGGACAACAAAATTTCCCTTCTGTACCGTAATAATGACCATAAGTAGTATACACTATGTTTATGAAATGGACTCTGCAACAGGGAAATTACAAAGTTTTTAAAGAGAAGTTAAAATAGCTTTTGTCTAGGACTCTAGATATATACAAGTACCTTTTTATACAAATGTGAATGTTGATAACTAGACCAATCATTTGACTGTATTTTTTAATAGACTTTAAAAACCGAACTGTTATGAACTTATGTGTATTGTATGAAATAAATGTATTTCGATATATTATAATTGTCGGATTCTCATCATTTGTTTGTGTGAACTTGGTTCAGTGTATACTACTTACGGTCATTATTAAGGTACAGAAGGGAAATGTTGTTGTCCTAAGTTGTAATTACCCCGTCACTTTTGGCCTAACTGGAGTAACTCTATTTTGAGAAAATAATGACTTAAATACATTCCCCTGAAAGTGCTAATAGCCAGGCGTAAACTTTAAGCTGCAGAGACAAAGTCTGAAGATGGCTGTAGTTTAGCCAGAACACAAGGATCCATCAGGGGGTGATGGAGCAGAGGGCATTCCTTGGTAAAAGCACAATTGAACAATGCAGTTTTTATAGTCAGACCACGCTATCCTTCGGGACAGTACTCTGTGACCTACTTCTACTCAAATTGCTCAGACACGATTCATCCTGATGTAACAAAACAATAAGTGAACTGCAGGAAACCCAGTCCTATCTCTTCTAAGCTAATGGGTAACCAGACAGTCTTCCACATTTATCTAAAGAAAATCTGCATTGCGATTTTCAAAGATAAGAATCTTGAGAACTTTGGATCTTTTAATGGGTCCCTGAATCTACATCGGCCATTTTGACTGTAGGTTTCAAAGGATCCGAAAAGGTACATCACTTTACCGACTTTACTGCTTCTTTGCTATTGCAGCCATTCCAGTCTCTCCCCATTTCATGCACAAAGTCGGTCATTGGACATTTGCCATTCTTTTCCACTAACATTTTATACAGCAAATCAACAACCTCGTCCGAAAACTACTTACGTATAACCATTTTAAAAGACATATGGCTGCACTACAATTGGATTCCTGATCTCCAGCGGAGATATTATACACTTTGGTATATGCGGCAATGTTGGTAGCCATTCATTATATAGTAGAAAAAAAATGATGGCAGTGGGTTGACTTGGTGTCCCTAGGGTTTTCAACTGCAACCCCCTTGCATCCACTTATGAGTGCTGGGTCTGTCTTTTATCTGTTTCTGAGGGGTACTGATGTGATTCATTAGTTTAACACTTAGTGTGGAAGGAAAGTGCTACTTACCAGTATGCATCTGTTCTTGGCATGTAGGGCTGCAGAACCACACACTATAGCATTAGATCACCATCTGGAGGTGGGCCCGGATGATTACACTTTGTTGTTGTCTTGGAAGAGTGTTTGTATGTTGGGTGACTGCTCCCTTAGATCGTAGTGCGCATGGGCATCGACTCCATCCTCAGATTGTTTTCGCCACTGGGCAAATGATGGAGTTTGTATGAATACAGATAAAGATGACCATGAGTTGTGTATCTAAATAAGATAATACTGGAACAGATACAGGTAGGCGGTTGGGCGTGTGTGGCTCTGCAGCCCTACATGCCAAGAACAGATGCATACTGGTAAGTAGCAATTTCCGTTTGAGGCATATGGGCTGCAGACCACACACTATAGCATAGATTGCACAGCAGTTTCTCCCTTAGCAGCGACCACCCGCATCTGTTGCGGTAGTTTGAAATAACCGTTTGCGGTTGGGGAAAAAATAAAGGCAACTCAATAGATTGGTTGAGGTGGAACTGTGAAATGACCTTTGGCAGAAAATTTGGATTTGTTTTAAGAACCAGTTCATTGTGATGAAGTTGTATAAATGGTTCTTGAATTGTTAATGCCTGAATCTCTCTTACTCTCCTCAGTGAGGTAATTGCCACTAGAAAAGCAACTTTCCATGTAAGAAACTGTAATTCACACTTATGCAATGGTTCAAAAGGTGGACCCATAAGTCTGGTGAAAACAATATTTAAATTCCATACTGGAGAGTGTGGGATTCTGGGAGGAATTATTCTTTTGAGTCCTTCCATACAAGCTTTGATTAAATGTACTCTAAACAATGACAAATGTTGTCTGTTTTAAAGAGATGCTGCTATAGCAGCGAGATGTAACCTGATTGAAGACTACGCTAAGTTAAATCTTTGCAGATGTAACAGATAGCATATGATGTTTTGTATGGAAACATCTAGTGGGGTGATGTTGTTATTTATGCAATACACAATAAACCTTTTCCACTTTAAATTTAGATATCCAAATTCTAAGACCTCAGGAGCCAGATCGCTAGATTGAGCTGCATTGGGTCTGGATGCATTATCTCTCCATCGTTCTGTGTTAGTAGATGTGGGGAGAGTTTTCATTTGTGATGTGGTACTACTGAGAGGTCTAGCAGCGTGGTGTACCACGGTTATCTTGCCCACATTGGTGCTATGAGAATCAATGCGAGAGAATGTTTCTGTAGCTTGAGTACCACTAATGGAATTAGTGGGAGAGGTGGAAAGGTGTACGCAAATTTGTTTGACCAGTTCATCCATACCGCATTGCCTTTGGATAATGGATGTGGGTATCTGGCAGGGAAGCTTGGGCATTTGGAGTTGTGATGCGTAGCAAACAGATCTATGTCTGGTTGACCCCACATTTGAAAAAAATGCCTGAAGAACTTGGGATGAAGTTCCTATTCTTGTATCTATTGTCTCTGATGACTAAACAGATCTGCCACTTGATTGTGAACTCCTGGTAGATGTTCTGCTAGTAGGAAAATGTTTTGAGGAATAGCCCACCTCCATATGCTCTGCGCCATTCGGGAGAACTGTAGGGAGTGTGTCCCTCCTTGCTTTTTAATGTAGCACATTGCTGTCATATTGTCCGTCCGGACCAGTACAGCTTTGTTTGACAGGTAATGTTGAAACGATTTTAGAGCTAGAAAAATCGCTAGTAACTCCAGATGATTTATGTGGAATAGCTTTTGTTGCAGCCATGTACCTTGTACTGTGTGACTTTGTAAATGTGCTCCCCATCCTGTGAGATGCGTCTGTAGTTAGTATCATTTGTGGAACAGGCTCTATAAACGGCCGGCCCTTGGAATTGTTTTTGGTGTTCCACCATTGCAGAGAGCGAAATGTCCCGTCGTCTACCACCACTAGATCTGTTATTTGTTGCTGAACCTGATTCCATTGACTTGCTAAGCATTCTTGTATGGGGCGCATTTGTAGTCTTGCGTATGGTACTATGAAAATGCAAGATGCCATCATTCCTATTAGTGGCATGAACACTCGAGCCTTGTAGTGAGTGTTGTGGCTGGAATCGTTTGATGTGCATATTTTGAATTCTTGTTGGGTTGGGGTATGCTATTGCTTTGGAAGTATCTATTGCGGCACTTAGATACTGTTGAGAGGGGGACGGTTGGAGATCTGACTTCTTTTGATTTACTGTAAACCCTAATTTGTGCAGTAGACAGATCATCTGATGCGTGTCTTTCACACATTGGTTGTATGATTTTTGTCTTATTAACCAGTCGTCCAGATATGGGAAGGCATGAATGTTGTCCCTTCTTAAGTGTGTAGCTACCACCGCTAGACACTTTGTGAACACTCGAGGTGCTGTAGTTACTCCGAAAGGGAGTACTTTGAATTGGTAGTGTTTGCCTTCTAGTACAAACTATAAGTACTTTCTGTGAGATTGATGAATGGGAATGTGGAAGTAGGCGTCCTTGAGGTCTAGTGTGGCAAGGAAGTCGCCTTCCTTTAGCAACGGTAGAACCTGTTGTAGTGTGACCATATGAAAGTGGTCCATTGTATGTACAGGTTTAGGGGTCTTAAATCTAGAATAGATCTGAGGAACCCGTCCTTTTTGGGTATGAGAAAATAAAGAGAGTAAACCCCTGTGTTTTGATGCTGTTTTGGGATTGGTTCTATTGCATTCTTTTACAGTAGAGATTTCACCTCTTGTCTTAATAGTATGAGGTGTTCCTGTGACTTGGGACGCTGTCTGGGTGGTATTGTTGGAGGAGTGGAAGTGAGCTCCAGGCAATAACCTGAATGAATTATTTGTCTCACCCACCTGTCTGTGGTGATAGAGTTCCAGACAGGTAGGAACGCACAAGTTACTTACCTTCGGTAACAATATATCTGTAAGAAACAGTAGTTAGTATTAGATTCCTTACCTTAGAATATCCCCAGGCGTCAGACTCGATACGGAAACTTTTGCGTAGCAGTACACTTGCGCGTCGGTAGCGTCGTCTGCGGCTCCGCATCCGTCGTCGTTGGCGCCGGGATGACGTTGCTTGAGTACTTAGACGTCGCCCTCATGCTCTGACGTCAGTTCTCATACACAGCTTTTCCACGCCAGAAACGCTGAGCCATGATGAAAACCAACACTGGTGTCATGAAACTAGGGCCCTGAAAGGGGATGGCATTAACCCTAGATATCGGTTCGCAGAACAGGGAGGTTAGGTGGGGCGGTAAGGAATCTAATACTAACTACTTTTTCTTACAGATATATTGTTACCGAAGGTAAATAACTTGTGCATCTGAAAGAAACAGGTGAGTATAAGATTCCTTACCTTAGAATAGATACCCCAGCAATACCAACCAGAGTGGTGGGTCTGCGAACCAATAATCACACTAGAAAGTCCTGGAGGACGGAACAGCCAAAGAAGCCATCCCTCTGGACTTGGCTGTCCAGGCAGTAGTGTCTTGCGAACGTGTGCAGCGAGGCCCACGTAGCTGCCTGACAGATGTCCTGCAAGGGGACTCCCCGGCCCAGGGCAGTAGTAGCCGCCGTGGCCCGAGTGGAATGGGCCCTCAGCCCAACAGGAGGCTCCTTTTTAGCCAAAGAGTGGCATGCCTTGATGCACAACACGACCCACCGGGAGATGGTCCGTTTGTACACCGCCCGTCCCTTCTTACCGCCCGCGTAACCAACAAAGAGTTGATCATCCACCCGGAACTGGCGTGTGCGATCCAGATAGTATAAGAGCACACGTTTTGGGTCCAGACGGTGGAGCTGCTCTTCCTCTTTAGAGGGATGCAGAGGCGGAAAGAAGGTGGGTAAGGTGATGGACTGCCCGATGTGGAAAGCTGTGACTACCTTGGGCAGGAAAGAGGGTATTGTCCGTAACACAACCTTGTCCGGATGGACAGAAAGGAAAGGAGGCTTGGAGGAAAGAGCCTGGAGCTCACTCACTCTCCTGGCAGAGGTGATGGCAACCAGGAAAGCAGTCTTAAATGTAAGAAGACGGTGAGGACAGTTATGAAGTGGCTCAAAAGGAGCGCACATCAGGTAAGTCAGAACCAGGTTCAAGTCCCACTGGGGCATCACAAAAGGAACAGTGGGGAACATATGAGTGATGCCCTTCAAGAACCTATTAACAATCGGGGACTTGAACAAAGAAGGCTGATCAAGTAGCTTTAAGAAGGCGGAGAGGGCAGAAAGGTAGCCCTTGATAATGCCCAGAGCAGAGCCCTGCAGGGCAAGAGAAAGAAGGAAGAGGAGAACCTCAGAAAGGGGGGCAGATAGTGGATGCACAGCCTTTGCTGTGCACCATGCCACAAATCTGTTCCACCTGCAGGCATATACCGACTTTGTGGATGGACGTCTGGCTACCAGAATCACAATACAAACTTCAGGAGGCAAGTCAAATGGCCTCAACTGTCGCCACTCAATCTCCAAGCATGGAGGTGGAGACTGGACAGGTTCGGGTGGAGGACCATCCCCTGCTGCTGCGACAGAAGGCCCTCCTGAAGAGGCAGACGAATCGGGGGATCAACAGACATGCTGAGTAGCTCGAGATACCAATATCTTTGTGGCCAGTCCGGAGCCACAAGGAAAACTTGGGCCGGGTCGCGTCTGATATTCAGCACTCTGGGCAGAAGTGGTATAGGCGGAAAGGCGTACAACAGACCGCAGCTCCACTCGGGACGAAAAGCGTCTCTGAGCGATTGCCGCCTTGGAAATTCCAACGCGCAGAACTGATGACATTGCTCGTTCTCTTCTGTGGTGAATAGATCTAACCAAGGCTCTCCTCACTGCTGAAAGAGGCCTTGTGCCACATCCGAGTCCAGACGCCATTCGTGATCCATCATGCACCTACGGCTGAGTTCGTCCGCCCTGGCGTTCCGGGAACCTGCCAGGTGTCGAACCACCAGGGTCACGCCCTGATGTTCCAGCCACTGCCAGAGGCGCAGAGCCTCCTGGCATAGGGTCCACAACCCCACCCGGCCCTGTTTGTTGCAGTACCACATGGCGGTGGTGTTGTCCGTGAACACCTGCACTACACTCCAGCTCCAGAAGGTTGATGTGGAGCTGGGACTCCGCCGGAGACCAGAGGCCTCTGATCTCCGCCTCTCCCATGTGGCCGCCCCAGCCCTGGAGGGACGCGTCAGTCACAACTATGTGCTCCGGTTGGGGTAGGGAAAGGGATCTGCAGCTGACCCAATCGCGGTCCGTGAGCCACCACTGCAACTGTCTTGCAGTGCCCTCCGAGATCAAGACCTAGTCGGACAGGTTGCCCTGATGCTGGGCACACTGAAACGTCCGGTCCCACTGCAGAGACCGCATCCGCCACCTGGCGTGATGCACCAGAAGGATGCAGGAGGCCATCAGCCCCAGAAGCCGCAGCGTCAACCTGACCAAGACTCGGGATAACGGCTAAAAGATCTGAATCAGAGCCTGAATATCCCGAACCCGCTTTTCGGGACGATAAACCCGAAACTGCATCGAGTCTAGAACCGCTCAGATGAAGAGGAGCTTCTGAGAGGGACACAGGTTTAACTTCGGCACATTGATGGAGAACCCCAACAGGTGCAGGAGGTCGGCCGTAGTCTGGAGGTGGCTGACGACTGTCTGGGGCGAGCCTGCCTTCAACAACCAGTCGTCAAGGTAGGGGAAGACTGAAACCCCTAACCTGCGCAGATGAGCTGCGACCACCGCCATCACTTTCGTGAACACCCGTGGGGCGCTGGTAAGGCCGAAGGGGAGCACGGTAAACTGAAAGTACTCGTGGCCTACTGTGAACCGCAGGTAACGACGGTGGGCCGGCAGGACGGGGATATGAAAATAAGCGTCCTGCAAGTCCAACGCGACCATCCAGTCTCCCGGGTCCAGGGCAGCTAAGACCTGAGCCACTGTCAGCATCTTGAACTTCTCCTTCCTAAGAAAGCCGTTGACGTTCCGCAGGTCCAAGATAGGGCATAGGCCCCCTTTGCCCTTCTTGGGTACCAGAAAGTAGTGGGAGTAACAATCACACCCTACTTCTTGCCCAGGAACGCGCTCGACGGCCCCCTTGGCCAAGAGGGCCGTAACTTCCTCTTGTAGAAGTTTCAAGTGAACCCCCGACACGCGGTGGTACTGCGGTGGCATGGCTGGAGGGGTCGCCTTGAAGAGGAGGGAGTAGCCTCTTTGAATGATTTGCAGCACCTACCTGTCCGATGTGACAGTGCGCCAGTGGAGGTGGTGATGGCGAACCCTGCCCCCCACTGGTGCCACATGGGCCTGAAAGCTCGGACTAGGAGGCTTTTGAGGCGGATGCTGCAGGGGTAGATGTGGACTGGCCTCGCCGTTGTGCCCGACCGCCGCCACGGCTGGCAGGACGCGTGGGGGCACCCCTTCCTTGTCCACGAAAGGATTGAAAGGCAGCCGTTTGCTGGCGCGGGGCTGAGAGGCCCAAGGACTTCGTGATTGCCCTGGAGTCCTTAAAGCGCTCAAGCGCATGGTCTGCCTTGTCGCCAAAGAGGCGGCGGCCATCTAACGGCATGTCCATAAGGGTGTTTTGGACATCAGCCGAAAAGTTGGCAGACCTCAACCAGGCGTGGCGATGAATCGCCACCCTCGTTGCCATTGCTCTGCCCAGTGAGTCCGTGGTATCCAGCCCACATCGGATGGAATATCGTGCCGCATCTCGACCCTCCGCAAGGGCTTGGGCGAGTTTCGTCCGGGCCTCCTCCGGACATTGTGAAAGCACGACCGTGTCCCACAGAGAGTTGGTGTAACGGCCCAAGAGGCACGCGGTGTTGACTGATCGCAACCCCAAACTCAGGGAGGAGAATACCTGTTTCCTTTATTGCTCATACCTCTTGGATTCCCGATCGGGGGGAGCCGTCTGGAATGCGGTCTGGGACTTAGAGGCCTGGATGACCAGGCTCTCTGGGTGGACAGGAAGCAAGGGTCTGCCGGAGCCGGGCGGTGGCGCCTGGCCACATTCCTATATACAGCCGGACCTGTAGCGGGCTTGGACCAAGTGCCCAGAAGAGCGTCTGATAAGCCCTCATTAAAAAGGCAGCAGAGGCTCGGCCCAGCTTGCCTGCGGTTTAAGGACCTCAGTAAGGAGGTTAGTCCTCACAGCCGCGACGGGGAGCTCAAGGCCCAAGGCCTTGGCAGCCCACATCAGCACCACACTATAGGCAGCCCCTTCCTCCGTAGCCACGGTAGGAGGGGAGACCAAACCAGTGTCGGGCGAAGTGTCCAGACCACTGGCCTCCCCAAGCTCACATGTCCAGTCCTGAGAAGTCTGGCACTCACGTGCCAGAGGGTCCTCAGACATCTCCCAATCCTCCTCGCCACCCACACCTGGTACTCAGGTTCAAAGGATGGGTCCGGATCATAGAAATAGAAATCTCCAAGCAGCGTAGAATACGGCGCTGCTCCGACGCCGGATCCGAATCTTGGGTAGGACCGGGGACGACGTCGTCCTGGGACGGCGCTGGGGGCGAAACACTGGGTGCCGGCCCCGGCGAGGTCGACCGGCGACGACCCGGAGCCAGATACGGCGGGGCCATGCGGCGTCGGGAACGAAGTAGCCGACCGCACCAGGGCCGAAGCACCCAAGGCGCCGGGGCCGAAGCACCCGGCACGCTTGGGGACCCAGTCGGGGCCGCTTGGCCCGAAGGCGCCGCGGAACCCGAAGGAGGAGTTAGCGACCTCATGGCCATGAGGAAGGCCTCGATCTCCTCCGGCGTCGCGTTCTGCCCAGGGGCCGACAGGTATGGAGCAGGCGGAGCCGCGTGGGCGGTGTCGCCCGAACCCCCGGCCGCGTCGTGCGAGCGTAGGGGGGAGACAGAAGAGCGAAGTCGCCTCTTCGACTTCTTGTGCCTCTTACCTAAGGACTTTGAGCCTGAAGACCGATGACTACTCCCGGATCAGTGGTGACTCCGGCCCCCAACCGGTCCCTCGACCTCCTTCCGGATCGGGACCTCGAGCTGCGCAGGGCTGACTGCCGGAGCTCGAGTCGCTTGCGGGACTGCTCCCGTCTAGCTTTGGACATCAGGGCCAGGCAGTCCGAGTAAGACTTGTCGTCGTGGTTGGGGCCCAGACAGTGAAGGCACTGGCGATGGGGGTCGGTTACTGACATCATTCGGCAACAATCGGCACAGGGTTTGAACCCGGGCATCCCTACCAGCACTGTCGGAGTCGAGAGACTTTGAAAGACGATCAAAAAGGATCGAAAAAGTTAGTCAAAAATTGACTATGGGAGCAACTTTTTCCGGATCGGCGCTTGCTGGCGCGGAAAAAAGAATAACTGAAGTCAGCGAGTGAGGGCGGCGTCTAAGTACTCCGGCGAAGTCATCCCAGCGCCAACGACGACGCCGATGACGGACGCGGAGCCGCAGACGACGCCTACCGACACGCAAGGGTACTGCTACGCAAAGGTTTCCGGATCCAGTGATGCCTGGGGATATTCGAAGGTAAGGAATCTAATACTAACCTGTTTCTTTCAGACTGTTGCAATGTCCCCCCGACAGGAGTGGAATGGTCGGATGGGAGGGAAGTCACTTATTGGGGGTAGAGGCGTTACGATTGTTGTTCCCTCTATCTCTGCCCTTATTGTTGTTTCCTCAATACCATCGTCTATAATATCCCTTACTGGGTGAGGTTTGGTTGGGCGCTTTGTAAGAAGAGGAGGTGTTATCAGTTTGGAAACCTTTAGAGGCGCCCCTATATGAGGAGCGACGAAAGGAAGGTCTATGGCTTTGCGTTTGTAAGGCTCCCATTGATTTTGCTGTATCAGTATCTTTGTTCATCTTTTCTAGTGCACTGTCCACTGCTGGGCCGAAAAGATGCTGTTGGTCAAATGGTTGGTTTAATATACTGGCTTGTACTTCTGGTTTAAACCCAGAGATGCGCAACCATGAATGTCTGCGCAACAGTACCGCTGTGTTTACTGATCTAGATGCTGTGTCTAGCACGCATCTGATGGAGGTATTTGTTATAATCTTGCCTTCCTGTATTTGGTCAGAAGCCCTAGTCTTATATTGTTCTGGCAAGTGTTGCACGAGTGACTAACTCATCATAATGAGCTCTGTCATATCTCACTTACAGAGCTTGAGTGTTAGCAATCCTCCATATATTGGCTGCCTTAGAGATGGTGCGTTTTCCTGAGGCATCCAAAAGCTTAGACTCTTTATCAGGAGTGGAACATCCCCTGTTGTCTGCGAGTTAGCTCTCTTTCTCGCATTTGACACTACCGTTGAGGGTAATGGCAACGGACCGTTAATCTATACTGGGTCAGTTGGAGCCACTTTGTACTTCTTTTCTAGCTTAGGGTTAATTACTCTGGCTCTGACTGGGTCTTTAACCGCATAGCTGCTGCTGTCGGCCGCTGAACGTTCGGAGCACTACCTGGCTGGTGCTGCGAAAGGTCATCGGCCGACGAGGCCCCGCCCACTCTTTGGAACGCCCAGCACTGCGCCAAAATAACGGCCGCAGCTAAGGCGTTAAATATTTCTGGTGCGTGTCTTACCACTCCGTTAAGTATTGTCAAAGTGGTAGTGGTTTTATGTGAGGATAACAGTGTGTCCATTAGAAAGTCTTCTTCTATTGGATCTGTATGTAAGTCTACTTCATGGAAAGTGGCTGCTCTATGAATGAGCTGTGTGAACCCAATGGTGTCATCAGGGGGAGATGGCCTAGACGGGTATGCCTCGTCTTGTGGTAGATCTGTTCATCTTGTGCATTATAGTCTTCCCATGGGTCACTTGATGGCCCAGCCATATCATCTGGATCATTTACATCATCCATTTGATGTTCACTCTCTACCTCTTGTGAGTAGGTATCCCCATAGTCCTCATGTTGTGGTATAAAGCTAGGTGTACTGGCTGGAGAATGTACAGGAGAGATATCTACTGGCATTTCTACTTCAGGGAAGTTTGAACATTCTTTTTAAGAGGAACTGGGGGTGGGGTTTAGGATAGTCCATTTTCCTCTTTTCAGGCACTGTGTATACATGTCCAGTCTTTGGATGAATGTTAAGAGTTTTTTTGCCTTGCATCAGGCTGGAAAAGCTCTTCTATTGGCAAATCCTTTTTCGGCGTCGACTTATCTGTTTTGGGGCCGAAAGTTTTAGACTTTGCAGTGTCTATTGTCTTTGGAAAGGTTCTTGGTTTCGGTTCCAAAGGCTTTTTGTGTCTTTTCTTTGATCTGTACTTTTTGGATCCGAAGCTTTTGTTCCCATGTGTCTAGATTCGTCTGCCTTTGGAGCCGAAACAGGTTTCGATATCGGAACTGTTTTCGGGTCCGCTTTTTTCAGAACCAGAGCAGTTTTCCATTCGGTAACTTTGGGAACCTCTTCAGGCGCCGAACTTGTTTCGGTTCGCCTGTTTTCGGTACCAATGGATGTTTTGGTGCCGGTGTGGACTTTGGTTTATGTACCTTCTGCTTTTCGGGACCGACAGACTGACTCGAGCCCCAGTTGACTGGAGGATTTTTAGTACCCTTCGCTGCCGAGCCTGAAGGCGGGGCGTCGGAAGGTTTTGGTCGGTGTGCACCTGGGTGGAGGTGGAACCGAAGCCTGCCCAGATATGGTGGGGTGAATAGGGTCGACACTCTTACTCACGACCTGTTGACCAGCTGGAAGTAGATAGTCATCTTCGGATCGATCCTCGTCTACGGAAACTGAATCCTCTGCTTTGGAAGCGACTTCTTCTTGCTGTTCTTCAGCGTCTACTTCAATCAGCGCCTCGTCGATGATGAGGTCTGGTGTCGACGTTGATGACTGCGCCATAGCTCTTCGAGCTCGACGGTCCCTGATGGCTTTCTTGGCCTGGAATGAAACGCAGGCCTCACAGTCTCGATTCTCGTGCTCTGGAGACAAGCACAGGTTGCAAACCTCATGAAGAAGGTGTGGGGAAATTTGTGTTCACACTGAGGGCACTTCTTGAAGGGTGTTCTTTCCATGAGCCAAAGGCCCAATGGCGCAGTTGGGCCCGACGGCCCAGACGAACGCTGGAATCGAGAAGTGTATCCTTTCTTCGACGTGGGTAACCGGAATCAGTGTCGAAGACAATGTCGATGTTGTAGATTGATTTATGGGTACTAAAAGAGATTGGTAACGGGACCGAACGATGAACACATCTGAGCCCGATGGCGAAAAAAAACAATCTGAGGATGGAGTCGATGCCCATGCACACTACTATCTAAGGGAGGAGTCACCCAACAGACCAAGACTCTTCCAAGACAACTACAAAGTGTCATCACCTGGGCCCACCACCAGATGGTGATCTAATGCTATAGTGTGTGGTCTGCAGCCCATGTGCCTCGAACATGATATTTATACATTTTTTGCGATTTCAATCGAATCAAAATTATGTGTGGTGTGATTTACGACTAAATCACCCAGGTCAAAGGTTAAGTACTATGTGTTCCTGCGATATCACCAGGAGATTTTAAAGAGCATGCCATGTCACTTGTTATTTCAAGACCATTTAGACTTAAATCTCGTATATGGATATTTAACATCATAGTACTTATAAGATTTGCCAGTAGGATATGATTGAAGCCCTTCAGCATTTCCCTGGTATCGAATTGCTTCATTCATCGTCACATCAGCCAATAATTCTCTATGTGCCCTAATCATTGACGAACAAGTGACTTGCGTTCAGTAATGTTCTTTCTAGTGGACACTTGTAGGAGAGTAGGGTCTGCTATCCTATGGTCACCCCAATTTTTGCTTTTTGCTTCCCTGGTTTTCGACTTAATGTGGCTGTGGGCCTGCTAATCAGACCCACAGCCGGCTGTTCTCTCTCTAAATTCACAGACATGTACTATAGGTACATAACCAAATTGGTAATGGACACCTGGTCAGCCCCTATACAGTGCACCATAGGTGCCATGGGCATAGGTGCATCCAAAGCCTACCAAGGGCTGCAGCATAGCTTTTGCCACCCCTGGCTGGTTCTTAAATTGACACAACTGGCTGATCACTCAGTTGGGGCAAGTTGGTGTAATCAACTCTTGCTTAGATATAGTATACCTATATCTAAACCTATATCTGGACACATATAAACCTATGAGTCACTCCTATGGAAGGCCTTATCAATCCTGGAGGCAGAGTGTGTGGTTTAACGTGAGATGGTGCTCGAGCATGAGCTGAGCCTGTCTGCAGCTGTCGGGAACAACTCTCTAAGCTGATCCAGGATAATGCCAGACCATATACTCTTAAGTGCATTATAATCCATCGCGGTTATGTGCTAACTTTGGTTTGGCTTTATCAAAACATGTTGTGTAAGGCGTCACACGATTTGGAATACTATCCCCTCGACAGTCCTGTCGACGGGGATAGCATTCCACCCTTCTAGAGGGAGAAGACATGTTACTTTACTAAAATGCGGTTGATTACTAAAAGAGCCTCAGCATCACAAAATGGATGCTGCTGCCACCGACACAAGTCTGACCTCCTGCTGCTGACCGAAACTCGGCAGAGGAGGCCTGGACTCGGACAGGACGGAAGTCCTCATCCTAGGATCATCCCCCTCTGCCTGGGACGACTCATGGTGGCCCCCGGCCCTAGGCAGCGCACCCAAACCAACGGACCATGCTCGCAACTTGGGATTCATCCTAGACTCCTCCCTCTCGATGACCAAACAAGTCAATGCCGTCTCATCATCATGTTTTAACATCCTAAGCATGCTCCGAAAGATCTTCCGATGGATTCCCACCGAAATAAGGAAGACAGTCACCCAAGCACTTGTCACCAGCCGACTTGACTACGGAAACACCCTCTACCCCGGAACCACAGCCATTTTGCAGAAAAGACTTCAACGCATTCAGAACGCCTCCGCTCGACTCATCCTGGACTTACCTCGACACAACCACATATCCAAACACCTGAGAGACCTGCACTGGCTCCCAGTCAGCGAGAGAATCACGTTCCGTCTCCTCACCCACGCACACAAGGCCCTCCACAACCTAAGAGCCAGATACCTCAACAATCGCCTATACTTTTACACCTCCCCCCCCCGCCAACTACGATCGTCCAACCAAGCCCTCGCCGCGATCCCACGCATCCGAAGAGCCACCATGGGAGGAAGATCCTTCTCATACCTGGCGGCCAAGACCTGGAACTCCCTCCCCACTCACCTCCGTCTTACCCAGAACCACCTCTCCTTCAGGAAGCAACTCAAGACCTGGTTGTTCGATCAGTAGCTAACCCCTCTCCCTTAAGCGCCTTGAGACCCTCTGGGTGAGTAGCGCGCTATACAAATTTCTGACTTGACTTGTCTCTGCCCGGTCTTTCCTTCTGTACCCCTCGCTGCCCCCGTGCTTCTCTGCCCGTTCTGCCTTCTGTTCTTAGCTGCCCCTATATTTCTGTATTTTGTATTTTGCCTCTCTCAGCATCTGACGAGACGTACCGCCCGCCACTGGACATAAGGAGCCCTGCTAATCATTCTTTGGCAGGGAGATCTTTTAATCACCCGAACTCAGCGCTAATGGGAATCAAGAAGTCCTTTCCTTAAGAAACCAGTAAAGAGAATCACCAACTTTGCAAGGTTCATACCAGCGCCATAAAAGAAACAACAGACCAAGAAACCATGTCAAACCTAGTATAGAATAAAGGTCCCTAATCTAGACCACCAAGGACAAACCTTACCAAGCACCTATCTATCCTAAAGGGTTCCAGTTGGCGGGCGTTAAATTCAAATAAGTCTATTTTATCAGCCATATCCGATTTGAAATTGAAAAGGCTTTCAAAAAAGACAGAATCTGAATATCAATTCTATAAAAAACTGTCCTCTACTAACCATCTGCTAAGATTACTACTTAATATTGTGTGGCTGCTCCAGGAAGAAGGCGCTGGCCGCCGAAACGCGCGTAGAGATCGAATTTTCATGCCACCTACTTTAACTAAGTTTTTTAATGTCTAGAAATTGTTAATTTATGTCTGTCAATTGTACCCTATGGAATTTTTACATTCGCATTGTTATTTTAACGTGATATTATAAGTTCTCATTTTTAACTTATGTTAATTAATTAATAAAAACATGTTTTTTAAGCAGCTTTAGTCTATTGCTATATATCTTTTGATCCTGTGGAAAACTATTGTGCTCAATTGCCTAGGGTGTTACTTTTCAAGTATTTTGCCTCTGTGCCATTCGTTTTTTGTGCCAGTCTGCCCTCTGTTTCACTAGTCTTTCCCTCGTTTTTTGTGCCTTTCTGCCCTCTGTGCCAATCGTTTTCCTCTCGTTTTTTGTGCCTTTCTGCCCTCTGTGACACTCGTTTTTGTGTTTTTCTGCCCGCTGTTCACTTGTTTTTTGTGCCTTTCTGCCCTCTGTTCCACTCGTTCTTGTCTCGTTTTTTGTACCCTTCTGCCCTCTGTTCCACTCGTTTTTTGTGCCTTTCTGCCCCCTGTTCCACTTCGTTTTCCCCTCGTTTTTGTGCCCTTCTGCCTTCTGTGCCACTCGTCTTTTCCTTGTTTTTGTGCCCCTTTTGCCTTCTGTTCCGCTAGTTTCCCCCGCCCCTGTGCCCCCTGCGGCCCCGCCCCCCTGGCTGCCCACTCGCTGCCCCGCCTCCCGATTGTATTGTTGTCTCGCCGCCCGTGCACCAACACTCACAGCTCTTGCGTGCTGTGAGGACGCATGGGCGTTTCATTTTTTCACTACGACAGGCACTCTAGTCCTGCGGACCCCTGGGAATGTCTCATGGACCCCTGAGGGTCCGCGGACCACAGTTTGGGAAACTCTGTCTTAAGATTGTCACCAATCTGGATTCCGAAGAGGGCACAGCACAGAATCTGCACTCACTCACATTTTGGATGATATACTAATTATGCTTGACCGTAACAAATCATGCCTTTTGATTATTCTTGATCTGTCCCCCGCCTTCGATACGGTCAAGCACGACAACCTCTTGTCTCTATTGGCAAGAAGGATGGGCCTCTCAGGCACTGTGCTGCAATGGTTCTCCTCCTTCCTGAACAACAGATCCCAAAGATTCAAGATGAAGAATTCACTCTTGCAACCTTCCATGGTCATACTTGGTGTGCCTCAGGGATCATCCCTTTCACCCATTCTTTTCAATCTTTTAATGGAGCCTCTGGCAAATGCATTGGAATCAGCAAACATTCTATATCACCTGTACGTGGATGACACCCAGTTATACCTGAAATTCACCTCACCAGATGACTTCATTGCTCTTTTTCTGAACACGCAAAGCTGGCTCACTAACAACCACCTGATGTTGAACACCAAAAAAACTGAATTCATTCTCATCTCACCTCCAAATCACACTCCGAAGATAGACCTCTGGTTAAA
Organism: Lissotriton vulgaris; assembly: GCF_964263255.1. Lineage (NCBI taxonomy): Eukaryota > Metazoa > Chordata > Amphibia > Caudata > Salamandridae > Lissotriton > Lissotriton vulgaris. The sequence goes on from NC_141694.1 coordinate 1,712,542,046, forward strand.
ACATCTAACCTCCTTCGACTGTGTCCCCCTCATCATAGACTCTGCATAAACCCTAGCCTTCTCCATTGACAAACATTTGAATATGCTGTCGCACATCTCTATTGCCACCAAGGGAGCTAATCACAAGATGAATATATTAAGGAAACTCAAACCCTTCGTCCCTCAGGCTGATCTAAAAATTGCAGTACAAGCTCTAGTACTACCTAGATTAGACTACGGAAGCACCACCCTCTCTGGTCTCCCTAAATACAGGCTTGCTCCGCTGAGAGCAGCTCTGAATGCTGCGGCTAGACTTGTATCAGGAACTAAAAGAAACAGTCGCATTTCACCAACCTTGAAAGCACTGAATTGGTGGCCTTATGAGGCAAGAATACACCTTAAAGCACTTTCCTTCAGAAACCCCAATTCTTCCAGAAGAAGAGAGCAGGCTGTAGAGCTTTCTCAGGGATTGCACCAAAGATTTGGAACTCTCTACCACCACTTGTGCGTGGGATCACCTCCTTTACTGTTTTCAAAAAGGAAGTAAAAAGACTACTAATGAACAAATGCCAGTGCGTCTTAGGACTGGTCAGCAGTTTCTGCTACCAGCATTGCCACCTACATTGGCATAGGCCATCTCTTCAAGAGCCTGGACAGCACTGCAGTGTGCAGCAGATCGTGCCACCTACTAGCACAAAGGAGCAATTACAGGATACCTGCAACAGGAGCAATTTCTGAAGAAGTTATGTAATCAGTCTGGTGTTTGGGGATATTCGGAAAGTGAAATATCTGTGGTATGAAGAATACAGCAGAAACATCATTACTAGTCCCACTGTAGCAAAACCTTTATTATCTACTGCCCCCAGTTCCTTCTGTGTCAAATATATTAATGCTGCATCTTGATGGCAATATTCACCTCTGTCTATCCCAGTTCAAGGACTGTCAGAGAAGTAGCCACTTGGATGAATGCCACAACTCTATGCTTTAATAAAGGTAGGACAGAAGTACTCATCTTTGGCAGTAGATCCTGCTGCTACTGCTCCTGGAGCCTAAGGAATCAAGTGAGTCAGCTGCCTCTGCAGTTTCAGCCTGAAATCTGTGAGCTAGTTTTTTACTCCCAAATCCTCCTTGACCATGCACATCAATAAATGTACCAGTGCCCATTTTCTTCTTATGAAGGTTCTGTACAAACCTCTACCATGTGTTCCTGGCCACTAGTACAGAACAGTCACCCCAATCTCTTAATTTAGCTCACCTTTTTATCATGGCATCCTTGCATACTCCATAGCTACCTGCAATACACTCCGAATGAAACTGCCTGCCTACCTCTTGGACTAAACAGATGCTCTAGAATATCTAATCTCAGATCCCTTCACTGGTTGCCAATCCAGAAGAGGAACATCTTCAAGGCTATGTGAATATGTCACAAAGCTTTCTTTACCTCTTCGACACACCACCTCTGCTCATTTTATTCCTCATCCCGATCACTGAGTTGAAGCACTGCCAACCTCCTATTGAACCTGAGATTTCATAAAGCCCAATGTGGAGGCCAGGCTTTCTCTTGAACCGGAGCTGCTCATCCTGCAAAAATAATTCTTTCATAGTTCAGACCACAGAACACATTGGAAACAGACTTGTGTCTCAAACCAGCACTTCAGTTTCAAGGTGTAGAATACTTATACGCCAACCTTTTCAAATTGGTCAACATAGTTACATAAAGTTGGAGGATCAAATAGAATAGTGTTATTTAAAATAAACAGTAGAAACTGGTATCTATGAGCAACCAAGACCATATAGTACCTTTTTAGAATCAAGTTCCTTCTGAAAGTCTTCCATTGTGTTTGCTACAGTCATGTGACTTTTCAGGTCCTCTGAAGCCCTAGTAGAAAAAGACAGAGGTACACATTCCTTACCAAAAAAGCATCACACGACACATTTCATCACAGCAAATGAACTATATGAAAGTCTGTGTTAAACCAATTGTAAATTGAGGCAGTCGTCTGACCCTATGCCTGTGACTGTGCTCCCATCCTCCTTGTTTATTTAAACGAACTGTTCCCGATTTGCTGAACGCCTCTTGTTTTTTTCAAGGTATTTCATGTTCAAGAAACATTTTATCGAGCCAGCCAGTAGCGGATTGGTGCCTTGAACCAGACTGTAGCCAAAGGAAGGGATCCCCACCTGGCCGGATTCACATTTGTGCAACAGGGAAGGTGAGCAGACACAGCAATTGATCAGATGTTCTGCTGAATCCACAGGGGGACGTCCATCCTGAAGCAGCTGTCACAGAGGGTAAGAGACTACATCAGAACCTTAGTAAAGAATGTGCTGTATATCAAATTAGGGAGAAGCATACAAAGATAACCTCAGCATCCTGCCATTGACAGAAAACTGGCATATTAGCTATTTTATATGTCCTAGCCAAGTAGTCGCACAGCTGCTTCGGGGGCGATCCCACAGAAGCCACCTTTTCTCGATAGCATGCTAGGAAAGGTGAATATTTATTTTATTTATTGTCAAAGTTGACATCTCAATCTAATTTTTTTAAATCTTAAATGGTTTCTCCGTGCCACCTGTTTTCCAACGCCACTGATATTTGAAAGAAGTAAGAGGTGTTGGTCACTTGGACCGCCTGGGCATAACACAGAGGATATGCTTTTTCCGCTGGGTGTGTCTAATTTGGGTGCAACAGCACCTATTTGTTGCAAAAGAGCTGCCTGGCCAAATGGACTCTGCTCAGAAACTATCATAGCGCTTGCATAGGGACCTCTCCCATGTCACTTATAATTACACCGACCCAAACACTAGTATTCCACATGCACTACATAGGGCCCTTTTACACAACACAAGGTATCGGCACATGACTGCTGTGGGCTCTAAGACATCAGCCAGGTCGTGTTACATCTGTTTGCTGATACTGCACGCAGTAGGCGGAGATGGACTTTACCTGTCCCACGAGGCAGCCCCTGAAAAAGCTAAAGGCCTTCTCCACTTATACCTATTACGAAGACGGACCTAAATCCAGCCCAACAAGGTGGAACCCACCAAATTAGCAGTAAATTTGACCTGTAACGAGACCAACCCAATGGTTCTATAGCTTTTCACTGAGCCTAGCCATATTTAAACTGAGCTAGACAGGACGCGCAGGAAGGGCACCAAAGGGGAGGCTACTGTTTGGCCCCGAGACTTTCCAGAGAAGAGATTCTTGGAGGTAGCAAAACCCTAACTCAATGCACAAACGTATCTGTTCCTGCCTGACTCCATTAGCGGTCCAAGGGTGGCCCTTAGCCTATCTGGGACAGTCTTCTTTAATAACAAGTGGATCCCCGACATGGAGTAGGGCCATCCAGCTCGATGAGGCGAAGAAAAATGGGTCTCATAGGGAAGGATTGAACATAAGCATAGACATTCCATGTCCGAAAATCTGGGATACCGACGTGGGTGGATACACTTGGCTATAAGGGAAGGGGTAAACCCTAATTGTACAGAAACCTACACTGCATTCCTTATGTTTCAGAGGTAAAGGAAGAATTGCATTGGGCACAAATGAAAACAGTGGCACAATCCAGCACATTTCAGATATGCAATGGGGCACCTTACGCTGATGGATATGTACTGGCAGTGCAGCAAGTTTGCCTACACACAGCTCAACCCTGGATGGCGCAGACTTTGTTCTCTCGTCAACATACACACCTCGACCGTGGCCATTCCTGGAGAAGAACTATCTGACTTGTACCTGGACCCGCAAAGGAAGAAGACAACCTTGCTGCATCAGGCTCGTGAAAAAAGAAATGCAGATTATTTTGGCTGGGCTCAGTACAAGTTCAGAAGTGTTCGGACTGTTCTCGGACTCATAAGTATCGGTGGGAGGGTCCATACCCTTCATCATGCAGACAAAAACCAATGCCTGCTGGCTTCAAATCACTAGATGGGAAACGCTTAAAATGGTGAATAGCACTAGCTTGATCTTAATTTAATCAAAGAAGAACTGAGAGCAATCCTCCTCATGGTGATGTAGCATCGGTATGTGTTGGACTTAAAGACTGCGATGGAGGGTAGGGTGTCTGCAACAATTGGTGGGTCCAGCTGCACGTTTATCCCAAAGAATGACCAGAATGACTCTTGCCATACAAGCACTGTACGGTTTACAAAGAAGCATGCGTGAGGAGGGAGTTGCCCCCGAGCAAAAGTGGTTCTAAAATTGGTCTGTTCTGGCTCCCACGCGTCTTTCTGGATAGTGCAAGCCATTGTGTTCTTGATTGTATGTGGCTCCGTGCAATTGGGGATTTCCTTCTGTAAATATGCAGTCCTCAAATTGGATAAAATGCAAGTACATAGGAAAGTAATAATGGTCAGGACCGAAAAATAACAGTCCCCCAATAAAGTAACTGTCATGAAGTATGGATTAAATAGTGTAGTGGAAAATTCAAGAACAGGGGGGGGATGTTAACATTGAGAAAGTCTAGGTCAATATGAATAAGGATACATTCATGTATAATAACAAATTTGCATTTTTATTGCTGAATTAGCCTGTTGTGAACTCCACATCAACCCAAATCGCCCTGAGACCCAGGCCCGAGGTGACTGACTTAAAGATCACAGATGGGGTAGCACGTAGCCAGCAGATGAACACGCAAACAGGAAATCGCAGATCGATCCCATAGATAGGTGCAATGACACCACAATAGACCAGGGCGATTGGCTCCAAAAAAGCACATGGCCAGAGGGATGCGCAAGCTCCCAAAACACCATGAAGTCAGATGCCACATGAAGTTAGGAACACTTAGACAAGCAAGACACCGCACACACGCAGTGATCACACTCTCCCCATGCGGGACATCTGGACACGTTAGCCACTGGTAGAACTGAGTTAACGCAAGGTTAAGGCCCATCTGGTTCCTCATCCAATACCTTTATTTATGGCTCCACAGACAGAGGTACACAGTCCATACCAAAAAATGTTAGTCTGAAACATCTTATTACATCTAATGAACTGTATAAAAGTCTGTGTTAAACCGATTGGAAATTGAGACAGTCCTCAGAACCTATACTTGTGACTGTGCTCCCGGGTGCATTGTTTAATTAAACAAACTGTCCCTGTGCTGCCAAAGTCTCTTGTTTTTTCAAGGTATCTCATGTTTAAGCAACATTACTACAATCATAAAATAAAGGGTAGTGCTGCAACCTCACCTGTTGTAAAGATTGTAATGTATAGCCTCCAAAATGTCTTTCAGTTTACTCTCTGCTTCATTTTCAGCAATGGTCAGCTTTTCTCCAGTGTCTCGTTTTACAGCAACAAACTGGGAGTTTTTCATATCACGTGGACCCACTTCAAGCCGGATAGGAACACCCTACAAGCAGGTAGTCAATGTTAAACTTGCATTATCAATAAACATGTATCATTGGAGAGAAATTAACAGGTTAATTATAATTGTATAATACAATGCATCCAGTGTATTTTTCACTTTAAATGTAACAATATTTAAAGCACTTCAGATAATAATCTTCAGGTAAGCCTATCAAAAAAAATAATAAACAAATAAGCTAAGCAGGAACTAAGAGATCCCTTCCAAACCACCAACATTTTCAGACGACCTAACATAGTTGATTTAAAGAGAGATAGACAGAAAGAGACAGGTCATCCCCACTTTTGCTGGTATTTGATGAAATTTTGACTGAAGTGCACTGGGTTCCGGCCAACCAGGTCCCCAGTGCTCTTTCCCTAAAGCAAGGTTGGCAAGACCTTTAGCACCTCTGTAAGTCCCTAGTAAATGGTAATTCTGGTATCTAGGGCATGGGTAGTAAAGAGGGTCCCTAAGGGCTACAGCACTTATTTTGCCACCATAACTCATGCAGACTGCTATTGCAGGCTATGTAAAATGGTGCAGACAAATGCGAAAGCACGACATGGCACACACCCTGTGTGCGAAGCTGGAGGAAGCTGGCTCTGTATATGGTATGACCACCAGGGGCTTATACCGTGCACACAAGTTCAGGGGTTCCCCCAAATGTGTACAGGGCTCAAAGTAAAACCCAAAGTGCTCTATCAGTGGCAGTGTGGGTGAGCAGCCTTAGGCCTAACACAGAGAAGTGTAAGACATTTATTGCACAACACTGACCAATAATGGATACATGACTCAAAAAGGAGATCCACACTAATTTAGGAAAAATATTCTTTGTTTGTAATTTATTTTAAAAGCAAGATCTTTGCAATAAGGTAAGTAAGTTCTTAAATAAAAATGCTTTTCACTTTTAAAAATCAACACTTTAATGTTATCCTATGGGAAAAATAACATTGTGGTTAAACAGGTAAGTATCACACGGACTATTCCATTCTTTGGACCAAAGGTCAGCAAGGGGCGCTTTGTTGGTTAGATCAAGCAAGGGGGCCTCAAAGCAGCACCAAACAAACCACCAACTGCACTGGGGCGGCCTGGGGCAGGGAGCAAATTCAACGTTGGACGCCCAATGCTCTTCAAGGGAGATTCTGTTGGTGGGAAACAGGCTGCAGGCGTGACACCGGACGTTGTAGGAGGGAGACCAATGAGAGAAGAAGTAGAGGTATAGGGGGATCGTAGGGGCACAGTTGGTTCAGCTCACCAAGGCCCAGGGTCGTCTGGTGAATGGGTGTCTTTCGAAGTCGGAGTCTTCTTACCAGAGCCAGTTGCAGTCAGGGGAGCCTCTGGGTTCACACTGCAGGTGCCGCTGTGGAGATCAGGGGAGGTTATTCAAAGCTAAACAAGAGGTCAGGATCGCTAGGGATAGTACGGAGGGCAGTTGAGCCACTCAGACTTGGGCCGTGGACATTGGTTACAGAGTGGGCAGGAGTCAGATCCGGAACCCTTGGAGTAGATGCTTTTGGATAGGGCCGCTGTCCTCAGGAAATGTGAGTCTTTTTCGAAGGTAGCAGTCCTCCCATGTATTTGAGAGGTCGCTGGCTACAAGACAGGTCGCAGGTTGGCCAAAGCTGGAGACAGTCTAACTGGGACAAGGCAGTCATCGTCTTCAGTCTTCTCTGAAGGGATGTCTTCTTTCTTCTTAGACAAAATTGTAAGAGGTGGGAGGTGCACAGCTTGGTGGTTGGTATATTACGGTGAGGATTTAAGCTGATTTTTGGGTGCTCTCAAGGGTGGTGCAAACCGTCCATGCACCAGATTTTAAGAAGCTGAGTTGTGTATACAGAAAGCCTTCTGATACATCCCCTATTAAGGCACACCAATGGCGTTCATAGAAATGATTCGCAGGAGGGTTGGTTGAAAGATTCAAAGTTTTTAACGTTTTAATGACATTTTGTTCATGCTGATATTCACAACATATCAGTTACGATGCAAATTCATTAGGTTGATGCAAAAGTTAGTCCCAATGCATTTCGGGCAAGAGTGCCCTTGATCACGGAGTCTGAAGAGGAAGAGAATAAAGCGTGATAAGTAACTGTGTTAATGGAAAAACGTGGGGGTTGGGTTTTAAGCGTGAACTGAGTGAAGGGTTGTGCTCTGTTAAATAACTCAGCTCGAGTGCGCTAGTGCGGCGGATTTAATACGTGAAGGAAGGGTGGTGTGGGATTCTAACGCGAGTGTGTGACACAATACGGGTAGTATGTGTCAATTACGAAGGTAACGGCAGAAGGCGAGGAGATCTGGAAACTTACTTATTGCTACGAGTAGCGTGCCTGGTGGTTCAATCCTTGCGCGGGTCGTTGACGTGAATGTGAGTGAGTCTGTAGTATACATGCAGTGGCTAGCGGGCGCGTTTACGTGATGGTAGAAATTAATGAGGGACTAGGTGCAGGGGGTGTAAAGGAGGTTAGGGTGGCGGCCATTTGTAAAAGGCAGTGAGATGTTAGTGAGAACGGTGAAAACATAGCGGAGCAATGTAAACAATGTCATGGATTAAATGTAAAGTTACAGGTAACAACTGAATTCGCTACGGTCATTTCTTCTTAGGTCATCTAAGATCTTGTTTCCAAGTCTGGTTGAGACACCTAAATACTACATTTAGGGGTGTTTTAGGGGAGCAGCTGGTAGGGTCAATGGGTACCTCTCCTGGGGTGACTACACCCACTAATATGCCACCCTCCTGTGGGACGGGGCATAGATCTCGCCCTGATTGGAGGGGTCCCCTCATCTTAATGATGGCAGGGACTGAAAGTTGTGCTTCACCTCGCCTCCCCCACCTTAGGGGTGGAGTTGGCAGAAGTGGGCACACCTATTCTTGCAAGTTTTCCCGCGGGTTTTCCTTTCCAAAGTGGGGGTGCAAACCGGGGCTGCCACCTTCTGTTAGCAGCAGAGGCCGGGGGTCGCATTACAAAGAAGGCAGGCCTTCGAAGCTTCCCCTTCGAGCACTGGCCCATCCTAGGGGAGTCGGTGTGACACCTCTGCCCAGGATGTACATTGTTTCTGGTCCCAGAGAGCAGAGGCTCTCCACCCAGGGGTTCAGAAAGACGTCTGTGTGGCAGGCTGCCTAAAGCCAGTCAGTGCCCACACTGGGATCAGTAGGTTTTTAGGGGGCACTTCTGAGGTGCCCTCTGAGTACATGGCACAATAAATCCCACACTGGCATCACTATGGATTTATTACAAGGAGTTGTTTACTACCAAACACTCCTACTTTCAGTGAAGCCATCATGGTACTGTGGAACTTAGATCTAGTGTCCAGCCATGTACTCCTTATGGCTTCCCTGGCACTTACAATACTTAAGAATGGACTTAAGTACTGTAGGGGCATATCAACTCATGCAGATATGCCATCATCTGTGTATAGTTCACCAGCCTTAGGTTTGTGAGGCCTGCTAGAGGGGTGACTTACCTACACCTTCCAGCAGTGCTGGCTGGCATGGCACACAAGTAGGGGTGTTGCACCACCAGGCTAGTCACACCCCTAAGGTGGGCTCCTGATGTGCTCCACGAAGGAAGGATTCCAGCATCTTGATTTTGGTGGAATTAGGAACTCTGGGACAGGGTTATGCCCACTCCCCCCAGGAAGTGGTCATATAGGGGTTATAGTGACCCAAACGGTAAGTAGTCCATTGGCTACTACCCTTCACTCCCCCCCCCCCCCCAACGCCCCTAAATTCAGTATTTTCGTGACCACCTGACACCAGGAACTCAAATTCACCAGACAAAAGAAGATTAAGGACAAAGAAGAGCAGAAGAAGTTAGAACTCTGGACTACCAGTGGACTTTTATACCAAACCCAGCCTGCTACTGTCTTGACAATCGTGACAACCCGACTCGTCCTGCAGTTGTGCATCCTTCAAAAGCCACTGAAGAGCCACCAGCACTACGCCGAAGCGCAAGTCTCTCTCTCTTTAGGGGGAGAAGCCACTATCCTGCAACCTGCAGGCACTGACCCCAACATCTGGTTCACCGTTCTGGTAACCACCGGATCCACTGACGCAGCAGCTGCCCAAATGAGGGCACCCTGCTCCAGAGGGTCAGATCAGTCTTCCCACCAAGTCTGGAGGCGCCAGGAACCTAGGGAGCCATCCTGCACCAATACCCAAGGTACCGGACCCCTTGCAGCAACAACAGCTTGTTGTAAGTTCGATCCGGAAGCTAGCAAACACTGACCAACCGATGAGGGGCGTCAGCACTGCAGACAAGTATGGAGAGTGGCCCATCTGTACTGTTTTGTCCCCCTCTGCAGGTCTGACCGAGAACTGATGGCACCTATGACGCACAGGGACAGCCTCCCAAAACCCTCTGCACCTGAGCTCCAGGGCCCGCGAACAACAACTGTGCCCCCTGCTCCCAAGACCCTCGTGAACTGAGCCCCCTATTGGGAGCACCCTGACTTGTCACCATTCCCCCACTGCAGCCTATTTCTAAGTGCCCCCCCCCCACCCCCCCTCTTTACCTATGGTGTTGAATGCCAGGCTACCAACCCGTCCAGCACCTCGGCACCCAGACACTCCAGGGCAGGTAAACTTGAACTGCTGGTGGATCTTGTGACGTTGACAGCTCACACCGTAAGCCCTATAGAGAACCCCCTAAATACGTTTGCAAATACATGTTGGCAGTATATGTTTCTTTCGCCATAGGAAAGCATAACATTATGATACCCTTGAGACACTATTACAACACCTACCTGAAAGTCGAGAATTTCAATGTAATTAAAGGCGACTCCTCGGGAAATAATCAATAGGCCTGAATAGCTGAATAGTCTTGGTTAAGGGAATCACTTAATAGATGCAGGCAATGTCGAGCATCGTTAATTAGGCCAGAGATCTATGGAGGAGACACACGTCTGTCGGGAGACTCGAGGGAAATGCTCCAATACCCACAATTGGGTACAGATCCTTAAGATATACAGTGGCACATGAATATCCACCGGATAGGATACTAAACAAGACTGCAGAGACTACTTGGCATATCCTCCCTGGAAAAGTAAGGACTGAGTCTATGTGGAGTGGGAATCACGACTATTAATTCCCTAGAAGGGGTCATCAACGAGATCCCTATATTGTCCCGTCCCACCTGTCCTGAAGAAGACTCGCATGGCCCAGGAATAGAATGACCGCAAGGCCGCAAGACGAGTCGAAACGTCGACATTTCATTAAATAACCTGGACCACTAACTATATCTCCCTCCAAGATATAGTGCAGACATTTTTTACATCATAGGCCTAGGAATAATTAGGGAAATTGGGCTGACTAATTGAAGTGGCCAGGTTATATATGTTTCCGGCCTTCGTTGGCTGGTGTTTCTTTTGAAGTGTTTGGAATATAATTACGTAAATCTGTGTGACTCCTTTCCTTTCATCTTATCACGTTCACTTTCTTTTGACACCCCTTTTGCTCGACTGCACGTTCTGAATACGGGACAATGCATATAAAGAAAAGTACTTAATACTGTGAGTTGTGCTTTTGTTTCAAAAACTTGACAATAGATTAAAATATTGTATATATATATTGAGTTTGTTGCTGTTGCCTATTTTCTACTCTTTTTTCATTGATTGATCAGGGCTGTCAAAATAACATATGCCTTTTAATTGATTAAATTGTAATTCTTTACGTATTTGAAATAATAGGTCTCGGACCACTGTTTGTTTATACGAAGACGTGGTGAGGGCAGGGGTTGGTCGGAGATCCGGAGTGGATGGAGTTCATGATGCGGACGGTGTCTTCGGTGCTGATAGGAGTCCAGGCGCGGAGGGTGGTGGTGGGGGGCGGTGGTTCGGTCGAGTCGGACGTGGCGTTCGTCGGTTGGATCAACACAGTCTTGCTGTACAAGTATTTTTGGAATGCTTTCAGGGCTAGGAATATCGCTAGCAACTCTAGTTGGTCGATATGCAGTTTCTTTTGTTTGATTGTCCAGAGCCCTTATACTGTGTAGTGAAGGAGGTGGGCTCCCCAGCCTGTCAGTGATGCGTCCGCAGTTAGTACTAGTTGTGGAACCGGCTCTTGGAACAGTCGCCCCTTGGAAAGGTTTTGTGGGTTCCACCACTGCAGAGAGTTGTGAGCGCGACTGTCTACCAACACTAGGTCTTTCAGTTGTCCTTGAGCGTGGTTCCACTGCCGTGCTAGGCATTCTTGCAATGGACGCATTTGAAGTCTGGCATGGGGGACAATGAATATGCAGGAGGCCATCTTGCCTATAAGCTGCATGAAGACTCGAGCTGGAAAAGAGCGTGTGGCAGAAATTTGCGAATGAGCATCTGCATGCTGGCTATCCTCGCTGAGTTTGGGTAAGCCTTTGCCACTGAGGTATCTATAGTAGCTCCCAGATATTTTTGTGTGTGGGACGGTTGTAGATGCGATTTTGGGTAGTTTATGGAAAACCCTAGGCTGTGTAGCAGCTGAAGTGTTGGTACGATTTTGCTTGTATCAGCCAATCGTCTAGGTACGGGAACACATGGATGTGTTGCCTCCTGAGATGTGCAGCTACTATCGCTAAGCATTTTGTAAACACTCTTGGAGCCGTGGTCACACTAAGGGGAGAACCTTGAATTGGTAGTGTTGACCTTCTATTGTAAACCTGAGATATTTTCTGTGAGCTGGATGGATGGGTATGTGAAAATACACGTCCTTGAGGTCCAATGTTGCTAGGAAGTCTCCTTGCTGTAGCAACGGGAGCACTTGTTGTAGTGTGATCATATGGAAGTGTTCCGACAGTATGTATTGATTTAGGGGTCTGACGTCCAATATTGGTCTGAGTGAACCGTCCTTCTTGGGAATAAGGAAGTATAGGGAGTATACTCCTGTCCCTTGGTGTTGGAAAGGGACTAGCTCTATGGCCCCCTTTTCCAGCATGCATTTCACTTTTTGTTGTAGCAGGGTGATGTGTTCTTTGGACCTAGGACGGTGTCTGGGTGGTATGTTTGGTGGGGTAGAGGTGAGTTCTAGGCAATAACCATACTGGATAATTTGTCTCACCCACCTGTCCGTGGTAATTGCGCTCCAGACAGGTAGGAATTGTTGGAGTCTGCCTCCGACCGGTGCTAGGTGGTCTGGAGGTAGCGCGATGAAGTCTCTGTTTTGTGGCAGTGGAGGCTCTGGTGTATTGCCTCCACGTCCTCTCCCCTTGCTATTGTTGCCCCTATAACCTCCTCTGTTCGAGTTCTTCTTAAAGGAACCTTGGGTGTTGCCCTTGTATGTAGATGAGGTTTGTGAAGTATTGCCTCGTGGAGCTGCTTTGTATGAGGGGCGTCAAAAGGAACCTCTGTGTTGCTGAAATTGCAATGCACCCATTGATTTTGCAGTTTGTGTCTTTCTTCATTTTGTGTAAAATGGTGTCGACTGCAGGGCCAAAAAGGAAGTCTTGATTGACTGGTTAGTTAAGAATGGTGGACTGCACCTCGTTCTTAAAGCCCGAAATACGCAGCCATGAATGTCGTCGTAGTAAAACGCTAGTGTTAATAGACCTGGCTGCAGTGTCGGCTGCGTCAAGCGCACATTTGATGGAGGAGTTTGTAATAAATTTTCCCTCCTGTATGAGGTCATTAGCTTGGGCTTTAAAAGGCTCAGGTAGGTGTTGCATTAAGCTTTCAAGCTGGTCATAGTGTGTTCTGTCGTAAACGAGCTAGCATGGCTTGTGTATTCGCAATTCTCCATGAATTGGAGGCCTGCGATGCTACCCTTTTACCCGAGGCTCTAGTATTTTGGAATCTTTAACAGGAGGAGGAGCCTCCCCTGTTGGCTGTGAGTTGGCCCTTTTGCGTGCATTAGCCACTACCAGTGAGTCTAATGGTAACTGACCTCTTATATAGGTAGGGTCTGTAGGGGCTGCTCTATATTTCTTTTCAATCCTGGGATTGATTACGCGTGCCCTGGCTGTATCTTTAAATATAACAGGCGCGTGTTTTAATACCCCCTTTAGCATAGGAAGTGTTCTGACGTTTTTCTCCGAAGTAGGGAAAGTGTCAAATAAGAAGACTTCGTCTATAGGGTCATTGGTGCATGTCTACGTTGTGGTACTGCGCTGCCCTGTCTATTAGCTGGTTGAAGACAATGGTGTCGTCAATAGGTGACAGCTTTGTTGGGTATGAGGAGACGACAGGGATGGGATGCGTGTCATATGGGTCAGTTGGATCTCCCCATGGTTTATTTTGGGGGTTAGGATTCTCTGGATAGTCAATCATGCTGAAGATCTTCCCATGTCACCCTCATTGTCCCCATAGTGAGATGGAGAGTAAGGAGCAAAAGGCATAGTAGGCATAGTGGGATAGAAAGGAATGAAGGGTCTAGAGGGAGAAGTCCCAAAGTCCTTCTTATTTAGAGGAATGGGGGAATGAGAGTCCGTGTCCAGTGGTCTCTTCTTCCTGTGTAGGATTGTGACTCTACTAGTCTCAGGATTAATATATATTTTAGCCTGGCCGTCTGATGGATCTGGATGGAAGAGTTCTTCTTCCACTGTCCGTGGCTGTGTCTTTGATTTCTTCGGCTTAGTCTGTTTTGGATCGACTATTGCCTATGGGCCGATACCCCCTTCTGTTTCGACGACTTTCTGTGACTTATTGCTTTTTCTCGGCTCGGACCCTTTGTTCGGGTCGACGAGTGATTTCGGTTCGACACGCTTTTTGTGCTCGACAGGTTTTTTCGGTTGACTGTCCTTTGTCGAGTCGATGGCTTTTTTCGGATCGACCGGTCTTTTTGGAGCACTTGTCTTTGGTTCGATAGCCTTCTCCGGCTGGATCACCGGCTTCGATACGGCACCCTTTACGTCGGCGACCTTCTTTGGTTCGGCGACCTTCGGCAAGCGGGCTTTTTTGGCTCGACTGCCTTCGGCTCGGTGGCCTTCTTCGGCTCGACGGCCTTTTTAGGTTTGGCGCCTTTTGGCTCGACGGCCTTCTTTGGTTCGGCGCTCTTTGGGTCGACTGCCTTCTTCGGGTTGACGCCTTTAGGCTGTACGGCCTTTTTTGGTTCGACGCCCTTCGGGTCGACGACCTTCTTGGGTTCTAGAACCTTCTTTGGGATCACGTTACTTGGCCCTGGGGTCTCTGAAGGCTTAGTTTTTGGTTTCAGAGCAGAGCCGGACGGCGGGCCTGGCAAATGTTTCTTCGGATCTTGGCTAAGGCCTTTTGGCGATGCCTCGACCCGAGCCTTCGGTAACTGGGTAATCGGTGTCGGTGGCAGTGTACTCACGATTTGCCCCGGTGGGATCTCGTCTGAGTCAGCGTAGTCCTCGACGGTGACGATCTCTAGGTCCGAATCTTCAGCTTCTGCAAGTTTCTTGGTCATCATCGAAGATGTTGTCTGGTTCCGGTGCCTGTCGCTGCATCTCTTGCCTAGCAGCCCGTCGAATCCGGATGGTTTTCTTCGAACGGAATAGGGCACAGGCTGGGCAGGTTTCTTCCTTATGGTCTGGTGATAGGCACTTGTTGCATACTGAGTGTTTGACAGTATGCGGGAACTTGGAGTGGCATTGTGGGCACCTTTTGAACGGGCTCCTTTCCATCGACAGCTGGCCCACGTGGCGTCGAAAAGGCCCAAAGGCCCGCGTCGACGACCGGTTCGAGATGGAAAGTTCGATCGAGTCAATGAGTACCGAGCAAAAACAATACCGTCGAAGTCGAAGGCCTTTTGGCCTTTAGAAAAGTTTTGTTCCGATTCCGAAGTTGGAGTATAGGAATAACATCCGAACCCAATGGCGGTAAAAAACAATCTGAGGATGGAGAAGATGTCCATGCGCACTGTAGTCCAGGGGAGGAGTCACCTATCTCGTGATACTTCTAAGACTCTTCCAGGACAACAAGGTGCAATCATCCGGGCCCAACACTAGGCGGCGATCTATGCACAGATATGAATTCAGCAGCCCACATGCCTCGAACATAGATTTCAGTACTGGCACTTGTTTTGGTTTCTCTTATATTGGCTCAGCCTTACTGAGTTGATTCAAGGCCCTTGGTTGTTCCTGGATCTTAAAAGGGTGAGCACACAGAATAAATGTCCCTAGATGAGGTGTTTCGAATTTGTGATAAGTTTGAGTCAGCCCAAGCTAGCAGCCTGAGCCTTTATATATTTAAAGAGAGGGATGGACTCCGACTCGGCAAGATCTCTAGGAATAAAAATCGACAAAAATCTCAACATGTAGGTACACATCAGAACAGCCACCTGAGGAGCAAACTTTCATATGGAAATTATTAGAAAACTAAAACTCTTCCTTCCGGTTGATTACCTAAAACAGCAGTCCAAGCCCAGGGATCCCATATTAGATTATGGGAATACAACCTTATGTGGTCTGCTGAGATCCAGACTGGCACCACTAAACGCCTCTCACAACGCGGCTGCAAGACTTGTCACCGGCTCCAAAAAGAACTACCACATCACCCCTGATCTGAGAGTACTGAAACGGCTCCTTTTGAGTCAAGATCACAGCTAAAAATCGCCTGTATGACACACAAAGCCTTGCACTTCAATACACCAAGATATCTAGCCGATAAACTGGAACTATCAGGCGGTAGCAGAAGTTCGAGAAGCACCAGCACCCTACCATTGAAACCGCGAAAATTCTGGGGGGAAAAAACATACAGCTGTACTTTCTCTGGCCTAGCACCTAGAATTCCCTGCACTCGGAAATTAGAATGAACCCTTCTAGCACCTCCTTCAAAAATGAAGCCCAACTGCTTTTAATGAAGAAATTCCTACCCAACCACAGCACTTAACTTGCTCTCAAACAGAACTTACACCTGATTTTAAAGACCAATGACTATCACACTTGAGTACCCATGGACCCACTACTAATGTTTGACATCAAGTATGCTCTCCCTACTTTCTACTCTCATTTTGTACTTATTGTATTAAGCTTTCTATTTATGTACCTTTGTAAAGCGCTCTATAGATACTCCTTCCAGGGTCTAATCTGCGCTATATAAAACCTTTCAAATAAATAAATGCTACTAGTGAGCTTGCAGCATTGGTTGTGCCACCCACTTAAGTAGCCCTTTATACACTGGACTCAGGAAGCAGGTACAGACGCTCATATAATGAACCCTGCACATAAATCTACAGCTACAGTGCAGCCGCGCAGCGGGCATGGCGCCAGCGTGCCAAAAGTTCATGTCCAAGTCCCACCTGCAGCCTGCGCCAGCCACCATGCCTAGTTTATATCAGACATCAATCCCCGCCTAGGCTACACCTCTGAAGTATTGAAGAAATTCAATATTGATCATTATAAATCTGATCTGGGTAATTCTGGAATCAGTAGTAAATAAACTTCTCAGAAATTCTTGTAACCAAGCTTCTGCGGCACCCCTCCCAATCCGGCTTCGCACATGACAGTACGGAAACAGCGCTGCTTGAAATCCAAGTCAGAATTTCTTTTTACTAGATAAATTTGTCAGGGGCATTCAACACTGTGGTTCTACAATGCCTGGTTAGTTGGAGTAGCTGATGTCTTTCCTAACTGAAAGAGAATAGGCAGTTTGGACAAAGCCACACTTCTCCAATGTCAAACCACTTAAATGAGGAGTACCTCAGGACTCCTCTCATAGCCCAACATTATTTAATGGTATATTGCTCCCCTTGCCTCCATAGTAGAGCCCTTCGGCATTACTATCATCTCATATGTGGACGAAACTCCACTGATTATCCTACGAGGGCAATTCTGACACCAGCAAAGAGTCCTTCTTCAACTGCATGAGAGCAGTCTTAAGTTGGCTTAAGGAAACTAAACTTCAATGTAACCTAGATAAAATAGACATTATATCACTAGACTCAAACCCCTATCAGGGCTGGTCCAGCGCTAGGCCAAGGGCCAGACATACTCATCCTTCGCAGGCAGCAAGAAATCTGAGAGTAATCTTGAACAACCATCTATCGTTCAAACCCCAGAACCATTGGGTGGCCGGACGCTGCATATGGATCTTAAGGGCCTTCAAAAAATCACTACCTCTCCTTCCTTTGGAGGAATGAAAAACGGTATTTCGAGCCAGTATTCTATCCAGACTAGATTATGAGAACGACTTGTACTTGGGATTACCCGCCTATCTGATTCGCTGTCTACAGACAATCCAAAACACAGCAATTCGCTTGCTTTTTAATCTCCAAATAGGCACTTCTATTTCACCTTTTCTTGCCAACCTGCACTGGCTTCCAGTCAGTTAAAGGATCACCTTCAAAGCCCTCACTCTAGTTCTGTATAATTCTGGTCCCCCCTACCTTAATAAAATAATTGAAGAGTACCAACCTTGCAGAAGCTTAAGATACAGTAAGGCTCACCTGATATCCACTTCCTGTTAAAATAAAACTGGACCAGACTGGGCTTCTTTTCTCGATAGCACAGCCAAAATCTGGAATTGCCTCCCAACACAGCTTAGAAGTACAGAATCAGAAACTGCCTTCTACAAATCGATTAAGAACTATCTCTTTAGTCAGTATTGCCCTTGCCCATCCTCCCCCCTCATCTACCTGTTGCAGCATCGGGGCACTATTTCAGGGTAGCTAGCACAATATGGAAAATGCTACTTACCAAGTATGCATCTGTTCTTGGCATGTAGAGCTATAGATTCACATGCTTTGCATAGTCTGCCATCTAGTGTTGGGTCCGGATGTTTGCACTTTGTTTTTCTTCGAAGAAGTGTTTTCCAGTTACGAAGTAGGGGACTCCTCCTTTCGATGTTAGTGCCCATGGGCATCAACTCCATTGTTAGTTTGTTTTCCTGCAGAGGGTGATAATGGAGTTAGTAAGAGTAGTAGAATAAAGATGTCCATGTGTATGTATCTAAGTAAGATATCACTGCAACAGGTATAGGTACCCGGGGAGGCAAGTTGGGAGTACTTGAATCTACAGCTCCACATGCCAAGAACAGAGGAATACTGGGTAAGTACCATTTTCCGTTCGAGGCTTATGAGCTGTAAATCACATCCTTTGCATAGACTATATAGCAGTATTCTCCCAAAGTGGTGGTTAACATGTAGCCGTTGCAGTGGCTTGAGATAGTGTATGTAAAACTGCTTGGCCCACACTAGCTTACTGTCTTGCTAACACATCTAGACAATAGTGTTTTGTGAATGTGTGAGATGTAGACCATGTTTCAGCTTTGCAGATGTCATCTATGAGGATATTTCCTAAGAAAGCCATAGAAAACCCTAGTTTGCGGGTGGAGTGCACTTTAGGGGGAATTGTCAATGTTAGTTTTGCTTTTGCATAACATGTCTGAATGCATTTGAATGCATTTGACCGTGATGCAATACCTGATTTTGATATGGGATTGCCTTTATGAGGTGGAGCAAAAGCCACAAAGAGTGGTTTCCTCTTACGGAAAGGTTTTGTCCTTTCTTTGTAATAGACTAATGCTCTTTTAACGTCTAAGGTGTGTAGAGCACGTTCTGCCACAGAATCTGGTTGAGGGAAAAACACAGGCAACTCAACAGATTGGTTGATATGAAAGGCGGAAATCACCTTGGGTAGAAATTTAAGGTTAGTCCAAAGAACCACTTTGTTTTGGTGTACTTTTAAAAATGGTTCCTCTATGGTTAGTGCCTGAAGCTCACCCTACTCTCCTCAGTGATGTGATAGCTATGAAAAAAAGCTACCTTCCAAGTGAGAAATTGCAGCTCACATCTGTGAAATGGCTCAAAGGGTGGACCCATCAGTCTGGTGAGAACAATATTGAGATTCCACACTGGAGCAGGTGGAAGTCTTGGGGGAATGACTCTTAAGTCCTTCCTTAATGACAGGCCCTGTGAAGAGAGACGGATGTCGTCTATTTTGAAGGTATGCAGCTATTGCAGCAAGATGTGAGCGTATGGATGTGCACTCTAAATTTGAATGCTTTAGATGCAGTAAATAGGATATGTTTTGAACTGAAGCATCAAGCAAGTTGATTTGATTGTTATTACAATAAATCACAAATCACTTTCACTTTCCTGCATAGCAAGCCCTTGTGGTAGGACGTCTAGCCTCTTTGATAATGTTCATGCAGTCTGGCGCAATATTGAGGTAGCCAAACTCTGGGACTGCAGGTGCCAGATCGCAAGGTTGAGATAACTGGGATCTGGATGTCTTATTTCTACATGGCTCTGCGTGAGAAGATTGGGTGTAAGATGTAGTTTTTGGTGAGGAACTACTGAGAGCTCCAACAGGGTTGATGGGCCTATGTGGGAGCAACTAGGATTAGTGTCAGGGATGCCTGTGAGCTTTCGTACCACTAATGGAATGAGTGAGAGCCGGAAAATCGTAGGGAAATATCCTGGCCAATTCATCCATAGTGCATTGTCTCTGGACAATGGGTGTGGATACGTGGATGCGAAGCTTGGGCTTTTTGCACTCAGATGTGTGGAGAACAAATCTATGTCTAGGAAGCCCCACACTTGAAAGAATGGGAGGAGAACCTGAGGGTGGAGTTCCAACTCGTGGATCTGTTGTCTTTGACAACTGAGCAGATCTGTTATTTGATGGTCTACTCCTGGAACGTGTTCTGCAAGGAGATACATTTTGTGACGTATGGCCCAACTTTAGATGGTCTGTGCTAGTTGCGACAGCTGGAGAGAATGTGCCCCCCCTGTTTCTGTAGGTAGTACATTGCTGTCATGTTGTCTGTACGTATCAGGACAGCTTTGCCTACTACATGAACTTGAAAGGCTTGGAGCGCTACTTTGAGCGCTAGAAAAATTGCTAGAAGCTCTAGATAATTTACCTGAAGCTGCTTTTGCTGCAGGCTCCACATGCCCTGAATTGTGTGAGTTTGGAGATGAGGTCCCCAACTAGTGACTGATGCGTCTGCTGTTAGCACTGTCTGTGGAACTGGGTCGATGAAGGGCTGTCCTTTGGAAAGGTTTTGTGGATTCCACCACTGCAGAGAGCGATGAGTGCGGCTGTCACCCAACACTAGATCTGATAACTGACCCCGAGACTGGTTCCACTGCTGTGCTAAGCATTCTTTGAAGGGAACGCGTTTGAAGTCTTCCTTAAGGGACTATTTTGTGTATTTAGAGTGGCTCACAAGTATGCATGTGTGTTGGAGGGTGGGAGATTGGAGTTGGACAGATTTACTGCGAATCCAAGATCGTGGAGCAGCTGCACTGTTTTGGGAGTGTGTTGTAGAAGCTTTGTTGCGAGCTGGCTTTTATGAGCCAGTTGTCTAAGTATAGGAAGACGTGAATGTGTTGTCTTTAATAATAATAATAATTCTGAATTTCTAAAGTGCCTGGTTACACTTGCCAGTGCGTCCCCGCGCTATCAAAGGCCTGAGCAGCACCCTGAGCAGATAGCAATAGTAAAGCCCTGCGTCGACAAAAATTAAGGCTTAGGGAACAGGAACGTTTTTAGCTCCTTCCGGAACGCCACCTCCGAGGGCTCCACACGGAGCCTGAGTGGGAGGGTGTTCCATCTCCGTGCGGCTAAGGAGCGGAAGGATCTCCCTCCCATTCTCGCCCTATTGATTCTAGGGACCGAGAGCAGGCCAGCACCCATAGAGCGCAGGAGCCGGGTAGGCTTGTACGGGACAAGCAGGTTGCGCAGGAAGCATGGACCCTTACCATGAACGATCCTGTGACTGACACAGAGTGCTTTGAACTCGATACGTTCCTTAATGGGGAGCCAATGCATTGTCTCCAAGGCCTTTTTTGAAGAGGCTCTCCTGGGCAGCTGCAACACCAGGCGCGCGGCTACGTTCTGGATATGCTGAAGTCTTAGGATGCAGCTCGCGTTAGCTCCCAGGTATGGGGCATTCCCATAGTCTAGCCTCGAAGTAACCAAGGCATGGACCAGGGCCCTTCTGGCTGACACTGGGAGATGGTAGAGTGTCCTTCTCAGACTGCGGAGAATTCCAAAACACGTCCCTGCAACGCGCAGTGTGTGATAATCAAAGGACATTTTGGAATCTATCCACATGCCTAAGTTCTTCACATGATCCTTGGGGACGGGTAATGGGCCCAAAGCCTGCGGCCACCAGGCAGAGGTCCACACTGAGGGGAACCTGCCAACGATGAGCACCTCGGTTTTGTCCCCGTTCAGTCTGAGACAGTTATTAGCCATCCAGCCTGCCAGATCTTGAAGGCAGGATGCAAATCTGCTGGCTGCGTGCTCAGCTGGCTGCGACAGAGCCACAACCAGCTGCGAGTCGTCGGCATATGTCACCACCTCTATCCCATACTGCTCAGTAATAGCAGCCACCGGCGCTACGTACAGATTGAACAGGGTGGGGCTAAGACTGAAGCCCTGGGGAACTCCTTGCTTTAGGTCAAAAACCTCTGACCTATATACACCCTGTTCCACATAGAAGATGCGGTCATGGAGGAAAGATTCCAACCATGACCAGGCCCTCCCAATCACTCCACTTCTCCTCAGACACTGTAGCAAGGTGTGATGAGCTACCGATCGGGTTTTCCTAATCAAGGTAGAATAACCCCTGAGGCTGTCTTTGTACGCCTTACCCGCCTCCAGAAGGTAGCCCTTTCTCCAGGCTCTTTCCATACGTTTGCAAGCTGTCTTGGTTGCTTTCAATTCAGCATTAAACCAGGCAGCCGATTTAGTGCGGCGCACCAGGCCATTACTCGACCAGGGGGCAGTCTGATCTAGGGCCGTCTTAATGCGTTTGTCCAGGGCAGCGCAAGCTTAGTCAATAGTGATGCCCAGCTCATCAGGGGGGCCCCCCTGTATTAGACTGGCACCAAAAGTGTCCGAAGAAAATTTAGACCATTTCCTCTGTTTCTTTTTAATGCCAATTCCTCTCTCCGGGTTACTACTGCGAGTAATGCCAGGCATTTGGTGAAAACCATGGGTGTGGTAGTGACTTCGAATGGGAGCACTTTGAATTGATAATGTTGGCCCACCATCACAAACCTGAGGTTTTTGCGGTGAGCGGGGTGTATTGGGATGTGGAAGTAAGCGTCCTTCAAGTCTCAGAGGTCTAGTATAGGCCTGAGAGAGCAGTCTTTCTTGGTAATTAATAAGTACAGGGAGTATTCACGTGCCCCTTGATATTGTAATGGGAATGGTCTATATGTCCTTTTTCTAACAGAGAGAGAACTTCTTGCTTGAAGAGGTGGAGAAGTTCTTGTAACATTGAGTGTGACCTTGGGGGAATGTTTGGGGGAGTGTCTAAGTTCCAGACAGGAACCACATTGGATAATTTGTAGAACCCATCTGTCTGATATGATTGTATTCCAGACGGGTAGAAATTGGGAGAAACGTCCCCCGACAGGAGTGGAATGATCGGGGGATAGCGGAAGGAAGTCACTGTTTGGTGTTTGCAGGGGAAGTGCATGTTGAGTTGCCTCTATCTCTTCCCTTACCTTAATTACCACTAAATCCACCTCGAACGTAATCTCTTGATGAGGGCGATTGATTATTGCCCTTGTAAGAGGAGGAGGGATTTTCTAGTGAAATGTTTTTGGAGCCACCCCTGTAAAAGGAGCGACGAAAGGATCTCCTATTGGAAGGTAATTGCAAAGCCCCCATGGACTGGGAGACCTCAGTGTATCTTCATTTTCTCTAAGGAGGTGTCCACTGTTGGGCCAAAGAGGTGTTCTTTATCGAATGGTTGGTGGAGAATAGAGACTTGGACCTCGGGTTTGAACGATTCTCAGCCAAGCACACCTGCGTAGCAGTACGCTGGTGTTAACTGTGCAGGCTGCTGTGTCTGCTGCATCTAACGCGTACCTAATAGGAGGTATTAGTGAATAATTTACCCTCCTGAATGAGGTCATTGGCCTTTGTTTTGTGCTCGTCGGGCAGAAACTGCACTACTTTTCTAACTCATTGTAATGAGCTCTATCGTAGCGAGCTAATAGAGCTAGTGCATTTGCAATTCGCCAATGATTGGCTGTTTGTGATGCTACTCTTTTGCCTGAGGCATTGTTTAATTTTGACTCCTTATCAGGAGGGGCCTCACCTGTGGTTTGTGAATTTGCTCTCTTGAGGACGTTGGAAACTACAAGGGAGTCTAATGGAAGTGGATGCTTAATGTATGTGGGGCCAGTAGGTGCTGGCTTGTACTTTTTCTCTACCCATGGCGTAATAATTCTATCCCGCATAGGGTCTTTAAAAATTTCGGACGCATGCTTAAGCATTCCCTTGAGCATAGGTAATGTCTGAGTAGAGGAACTTAAGGTGTTGAACAAGAAATCTTCCTCAAGAGCCTCCTTGTGTAATTCCACTACATGGTAATGAGCAGCCCGATTAAGTAGCTGTATATAGCCTATGTTGTCGTCGGGTGGTGAAGATTTGGAAGGGTATAGTTCCGGATCATTGTCAGGGTTTGGATCTGTGTTATAGTCCTCACATGGGTCACTAATGTCCTGTGGCTTATCTTCATCCCCATCATCTTGCTAGTGGTTGTGGAAAATGTGTGAGTGTGATAAGCAAATTTGGGTCAGTGGTTGAAGGAGGTGCAATATAAGGAGAAGGGTTAGTACCCACATTCTTGCACTTTTAATGAATGTGGTAGTCCTCCTGTAGGCCCTTTTTTCCTCTTTTCTGGTAGTTTAGCGTGAATATGGCCAGTGTCTGGATGGATGACCCGTTCTTTTTGTTTCGGATCCGTGTTTGCAGGCGGAACGTCGAAATGAGGCTCTTTTAATGGTAAAGTTGTTTTTTCTTTGGGCACCGTAGTTATAAGCGTCGAAAGTTTTGGCTTCCAAGCTTTCGAATCCAAAGATTTACTCTTCGGTAGTGAGGGCATGGCAACGACGATGTGCTTCGACTTGGATGCCGAAGGTTTCGGTTCGGCACTGGCATGAGGCCGACTTGATCCCGAGCCTGAAGGCTTTGCCTTGCGTTTCGGCGCCGGGCCCGAGGACAGGGCGTCAGAAACTTTCTCAATGCCAATCTTGACCAGAGGGCAGAGGAAGGACAGGAGCCTTTTTCTTTGGCAAGTGTTGGGGCAGGGGGGTATATGTACTCACGGTACGATAACCAGGTGTTACTTGCTCCTAGTCTTCCATGTTAGAGTCGGCCTCGAACACGGAGATGTGTTCCGTTTCGCCTCCTTGAGCGTTGAACTCTTCTCGATCGGAAACTTCACCGAAGATGTCCAGTGATGAGCCACTTTGTTGTTGCATTTCGTGTTGTCGAGCCCGAAGATCACGGAGCGTCTTCTTAGATCGAAATGATCGGCATGCGTCGCAGTCCTGTTCGTCGTATTCCGGGGATAGACACAAATTGCACACTCCGTGCAAATCGGTGCGCGGAAACTTAGCGAGACACCCGAGACAGAATTCGAATGGAGTCCGTTCCATCTACTACTACTAGCGAGCCGGACGCGGGTAGGCCCAACGGCCCTCCACAAGTTTTTCGATCGAAGACTGAGTCGAAACGATATGCGGAGAATGGAAAACACGATCTAGAAACAATACCGTTGAGGGTAGTGGATAGCGCTTCGAGGGGAACCCGAGAAACTGTGTCGAACTGGAGCGCTGCAATTCACATCCGAACCCGATGGCGGAAAAAAACAATCTTACAATGGTGTTGATGCCCATGCGCACTATCACCGAAAGGAGAAGTCATCTACCTCGTGACTGGGAAAGACTTCTTCGAAGAAAAACAAAGTGCAAACATCCGGACCCAACACTAGATGGCAGGCTATTCAAAGCATGTGATCTACAGCTCACATGCCTCGAAAAAAAAAATTTCAAACATGTCCCAGGCCGGCCATTGCAGCCTGTGTGCAGTTTTAAACTGCCATGTGGACCTGGCAAAAAACCTTTTGCAAGGTCCAAACCGTCCTTTTTAATACATATAAGTCACACCATAAGGGAGGACCTCAACAGCCGAGAGGACAGGGGTAGGGTGCAGTGTATTGAAAAAGTTGGAAATATACTTTTAAGTTTTACATGTCCTGCTAGTGGAAAACTCCCAAATTGGTTTCTCACTACCATAAGGCATATCTCTCCAATAATCTAACATGAGAGTTACCAAATGACATGGAATAAGCTATACTTTCAAATTGGGAGCAGGTAGACAGTTCATGTTTGGCGTCTTTGGAATTGTAATGAAAACCCCTCTTTAATGGTAAAGTCGGGTCTTTAATCACTATTCAAAAATTGCGACTTTAAGAAAGTTTGAATTTTCATGTCCTAATCATTTGGTACATGCAGTCTGATCCTGGGTCACACAACTGGGTGTAGCTGGCAGTTGGTCTTTGTGTATTGTTCCCTTTAAGTGAGACTAAGGAAAGATAGCGTGCACAGATTCAAGTGGATCCCCAAACGCTTACAGAGGTATAAGTAGATAATACCTCACTCTCTTTGTGGTCGTGTGGGTGAGCAGTAAGGCTTTATCAGAGGGTAGTGTTAAGAATTTATTGTACACACTCAGGCACGAAATAGCACACACTCAAAGACTGAACTCAGACCAATGGTTTGTATCAAAAATATTTCTTTAGTTGTATTCCATTTTTAGAACCAAGCAGGACTTGGTACAGGTAAGTAAACTGGTACTTTTTAAGACCGCTTGTTCAGAACAAGCAAGCTGGATGAAATGGACTTTGTTACAGGTTTGTAAAACATTTAAAAACAATAGGTATTTGTAATCACTTTGTGATTACTTTTCAGATTACTCTTTAGAGTACTTTTTAGATTACTTTTTCTACTCAATGTGATATGCCTAGATGTCACACTGGGACATTTCCTAGACAAAGGTAAGTATGATAGTTTTGCATTAGAACACAGTTGCTTAGGTTTTCGATACAAACTCAATTCCACACTTAAGGAACTTTTTTGGGGGGAAAGCAGTCAATGCAATCCCATGGAGAAAAATGAGATGATCGGTTTGCAGGTAAGCAATCCGTGTTTGGGGTTGAGTTTTTGGGTTTAGAACAAGTATCCCCGAGGGTCAAGGATGCACTCAAAAAGCACCCAAAGCGGCACTAGGGCGGCCAGGTATAGACTGCTGAGGCCAAATGTTAGCCTATGGGCATAGGGGGCAGTCCGTTGGTGGCTGCTCTCGGGCAAGCCACAGGGTTGAGGGAGCAAAGCTCCTAGGGTTAAGCTCAGGGCAAAGGGGGGTCCAAGTTAGCACACAAGGTACACCCACAGCGGAACAGGGGAAGCTGGATGCAGAGAGCTGATTAGGTGTCAGGTGCCCTGTTGTTTTCAATGGGAGTTTGGATTTTAGCTGCAGGCTCAATCAAGGAAGCCTTCCGAGGTGCCTTTTGAGGTCGGATTTCACCTAACCGGGCCACTCGTGGTTGAGGGTGGGGGGGTGTCTCTGTACAGAGGCTGCAGGAGACGTCTGGGAGTCCGGGAGGGGTCAACCCACGGTGGACTCTGACTCTGGAGCGCTGGGGGACCTCGCTGGGATTTGTGGGCCACTCGGACTAGGGCTGTAGGCAACGTGTGCAGTGGTGGTCCAGGCGACGGGTTTCTTTGTCTTCAGAAGGCTCAGAGTTTTTCTTCGGAGGATCTTTTGAACAGAGCTCATGTTCACAAGAGACCCGGTCCTTGTTGAAGGCAGTCAGTCCTCCGAGGGGTTCTGGACGTCGCTGGTTGCAGGACAAGGCAACTTTTGGAGCAGGATCTCTGGAAACCGGGCTGGGTCCAAGTCAGTTCTTCTTTGCATTCTAATCTTCTGGGTGTCTACTTTCGTCCTTCTATGTAGGTTGCGGGAACCTGCCACCTGTGTTCAGAGCTACCCCCTAAATACTGTATTTAGGGGTTGTTTTAAGAGTCTCGATGTCAGTAGTCAAAGGGCTACTGACCTTTCAGTGACCACACCCTTGGTGTGCTCACCGCTCATGGGGGTGTGGGCACAATCACTAACCATGATTAGAGAGTGCCTGCATATGCAAGATGGCGGGCACTGAAGAGTGGGCTTCACCTTCCCTCTCCCACTTGAGAGGTGGGATTGGTCGAGATGGGCACACCTTCCGGGCAAGTCCTTTGAAGCTCACTGCCACAGATGGCTCTTCCTGATCTGGGAAGAGGTGTGAACACCTTCGCCCAGGAAAGGCTTAGTTTCTGGGCTTAGGGGGCGAAGGCTGTGGAGTTCGTAATGACAAACTCCCAGACCAAATATACTCTTTTATGGCTTTACTGCACTGACAATGTCTAATAATGGACTTAGACATTGTAGGGGTACAGTGCTCATACAACTGTACCATAACTAGTTGTGAGTGCATTTTAAGGCACAGGACCACTAAGGGTGGCACAATATGTGCTGCAGCCCTCAGAGGACTTCCCTGGTCACAGTGCCCTTGGTACACATGGTACATTTTACAAGTGACTTACATGTGGCCAGAGGTGCTGCTTGGGGGTACAAAGGTATTGTTTTGGGGGAAGAACACAGGCCCTGGGAACCCGATTAGCAGGGACCCAGGGCACATCAAGTCAAAGTGCTTCTGACATTTGGTAAAAAGTGTGTGTGTGTGGGGGGGGGGGGGGGGGTTACTGCAACTGAAACCCACTTTCCTACAGGGTCACTCAGTGCTATCGAGCGGGAGAAACTGTCATCTACTGCACTTGCATAACACAAAGGCTCTACCTGAGCCCACTCACAAAGGGTTTGTCACTAGTCTATTGTGACCCCAGACAATCTGGGGCTTAAGCAGGAATTTCTAACCACCTCTGGAGGAGGTGGAAACCTCTGGACGTTTCTCCAACTTCAAAGTGGACATCAGGTATAAATATTGGACCTCAGCACCAAATCTTCAATGCACTTCTGGAGCAGTGGGTCCTAAAGAAGGACTGCTGTACTGCTTTATTGCACAAAGGACTGCCACTCTGCTGCCCTGCTTGCCGAGAATGAATATTGGACCTGCACCTTTTATCCCAGCCTGGAGTGACTCCAGTGGTCAGCCAGCTGGTCTCCACGGCTGAGCTACTGACAAAACAAGCTCCAAAGGCTCCCTACAACTGAACAGCTAACCTGCAACTGTACCTGCCCGAGCCCTCCTGGCCTCTGCCAGAGTGAACTCCTGACCCTCAAGTGGTGCCCCTCTGGTCCTGGACCATTTGTTTAACTCAGTTGAGCTCCCCTGTAGTTTTGGGGCTATTAGCGAAAGGGCCTATTGGTGCTGAAATCTTGCTAACAGGGCCCACGACCAACGTGAAGTTCTGGCTAGCCAGCTCCTCACGCTACAGCGGTGACTGCCAACGTGAAGCTCCAGCCCTGACCGAAACACCCAGCTGGCTCTTCGCGCTACTTCAACAGAAACCCACAGCACTCGCCCTGCTCCTCGTGGCCAGTTCCACCACAAACTGAACTCTTGCCGCTGGACTGAGAAGGTAATCTTTGAGCAAACTAACCTGGTCCCTGTCTCCGATTTGCGCTCCATCGCAGTTGGCCTTTACTTGTGACTTTCTTCAAGTCTCACAGAACCAGTTTGCCACTCATGGCGGTTTAGGCATTTGGCTCTATTTTCACTAAAATCTTTA
Source organism: Lissotriton vulgaris (assembly GCF_964263255.1). Taxonomy (NCBI): domain Eukaryota; kingdom Metazoa; phylum Chordata; class Amphibia; order Caudata; family Salamandridae; genus Lissotriton; species Lissotriton vulgaris. The sequence goes on from NC_141694.1 coordinate 1,712,570,777, forward strand.
AAAATTCATAACTCTGATTCTACTTATTGGATTTCTGTTATTATTGTGTCAAATTAGTTATTACATTTTGATCTGTTTTCCAAAATGGGAGTGGGATTTTTCTTGTGTTTTCACTTTATTACTGTTTGAAGTGTTGCATAAACACTTTGCACATTTCCTCCATGTTAAGCCTAACTGTGCTTTGCCAAGCTACTAGAGGGTTGAGCACAGGTTAATTTGGGGTTTGATTGTGACGTCACCCTGACAAGGTTTGTTGTTGCTGCGTAGGTTTCACCCCCATCAACCAGTAACTCAATTCCTTACAATGCAAATCCTTCTGCTTCCTCACTATTAGTCTTGCCTACATTATTCGGAAAGACCACAGGCCTTTTTCCAAATTCATAAACTCTTTTTGAATTTTCATGGGCTGAACTTTACGGACTCCATTTTTGAGACACCCATATGGACCTTCTTACTGGAGGGAGAGTTTATCTATGGAAAACGTTTATGCCAAGTCCCCATTGTGCATAATAACTTTTATTGAAATTATCAAATTATATTAAACAATGTGTCAAATGTACATGAGCAAGCAAAACCTGCAGTCCCAGACATTTCGCTCAGTATACATTAATAACATTATATATAATAGCTCTCGCATTGCGTCAGTACATTGCAATTCCCAGCAACTGACTTACTCTGTGGGTCCCCCTCGACAGCCCATCAGAAAGGGCAATTATTTGGGGATGTGAAAGTTTGGCCCTAGTAGATTACTTAAGCATCTGTAACTTTATCATCCCTGTGGGTAATCTTCATGTATTGCACTCATCAGCCAGCGCCAATTCTACCAAATCGTTTTTTCCAAATATTTGCATCAGGTGCTTGAGACACTACCCAGTGCATGACAATCCAACGTCTTGCCAGTACCATACCAACTTCTAGCAGAGTTTTCATTTTAAGATGCTTCAGTTGTAGCCCTATACCCACAAGTGCATTTTTAAAGACCCTTCCAGTTTCAGCCAAAAAATGTGAGACAGGACTTGTATCACTTCCTCCAGAAGCTCATAATCATATATATATATGTCATATGGAGAAGGACTGCAGTGGGTTGACCACATCTTTCACATGCAGCAGCCATAGAAGGGTCAATCCTTTATAGCCTTTTAGTTATCATTTTGGTTGTTTATAAGTAGTGAAACTATATAAGTTCAAAGCATGAGTTAAGGGATACCCGTTTACCTTAATCCCAACCTTTTTTCCAATCTGCAATTGTAAAATTCTTGTGGAAAGTCCCCACTCCAAAAGTCTCTAACTCGATCAGTCTTACCTCCCTGTCAGTCACTGGATCCAAATGCAGCTGTGTTATCAGTGGTTTACAGCTCAACAGTTCTACCACGTGCTGCATGACTACTTGTCCTTGTGGTTTGTCATCCAAATCATTCAGGCAATATGCACTAATCTAGCATGGTGCAGAAACTGTCTCGGTCTCAGGTCGAACAGTTCTTGAGCTTGTGTGAACGATACAAATCAATTGTTTAGAAATAAGTCACCTACATGTACGCATCCTCCCTCACGCTGTTTAATGTAGAATATGTCTTTATGCATACTGTAAAATGGCATTCCGCAAAAGGTGGTCAACTTATTATTATTTTATAGACCACACATCTGCCATCAACTGTATAAAATACAGGAAGTCCTTATGGACTCTCCACCCAATCATAAACACATCCAGGAAAGTATAGGGGTCATGCGTGCCCACCAATAGTGATTTCTCCCAGTAAGGGCACTCATCAAATCAGCTGTAATAGCGATACAGCGTACTACAAGAACAGGTCCGGCAATCCCAATCCGCCCACTAATCATGGGAATTTCAAGGTTTATAGTTTCACCCTGCTCCTTTTCCCAGCCTACAATAAGGTACATAATAACTTGTCTATGCGGGTATGTATAAAGGTTGGGTTTGGACACATCACATTTTGCAATCCACAAAGGTAGTGCAGCAAGAATACCATGTTAGCCAAGGAGATACATCCCATAATTGAGAGTGGTAATGTTTTCCAGAAATCCAGAGTGTGGTGCAGGACATCCAACAAACTTCCTACATTGTGATCATACTGTGCTGCTGGACATCTCGTTACCTAGATCAGCAAGTACTGAAATCATTCTTTCTCCTACTGTAACCCCAATCCGGTTCTGAGCACCGTGTTACCTCATCCTAGTCTACCAAGTGGGAACAATTTGGATTTAGTTCTGTTGGTATGCATCCCCGAAACCCGAGCAAAACCTTTCAGTTCCTCCAATAGAGGGGTACAGATCTCCTTGGGTGTCGCAGGTAGACCAATGTGTTGTTTCCATACAATTAAACTATATGGGATGTACCCGCAAGTTGAATGCCCTACAGTCCAAGCTCCCGGCTGAGTCGGCAGATCAGTAGTTCGACTGCAAGTGCAAACAAAACTAGGGACAGGGAACATCTCTACTGGGTTCCACTACCCTGCTACATGTATCAGGCGAAGTGCCCAGTGGACAGCCTAGCCACTGAATTCATGTACAATAGCTGCACCTATTTAATATAACGAAGACCAGAGTCCATAGAGCACAGGTCCTGCCAATATGTACTGCAATACAAAAGTGCTGAAGGCTCACTCCAGATCCAAGGCTGTTAACGCTAGGTCTTCCTCCAAGGAATAAAGTGTAACCATATATTAAGTTTTTAAGCAGTACTTAATCCCATAGTTTTGACATTGCTAACAGTAAATGACAAATGTTACTTTACGCCTAGCATGGTTACCCCCACTTCTTGCCTGGTGTCAGTGTGTTTTTGACTAGTTATGTTATGTTATGTTATATGCAGTTTTGTAGCGCGCTCAATTACTACAGGAGTATCCTGGCGCGAGGTAAGAAATGCTGGAGGCCAGAATATAAGAGAAAACAAAACTTAGAATGCAAGTTTAAACAGATGGATTTTAAGTGCTTTCTTTAAAAGAATATAATTTGGGTTGGACCGGAGGGTCAAAGGCAGAGAGTTCCAGGCAGTAGCAGCTTTGACAGCAATGGACTGGCCACCAAAACGGGAGCGCTGGAACCGTGGAACCGCCAGTAGGTATTGGGTGGTGGAGCGCAAGGGCCGATTGGGAAGATAGAAGGCAAAGCGTTTCCTCAGATATAGAGGGCCCCGACTGTAGATGGCTTTGTGAGCAAAGGTAAGTGTCTTGAAGATAATACGCTGCGAAACTGGAAGCCAGTGCAGGCTGCAGAAATGGTGCCGGACGCTAGTTCGCCTGGAGATGTTGAACAGGAGCCTGGCTGTCGCATTTTGGATTATCTGAAGACACTTAACCAGATAGGCCGGCGATCTAATCAACAGGGCATTGGCATAGTCAAGATGCGAGAGAATCAGTGCTCTAGCCACTGTTTCTCTCGCTGCTTTGGGAAGAAGAGGAAAGAAATTCCATAGAGCCTTGAGAGTGCCGAAGCAGCCACATGTCAGTTTCTTAATGTGGGCCTCAAATTGTAAATCTTCCCCAAACCATACCCCCAGATTTTTGGCTGGGATGTTCACAGAGCTAGGAAATGGAAAGCCAGCCAGCCATAGCGCTTCTCTGAAAAGTGGTGGAAACTGCCCGTAGAGAAGGATTTCAGTTTTGTCCTCATTACATTTCAACTGGGTAGAAGCCAACCAATTAAAAATAGAGGAAAGGCAAGTCTGAATCATACCATTGTCCAAGTCCGTGCCAGGCCAAGTGAACAGCAGCTGTGTGTCGTCAACGTAGGCTATTATTTTAGCACCCAGTTGTTCGGCCAAAATAATCAGGGGGGTCAGATATATATTAAATAACAGCGGACTCCGAGTTGACCCCTGGGGCACCCCAGTGGAAAGAGGTTTGGCTGAAGATGAAAAAGGAGGTAGCCAGACCTGCTGAGACTGAGATGAAAGGAAAGAAGTTAGCCACTCAAGAGCTGAGCCAGTGACACCAATGGCTGACAGACGAGACAGTAGAAGCTGATGGGGCACTGTATCGAACGCGGCAAAGAGGTCCAACAATATTAGAGCCACTCTGCTGCCTGTGTCCAAACCGTCCCTGATAGCCTCAAATTTCAATCAGAGCCGATTCCGTGCTGTGAGCAGCACGGAATCCGGACTGGGCAGGGTGGAGGGCATGAGATGTTTCTACAAATGTGTTTAATTGCCGGAAGGCCATTTTTTCGCAGACCTTAGCCATCGCTGGTAGAAGCGAAATCGGCCGATAATTAGCTGGTACCGCTAGATCAAGACCAACCTTTTTTAGCAATGGCAGGAGTTTAGCCTGCTTCCAGATATCCGGAACAGTAGCTGATCTGAAGGAGAGGCTAATGATGTGAGTGATCTCCTGACTTACCGCCTCCACCACCACACCAAGAACCCGCGCTGCACAGGGGTCGATAGGTGAGCCAGATTTCAGGGATTTTAAGACAGCTAATGTATCGACTTCAGATGGCGGAGAAAACTCCTCAAAGGAAAAAGTACCGGAAGATGGTAGAGAGGAGAGCCCAGGGGCTGAGAAGCTCAGACTAAGACTGTTAGTCCAAAGACTGGCCTGAATCCCCGCTATCTTTTGATCAAAAAACGAGGACAACCCCTCACACCAGGATGCGGAGGATGGCACTATAGGTTGCTCGGCGCAAGGGGAAAGAAAGCTATTAACAATGGAAAAAATGTCCCTGCTGTTATTGTTAACCTTGGTGATCCTATCCGCAAAGTATTCACTCTTAGCTGTTCTAATACAAGCGTAGTACTCCCCCTGAGCAGCCCGCAGGGCCTCCTTAGCAATAGGGCAGTAGGTGAATCGCCAGCGCCTTTCAAGTCTTTTTACAGGCGAGCTTGAGCTCTCGCAGGGATGGCTAGAACCAGGGTTTGGAGGGAGTGGATCAGGTTTTTGGTCTGGCATTGCCCTTGGAAGAAGATTTCACTCCCGCAGAGATCCAGGAGTTGAAAGTCCGCACAGCATTGGTCAGCTCATTGCCAAGCACTGGGCGACTATTACGCAGGGTGGCAGAGAAGGTGGACAAATTATTCTTCTGTGGACATATAGTAATCTTAGCGTTGGAGGAAGTTTTATCGGACGGCCAGGAAAATCTGATCAGCCTGTGGTCTGACCACGTGAGAATTTCAGGAACAGATACAGATAGAGGAAAATTCGAGCAAACCAGATCAAGCGTGTGACCTCCAGAGTGAGTTGGGAGTGTTACCCATTGGCTAAGTTGAGCAAGGCTAAGAGATTCCAGCAGATTTTTGGAGTCTAGTAGCTCAACCACCTCTGTATGAATGTTAAAATCGCCCAAGAGGAGAAATCTTGGAACCCTCAGGTTAGATAGAGGTGAGGATAGATCAGTGTGCCACCAAGTGTAAAATGGGATGAGAGGATGAGAGAAAAATTAAGGACTTCCCCATCTCCTAACTCATCGGGGGAATCAGTGTGCAAAACCCAGGTGTCTTTAACAACCGCCAGCCCCCCACCCCACCCCCCCCCCCCTCTTCCCCGTGCTGGATCCCTCCTAATTATTTTAAACCCTCTGGGGATAGCGAGCTCAATGTCGGGGGCGCTGGAGGCATTAAGCCAGGTTTCTGTTATGAACAGAATATTCAGGTGACCGGCAGACAGCAGTTCAAAAATGTCAGCGGCATGTCTACTCATGGACCGAGCATTAATAAGAGCTGTTGCGATTACTTGTGAATGACTCGTGATGTGAGTGGGAGCCATCAAAGTTTGAGCACAGCTGAAACTAGTCTGACTGGGATCCTGCTAATCAGGACTCCAGTCACTTTCCTTTCTCCCTAAGTTGACCATGGTAAGCACTTCTGTACATCCACAATTGGCTACTGGTGTACCCTTGTAAGTCCCTACTATTATTATTAAGGGAGGCTTATAAAGCGCTTGGTTACGCTAGGAAGCTTGTCCCAGCGCTACAACTGAAAAACTCAGAGCAGTAGTGAGGAGTGAGCCCAATTATCTTGAAAATAGGTGTGTTTTTAAGTTCTTCCGGAAGCTGGATTCCGATGGGTCTAGGCGGGGATTAAGAGGCAGGGCAGGGCAGCACTTCGCTGCTAAATGGCGAAAAGAGCGTCCACCCATGCGGGCCCTTCTGACCCTAGGGACCTTAAGTAGACCTCCGTGTGAGGAGCGCAGAGCGCGTGATGGTACATACTTGGTAACTAGGTTCTGAAGTGGTGTTGGCGCTTTCCTAGCAAGAATACGGTGACAGGTACAGAGGGCTTTAAATTCCACTCTGCTTCTCACTGGCAACCAGTGGAGAGTCTAAAGGGCAGCTTTAGAATCCGATCTTTTTGGGGTTTTTAGGATGAGGTGGGCTGCCGCATTCTGTAATACCTGGAGGCGGTTTATTGCCTTGCAGGTGGCTCCCAAGTACAGTAGGTTGCCATAGTCTAGGCACGATGTCACAAGGGCATGTACCATCGTTCTCCGGCCGGACATAGGAAGGAGAACAAGGACCTTCCGTAGGATTTTTAAAACGCTGAAACAGACACCCGCCACTCGGTCTATTTGGGGTACTGAGGTACCCAGGGCATAGTTACACCAGGGTTCTCCCATGGGCTGCAGCATGTATTGTGACACCCATGGGAGTCCATGTAAACTGTGACTACTCCTGCTTGCAGGGTTTGACTCTGTGCCACTGGGAGACCTGCCAGACCTTGGGCTACGTTGGGAACGGGAGGGATTCAGTTATCTCAGAATACAGGTGGCCCGACGGACTCACAGCTGCTGGTCCGGAATATGGATCGGACACTCAAGTCCCTATAGGAAATGGTGTCCTTTTGTAATTCTTTGCCACTTTCTTTGATGGCGCTATAAGTCCTCCAGAATTCACTGTGTCCTCTTCCCCACGAGTCTTTTGCACTCTTAACATGCTGCTTACGTCCCTGCTCTGGGTGGGTCGGCGCAGCAGGATAGCGCTCCACACTGTCGTTCGCAGCTACGAGGAGGGAGTCCTGGAAGCGCCACGCTTCGACTTATATTATTATGCGGTGCAACTACAGCCCGGTGGTTCACAGACGCAGATAACTGGGAGACGCGCCTCTTGGCAGGCAGGGCGGACATCCAGGAGTTACAGGTCGCACTGATGCAGGGGAGCGGAGCGGACAAAACTCTTCCTTATGTTATGCGTACCACAGCAGACATCTGGCAGCAGTTTGTTGAGAGGGTCTTGCGGAGGGCGCCCTTCCATAGGGAGCTACCGGTCTGGATACTGGCCCCTTTCGTTGCCATGGAGAAACACATGTCCTTCCACTCTTGGCGGGAAGGGGGATGCAGGGTTCTAGCTGTTCTCTACCCCAACGAGTCCTTCCTGACTTATGAGCAGGTGGAGGAGGCCTTTGGCCTTGGGAGAGGGCAATACCTACACTATCCGGGACTGCAGGATGTTGTGAAGGTTACTGCAGCTGCTACAGGCGCCCGGGAGGAGGGCGGGCGATATGAATGTCAGCAGCCCTACATGCCAAGAACAGATGCATACTGGTAAGTAGCATATTCGGTTCGAGGCATGTGGGCTGCTGAATTCATATCTGTGCATAGAATACATAGCAGTCCCTCCATTAGCGGCGGCCGCCCGTGCCAGCTGCAGCAGTCTGGAAAAGTGTCTTGAGAACAGCCTGCCCTACAGCTGCCTGCTGTTTGGAGTGCACATCAACACAGTAATGCTTAGTAAATGTGTGTGTGGTAGACCATGTGGCTGCTCTACATATGTCCTCTAAAGGAATGTTTCCAAGGAATGCCATAGAGGCCCCCAACTTTCTGGTGGAGTGGGCTCTTGGTGGAATGGTAAGAGTGCGTTTTGCTTTTGCATAGCAGATCTGGATACATTTAACGATCCACCTAGCAATACCAGCCTTGGAAATAGGGTTACCTTTGTGGCGTGGCGCAAAGGCGACAAAGAGTTGCTTAGTTTTCCCACAATCCTTGGTCCTATCAATGTAATACATTAGGGCCCGTTTAACGTCAAGGGTGTGGAGCATCCGCTCCGCCAGTGACTCAGGATTTTGAAAGAAAACAGGTAATTCGATTGTTTGGTTGATGTGGAACTGAGACACAACCTTGGGTAGAAACTTAGGGTTAGTGCGGAGCACCACCCTGTTGGAATGAATTTGGGTAAATGGCTCTTGGATCGTGAGGGCTTGCAATTCACTAACCCTCCGTAGCAATGTAATTGCTATGAGGAAAGCCACTTTCCATGTCAAGAACTGAATCTCGCAGGAATGCAGTGGGTCAAAGGGAGGACCCATCAGCCTGGTAAGGACCACATTGAGGTTCCACTCAGGAGCTGGTGGAGTCCGTGGCGGAATGACTAGTTTGAGGCCTTCCAAAAAAGCCTTGATGGCAGGCACCCTGAAGATGGAGAGGTGCTGCCTATTTTGGAGATAAGCGGCCATCGCAGATAGATGTATGCGAATGGAAGCATAGGCCAGATTACATTTGTACAGATGGAAAAGGTAACAGATGATGTTCTGAATAGAAGCATCCAGCGGGTTAATGTTGTGGTCCGCACAATAAATGACAAACCGCTTCCATTTTGCCGCATAGCAGGCTCTAGTAGTGGGCTTCCTAGCCTCCCGAATGATGTCCATACAGTTGGGAGGTAAGTGCAGGTAGCCAATCTCTAGGACTTCAGGAGCCAGTTCGCCAGGTTGAGCTGTTGCGGATCTGGGTGCTGAATGTCGCCATGGCTCTGCCTCAGAAGGCTGGGTGTGAGATGTAGCCTCTGATGCGGTACCACGGATAGTTCTAGAAACGTGGTGTACCATGGTTGGCGAGCCCACGTTGGAGCAACCAGGATGAGAGTCATCGAGTGCTGCCTGAGCTTGCGTGCCACCAGCGGTATCAGAGGTGCTGGGGGAAAAGCGTACGCAAATTTGCCTGACGAGTTCATCCATATCGCATTGCCCTGCGACTGCGGGTGTGGGAACCTGGCGGCGAAGCTTCAGCATTTTGCGTTCTCCTTTGTGGTGAACAGGTCTATCTCTGGATGACCCCACCTTTGGAAGTACGGTTGGAGTACTGATGGATGTATCTCCCACTCGTGCATCTGGTGGCTGTGCCTGCTGAGCAGGTCCGCCATCTGATTGTCCTTGCCCGGGAGATGCTCTGCCATGAGGAAGATGTTCCTCTGAATGGCCCACTTCCACATGCTGTGAGCCAGATGAGACAGCTGCGGAGAGTGTGTTCCTCCCTGCTTTTGAATGTAGTACATTGCTGTCATGTTGTCCGTCCGGATCAACACGACCTTGTTGCACAGATGTACTTTGAATGCTTTCAGTGCCATGAAGATTGCCAACAGTTCCAGAACATTGATGTGCATCCTCCCTTGTTGTTGCGTCCATAGTCCCTGCACCGTGTATTGGAGTACATGCGCTCCCCATCCCTGGAGAGAAGCGTCCATTGTCAGGATAATCTGTGGCACAGGCTCCTGGAACAGTCGGCCCTTGCAAAGGTTTCGTGGATTCCACCAATGCAGAGAGTTGTATGCCCGACCGCTCACCAACACTAGGTCTTTCAACTGGTTGTGAGCCTGAGTCCACTGACACGCTAAGCACTCCTGAAGCGGACGCATATGTAGTCTCGCGTGCGGGACAATGGAGATGCAGGAGGCCATCATGCCTATCAACTCCATGAACACTCTTGCTGGAAGCGAGTGTTGAGGTCTGAACTTTTGGATCAGCGATTGAATGCTGCTGACTCTCACTGAATTCGGCTGTGCTGTGGCCGCCAGAGTGTCTATGGTCGCACCCAGATACTGCCGTATGTGGGCGGGCTGGAGGTGGGATTTTGGGTAATTCAGTGAGAATCCCAGATCGTGCAGGAGGTGAATGGTGTTGGACACGTGGGCGGCACACTGCTGGGCTGACTTCGCTTGGATGAGCCAGTCGTCCAGATAGGGGTAGACGTGGATGTTTTGTCTCCTTAGATGTGCCGCCACCGTCGCCAGGCACTTTGTGAACACCCTGGGTGCCGTGGTGACACCGAAAGGCAAAACCCTTATTGGTAGTGCTGGTTTTGGATGGTGAATCTGAGGTATTTTCTGTGTGCAGGATGTTGTGGAATGTGAAAGTACGCATCCTTCAGGTCTAGAGTTGCGAGAAAGTCCCCCCGTTGGAGCAGCGGGAGCACTTGCTGCAGTGTTAGCATGTGGAAGTGCTCCGATAGGATGTAGAAGTTGAGGGGCCTGAGATCCAGGATGGGCCTGAGGGACCAGTCTTTCTTTGAAATCAGGAAGTACAGGGAGTAAACTCCTGTGCCTCTTCCCTGCATAGGCACGAGCTCTATTGCCCCTTTTTGCAGCATGACGTTGACCTCCTGCTGCAATAAGTGCAAGTGCTCGTCCGACATAGGACGGTGCCTTGGGGGTATGTTGGGTGACAATAACCAAATTGGCTAAGCTGTCTGACCCACCTGTCCGTGGTGATGGACTTCCACATGGGCAGGAACTGCTGGAGTCTCCCCCCGACCGGTGTTGCGTGGTCGGGGGGCAGTGACAAGGCGTCACTGTTTGCTGGTGGTAGAGGACCTGGAGCTGTTGTTGCCACGTCCTCTGCTGGCGCTGTTGCCGCGATATCCACCTCGACTCTTGTTGGCATAAGTAGTCTGGGTGTTGCCTTTGTAGAACTGCGCGGACTGCGAAAGTTGAACCCTTGAGGTGCACCTGGTATTGGAGCGACGAAAGGACCCACTCCGAAACTGCTGGGACTGTAAGGCACCTATGGATTTTGCAGTGTTGGTGTCCTTCATTTTCTCAAGGGTGGTATCAACCTCAGGGCCAAACAGGTGATCTGGGTTGACCGTTTGGTTCAAGATGGTGGTTTGAATGTCCGGCTTGAACCCAGATATTCTTAGCCAGGCATGTCTACGAAGCATAACGCTAGTGTTAATGGCGCGTGCGGCGGTATCAGCCGCGTCCAGAGCGCACTTTATGGAAGCGTTGAAGATAAGCTTCCCCTCCTGTATTAGCATCTCAGCCCCTTCCTTATATTGATCGGGCAGGTGTTGCAAAAGGGTCTCTAGGGTATCGTAGTGTGCCCTGTTATAGGGCGCCAGGAGCGCCTGCGTGTTGGAGATGCGCCATATGTTGGCTGCCTGCGCTGCTACCCTCTTCCCTGAAGCTTCAAAGTCCTTCGATTCTTTGTCTGGGGGAGGAGCATCACCCGTAGTCTGCGAGCTGGCCCTTTTCCGGGCATAGGAGACAACCAGGGAGTCCCGAGGCAACTGTCCCCTAATATAAGTTGGATCTGTGGGCGCTGCCTTATACTTCTTGTCGATCCTCGGGTTGATGACTCTCGCCCTGGTGGGCTCTTTGAAGACCTCAGCAGCGTGCTTTAAAACACCCTTCAGCATTGGCAGAGTTTTTACAGTCTTTTCAGAGACAGAAAACGTGTCAAAGAGGAAGTCTACGTCCACAGGGTCAGCATGCAGCTGGACGTTGTGATTGGCTGCTGCCCGCTCGATGAGGGCATTGAAAGCCGCAGAGTCTTCAGTGGGGGAAGTTTTAGCGGAGAAGAGCTGAGGGTCCTGTCCAGAATGTGGGTCCCCAGGCTCACCACCAGCAGACCAGGGCTCTGTCACATCCTCTGGATCTGTGTAGACTGGATAGCTATATTCATCTTCGCCATCGCCCTCACCAGCGTCTACATCGGAGTGAGTGGGCGAGACTTCGTGAGCTTGCGGTGAAATGGGCTCCACTAAGGCTGGAGTACCAGCAGAGTTTATCTTCCGCTTTAGTGGGATCTTGTACGACTCCAATTGGGGCTCTGGGGTGATTTTCCTCTTCAGGAGGGAAAGTCTGCCCGTTTCGGCGTTGATGAAATGTTCTTGACGCTCTTCTTCTGAAAGCTGCCGAGGCCGCGGGCCATGGACCACCTAAACCACCATCGCAACATGGATCCCCCTCCATCCCCCCCATTCTCAGTCCCCATTACCCTCTCACCTCCTCTCTTAGTATAACTCCCCCTCCCCATCACATGACCACTCCCAATCCCATTTCCCCTCCTACTCTCAGCCCCCATTATCCTTCCTGCACCCCCACCTCGACTATCAGTCTCCCAGCACACACCCTGACCCACCCACCTACCATCAGTGCCATCACTCATACCACCAACCCCCTCCCCACCTCATCCACACCCCTCCCACCCAAAACATCCCTTCTCCCTAACACCTTCCCATACATCAATACAACGCACACCTCCTCGAACACCAGCCCACGCTCCCACCTGCAAAAGAACTCCCTGGTCAGCCATTCTCCTCAGTCGGCCGCCCCCACCTCCACCACCACCACCTACCCCACGATGGACAACATCGTGGCCACCCTCGCTCAGATCAAAGATGACATACACAACATCAAGGAACTACTCGCCACACACCCCATACACCCCTCACCCACCTCCCCTCCCAACTTATCCCCTACCCATCTGGTTGACTCACTCACTCAACACGCCACAAACCGAGCGTCAATCCCCGCTCTTAGACGCAGCAATTGCCCTCGTCCCCCTCGTCGCCCCTGCAACACCTCACACAACTACACCTCCCCGCCCAACGGGTCCTCCACCCTTCCGTCGAACTCTCTCACTCAACCTTGATTATTTTTATTAATTGTCTGATTGCTCACATGTTGGACTTTGTAGCCATTTACATGTACTATTTTGTACACAGGTTGGCTTTGTAGCCACCCATTTGTACCATTTATACTATGTGACCTATTGATCTATCTGTCTGACTATGCTCCCCCATGTACTTCTCTTTGTAAAGCGCTCTGATATCCGCAAGGCTCTTGTCCGCGCTATATAAAACTTTCAAAATAAATAAATAAATAAAAACGATGCCTTCGGCGTCGAAGAGACCTTGTCGGGCACGCCGGCCCCCGGTTTAGCAGCGAAAGCCTTTGGCGCCGTTTTAGGCGGCAAGGTAAAAAGGATCGGCGTGGGCGCCTTCGCCGGTTTCTCCAGAGGCTTGGCCGGCGGAGGGTCCTTCGGCTCGATTGCTGCGGCGCCGTCCCTTATGCGCTGCAGGGACTCCGTGACCTTTTTCGTGAACGCGGCAGATGGACGTGCCGGTTTGACGGAGTCTTTAGAGGTCGGTTTCGGAGTGGAGTCCTTCGAGGTCCCCTTTGGAGTCGACACACTTGGCGCAGCCCCTCTGGCCTTGTCGTGTGGAAGCGGGGCAGAGGGACTTCGGGTCGTCAGTCCGCTTCTTCGGGTCGGTAAAAGACCTCTTGGGGTCGTCGACCGTCTTCTTGGGATCGAGTCGACCCTTGCCGGCGTCAACCGTCTTCGGCGCCGATGCGGCCGTGTCCGACCCCTTCACTTTCGGCTTCGACGTAGTAGCCTTCGGGTCGGCCATTTTGACGTGCCCCTTCGGCTCGACGGCCATCTTAGTTGTCTTCGGCGCCAAGGCCTCCGAAGTCTTCGATCCGACCAATGCGATGCGCACTTTTGGTTTCGATATCTCTGGCGTCGAGGCCGTAGATTTCACTTTCGGTTTCTGTTTCACCGGGAGTGAATCGGTACCAATGTCCGTGGCCGGGCCATGAGGCGGGGCCGAGGAACTCACATCAAGGTCTTGGGTAAGGCCCGAAGGCGATCCCTCGGCCTGGGCCTTATTGATCGGAACGGCCCCAGAGTCAGATTGAGGAAGCTCTTCGTCCGAGCTATCCTGCATGGCCCCAAGGGCCCCGTCGTCGTCTCCTTCCTCCTCGACGACTTCACGGAAATCCTTGGCCTCTGCGTCGTAGTCGTCCTCGACCTCAGACGTGGGGTTAGATTCTGAGATGTCCTGGATATCTTCACCCTCGACCTCCCCAACATCGAAAATGTCCGTAGGCGCCGGTGCAGATCTCTGGGCCTCCAGGCGCGCAGCTCGACGGAGCTTGAGCGTCTTCTTGGATCGGAATCTCGAACAGGCCATACACTTGGCCTCGTCGTGGTACGGCGACAGGCACTTGTTGCACACCGGATGGACGTCGATGTGTGGGTACTTCGAGTAACACACCGGACATCTTTTGAATGGACTTCGATTTTCCATGATGGTCGATGAGTCCGGAGCGTCGACTAGGCCCTCCGCGCCAAAAGCACGCGGAAGTACAGAGCTCGGCTCGGAGCCGAGGAAAGTTGCGAAGCCGAACGCAAGACAATACCGACGCAAGTCCTAAAGACCTTTTGGTCTCAAAGTTAAGTTAATACTTATCGATTCCGACAAGAGGGAACCAAAGACATCCGAACCCAATTGCGGAAAAAAACAATCTGGGGATGGAGTCGATGCCCATGCGCACGGTAGTCCAGGGGAGGAGCCACCTATCTCGTGATACTTCGAAGACTCTTCCAGGACAACAATGTGCAATCATCCGGACCCAACACTAGGCGGCGATCTATGCACAGATATGAATTTAGCAGCCCACATGCCTCGAACCCTACAATTCAACCCTATGTCATGCTCTTCAGTCCTGTGGGCAGGGTGCTTGGTTATACGTGTGAGGGTGCCTCTGCATGAGAAGGACATCCCTACAAACCCCAGAGTCGATTCTCCAAGCTTTGTAAGGGTGGTCAGCCATTTTAAAACATATTGCACATCAGTCAATACAAGATGTCTAACTATAAAGTGGTTGCACTGAAACCGATTCCAGTGTTGTCTAGCACAAACCTATCTCTAATCTTTGAAAGTTTAGTTTCACTGGGCTAGGTAGGTGCAACACCACACTACACCTAGTCACCATGTCTTTAGTTGGGGAAGCCAGTGGGTCCCAAACCTCTAGATACAGTGGTCTTAGGTTCCAGGAACTTAGGACCCTGGCTGCATCCAGGAAGATAAAGACAGGTAGCAACCCTAACACAGAGCAATTCTTAGAGCGCCTTGAGACCCTAACGGGTGAGTAGCGCGCTCTACAAATTCCTTGATTGATTAGAGATTTTGAAATTGGAAACCTGAGTGTTCTCTATGGCTTAAGACTAGACTATCATACCCAAGGATGCCAAACTAAACACCTTAAACTCAATGCATCCAAATTAGTGATCCTGACAAGTAGATGGTGTAAGATCTACCATGCTGATCATTGATTTCACACCATACATACCCTAAGATGACTCTTTCTTTATCTAGAATTCACACAGACCATCTCCCCAGTCCTACTGCCCATGCAAACTGACTACCATGGGATTTTACTCTGCTTAATGTGGTTCGGGAAAAATAATTCAAACCACAGTCGCAAAATAACTGTTACAAACACATCTTGACCACATCTCAACAGCTAAAGAAGCTGGACACTGGCCTGCAGACTCCCTTACATGCTGGATAAAAGAAAACGCAAAGATGCTGGCACTGCATCCACCCGATTGCCAACTTGATGAGTCTTTTATGTATTAGCTCAGACATTCAAATGTACTGACAGTATACCTTTGAGAAATATTTAAGATGGAGCTGCAATCATCTCCAGCCCCTGGGTATTGCTTCAGGCGCAGGTCACAAAGTTATTTAAGTTATCAGGGACCATAACATGGTTTACTGCATTAGCACCAGTGCTGTCAAAGATGAAAGTGCTAGAGGCATGGGGAAAAGGCCAAAACCGAAGACTAAAGAGAGGCTTAGAGATTTGGTATATTACGGCACACAAGGTATATATGATTGCCTAATCAACTTGAGTTTCAGGCAACTGGCTTTTATCCACTCTGCTACATTGATCATGAATTTCGCAAAGTTGGTTCTGGAGGTGATGAAATTGTCATACACTAATTGAATGAGTTGTGTGGCATATGGAATGGAGATGCCATGTGCTTTGATGACATCGGCGAGCAGAGTCATGAAAATGTTGAACTGGGTTAGGCTGAGTGATGAACCCTATGGGACTCCATAGACCAAATTATTGGGTTTTGATATGTAGGGTGGTAGTCTGACTATGTCCTCACCGTGAGGAAGGAGCATATCCAGTTGAGAGCTGGTCTTTGGATGCCTTTGTCGCGCAGTCTTCTGATGAGGGTGGAATGTGATACTGTATCAAAAGCAGCGGAGAGGTTGAGCAGGATGAGGCGGTGGTTTCTTCCCACTCTAGTATGGGGCAGCTCTAGAACATGGCAGCAATAAGTGTTGTTTTAGTGCTGTGGTTGCTCTGAAAACCTGACTGGGTGTGGTTTAAAAGGCTGTGACGTTCAAGGTAGTTAGTGGAATTTTTGTTGATTTTCTTCCTTATCAATTTTGCTGGGTTCAGGAACAGGGAGACGGACGGAAGTTGTTCATCTCGCTGAGGGTTGCCCGATGCCTGTTATTTTTTAGAAGGGCTGCGACTGCGTTTCTTTCCAGTCTTCAAGGAAGATGGTTGATTTGATGGAATAGTGAATAATGTGGGTGAGGATTTTTCTGATGAATGGTTATCTTATGTTGTCCAAGACTGGAAACTGTTGCGTTTCCAATCTTCGGGGAAGATGGTTGATTTGATCGGGGAGTTGAAAATGTGGGCGATGATTTTGCTGATGTGATGGGGGCAAGGGTCAGTTGGGGCCCCCGAGTGGACTGTTTTCATGATTTTTGTGATGTCTTTCTTATGGATACCACATCAATTGATAAGGTGAGTGTCTAGGTTGGCGGTGGGCAAGTTGGTGATCAGTTCCTTAGGGTTGGGTTGTTGTTCGAAGTAACTGTAGATCTTTTCGATTTTGCTGTAGAGGAAGTTGGAGAAGTTGTCGCAGAGTTCCTGAGATGGGTTGATAGAGTTGGCTGGGGCCTCTGGGGTGGTGATCTTCTTTACTATAGAGAAGATCTTTGTAGGCGATGCTGGAGCTTGCCTCAAAAAGTTTGTTAAGGGCTCTTCTCTTGGTGTCTCTCAGGAGATGGTGATAGTGTCTGAGTGCAGCCTTGTACGTAGTTCTGGCATCGGCTTCATGGTTGGCTCTCCATTTTCTTTCCAGCTGTTTACAGTATTGTTTGGTTTCTCAGACCTCGTCTGTTTACCAGGTGACTTGTTTGGTGCTTCGGCATGGTCTATGAAGGTTGATGGGTGCAAGTGAGTCTACACTGGTATAGATACACTGGTTAAAGTTAGTGACCTCCTTGTCTAGGTTGGCGATGGTGTTGGCTGGGTCAGTTTCCAGAGCGTTGCGCCAGTCGTCTTCTGTTCCAGATTTGGCAGGGCAGATTGATTCTGGTAGAGGCTTTGGCTTGCGGTTTAGACATTTGGAAGAGTATAATGGAGAGGTCAGTCCATATGAAGGGTGAGGAGTTTTATTTACTGTTGCTGCTTGTGGCAAAGATTGGATCCAGAGTTTGTCCTGCAATGTGTGCATTAGTGGCTGCCATCGAGGTGGGGGGTTAGGGCAGAGTAGGGGGAGGGGGTGTGGGCCTGTAAAACAATATAGCAAAAACGTACGTACCGGTCTTCTCCTCGCTACTCTGCGTGATGGTCTGCTGCTCCTCTGGGCATATGCTGAAGCTCCAAACCTCCCTTGCAGTCAATCCAGATGCTGCGTTCATACCTATGAGAGCACTGTCAGGATTGGGCAGAGTAGGCTTGTTTTGCCCTCCATTAGGAGCTGGGAGCCTGTGCATGCTGATCTCTCCACCCAGCAAGGCAACTGGGTTGGTGAGATGTCAGTGCGCATGACTCTGTAGCCTAAGACAGCAGGCCAAATCGTCATGCACACTAACAGCAGTACCCAGGACTCCTCTCCCACTTCTGCAGTGCTGTGGCTCTGCCCCCCCCCCAATCCCCCAAGACTCGGGAGGATGAAAAATAAAATTATCTGCACTTTAATTTTAGTTTGCCTCTGTGGGCAGTGGGGCGACGCTCCTTTGCCACAGCGGAAGAGCTGCTGCTGGAGGTGTGTATGATCAGAATCGAGCTGGGAGATTTGTATGTTGTTCAGGCTCTCGAGGAGGTCTGTGAGCAGGGGTCTGTGGGGTTCTCTCAGTGGAAACTGAGGTTGCCAAGTAATATTAAGTCTTTGGAATTGATGTTGGGGGGAGCGATGAAGACTTTGAGGAGGCTGCTGAAGTTAGTTTGTGGTCTGCATGCCTGGATATCTGTTTGAAGTGAAGCTGACATTTGTTTGGAGACTAAAGTACTTGTGTTCCATGAAGGGGGTGTCTGAGTCTGTGGTTGGGGTGCATTTGATGGTGTCTTAGTAGATAATTACGAGTCCACCTCCAGGTTTGAGAAAACTGTCTTGGCGTGCGATTATGTATCCTGACGGGATGGCCATGGCGATGTCGGGAGATAACATTGGGTTCAGCTAGGTTTCAGTCAGTAGGAGGAGGTCTGGCGCACTGCAGCTGAGGAGGTCCCAGATTTTGATGGCATGTTAGCTGAGCAAGCGAGTTTTGAGGAGCATGCATGCAAGCGTTTGAGATTTTGGTGCGGACTGTTGTAAGGTGATAAGTCTGTGTGGGTGGTGTGCATATGTGAGTAAGGGGAGTTGTGCAAGTGGGATGATGCAAGTGAAGCAGCAGTGGAAGCAGGAGAAAAGTCCTACTGTGCTGAGTGGAGCCTAGCGACAGCAGAGTGTCGTTAGGCATACTGGGCAGAGCAAACAAAAGGTAGCTGTTGTGTAGCAGCAGAGGCTGAACAGACATGGGATTGGGGTGCTGGGCGCGGTCCAGACAAAGACAAGCTCATCTTTGGCAAGCCAATGGCACACCACCATTAAGTTGGTCTTGGGAGGGGGAGGAGTGCAGGGGGAAACGGACAGGGCTAGCATAGCTGGTAAGAAGATGTGCGAAAGCAGGTAAGTGGGTGGGGGGGTTGGGGGGAGGGGGGACAGGAAAAGGAAAAAGCATGGGGAGACGTTAGGCGCTGTAGGGCCTGAAAGGGCAAGCACAGCGAGAGAGGAGAGAAGAGGCACAAGAGGAGACTGAGGCTGAAAGCAGGGAGGGTGAACACGAGGTTAAAGACCCAAAGAGAGGCGTTTGGGTGGAGAAGGAAAGAGGCACAAGTATGGAAAAACAAGAAAAGAGCAGAGAGGGTGGAAGGCCCAGAAAGAAGTGGAAAGGCACGGCAAGAAGCAAAGAGAGCAGATGAGCGTGGTTAAAATATGAAAAAGAGGACTGGAGGCCCAGAAAGAGTGCACAAGGAAAGCGAGCTAGAGGAGGCTGCAGGAGGAGTGAGGCAGGACCTAGAGGCGCTAGACCGGGTCCCGAAGGGCCTATATGGGTCAGAGGCTAGTCTCAGGTAAGTGGAGGAGGAGCTTGACCTAGTCCCCTGCTACTCAACACAATGAGGTAGGAGATGGGGTAGCTGTGCTTTAGGAAGTTCGAGGTATAGTCTAGAAATCACCAGGAGGGCTTGACTTGGAGTTAGGGAGTGTGCTAGTGCTGTCCCGAGGATGGTGTAGGGATGTGGAGGAAGACAAGTATTAATGAGTGATGAATGTACAGAGTGGACCTGTACTACTGTTATCTCCAGATTTGAGAACCTGATCATGATTTTCATCTAATATTACAAAGATGCAGCAGTACGAGGCATATAAACGCACAAGGGTCTCCTTACAGAAATGGTCTGTATGAAAAAGGTGACAATGTTACACAGTGCTACCACAGACTACACCCCTGCTGCAATGAGGTGCAAGTCAACTGCGAAAACAATGCCTTCTACCAACAGATTATTAAAGTTTGGAGCACACACAAAATACAGTCATTTGCAGTTTTGAAAGAAAAACAGGGACTTATTTATTTAATGTATTGGTTTCACAAAATATTAAGATGATTCTCAGTGTTTGCATATATAACACAAGACATCGCTCACAATTACTCGATTTCGCTGTTGATACATATGATGTAAATAACTGTAAGAGGTTGTTTTTTAACACCTTAGATGCGGCGCAAATATCCCTCCCCAGTGCTGCACTGTCCATTGGAACTAGTGCTGAATGGACGTCCAATGGACGTGCGCAGCACTGGGGAGGTAGTGCTGCCGTCGGCCAACGCCCCGACGCAGCACTTAAGAGGTTAAGATGGAAACAGCACAGCCAACACGTGTTTTGTCTGAAACAACTTCCTCATTGCAATTATGGTGTGGCACCAATGATGGTAACCACAGACGGTATAACAACTGGTACGAAAGCACGTAGATAATGTTGGAGCATGTCAACAAAGACAATAACTTGTTGATGTGATTTATTTTTCCATTGCTACAAGGTGATGAGAAACCACATTTGGGGGCCTACATTTTCGAGAGTAGGGGTGCTTTCATAGCAACACAGCCAGCAGGACTGGGGCTCGAGTAAAATTAACAAAACTGCAAATGACTTTCTGTGTTCTAGACTTTAATAATATGATTTTCATCTAACACTGCATTGGTCAACCGGTACTGTTGTACCAACATGAGAAATTGTTGCACTAAAGTCATTACATAGCTACTGTTGACCCGATTGTATGAAAATGTAAAAAACGACAATGTTGTGATATTTGTTTAAGTTGGCTTTGGCAGATTCTATTTTAAATTGAAATATAAATAAAGGTTAAAAGAAAATGTGGTGATAAAAAAACTCCACTTTTCAAAGCCAGGCTCAGTGGAACGAACTAAGGCTGAAATCGCGTGTATAAGATCACTGTTTGAGTCTGTGTGTGAGCATGAGGACAGGACTTTCTCTCTATAATGTGCTTGTATCCATTTAAAGGATCTGGAGAGAAGACAGTTCACCCATTAATTATTAGCTTAGGAGACAATCTATCCACTGCTCTAATGATCAGTTGGTGTAGTCCATTACAAGGTGAATGGGGATAGGCTTTAAGAGTAGAGGCATTGATGAGACTTTACATGCTAGGGCAAATACAGAGACTTTTTATGGATCCAGTACTAAAATGTGAAAACAACATCTCGCTCTAGAAGTCTGGTACATCTAATTAGTTTAGAAGCATACGGTTAGCCATGCATGAGTGCCCTCAGCATGTTTCCTAAGGATGGAAGAGAAAACCACCCAGGTCATTTTACCATCTATTTGACATAAGCAGTAAGGCAAACATCCTTACCAGAAATTGTAACAAACTAAACATATTGAAGACAAGTTGAAAGAGAGAATACACACCTTAAGCTCCCAGTGATTAAACTTCCAACCTGGTGAATAGTTGTCCCTTAAGTCAGCACGAGCCCGGATGTTAACATTGCGCAGACGATTCAGGTACTCATTACACTTCTTGTATAAGGCCTCTTTATCTTCTTCTGAAAGTGTGTTCGTAATTCCGCAAGGGATTATGATGACCTAGAAACAAGCAAAAGTTTTTAAATAACAGAAATGAAAAAGACGACGTCTTGGGCTTACTGATGTTTTTCTTTTTTCAAACAAAAAGGACTTATTTTTCTCATCAACCAACCTTTGCTAAAACATGCTGCCCTTTCATTTGTGCGGCAGTCAGACTTTCACAGACTGACAAGCTAAATACTGTCTGCAGCAAGTGCTGACTACAGTCCACAAATAATCACTTCTCCAATGTACTTGAAAGAAAGGAATGCTTTAATTGGTTGCTAAGATACAATTCTTACTCCTTGAATCCCTGGAAACCATGTTAAACAAAGGTGTTCTGAAATTCAATTCATGACCTCAGCAAGCAATCAAAGAATTCTATTCTCTCTAAATGAATAATCTGAAAAGAAAGGACAGCATTAAACAATATGTTCTTTTTGCAAATCTAAGTTATCTTGGAGGAGAGCTCTCAATGCTGCATCCAGTTGCTGAGTTGAGGTGGTAAACTGGACTGAAAATACGAAATCAAGTTTAACCAAGAAAACACAGAGTTTATTACAGATGGCCAAGATCTGTGATTCAGAATGGAACAAACTGATGGTGTGTGACCACTTAATTAACATCACTCAATGTCACTTAATCTCTAATCTGGGGTTATCTTCAGCATAGCTTTTTATTAAGAGCACACACTGTATTTAAAGTAAAATCATGATTCTACCATTTCAGATGGTTGTGGATGCTAAAGAACCTATGCCCACATGCATCAAGCATTTTTGGAGTCGCAAACGGTGCGATTCCTTCAAATCGGCCGTTTGCGATTCCAAAAATGATTTTTCAGATGCATCATTATTTTGTGATGAAAATCGCTAATTTTGCGACTTTCCAGAATGCGATTGCATTTAAGGAATCGCAAATTTGCGATTCCTTAAATGCAATGCATCATTCTTAAATCAAATTGCGAATACAAAGTTTGCAAGTGCAAATTACCACGAGGTTGAACCTCGTGTTAATTTGCGAAAAATGTTTAAAATGTTCTAATTTACATTTTAAACAATGTCATGTTACAGACACACATGTCCTTAGGACATGTGTGTGTGAAACATCCATTTAAAAAAACATTTCAGGGGTGCAGGGGGGGGTCCTTTGGACCCCCCCCCTGCACCCATGGAATGCATCAAAATTTGCGAATTCAAAATTGCGAATTCGCAATTTCCATTGATTCCTATGGGCCTTTTGGCCCATAGGAATCAATGGGAATAGCGAATTCGCAATTTTAAATTCGCATAATATTTGCGATTCGGTAAAAATTGTGATTTTTACCGAATCGGAAATATTAAGCACTTTCTATGATGCATCCCGTTTTGCGAATCCATATTTGCGATTCGGTAAAAATCGCAAATTTGGAAACGCAAAACGGGAGTTTGATGCATGTGGGCACACACCTTAGCATGTGGAATCATTCTAAATCTATTATTATAAAACATGCTTTCTGTTACAGAATTATCAATATGCATTGCTGTATTTTTTGTTTGTTTTCTTAACACATTTGTCTGAGGTAATAATATTCTTTCACATATATTCTTCTCTAATATTTATTTATTCTGGTATCTTCAATGACAGGACAATGGTCGCTATTATGGTGTACAATGAAAACCCTGTGGATTGGATGTTGGATCAGTTTGTTCATCTGATATAAGGTACTGCTCCTTATCTTCAGTATACCCACCAAATTGCATGATTACCACTTCAGGGTGAAGTTTGTTTGAATACAAAAATATATTAGTGAAATAAAGCGACAGCACAAAAGAAAAAGATACACAGGTGTAATAAGCCACACACAGACCAATGCAATAAGACTACAATAAAAATCTGAGAAACTAAGAAAGCATATGAAATCCATGAAACTGGTGGAATTTTAGTCTACAATTTCTTATTTTAATTATGAAATTAATACCTTTGGAAAAACGCTAAAAAAGATTTGTGTGTGCAATAAACCTGCCACTTTATAACATCCATTTGATTATCCATTTGAGCTACGTGTCCAAGGTTATCTAGATGGCATTTAGCAGAATTTCTAACAACTCTAGAGGATACACTCTACTAGACTTATTTTTAGAGAATACAATTTTGCAAGCACTAACAAGCTCCATTTCTTTCAAATTTGCTATAGTGATCTAACCCACAGGTCCCAGGGCTTCTTAAGCTTCATTCAACATTAACATCAGTCCCTGAGTTTTTGAGCTCTGAAATCTATAGGTGCCTAAGTTTACTTTTATAAATGAGCAACCACATAGAGTTAAGTCTGTTGACGATTATAAAGTCAGGCAAAACAGTGAAAGCAGGGCACTACAATTACATTGGGAGTTATTACATCACAATTAAGTTTCAATGACTTCACAAATCTGGAGTTGTATGTAACTATGAATGTTTAACAGTATTATTTTCACTCACGCACAATCTTATACTAATACAACTAATGTTTAAAAACAAAAACCACTGAAATGTACTAGTTAATATTTACTGAGATAACTTTAACATGTGCCCCCACCATGCACTGCTTATGACCTTGCATATTACATCACTCATGTTATGTTAAATTACCTCATTGATGGCATCATAATGATATCTCAAATTGATCACATCAGTGAAGACATAATCCAAGCTACCGTTTCACAAATAGCTATAGTGTAGTTCTGGAGATACATCGATTCATTATGGCAAAAGGTATATGGCGCAAACTTTAGCTACCAGTGAAGTTTAAGTGTAAGCAGTACTTCATTAAAGCAAGGCAAATACTGAGTGCAACTAGTGTTCTATTTATACATGTATTCAGAAGTAATCTATGAAAAATAGTAATGACTAGAGTCTCCAAGGGTCCTCCCGATGGGGTGCCATTCGCCTCCCGGATCCCAGCCAGGGCTCCAGGAGGTCGGGCACATTTAGGCCCTGGGTCCCCTCTGTCACCTCGAGTGCACGGATTACAAGAAAGGGGGGTAATTTTCCTCCGGATTAGTAGGTGCAAGGGTATGCCTAAACACCCTCCCGGGGCTGGTGGTTCCCTGCTGCGGACCAGATGGGCGATGCCCGGGCAACACCTCCCAGGCATCCGGGGCTCCCTCCTCCGGCCGGCAGAGTGGCAAAGTACCCGGGACGGTCTCCTTGGGTCCCGGGCCCTGGAACCCTGGAGCCCTGCAGCCGTGGAACCCCGGAGCCCTGCAGCCCCCCGAGCCCTGCAGTCCCCGAGCCCCAGAGCCCCGGAGCCCCGCAGCTCCTGAGCCCTTCAGGCCCGGGGCAGGCAGATTGGCGTCATTTCGGTCCCGGCCATCTGGTCGCCCCTCTCGCCTCGGCCATCTGGTCGCCCGAAATGCTTTCCTATGGGGGCGACTAGATGGCCGGACTTCCCTGGAAGTCCCGATGAGGTGCCATTCGCCTCCCGGACCCCAGCAAGGGCTCCAGGAGGTCGGGCACGTTTGCGCCCTGGGTCCCCTCTGTCACCTCGCGTGCACGGATTACAAGAAAGGGGGGTAATTTTCCTCCGGATAACTAGGGGCAAGGGTATGCCCAGACACCCTCCCCGGGCTGGCGGTCCCCTGCCGGGGACCAGATGGGATGTGCCCCGGGCAACACCTCCCAGGCGTCCGGGGCTCCCTCCTCCGGCACGCGGCGTGGAGAATAGCCCGGGACGGGCTCCATGGGTCCCGGGCCCTGCAACCCCAGAGCCCCGGAGCCCTGCAGCCCCGGAGCCCTGCAGCCGTGGAGCCCTGCAGTCCCGAGCCCTGCAGTCCCGAGCCCTGCAGCCCCAGAGCCCCGCAGCCCCTGAGCCCTACAGGCCCGGGGCAGGCAGATTGGCGTCATTTCGGTCCCGGCCTTCTGGTCGCCCGTAATGCTTTCCTATGGGGACGACTAGATGGCCGGACTTCCCTGGAAGTCCCGATTAGGTGCCATTCGCCTCCCAGATCCCAGCGAGGGCTCCAGGAGGTCGGGCACTTTTGCGCCCTGGGTCCCGTCTGTCACCTTGTGTGCACGGATTACAAGAAATGGGGGTAATTTTCCTCCGGATTGGTAGGGACAAGGTATTCTGGGGCCCCTCTCGGCCTAGCGGTCCTCAGCCGGCAGCTGGACATGCCAGGATGCCACCCCAGACCCGGACCCGTCCCTGGGCCTGCTGCCTGGCAGGATGCCCTGGAGGGGGTCCGGGAGGGCCTGGGGTCCCAGTCCCCCCCACCCCCCACCCCACCCGGCCTGCCACACTGCCCGGGACGGCGGAGGGGGGGTTCCGTTGTGCCTGGGGAGCCTGGCTGGGTTCATAAGCTCTGGCCGGGGCACCATCCTGGGTTCTTCCACGTGGCAGGGTGCCCGGGACGGGTTCCGGAGGGCCCGGGGAAGGCTACCCCTGCGCCTCTGGGCTTTGGGGTCCCCGGGCCCCGGATGGGGTGCTCCGGCCCAGGGCCCTGTCCCCCGGCCTGCCGCACTGCCAAAGGCCCGGGACTGGGTTCCGTGGTGCCTCCCTGTGCTCGGCTGGGTTCAGGAGCTCCGTCCTGGGCCCCTCAGTTGCCCCAGGGAGGGTGACCTCCTTGCCCGGGGCTCCGTCTTGGGTCCTGCAGCGTGGCAGGTTGCCTGGGACAGGGTTCCGGAGGGCCCGGGGTAGGCTTCCACTGCGCCTCTGGGCCTGGGGGCGCTTCAGGGTGCCCGGGACGGGGTCCGGAGGGTCCGGTCCGCATCTCTTTCGTGCCCGGCCAGCCATCTGGTCGCCCAGATCCCCTCGGCCATCTGGTCGCCCAGATCCCCTCGGCCATCTGGTCGCCCAGATCCCCTCGGCCATCTGGTCGCCCGCAATGTTTTTATATGGGGCGACCAGATGGCCGGACTTCCCTGGAAGTCCCGATGAGGTGCCATTTGCCTCCCGGATCCCAGCCAGGGCTCCAGGAGGTCGGGTACTTCCGTGCCTTAGGTCCCCTCAGCCTCGCGGTGCGCACTTGTTCCCAGAAAGAGGGGTAGCCTTCCTCCGGATTACAAGGGACAAGGTACTCTGGGACCCCTCTCGGCCTAGCGGTCCTCAGCCGGCAGCAGGGCGGGCTAGGATGTTGCCCCAGCCCCGGGTCCGTTCCTGGGACTGCCGCGTGGCAGGAAGCCCTGGATGGGGTCCGGGAGGGCCCGGGGAGGTGTCCCCTGCGCCTCCGGGCTCCCAGATGGGTCCAGAGGCCGGGCCCCGGGTCGGGTGCCACGGCGCTGGGCCCGGTCCCCCGGCCTGCCGCACTGCCAAACGACCAGGACGGGGTTCCGTCGTGCCCGGGGAGCCTCCCCTCGCTCGGCTGAGTTCAGCAGCTCCGGCCGGGGCCCCTGAGGGCCCGGGGAGGGCGGCCTCCCCATCCCGGGCTCTGTTCTTGGTCCTGCTGCGTGGCAGGGTGCCCGGGACGGGGTCCGGAGGGCCCGGGGAGGCTTCCCCTGCGCCTCAGGGCTTGGGAGCCCAGGCTGGGTCCAGGGGCCCGGCCGGGCCCCCGGGTCGGGTGCTACGGCCCTGGGCCCTGTCCCTCGGCCTGCCGCACTGCCAAAGGCCTGAGACGGGGCTCCGTTGTGCCCGGGAAGCCTCCCCTTGCCGGGCTGAGTTCAGGAGCTTCAGCCGGGGCCCCTGAGGGCGGCCTCCCCATCCCGGGCTCTGTCCTTGGTCCTGCTGCGTGGCAGGGTGCCCGGGACGGACGTTTTTAGACAAGTTGTTTTTGGTGTTTTTGCTGAAATTGATTTTTTGGATGTCTGCAAATATTAATCTTTCGAATGCTTCTATGGTTTTGTGCGAGTGTGGTGCACAAAATGTGCTCTTAGGTTTGAATATTTTGGCGCTGGTTGCCAGTGTAGCTGTTGAATCCTTAAAGAAATATTTTAGTTTGAGAGTTCTGACGAATTTGAATAATGCAATCTGTTTCAGCCAAATTGGTCTTGTATGTGGGTACAAAAGATGTTCAACAAACGCGCCGAAATTTCCTCTAACTTAGACCCACACACAGGAGTGCACGGAGATACAATAACCTGCCCATGGAAGTAGGCCACCACTGTGAGTTCCAAAGGTCCTTGTTTTTGCCAACCAGCAACACTTCCGATTTGCTAGCATTTAATTGAAGACAATTCGAGGTCATCCACTCCGAAATTGCCTCGAGTCCAGTACGAAACTGCACCGGACCACAAACTCCACCATCCGAGAGGGCAACCACCAATTGCGTTTCGTCGGCATGACACTAAGGTCAGGCCGGCTTCACGCGCCACTCTTGCCAGAGGCTGGACATAGATGTTAAACAAGCAGGGAGCTCAAGGCAGAGCCCTGAGGGACACCCTGCTTGCTAAGATGAACATGCGAAAGAAAAGGGGGCGAAGTAACCTGGAACGTCCTGTCACTAAGAAAGGAGCTAAACCAATCCAAAGCAAGGCCCACTACCCCCGTCTCCTCCAGCCTGCGTAGTAAGATCTGATGAGACAGTATCAAACGCGGCGCTGAGAGCAAGCAAAATCAGCGCCGCTGCTTGACCTTGTCCAGAATCGACCGCAGATGTTCACACACTGCCAAAAGTGCGGTCTCTGTACTATGTCCCGGGCGAAAGCCCGTCTGAGAGGGGTCCAAGGTGTTATTACTTTCCAGGAGGCATGCAAGAGTGTTATTTACGTGAGCCTCCGCTACTTTGGCGGCCCAAGGAAGGAGAGATATCGGTCTAAAATTAGCAAGGTTGGTAGGGTCAAGAGAAGGTTTTTTCAACAGGGGGACCACCCTGGCTGATTTCCAAGCAAGCGGAACAACCGCCGAAGAAAAAGAGGAATTGATCATTTGACAAAGGGGAATAAGAAGAACCGGAAGGCAGTTCCTAACAAGATCTGGCCGCATTGGATCCAAAGGGGAGCCAGACTTGACCCTACTACTTAGGGAAAGCATCTCCTCCTGGGTAATAGTAGGAATGACCGAAAGTGTGTTAATAGGCCGAAGAGCGGGGACAGGAAATTGCTCAACAGAACAGCCAGAGAATGTTTTGTAGATGTTTTCCACTTTCCGGACACAATTTTCAGCCAGGGCTTCACATTGCTCGCCCGAGGTGAGCGCATGGGTGGGGGGATTTTTCCTACTTTTAAAATCATTCAAAATTTTAAAGACACATAGGGTTATTACTTGCCTTGATTTCATCAGTAAGATAGACAGCCCGAGCAGAATGGATTGCTTTATGATAGATACCCCAGCAATACCAACCCCGGTGGTGGGTCTGCAAATGAGATTACACCAGAAAGCCAAGGAGCACAGAATGGCCAAAGAAGCGGTCTCTACGGACCTGACTGTCAAGGCAGTAGTGTTGGTAAACGTGTGCAGCGAGGCCCATGTAGCTGACTGACAAATGTCCTGCAAGGGGATGCCACGCCCCAAGGCAGTGGTGGCTGCAGTAGCCCTGGTCAAATGGGCATGCAGTCCCACAGGAGCCTCCTTTTTGGCCAAGGAGTAACATGCTCTGATGCACAGAACAATCCACCGGGAGATGGTCCGTTTGTGCACGGCCCGACATTTTTTGGCACCCACGTAGCCGACAAATAGCTGATCATCCACCCAGGACTGCTGTGCACGCTGCAGATAGAATGAGAGCACAGGTTTCGGGTCCAGACGGTGGAGCCTCTCTTCCTCTCTGGAAGGATGTGGAAAGAAGGTGGGCAAAGTGATGGTCTGCCCGATGTGAAAGGGCGTGACAACCTTTGACAAGAAAGAAGGACGAGTCCTCAGAACAACCCTGTCTGGATAAATAGAAAGGAAAGGAGGTTTAGAAGAAAGAGCCTGGAGCTCATTCACTCTTCTGGTAGAGGTGATAGCAACCAAGAAAGCAGTCTTTAAGGTGAGAAGATGCACAGGACAGTTATGAAGGGGCTCGAAGTGAGCGCACATCAGAAAAGTCAAGACAAGATTCAAGTCCCACTGAGGCATTATGAAGGGCACGGGTGGAAACGTGTGTGTAATGCCTTTAAGGAAACGGTTAACAACCGGGTACTTGAAAAGAGAAGGCTGATCTGGAAGCCGTAGAAAGGCGAAGATGGTCGAAAGATGCAGAAGTGGTATAGGTGGAAAGGCGTACAAACAGACCGCAACTCCATTCGCGATGAAAAGAGTCGCCGATCGAGTGCCACCTTGGAAATTCTAACGTGCAGAAGGAGTAGTTTCTTACCTGTAACTTCAGTTCTGTAGTAGGGGTATCTCTGTTATAGTCATAACCTGTGAATAGTCCCGCCCATGTGCGTGGACCCCGGAGAAATCAAAATAGTCTCTAAAGTTGTCCTCTTCTGCAGTCCTGCATAAACACTTAAGAGAAAGTCAAAGACAAATAATGCAGCCTAACATTAACAAGGCTATATTGGCCAGCACTTCATCCTGAAGTGAAAAAGGATATCCAAATAATATATACATTTACACATTTTACAGAGTTTCACACTTAGAGAAACTCCCCTTCACAAAAATCCTTTGTCATGATAGAGAGGAAAGGTTGGATAGACAAGCCCCATAGGCTGCCATTATGTGTCTGGAAGGGAACCCTCCAGAGACCATCGGTATCCCATGATGCACAGCCAAAGGAAGGAACATGCTACTTACCAGTATGCATCTGTTCTTGGCATGTAGGGCTGCTGACATTCATATCTGTGCATAGATCGCCGCCTAGTGTTGGGTCCGGATGATCGCACATTGTTGTCCTGGAAGAGTCTTCGAAGTATCACAAGATAGGTGGCTCCTGCCCTGGACTACAGTGCGCATGGGCATCCTCTCCATCCTTAGATTGTTTTTCGCCATTGTGGCAGTGCTGGAGTATGGTACAGTAAGAGATGTCCATGCAAGAAAGAAAGAATGAATGCTACAGCTGCGACAGGCACCGGGGAGGAGGGTGGGCGATATGAATGTGAGCAGCCCTACATGCCAAGAACAGATGCATACTGGTAAGTAGCATATTCCGTTCGAGGCATGTGGGCTGCTGAATTCATATCTGTGCACAGAATGTATAGCAGTCTCTCCCTTAGCGGTGGCTACCTGTGCCAGCTGCAGCAGTCTGAAACAGAGTTTTTAGAACAGCCTGTCCTACAGCAGCTTGCCGTTTGGAATGTACATCTACACAATAGTGTTTTGTGAAAGTATGTATGGTAGACCATGTGGCTGCTCTACATATTTCCTCTAGAGGAATGTTTCCTAGGAAAGCCATGGATGCCCCTAGTTTGCGTGTAGAATGCGCTCTTGGGGGAACTGTTAAAGTGCGTTTTGCCTTTAGATAACATATTTGAATGCACTTAACTATCCATCTGGCTAACCCAGATTTTGAAATGGGGTTGCCTTTGTGTTGTGGTGAAAAAGCAACAAACAACTGTTTAGCTTTCCTAAAATCCTTAGTTCTATCAATGTAGTATAGAAGAGCTCTCTTGACATCTAGTGTGTGTAGCGCCCTTTCAGGTACTGACTGTGGATTTGGAAAAAACACTGGCAGTTCTATTGTCTGATTGATATGAAAATGGTATACCACTTTTGGCATAAATTTAGGGTTTGTTCTAAGCACTACCCTATTTGCATGTATTTGGATGAATGGCTCTTAAATAGTTAGGGCTTGCAGCTCGCTAACTCTTCTAAGCAAAGTAATCGCTACAAGAAAAGCCACCTTCCATGTTAGAAATTGTAATTCACATGAATGCAATGGTTCAAATGGTGGTCCCATTAGTCTGGTTAAAACGATGTTTAGGTTCCAGACAGGTGAAGGTGGGTGTTTTGGGGGGATAATTCGTTTGAGTCCCTCCATGAATGCCTTAATTGCAGGCACTCTAAAGAGCGAAAGATGCTGCCTGTTTTGAAGATAAGCTGCAATGGTAGCTAAGTGTATTCTTATAGATGAATAAGCTAGATTGCAACGATGTAGGTGCAAAAGATAGCAAATGATATTTTGCGTTGAAGCATCTAGTGGGTTTATGTCATTGTTATTACAGTAAATGACAAAACGCTTCCACTTTGCAGCGTAGCATGCACTGGTAGTAGGTTTTCTTGCCTCCTTGATAATGTTCATACAGTCAGGAGGTAAGTTTAGGTACCCAAACTCTAAGACTTCAGGAGCCAGATTGCAAGGTTCAGTTGTTGCGAATCTGGGTGCTGAATGTCTCCATGGCTCTGAGTGAGAAGAGTGAGTGTTAGCCGCAGTCTTTGATGAGGCATCACAGTTCTAGAAAAGTTGTGTACCATGGTTGCCTCGCCCATGTTGGAGCAACCAGGAATGCTGGTGTAGTTTGCGTGCCACTAGCGGTATTAACGGTGCTGGGGGAAAAGCGTACGCAAATTTGCCTGACCAGTTCATCCATATCGCATTGCCCTGTGACTGCGGATGTGGAAGCCTGGCGGCAAAGTACTGGCATTATGCGTTTTCCTTTGTGGCAAACAGGTCTATCTCTGTCTGCCCCCACTGTTGGAAGTATGGTTGTAGCACTGTGGGATGAATCTCCCACTCGTGCATCGGTTGGCTGTGTCTGCTGAGCAGATCCGCTATTTGGTTGTCCTTGCCTGGGAGGTGTTCCGCCATGAGAAAAATGTTTCTTTGAATGGCCCACTTCCACATGCTTTGGGCTCGATGTGATAGCTGTGGAGAGTGTGTTCCTCCTTGTTTCTGTATGTAGTACATTGCCGTCATGTTGTCCGATCGGATCAACACAGTCTTGTTGTATAAATGTACTTTGAACGCTTTCATTGCCAGAAAAATTGCTATTAGCTCTAGCAAGTTGATGTGCATTTTCTTTTGTTGTGTTGTCCATAGGCCCTGCACTGTGTACTGAAGGACATGGGCTCCCCATCCTATCAGGGATGCGTCTGTCGTCAATACTATTTGTGGTACTGGCTCTTGGAACAGTCGTCCCTTGCAAAGGTTTTGTGGATTCCACAAATGCAGAGAGTTGTATGCACGACTGGTTACCAACACTAGGTCTTTCAATTCTCCTCGAGCCTGGTTCCACTGCCGTGCTAAGCACTCCTGTAACGGGCGCATGTGTAGTCTGGCATGAGGGACTATGAAGATGCAGGAAGCCATCATGCCTATGAGTTGCATAAACACTCGAGCAGAGAGCGAGTGTTGGGGCTTGAACTTTTTGATTAGTAGCTGCATACTGTTTATTCTTGCAGCGTTTGGGTATGCCTTTGCTGTCAGAGTATTTATTGTTGCTCCCAGGTACTACTGTACATGGGATGGCTGAAGGTGAGGTTTCTGGTAGTTTAACGTGAAGCCTAGGCTGTGCAGTTGGTGAATTGTTTTGGACATGTGGCTGGCACACTGCTGGGCTGACTGTGCTTGTATTAGCCAGTCGTCTATGTACGGATAGACGTGAATATGTTGTCTTCGTAAATGTGCAGCCACTGTCGCTAGGTATTTTGTGAACCCTCTTGGAGCTGTTACACCAAATGGAAGGACTTTGAACTGGTAATGTTGATTTAATAGCGTGAACCTGAGATACTTCCTGTGAGCTGGACGTATCGGGATATGGAAATATGAGACTTTGAGATCTAATGTTGCGAGGAAGTCTCCCTGCTGCAACAGTGGTAACACTTGTTGTAGAGTGAGCATATGAAAATGTTCTGATAAGATGTAATGATTTAGGGGTCTGAGGTCCAATATTGGTCTGAGAGACCCGTCCTTTTCGGGGATGAGGAAGTATAGTGAATATACTCCTGTACCTTGATGTTCTAATGGTACTAGTTCTATGGCCCCTTTTTGCAGCATGCTGATGACTTCTTGCAGCAATAAGTTGCGGTGTTCTACAGACATAGGACGGTTTTTGGAGGTATGTTGGGTGGTGTGGAGGTTAGCTCTAGGCAGTAGCCATTTTGGATAATTTGCCTTACCCACTTGTCTGTAGTGATGTTTTCCCAGACTGGTCGGAATTGTTCTAATCGTCCCCCTACCAGTGTTATATGGTCCGGGGGTAGCAAAAAAGAGTCACTGTTTACTTGTGGTAGAGGATCTGGTGGTGTTGTTCCCTCGTCCTCTGCCTTTGTTGGTATTGCCTCGGTATCCACCTCTATTGTTTTTATTATAGGGGATTTGTGCGTTTCCCTTGTAGCTTGTGGTTTGCTGTGATGAGTTGCCTCTTGCAGCCCCCCTGTAACTTGAGCGACGAAAGGAGCCTCTATGTTGCTGTGACTGTAGGGCTCCCATAGACTTAGCCGTCTCAGTGTCTTTTTTCATTTTGTCCAGTATTGTTATGTTATGTTATGTTAAAAATGCTCTTTTGTAGCGCACGGCTACTCCAAGGAGTGTCCTAGCGCTTTGGCAAAGAGCCTAAGGAATAAGAAGAAACATAGCACAACAGACACGAAAAGAAAGAAAACAGAGACCAATTACTGGGTGAAAAGCCAGGTTTTAAGTCCTTTTCTAAAGGAAAGCAAATCCTCAGTTTTCCTGAGCGGAACAGGCAGGTCGTTCCAACCTTGAGTCGCTAGAAATCTAAAGGAACGTCCTCCGATTCTAGTCAGGCGGTTAGAGGGAGTCAAGGCTTTGCATAGAGACGCAGAACGTAACTTCCTGCGAAGCACATAAAAAGCCAAGCGTTTCTGAAGGTATTTGGGGCCTATCCGATGAAGGGACTTGAAGGCGAAAGTGAGCGCCTTAAACACAATTCTTTTAGCGACTGGAAGCCAGTGCAATTTCTTTAGCAACTCTGTGGCTCCAGCTGTGCGCTGGAGGCCAAAAATGGCTCTAGCCGCCGAGTTCTGCACAATCTGCAATCGGGCCAAAAGATATTTCGGCAGGCCAAGATAGAGAACGTTCGCGTAATCCAGACGCGAACCTATCAAGGCCTGCACGATGATCTTTCTATGCTTCAGCGAGAGCAGCGGAAGAAATTTCCGGAGCATCTTTAAAAGGCCGAAGCATTTACCAGTCTGTCCAATGATCTGGGGGCCGAAGGTGAGGCCATCATCTACCACAACGCCTAGGTGTTTGGCTTTAGAAGAAGCAGCATCCGGTGGAAACATGTCTGAAGGCCACCAGGCCTTCCAGCCAGGGTCTGGAGGACATCCAAAAAAAAGCAATTCAGATTTATCGGAATTGCATTTTAAGCTGTGATGCTGGAACCAGGCAAAGACAGCTCCCAAACAGTCTCTAATCCGCGAACCTTCGAAATCCTTGCTCTTATCAAATGTAAAGAGCAGCTGGGTGTCATCAGCGTAAGTAATGATCTGGGCACCAAAAGATTCCGCAACCGCCGCTAAGGGGGCCATTGTATCTGCACCTGGACCAAATAAGTAGTCAGGGTTGACGAGCTGGTTTAACAAAGTGGGTTGGACTTCGTTTTTAAAACCAGAAATGCATAGCCACGCATGTCTCCTGATCATAACACTGGTGTTAATAGACCTGGCAGCTGTATCTACTACATCTAAGGCACATTTAATGGAGGCGTTAGAGATTAGCTTTCCCTCCTGTACTAATTGTTCAGCCTGTTCTTTGTAAGCATCAGGTAAATGCTGGAGAAGAGTTTCTAAGGTATCATAGTGTGCCCTGTCATACCTACCTAACAGGGCTTGCGTGTTCGATATTCTCCATATGTTAGCTGCCTGTGCAGCTACCCTTTTTCCCGAAGCCTCAAAGATTTTGGATTTTGGATTTGGATTCTTTGTCGGGAGGTGGAGCTTCCCCAGTAGTTTGATTGTTTGCACGTTTACGTGCATTTGCCACCACTAAAGAATCTAAAGGCAGTTGTCCCCTAATATATGTAGGGTCTAGTGGCGCTGGCCTGTATTTCCTCTCTATTCTTGGGTTAATGACCCTTGCTCTAGTGGTGTCTTTAAATATGTCTCCTGCATGTTTAAGTACCCCTTTCAACATAGGTAGTGTTTTAGCCGTTCTTTCTGATGTGGCAAAAGTGTCAAAGAGGAAATCTGCCTCCACAGGGTCTGCATGCATGTCCACATTGTGATGTAGGGCTTTCGATTAATGAATTAAAAGCAGCTGTGTCCTCTGTAGGAGAAGGCCTATCAGGGTATGCAGGTGTATCAGGAATGGGTTGAGAGTCACCAGGATGTACTGGGTCAGCCCATGGTTGAGTGTGACTGTCTTGGTCAGTGTCTACAGGGTAGTTGTATTCCGATCGTATTCCTCATCCACCTCTTCATCTGAGTGTATGGGTGTGTAGGAATATTGGTTAGGCCTAGTTGGCTAAATAGGCTCAAATAGAATAGGTGAGGTAGAACAGTCCCTTTTCTTTTTGAATGGTATAGTGTAAGTCTCTTTCACAGTCTCTGGCCTGATTTTCCTCTTGTAGAGAGTGACTTTCCCAGAGTTTGGGTCAATGTAAAGTTTTTACTGTTCAACTGATTCAGGGTCTGGATGTAGGACTTCCTGCTGAGCAGTTATGATTGTTTTGGCCAATGTCTTTTGCTTAGTTTGTTTTGGTTTGATGCCGCTTTTTGGGTCGGCCACCTTTGTCTTTGAGGAAGGTGGGAGGCCAAACGTAATTGGTCCGATGTTTTTTTGTGGCACTGCAGTTTGCTTCTGTAGTGTTTGTGTCTTTGGAGCCGAAGATTTTCCTGTGTCGACAGTTTTCTTCGGTTCGATTATGGCCTTGTGTCCTTGTGTTGATTTCGGAACCGATGGTTTCGGATCGACGCACTTTGGTGTTGGTTCGATGGCCTTTTTTGGCTCGACTTTCTTGGGCTCGATTGTTTTCTTTAGCGGAGCAAATGGTTTGTCGCCTTTTAGTTTGGGGTCGACAATTTTCTTTGGATCGTCGACGCCGAGGTTTTCGGTTCGACGCCCGTTTGTCTTGGAGTAGATATAGGGCCGCTGGTTTTTGGCTCGACGACCCATGTATTAGACGCCGATGGTTCGATACAGTTCGGCCCGAAGACTGTATTGTCGACGAGTTTCTTTGGTGTCGACTCCGATGAATCGACGTAGTGTGGTCCGAAGACCGTGTAGTCGATCAGTTTCGGTTTCGTTCCACCATTTTTGGTTTAGATATCACCAATCCCGGAGTACGTTGATCCGATGGCTCTTTGTGAATATTCTTAGCCGGGCAGTATTGCGGGGCTATAGAATGTCTTTCGAGATCTTGGCTAAGGCCTTGTGGCGATGCCTCGACCTGAGCCTGTGGAACCATGGAGGTAAAGGTATAGGCCCCCGTACTCATTGTTGGGCCCGGTTCATCACTGGCGTCGTCCTCTACGGCTCCCATCCTTTGTTAGTCATCCCCTACCTCGACGATGTCTTCTTCCTCTTCGATGTAGTAGTCGGACTCATGCTCCGATTCTTGATCCGACAGTTGTTCGTATTCTTCGGCCTCGACAAGATCTTCTTCGTTGCCGAAGATATTTTCTGGTTCTGGCGCTTCTTTTTGCATGATTAGTCTAGCGGCCCGTCGAGTCCGAAGTGTCTTTTTGGATCGAAATTGGGCACAGGCTAGCCAGTCGGATTCATTATGTTCTGGAGATAATGCAAATGCTACTTACCAGTATGCATCTGTTCTTGGCATGTAGGGCTGCTGACATTCATATCTGTGCATGGATCGCCGCCTAGTGTTGGGTACGGATGATTGCACATTGTTGTCCTGGAAGAGTCTTCGAAGTATCACAAGATAGGTGGCTCCTCCCCTGGACTACAGTGCGCATGGGCATCGACTCCATCCCCAGATTGTTTTTAGCCATTGTGGCCGAGATGGAGTGAACTTTGTGAGTGATGACCATGGCATGAAATGCATGTAAACACTGCAGCTGCTACAGGCGCCGGGGAGGAGGACGGGCGATATGAATGTCAGCAGCCCTACATGCCAAGAACAGATGCATACTGGTAAGTAGCATTTGCAGTTCGAGGCATGTGGGCTGCTGAATTCATATCTGTGCATAGAATACATAGCAGTCCCTCCATTAGCGGCGGCCGCCCGTGCCAGCTGCAGCAGTTTGGAAAAGTGTCTTGAGAACAGCCTGCCCTACAGCTGCCTGCTGTTTAGAGTGCACGTCTACACAGTAATGTTTTGTAAATGTATGTGTGGTAGACCATGTGGCTGCTCTACATATGTCCTCTAAGGGAATGTTTCCAAGGAAGGCCATAGAGGCCCCCAACTTTCTGGTGGAGTGGGCTCTTGGTGGAATTGTAAGAGTTCGTTTTGCTTTTGCATAACAGATTTGAATACATTTTACGATCCACCTAGCCATACCAGCCTTGGAAATAGCGTTACCTTTGTGGTGTGACGCAAAGGCAACGAAAAGCTGCTTAGTTTTTCTAAAATCCTTGGTCTTGTCAATGTAATACATCAGGGCCCTCTTGACGTCAAGGGTGTGGAGCATCCGCTCCGCCAGTGACTCAGGATTTTGAAAAAACACTGGCAACTCAATTGTTTGGTTTATGTGGAATTGAGACACTACCTTGGGTAGAAATTTAGGGTTAGTGCGGAGCACTACCCTGTTAGCATGAACCTGGAAGAATGGCTCCTGGATTGTGAGGGCCTGCAGCTCACTAACTCTCCGTAGCGATGTAATTGCTACTAGGAAAGCCACCTTCCAAGTCAAGAACTGAAGTTCGCAGGAATGTAGTGGCTCAAAGGGAGGACCCATCAGTCTTGTAAGAACCACATTGAGGTTCCACTCTGGAGCTGGAGGGGTCCGCTGTGGAATGACCCTTTTGAGTCCTTCCAGAAAAGCCTTGATAGCAGGCACCTTGAAAAGTGAAAGGTGCTGTCTATTTTGGAGGTATGCGGCCATCGCAGACAGGTGAATGCGGATGGAAGTATATGCCAAACTACACTGGTACAGATGAAACAGGTAACAGATGATGTTCTGAATGGAAGCATCTAGTGGATTGATGTTGTGGTTTGCACAATAAATGACAAACCGCTTCCATTTGGCCGCATAACAGGCTCTAGTAGTGGGCTTTCTTGCCTCCCGAATGATGTCCATGCAATTCGGAGGAAGGTTAAGGTAGCCAAACTCTAGGACTTCAGGAGCCAGATCGCCAGGTTGAGCTGTTGCGGATCTGGGTGCTGAATGTCGCCATGGCTCTGCGTCAGAAGGCTGGGTGTGAGACGAAGCCTTTGATGCGGTACCACGGACAGTTCCAGAAACGTGGTGTACCATGGTTGGCGAGCCCACGTTGGAGCAACCAGGATGAGGGTCATCGAGTGTTTGCCTGAGCTTGCGTGCCACCAGCGGTATCAGGGGTGCTGGGGGAAAAGCGTACGCAAATTTGCCTGACCAGTTCATCCATATCGCATTGCCCTGCGATTGTGGGTGTGGGAACCTGGCGGCGAAGCTTTGGCATTTTGCGTTCTCCCTTGTGGCGAACAGGTCTATTTCTGGATGACCCCATGTCTGAAAGTACGGCTGGAGTACTGATGGATGTATCTCCCACTCGTGCATCTGGTGGCTGTGCCTGCTGAGCAGGTCCGCCATCTGATTGTCCTTGCCTGGGAGGTGTTCTGCCATGAGGAAGATGTTCCTCTGAATGGCCCACTTCCACATGCTCTGAGCCAGATGAGACAGCTGCGGAGAGTGTGTCTCTCCCTGTTTCTGAATGTAGTACATGGCCGTCATGTTGTCCGTCCGGATCAACACGACCTTGTTGCACA
This sequence comes from Lissotriton vulgaris, assembly GCF_964263255.1. Lineage (NCBI taxonomy): Eukaryota > Metazoa > Chordata > Amphibia > Caudata > Salamandridae > Lissotriton > Lissotriton vulgaris. The sequence goes on from NC_141694.1 coordinate 1,712,609,526, forward strand.
GATGTACTTTGAACGCCTTTAAGGCCATGAAGATTGCCATCAGTTCCAACACATTGATGTGCATCTTCTTCTGCTGTAGTGTCCATAGTCCCTGCACTGTGTAATGGAGTACATGCGCTCCCCAACCTTGGAGAGAAGCGTCCGTCGTCAGGATAATCTGTGGCACAGGCTCCTGGAACGGTCGGCCCTTGCAAAGGTTTTGTGGATTCCACCAATGCAGAGAGTTGTATGCCCGACCACTCACCAACACTAGGTCTTTTAATTGGCCATGAGCCTGAGTCCACTGACGTGCCAAGCACTCCTGAAGCGGACGATTATGTAGTCTCGCTTGCGGGACAATGGAGATGGGTCAGAGTCCGTAGGCATGTATTTCTTCTGAAGTCGAGATGGGGCTGTCTTCGCAGAGGCAGGCGTCAGAAATTGCTCCATAGCCGGTTCCTCCAAACGAAGAACTAGAGGAAGCAGGGGACGTGAGAGTTGTTTCCGTTTAAGTGTCTCGAAGATGACAGAAGTGGAGGGGGTAGGCACAGCCAGCTCAATCCCCAGTTTAGCCGCACCCCTTAGCAGCACATCGTGAAAGGTGGTGAGGTCATCGACAGGAGATATCCTCTTAGGAGGGGAGTCCTACAAGGTCGGCGAATACCTTCCACCATTAGAGGAATCTGTGTCCCTAGTGTATCTTGAGCGTGATCTCTCATGGCGGCGAAGATGTCGAGATCTGGTGGAAGACCTGTGCCGGCTACAAGAGCGATGTCCCGTTCGGTAGCGAGATCTCGGCCTTCTGGGCATCGACGGAATCACCGGCATCGGTGGCTGAGGCTGTGGCAATCTGGGCGGAGCAAGAGGTGGAGATGGAGGCAGCGGTGGAGGAGGTGGTGGTGGAGGAGGAGTTGGAGTGGTCTTTCTCCTCTATGTCGATTTCCTGCGCGACGTCAACTTTCCTCTCGACGTCGACATGCTCTTCAACGGCAAAGATTTCCTTCTCGACGGCGGCCTGCGCATAGACGTCCAATAAGCTAGGGTGGAACGCAGCTCAGGTGGCGCAGATCTCAATGTGGACGCATGCCCTGAAGTGAGAGTGTTAGTCAGTGAAGGATGGACCAGGCGCACCAGAACACATCTGCCACTGCTGCACAATCGAAAAGCCCCCCATCAAATCAGGCACCATTGATGATTTCCATGCATCAGGGCCCGCAGGGAGAGGGCATGGAGTGCAGCACAGCACCGTGTGACATGCAGTGTGTTGCAGCGCATAGACTGAAACCCAGCGGACCTGCACCAGAGCCCTAGGTCGACAAGGAGCATATCATCTTCATACCTTTCGACGTGGACGTCGTAGCCATAGACGTCGAACGGGACCGATGCCGTTTCTGGGCCTTCTTGTGACTGGGGAGCCTCACAGAGGCCAAAGCACGGGAAGTGGAAGATGATAGATTCCCTCCATGCCCCAAGGTCCCACCTGCATCCTGATGCTCCAGGCTTTGAAGACTAATCTTCTCCCTGCCACGCAGGGTCCACCTGGAGAATGACTTGCAGATGACACAGGAGTCAGGAACATGAGTAGATGGAAGACAGAGAATGCAAACTCTGTGGGAGTCTGACTTGGCCTTCTTCCTGCCACATTCAGGGCACTTGTCAAATAAAGCTGGCATTTTGACAAGAAAGAGTTGGCTTAGCTGCTAAAAAAAAGACAGCAAATGGAAGATAAAGGCCCCAGACGTCGAGTGAAACACTAAAACTTAGCAAAAAGTTCCAAAAATTGAAGTTATACCAATAAAGGTAGAGCTCAAATGCGCCAGGGTCCTGCTAGCAGAAAAAAGAACTGAAAGTAACTTGCCTTTGGCTGTGCATCATGCGATACAGAGGGTCTCTGTAGGGTTCCTAAAAAGGCACGGTTTCTCTTAAAACCTTGGGTGCTATGGGTTTTTCCCGCTGGGTGCTGATGATCCTACTTCCCCATTGTTCATGACAAAGCCAGCTCGTCATAAGCACAGCGCAGGTAATGCCCATGACGAGCTGGCTTTGTCATCAGCGCTGAAGGGGTTAAGTCTCTATGCAGAAGAGACTATTTTGATTGCTCCGGGGTCAACGCACATGGGCGGGACTATTCACAGACTAAGACTATACACAGAGATCCCCTACTACAGAACTGATGACATTGCGCGTTCTCTTCGGTGGCGAATAGATCTAACCAAGGCTCTCTGCATCGCTGAATGAGACCTTGCGCCACCTCCGAGTTCAGACGCTATTCGTGATCCATCAAGCACCGGCAGCTGAGTTGTCCGCCCTGGCGTTCAGAGAACCTGCCAGGTGTTGAATCACCAAGGTAATGCCTTGACATTCCAGCGATGTGCAGAGGCGCAGAGTGTCCAGGCATAGGGTCCAGGACCCCACCCGCCCTGTTTGTTGCAATACCACATGGCGGTGGTGTTGTCTGTGAACACCTGCACTACACTTCACCGGACAGGAGGAAGGAATGCCTTGAGTGCAAGTCAGATCGCCGGCACCTTCAAAAGGTTGATATGGAGCCGGGACTCCACCGGAGACCTCTGATCCACGTCTCTCCCAAGTGGCCCCCCCATCCCAGGAGGGACACATCTGTAGGAAGGTACATCCCGACTATGGTTGCCCCCAACTTTTTGCCCTGTGTTTTAGCTGGTTTTGGACATAGTCGACCTGGGACCCTGCCAATCAGGACCCCAGGCCTACTGCTCTCTCTTTAAAATGGATTCCATGTACCCTAGGTACATTTCCAATTGGTACTGGGCCACCTTATCAGACCCTGTAACTCAGGGCATAGGTGTACCCAGGGCTGCCAGGGGCTGCAGCATGTATTATGCCACCCCTGGCTGGCCTCCTAAATTTGACACAACTGGCTGCATGACAGCTGGGGCAAAGTCGTGTAATCACCCTTTGCTGTAGATATAGTATACCTATATCTAACCCTAAAATGGACACACAGATTCCTATCAGTCACTCCTATGGCAGGCCTTAACAATCCTGAAGGCAGAGTGCTTGGAATCGTGTGAGATGGTGCTCTGGCATGAGCTGAGCCTGTCTGCAGCTTGCGGAACCAAGTCCTAATAGCTGTTCCATGATATCGCATACCATATACTCTTAAGTGCATTATAATCCTCGCGGTTAAATGCTAACTTTGGTATTGCTTTATCAAAACATGTCGAGTAAGGTGTCATACGAATTGGAATACTAACCCCTCGCCAATTCTGGCGACGGGGTTAGCATTCCACCCTTCTAGAGGGACACGACATGTATGTAACTGTGAACCCCGGTTAAAGTTAACTGAAGCCTCAGCTCCACAAAATGGATGCTGCCACCACAGACACGAGTCTGACCCCCTGCAGCTGGGAGTCCTCCCAGCAAGGGGAGCCTGGACAAAGGGTTTCCTGTCAGGGGCGGTGCTAGCACCGTCCCAGACATGGTTTTGTGTATCCTGGGTAGGCAGGGCTTTTCAGGAAGGTGACTGCTGAGTGGCACCCCGGTGCTCACTACGCATAGGCCAGTCTGAACCAGTTCCAGGGGCACACCAGCCCCTAGCCTGGGGAAGTCCGGCATGGGAGAGGGGTGTAACCACCCCCCTCCTGGTCCCACCCATAGGCAGGACCTAGTCACCGGGTCAGCCCCCTTTTTTAGGTTTCGCTGGGGGGCGGAGCCGTTAGGCTCCTCCTCCAGAGAAATCTATTGAGTACAGTAAGCACTATGGAACACGCCCCCCCGTCCCATTGGCTAGCTCCATAAATGGAGCCTAGCCATTGGACGAGGGGCCTGTCCATCAATGCCGGACCAGACACGGGGGCGTTCCCGAGATTCTTTGGCTTTTGCCGACGTCACGCGACGCCGGGAACGCCCCCGAGTCTGGTCCGGCCGGGCCGTGCTTGCTGCTGTCCTGCCTTGTGTCCCTCCTCCCGCCGTCCCCCCTCCCCCCTCCTCGCTGTCCTGTGCACGTTTCCGCCTCCCGTGTCCTCTCCCGCCCCCCTCGTCCTCTCCCGCCGATGAGCAAGGCAGAACTGCCGTGAGGACGTGAGATCTTTATGTGTGGGGAGCAGGGCTCGAGCTCCGAGAAGCATGTGCTGCATTTGAAAGAGGTCTATAAAACAGCCCAGTGTTTGTCTGTAAAGGTGGATTTATGGCCCCGGGCGAGCGTCCCCTCCTCTCCTCCCGTAAACGCTTCCTGCATGTGCTGCGTGTGTTGGGTGAGGCAGGAGGGGGTGCAGCGCAGTGTGCGCTGCCTGCTCCCCATTGTCAGGCAGCGCCGAGAGTGTGGAGAGACCTGCTGCTGCTTGCTGTTGTCCTCTGTTATCTCTCAGCGTGCTGCGAGGAGGGAAGCGTCGGCGCTGCTGCTCCTCTCCGCCCCCTCCCCTGGCTCCCCGCGCTGTGCTGTGTTTTCAGCCGGCAGCAGTCAGGACGCAGGATCAGTGCTTGCCTCCAGCGTGTGTCACAGTGCAGCGCGGCCAGAAGCTCTGCTCTAGGCACAGTACTCAGCCATTGCCGCACGTGTGCTGTCAGGGCCCGGCGCTGTAGCCGTATCCCCCCTTTTCTCCTAGGGAGGTAGGAACTGAGTGCTCACGTCTGGGAAGATGATCCACGTGTGTGTCCCTTGCTTCCCTATAAGCTACAAGCCGTCTTTTTGGGTAAGAAGTCACCCGTAGACAGTGCCAACTGCAAAGGAGTGCTCCGAATACGAGGCAGGGTAGAACGAATGCTGCCACACCAAAAACCCAAAGAAAACCCTGTATCCCGGTGATTTGCAGCTGTGCATCTTTTTACAAGGCAGTGGTGTCGCACAGGATTGTAAACGAAGGGCGACCAAACGTTCTGACATAACTATGACAACCACCAAAGAGGATGACACGAGTCTGACCACGAGGCATTTGGAGGGAGCAGCCCTCGGCTCGCAGGATTAATCACACGAGGGACTTTATTTGTAAACTAGAACCATTCGTGTGTTTGAGCCCGGTAATGTAAACGGGAGCCCCCAGCCTCCACCCGCTCTTGCAGGGAAGGAGCCAGAGGCTGCGAGGAAGGAATCCCCTCTTAGCTCCTTCGTGTAACCTAAACAGGTCCCGGGCAGACGGGGATATTGTATTTAGTCTGAGGCGACAGAGTGCTTCGAGCTATAGCGCCTGGGGAATAGAGCGCGAGGCGGGCGGGCGGGGTCAGCATTCTCGCAGGCACTAGCCGTGTCACTGGAGGAACGGTGTGTGAACACAATTGAAACTTCACACTACAGAGGAAGGTTCCTTACTTCAAGAGATGTGGGAGAACCTCACAGCGATGCCAGGCCCGGTGTCAACTAAAGGGGCGCAGAGGTACTAATGGTGCTGGGAAGAGGCGTCCACAGACGCGGGACACCCGGGGTCTGTGATTGACGGCAGCGGGTTGGTGTTTCAAGTGTCTGGGAATGGTTCAGCTCCACTCACATACTTCGGGGCATATTAGCAAGAAGCTCGTTAAAATTATCGCAGTTTTAGCGGCAGTTTCGATAATTTTAACGAGCTTGTTGCTAATATGCGCCAGTGTTTTTCATTTTGTAGAGGGAATAATTCCAATAGTATATAGTGAAGGCTTTATCTAGCGGTACATACCGCAGCTCAGTCGCTTCTAAGCACCCACAGACAGCTGTTATTAGGCAAATGACATAGCCGGCTGGACCCCCTGCTCATATGTTGTCCACTTCACGAATAGGAGTGAAAATATCTGGCCTGTGGAAGTCCTCTAGTGAATGGTCAGCTGGAGGGCCTGAGGGGGGGAGGAGCGTGAATACGTGAACGTAATTAACACTTAGGAAGCCATCAATGTTTTGTGTATGGCAAATGCAACCTCTGTATATTGGGGGGAGGGGGGGGTATTCAAGGTACCCCTCTTTTAAGAATCTTCTTAGAAGTGATCCATAATGAAGGGATCCTTAAAGAAAGGACCCTTGAAGGAGTCCCGATAGAAGGGGTCCATCCGGAATAGTGCAGGGCCCATATAGAGCGGAGCCGCTGTTGAAAGGACCCCTGTAGGAGGGGCCCCACGAAGAAGAATTACCTCTTGAGGTGAAAAGTGAGCAAGAGCCCGTGAACCTACAGCCTTTCTCCCACGTTAGAATCGGCGCCAGCACGGATTCCACGGGCAGCCTGCTTAGCTTGCCTCAAGCCCGCCCGCTTTCAGGCGCTCGCTCTTCAACTCGCTTCCCTGCTTCGAAATTACCATATTTGCAGAAAAGGTGATGGCGTAAGTGTCAAAAACACATCTGCGCTGACAGAATGTTTTTTTTCTTTTCACACTCGGTGCAGAGAACGAACCGCACACAAATGAAAAGCGTGCGAGTTGTGGCTTCGCTTTACACTCCGCGCTCATCTTCTTGACAAACACTTTTCCCGAGAGGGAAAGCGTTCTGCATTAATCCCGGTCTGTTTTTCATTTACATATCTGTGGCAATTCAAGCAGTAACTGCTACAGCGAGGCACTCATGTGCAAGACACGCGCTTGGCTGTCTTTTGGGAAGTTTTACGAAAAATAGGGTTTGGAGTTTATTCAATTTTTAGCAAAGCTACATGGGCTTATTTTCGGAAAAAAACTTGTTGTTTTCGTATATTCATCCCTTTACGGGGTATTCTGGAGGCATCCAAAACAAGGGAAAAATCAGTAAGGAGAAGTGGAAGAAATATTGCTGAATACTAGTCAATAATGTGGGCTGTAGTGTCTCAGATTGAAAAATTTGGCAAGCCATATCACTTAAAATTACTGAACACAAAGTCAGTCAATGAAGCCAATTATAGGCCTTCGCCTGGCTAATGGCCCGCACCTCAGGGCGCTCCTAAGGAGGTATAGGCAGGGACATTGGAATTTTGCGGCACTGTAGGGCCAAATTATGTGGCAGGGTTGTTTAAATTATGTGGAAAAAAGGCAAATTATGCAGAATAATGCAACACTTTTTGTGATAGTATTACTTCGTTTGTAATTTTTGCTCATGGTAACACTGTCTGGGCAAAGATTTAACCAGGTTACTAACAATTTAACCCAGAAATACAGAAATAAGCAGTTGACAAATGACCAGTCTGCAAAGACTTACCACTATGTCGGAAGCTTGTTGCCACACTTTTAGTAACTTTTGGTCTGTTTGTACTAGAATCTTTTCTTTGTTAAAATCTGCAAATTATGCAGCAGTTGACGGATTTTGAGGCAAATGTGGCAAATCCACAATTATGCGAAAGACGCAGCAGCTGCATAGTCACATAATTCCAGTGGCCCTGGGCATAGGTTAATACTTAACATTTTATTGAAAATATAGTTATTCCTTCTAAAAAGGCACTTGTCTAGTGTGGCAGATGGGGCCTAGAGTCATGACTGACATCCACTGACTACAGTCTGAGGAACATGATTGGCTACCCCCACTCTCAATATTCCAGTTAGTGTGGAAATTGCTTTTATTTGTTGCTCCTGTAGCACCAGCATTCAGCAGTACACTGTTTCACAGTGCTTGGCACTCAGAGGCAGCTTTTTGGATGGGAAGCAATGAGGAAAAAAAACACACCTCACAGCTTCTTAGTGGTCTGTTAAAGTTCTGTTCCATTCCGCTCCTCTCCTCTCCTCTCCTCTCCTCTCCTCTCCTCTCCTCTCCTCTCCTCTCCCTTGTCGTTGTCTTTTCTTTATTTTATTCCATCTATGCTTATTTTTCTTAGATTTTCTTACTTCTATTATGTTACCTAGTAGTCACTATCGAATTGTTGTGCATACAAGTTGTGGTACAGTTAGTAAATATCCTTGATTATGGGCTATATATAGAGTTATGGATAAAGTTAAACACTCCTAGATCTTCTGCGGTAGGATGGTAGTTAGTCGCGAGTGTGCTTATATTCGCGAGTGCGGCCAGTAGCATATTTTCTGTGACTTGCCTTCAGTATGAAAGAGTTCGACGGTTGTGGCCTCTCACTGCTGCGGCCCAGCTCATGCACGCCTTCCGTGGAGAGCTCAATTTTTATCTGTACTCTAAAGAGGTGATAGGTTGATTGTGGCACTAGTGGTGCAATGAGTTCACCACAGAACCTGGAGCCGTGTTTGTGAATTGACATAGAGGCAGTCATGTGGGAGGTTTTATGGGTGCACTTGGGGGATCTTTCTCCCAGGATAGTCTGGCCTGTTTTGTCAAAGCTCTTCAGGCATGATGCATTTGACCTTCCATTCCACTGGGAGCCAGTGAAGTCATTTTAATGTAGTTTGGACACATACATAACTTAGCAGGTTGATTTGCAAACATCTAAATGGCACCCAAAACATAAACGTGATTAAAAAAAGGAATGTGAGAAAATGTTCTTTGGGGGGACATATCTGTAGGCACACGTGAACTACTGCAGGATGGGTTTCTCTTTCAGTAAGAATAACAGGCAGCAATGTACACACTAAGGCCACAGAGACTCCTTTAGCCCACAGCACCCTAAAGATCTGTATCTGCAGAGAGGTCAAGACTAGTAGCTAAAATAAATTGCAAGGGTGGACAAAGATGAGCAAAGTAAAGGGGAAAAAAGTATAACAAAATACATGGAATTTGTGTCATTGCATGATTCGCACAGGCCCTAAAAATTCAGCTGTTACACTTTCCAACCAATGAACAGAGAGCTGGCCCAGTTGTCAACAGTTTCACTCTGAAGTAAAATCGGCATTTCCAGTCCACCCCTTACTAATTGAATGTCAAACATGGTTGGAAAAGAGGTCTTACATAATTTCTCGCGTGATTCATGAAGGGTTAAATCCCTGCCAGCCCTAATTTCCTCTGGTCACTTGCTTTCAAAGGCTCGCTCCCAGCCCTGCCATTTCTCAGGCTGCCAGGCGGGTTGTATGGCTGGTGAAAGTTAATAGGCATGCTTGCCTTTCCTCGGCCTCCTGTCACTCTGCCTGCGAGTACCAGCCAGCCCCTGGGCTGACTTAGGGAAGAGGGGCAGGGGGCACATGTTTGCACGTCTCTGCTTTTACTAGCGTCACCCTGTAGTGGAGCCCGCGCACACAGGCCTTCTTTGTGCCTCGTAAAATAGCATGATGCAAAAATGCCCAACCTGGGTCCCCACGGTTAGAGAGATTCATTGTTCCGAGCAGTGAGCATGGGCGCCAGCCAGAGCCGGGAAGCTGAGCTTTCGCACACAATACCTGTTCAGTCTGCTCCATGAATCCTGGCTGTGGATTGTTTCCATGGATGTGGGGAACAGGTAATGGCGGGAGTGTTTAACCATTGTGTTTCCAAGGCCTCCACCACCGCTAAAGGCACAGTCTGCACTAAGCATGTTAAAGCACCACAACCATATTCCAGTTCCTGCAAGGAAGATGACAAACGAGGGTGATTCTGGCAGGGGCATCCACTGTGGACCACCACCCACGAGCACGACACATCTCCAAAACACATGTCACAGTGCAGTACATGGTATAGGCCAATTCTACTACAGTACCTGCTTCAGTGCACACTTGCACTGAGAGCAACTGCTGTGCTGTGACAGCTGTGTGGGCGGATGGCTGTGAGAGCTGTGAGAGCTGTGTGGGCTGTGTGGGCTGTGAGAGCTGTGAGAGCTGTGAGAGCTGTGTGGGCTGTGTGGGCTGTGAGAGCTGTGTGGGCTGTGAGAGCTGTGTGGGCTGTGAGAGCTGTGTGGGCTGTGAGAGCTGTGTGGGCTGTGAGAGCTGTGTGGGCTCTGAGAGCTGTGTGGGCTCTGAGAGCTGTGTGGGCTCTGAGAGCTGTGTGGGCTCTGAGAGCTGTGTGGGCTGTGAGAGCTGTGTGGGCTGTGAGAGCTGTGTGGGCTGTGAGAGCTGTGTGGGCTGTGAGAGCTGTGTGGCCTGTGTGGGCTGAGAGCTGTGTGGGCTGAGAGAGCTGTGTGGGCTGAGAGAGCTGTGTGGGCTGAGAGAGCTGTGTGGGCTGAGAGAGCTGTGTGGGCTGAGAGAGCTGTGTGGGCTGAGAGAGCTGTGTGGGCTGAGAGAGCTGTGTGGGCTGAGAGAGCTGTGTGGGCTGTGAGAGCTGTGTGGGCTGAGAGAGCTGTGTGGGCTGTGAGAGCTGTGTGGCCTGTGTGGGCTGAGAGAGCTGTGTGGGCTGAGAGAGCTGTGTGGGCTGAGAGAGCTGTGTGGGCTGAGAGAGCTGTGTGGGCTGTGAGAGCTGTTGGCAATGTAAATAACAATGCCATTTATTTAGAAGTAAAAAAAAAAAGAAATGTCATGAGCAATGCCAATAACTCTAACTTTTCCAAAGGCGAAACCATTGCATTGTAAATGCTTGTTAGTATAAAGATAGGAGCGGGCCCCCTGTTCAAATTAGATCATCTTTGGAATCAAGATACGACTTTCTTCGAAAGGACTTCACGATTTCTTCATTAAGATTCTCCCTTGTGGCTAAGGAGTAGTCACCCTGCATCAAGCGGGCACCATCCTAAGAAACACTGCGGTCTGCTGCAAGTCCTTCTTCAAGAATCCGACGACCCAGCTCGACGAGACCCGGCTTCCCTGGCACCTCTGACCTCTACTCACCTCTACAGCAAAGCTGAGAACCGTGAGTGCGACGAGACCTCGAGGGACCGACGATCGCCAAGACTGCACGACATCTTTCCTGCGAACCCACCGTGTCCTCCACTGGTGAGTGCTTTGGGGTCCGAGAAGCCCCGACCCTGCGCAGCTCCAGCACCCAAGGTCAGCCTCCCTGCATCTCCACGATCTGCGTGGGGCCCTTCTGCTGTTTGCTGTGCACCGCGTTGTTTGGCTACTAGCCGGCTGGCTTGTGGCCTTCTGAACGACGCCCGACGACATCTCTGCTGCTGGTCTGGTTGCTCCAGGCTGGCCCTTGCTTCCTTCTTCAAGAGAGGCACCCCGGACCCTCCTGGTCCACTCCAGACGCCATTTTAGGTCCACCGCGTGGGCTTGAATTTGCCAAGGCTTTGTTGCCCCATCCTGGGTCCAGCGACGCCGACAGCTTCTATCTTCGTGGGACAGCTCGATCCTCCATCCTGGTCGCCGACAACGCCTCCTGGTCCGTGAGATCTTCGAGTACAGCGTCACCCACTCACCTAGTCGAGGTGGCTACCATCCGGTGCCCTCCTGGTGCCCACTGACTACTGGCTAGTAGTCTCGAACTTGGTCCCCTCTGCTTTCAGGTGTCATCTATCTTCAAGATCCAGGCTTGGATCCAACTGAACTCTCTTCACTGGTCACCGGCCAGCATCTTTTCTTCCGGCTCCTGGTCCGTCTACGAGGATTCCCGACGTCTTTTCAGACCTATGCAGCTGCAGCCCCTGGGCTAGGTAACTTCGGCATTTCGGTGCCCCAGCATAGCCTCACTATCCAAGGGTCAGGACCCACTGTCGTTTTCTCCCTACCAGGTCGGGTTCGCCCGAGAACACTAACTTTGCAATTTCTAGCTACCATAGACTTTTGTCCGCATCTCGCGTGAGAGTGCACACACTGCACCCGAGTCCCCTAGGCCTCCTAGAAGTAATCTAACGATTCCCTAGTCAAGTCCTAGCGATTCCAAAAGCTATTAGTACTGTACTTACCTGCTAGTAATTTCACATTCCACTTTCAGAGTATATGGTTTTCCGTGCCCCTCGGGCATTTGTATATACTGTGCTAACTTAAGTATTTTTGTAAGAGTTTTGGTTTGTGCTTAGTACCCTGTCCTCATAAAGAGTACAGGGCTGTTGTGATTCTTAATAAATAACTGTTTATTTTCATAACACTTGTGTGGTGTCCTTTCACTGGGTATTCAAGGGGTATATGTGTGGTATAACAGCTGGCTTAACACGCCCTCTCGAGTCTTTAGCCTTAGACTGCTCGTATCCACGCTACTAGGATAGCTGGTCTATAAGGTTGACTTACAACCAATCATCAATAAGGGTTGCTGGACTGATACATAGTGTTCACTAGAATAGTGAGCACTGCATATCAGGCCACCTTCTCACAACATCCGTCACCACAGTGTGCTCAGTTTGGGGAAGGGAGAGGGATCTGCCATTGACCCAATCGTGATTCGTGAGCCACCACTGCAATGGTTCTGCAGTGCCCTCCAAAATCTGAACATGATCAGACAGGTTGCCCTGATGCAGCGCCCACTGGAACTCCAGGTCCCATTGCAGAGCCCGCATACGCCATCTGACATGTGTCACCAGGAGGATGCAGGAGGCCATCAGGCCCAGAAGCCAGACGGTCATCCGGACCAAAACCGGGGACAGAGGCTGAAAGATCGTAATCATAGCCTGAATATCCCGGACTCGCTGCTCGGGAGGATAAATCCGAAACAGCGTTGAATCCAGAACCACTCCAATGAAGGGGAGCTTCTGAGAGGGACTCAGGTGCGACTTCGGACCGTTGATGGAGAACCCCAGCAAGTGCAGGAGGTCGGCCGTAGTCTGGAGGTGGTTGACGACTGCCTGGGGCGAGCCCGCATTCAACAACCAGTCGTCGAGGTAGGGGAAGACTGACAACCCGGACCTGTGCAGATGAGCTGCGACCACCGGCCATCACCTTCGTGAACACCCGAGGGGCCCTGGTAAGTCTGAAGGGGAGCACAGCAAACTGAAAAGGGCTGTGACTACCTGTCAGAGAAGAGCCAATTGATTCCCCCGACAAGAGGTGGCATCAAACTGGCATGGCTGGAGGTGAGGACTGAAAGGGAAGGGAGTAACCCTGGCAGTTTATCTGCAACACCCATTTGTCCGATGCAATTTCTTGCCAGTGGTGGAGGTGGTGGCAGACCCTGCCACCCACTGGCGTGGGGTGCTCCCTGATGCTCGGATTAGGAAGGCTTAGAGGTGGAAGCAGCGGGGTAGAGGTAGACTGACCCGCACGCTGGTTTCCAGACCCACCTCTGCGAAAGCCATGGCCGAGCTGCAGCTGGTTCTGCATAGGCTTGCTGGAGGAGCACGCCTGGGTGCCTCTGCCCTTGCCACAAAAGGAACGAAAGCTAGGAGTGGCAAGGTTCTTTGTAGGAAGACCCAAGGACATGGCCGTGGCCCGTGAGTCCTTAAAGCGCTCCAATGCGGGGACACGGATACGACCCAGATGGCCGTGTCTGACTGAAGCTCCGCCGGCGGGGCGCGATAAATTTATCTTTTTTCCCATGCAGGAGCCTAAAAATAACTGCAAATAAGCACTTTCTGCCCCAGAAGACTAAGACACTAGTCGGTGTTTAATTGGGTGGACCCGGAACTCCCCGCTACAGGAGACCTCGGATCTGCGCATAGACACACTGCGGCTCGGAGCCAGTCTCCGAACGAGAGGCGATCGGAGTCGGGTGCGGTGAGTACGGCTGGCATCGTCCTGCACTCCCGTTACACCCTGCACTGCGGGCCTTACACCCCCGCCCACACCCCTCCGTCTCCCCCGCTGTGACCTGCTCCAAGCCCCATTTCAGGTGCGGTGCCCTCGGGCCTCGAAGGGCCTGTGGGCGTGTCTGCGCCGGGGCCTAGATTTGCGGTAGTCGGCGTGGAGTGTGGCGGGCTAGTGGGTGGTCCCCGGTATAACCCCCCTGGGTGCCGCGGGCTCTGACCCCCCCCTTGCTACTATCCTGGACTCTGTTCTGTAGCAGCTGCTGCTCCCTGAATTAGATGAAGGGCATCCTCTAGGTGTACAGTTGGCAGTCATCTTCCATCCTTTGGCCTCTGTGGTTGTGGTGCCGTTGGTGCCGCCTCATTCCGCACCTTCTGCGGTGCCTTCTGTGATGGGAAAGAAAGACCCTAAACAAAGTAAATTGCCATTTGAAAAATCCACCTCTCCGGCTTTAGATGCCCCTCCTGTCATGTCTGGGGCGGCTTCGGGCCCTGAGGCACCTGGAGATCCTGCCTCCCTTGCATCCTCCATGTTGGCGGAGATGAGGGCCGGTTTCAAGGCGCTAGATAGCCGTTTTGATGACCTGGATAAGAAGCTGGCGGACATGGGCACCAAAATTCAAATGCACGACCGTCGTCTGGATGTCGTAGAGGCGAGGGTTTCGGACATTGAAGTTAGTGCCTTAACATCGCTGAAAAGATTGGGACTGGTGGAGAAGATTCTTAAGGCAGTTGCTTTCAAAAATGAGGACTTGGAATCGCGTAGCCGCCGTAACATTCGCATACTTGGCGTTGGAGACGACGGCTACCGGACGGATGGACACCTTTGTGGAGCAACTACTGGCGGACCTATTTGGCAGGGAGACCTTCACACAGAGCTTTCTTGTTGAACGTGCTCATAGATCCTTGGGCCCCCGTCCTCGCCCGGGCCTCCCCCCAGACCCATCATTGCTAGGCTCCTGAACTTTAGGGACAGAGATACTGCTTTGAGATCAGCCCGTGACATGGGAGATGTCCAATGGCAGGGCAATAAATTGACCTTCTTTCCTGACTTTACCATCGTGGTTCAAGAGGCCAGGCGGAAGTTCCAGGGGGTCAAGACGGCCCGGAGGAATTTAGGGCTACGATATGGAATGTTGTATCCGGCGAGGCTGAGGGTTGACATTGATGGCAAATTGCGCATTTTTGACACTCCTATGGAGGCTCAGGAATTCTATCACAACTACAAAAAGAACTCTTCCAGATCCCCAGCTGCGCCTGCCCGGTCCCCTCCTCCGCGAGATGGCTTGCAGGGCAGCGTTGAACTCTTCTCCCAACCAGGGTCTGGCTGACGGGTTCGCTATTCAATTTGCTTATTGATGGTACATTTGTCACATTTCATCTGTTTTGTTTGATTGGCTCTTAAAAATTAACCGATCTATCCTTTAATTGCCCTGTTGGCATGGCGTTGCCATGCCCTAAGGTGTATACCACTATGTCTTTAGTTGCTTTGTTCTTGCAGCTTATTGCGGTTGTTGGATTTTCAATCTGTATCCTTGATTTATTATACAAATGTTTTGTATTGCTAGACTGGGATTGCCTCTGGTGGGGTCCTCAGAGGCTGGGTGGGGGTTGGTTCTTATGTTCAGTTCTTATGTTTTTTGCGTAAGTATGCATTGTGGCACTAGTGGGCAGCGAAACACGTTTACATCTCCTACAGCTAACACAAAACTACACTTTTTATGGTTAACCTAGGACGGCAGCCCTGTCCTTCTGGGTTTTCTTTAATGTCATGGAATGTCAGGGGTTTAAATAACACCAGAAAACGTAGACAGGTTTTGAAATATATTTCCAGACATCACATAGACATAGTGTTTCTTCAGGAAACACACCTTGCTGGAAAGGATCACACCCCTCTGGCTTTGAATTGGGGATCTCATAGATATTTCTCTAACTTTAGTCGCTACGCTAGAGGAGTGGCAATTTTAATACATAAACGTATCCAGTTTGCGTTACATAAAACCATTGTGGATCCTGAGGGACGCATATTAATCGTTTCAGGGTCGTTGATGGGACACACGGTTTCGCTTGTAGGAATTTATGGTCCTAATTCTGATTCCCCATCCTTCTTTGATGACCTCCAGATCAAACCTTTGTTGTTTGACACCGGCTTTTAATTTTGGGAGGGGGGGAGGGGGGGGGGGGGGGGGATTTACATTTATTTTTAAGTCCGACCAAAGATAGCACCTCTCTCTCGCCTGATACCAAACCCCGTTCCCGGCAATCCCTCAGAGATATATGCACGCACTTCTCCTTAATTGATGTCGAAAGACACTTACACTCCCCCCTCCCAGACTTCACACATTATTCGGGGTATCATGGTACGTGGACCAGAATTGACTATTGGTTGGTTTCTCCGGGTGTGACTGGATGGCTGGACGATGTACTTACCCTTCCCCGTACCCTGTCCGATCACTCTCCTGTCGTTCTACGGCGGAACATTCCTAGACCGGGTGGAAATGAGCGGCAATGGGGTTTCCACCGGAGCACGGTGCTGGACCAAGTCTTTCACGAGGAGTTGAGAGATGTAATCAAGGATTATTTTGAACTCAATACTGGGTCGGTGGATTCCTGGTCCGTCCTTTGGGAGGGGTTTAAGGCCTACATCAGAGGGGTGTGCATCTCCAATCACGCCGGGTGCTGCGGGATCTTCGCTCGACTCTGGACCGGGTGGAGGGTGAGATTGTTGCGTTGGATCGTGATCTGATTGCATCATCCTCTGCTGCGGAAGAGGCAAAACGCCTATTGCTGCTGCTTGAAATTAGAGAAGCGGCAGATCATGAAATGCTTTTCCTTACTAAACAACACTCTGCGCGGCGTTACGGCGAGGGTGAGCGGCCTGGAAGAATTTTGGCACATACCTTACCACGAGATTATGCATATATCACCACAATTACAGGACCGCAGGATACTTTGCTGTACACCTCCACTGACATCCGTGATCAATTCCTAGACTACTATAAAACACTGTACACTTCCAGACTTGGTGGAAGCCTGCAGGAACAGGGGGAATATTTATCTGAAATAGCAATGGTCTACCTTGAAAGATATATGCAGGACTTCCTTGCTGTCCCTATTTCACCCGATAGAATTATTGAAGCCATTGACGAACTTTGTGGCTCGGGACTGGATGGCTTCTCAGCCGATTTTTACAAGGAGTACAAGGATATTCTGGTCCTCAGATTGATTGAGGTTTATGCGGAATCCCTTGAGACGGGCACGCTCCCCCCCTACGTTTAGAGAAGCGGTAATTCTTCTTCAAGCCCGGAAAAGACCCTGTTCTCTGTAGCTCCTACCGGCCGCTATCGCTTTTAAACTCAGACTATAACATTTTGGCTGAAGTCATCGCCATACGACTGTCGTTACTGATGGAATCCATTATTGCTTCGGCGCAATCAGGTTTTGTCCTGCATAGGTCCACCTCACTCAATCTGCGTACCCCGTTTGCTGTGCTGCACAGATGTGACCCTGATACTCCGGTGGCCGCCATCTTGTTGGATGCTGAAAAAGCGTTTGACTCCCTGGAATGGCCCTTCTTTTTGTCGATTATGAGATGCATGGGTATTCCGGAATGTTTTGTATCTACTGTGGCTCCGTTATACACTAGGCCCACTGCCAGACTACGCTTAAAAGGCACTCTCTCTGAGCCCTTCGCACTATCGCGCGGCACCAGGCAGGGCTGCCCGCTCTCCCAGTTACTATTAGCTATGGACCCTTTAGTCCGTCATTTCACAGAAAAGCACTTACACCGCAGACTTCAGTTCCGCACAGGCCCCCTTCTGGTTTCACTTTATGCGGACGATACTGTGCTGTATGTTCAGAACCCTTGAGCCAACCTGGAACCCCTTATCCTTGAAATCATTAGATTTGGTAAATTCTCCGGTCTCTGCATTAATTGGCATAAGTCGTTTATCTTCCCCCTTAATGCTGGCACTGTTGTCTGGCCTTGTGCGTTTCCACTAACATGGTGCAGCGACGCAGTGAAATACCTCGGGAGCTTTATTCATCTGGATACGGACACCATGATTAGACTGAACTATGGCAGGGCTGTTGGAGATCTGGACTTGCAGATTTCGAAATTGCTGCGCCTACCGTTGTCTATGGCCGGTGTAGTGGCAATCATTAAAATGATCGTCCTTCCTCGCTTTTTATATTTGTTTAACAACATCCCAATCCCCCTCACCAACACTTTTTTTAAACAGTTGCAGTCGTTGCTGTTGCACCTTGTCTGGGCGGACAAGACTCCTCTGGTCTGATGGCAGGAGATGGTGCTTCCGTACGAGAAAGGAGGGTTTGGAGTCCCTGATTTCCGTTTATATTATTTAATAGCACAGTGCTGTTACGCTCACGTCTGGTTTCATCCAGATGCTCAAATCTAGTACTCTAAACCAGAGGCCAACCGTGTACTCCCTCATCCATTTTCCACTGTCCTACCTACTAGTTTCCCCCGGAACCCCCATAATATTCAAACAGTTTACACCACTTGCTGGGCATGGGATAGGCTGTGCAGGTTGCTTGGTCTGGAGCGACTTTATTCTCCGTTTTTACCCCTCCACAATCCCTCTTGGTTACCAATCACAGGAGAAGTTCTAGTCCAGCGCACATTGAGGAAGTTTGGTATACAAACGGTCGGGGATCTATTTCCAGACGGTCATGTGTTTTCTGTGTCTGAGGACGCCCGCTTTCCTGATCGTTCTTTTATGGACACCTTTGTGCTAAAACGCATACATTCAATGCTACGCGCCACATTTCCTTCATTTCCAATGGCACCTGAACCTACTCCCCCACTAACAGTACTATTGCACAACCCTACTAGCGCGCACTTGGTGTCTAAACTATACAAAATATGTGGCGTTCCTCCGACCGGTGTCTGACTCCAGGGTGAGAGAAGCTTGGGAAGCTGACGTGGGTGGACCCATTACTGATGATCAATGGGAGTGGTGTTGTAGAGCCACTAAGGAAGTTTCTCTAAATAGCAGACACAAATTGTTCCACATCAAATTTCTTTACAGAATGCATCATACACCTGCCCAGGATAGACCATACTAGGCCTCATCACTGTCCTAAATGTCTAGCCCCCTTTACGGACTTCGCCCACTTAGCTTGGACCTGCCCTAAGATACTGGACCTCGATACATCTTACATTAGGAGAAATCCTTGCCATGCAGCTGCAGCCTATTCCAGAGATTGCATTGTTAGGGTATGCTGCTAACTTCCCCAAAAAGATCAGGAAATTGGCGGCCCTAGGCTTCCTCTTGGCTAAGCGCGAAATTGCACTGTCATGGGGAAGCAAGAGGGCTCCCACTTCACAGGCATGGCTCCGTAGTCTTGCTTATTGCAATGTAAACAGTGAGGAGTACTCCACCCTGGTCCCCAGTGCTTCCCGTTCTACAGATATTTGGGGGCCATATCGTACGTGCATAGCTGGACAACGAGCATAGCAGGAGTCTCCACTGTCTAACAGACTTGTGCCCACAGGTGTTGGTTAAATCTCTGTGTGTTGAAGGGGCTGGAATTCTATATTGTTTTTGTATATCCTGCCGAAATGAAAGCGTTTTCATCATGACGGCCTGTTATTTCTGTTGATTGGTGGCTCTCATTATTTCCACTGTATTGTACATTCTTATGATCTTGGACATTTCGGGATGATGCTGTACCCTTGACAATGCCATATTATGCCTCTTTCTATGTAATATTGCACATAACTCTGTATCATGATCGACCTATTGTACATGATTATTCGTTCATATTGTTGCGGACTGTGCCATGGTGGCCACTCTTTTTTGTTCTTTCGCAAAAATGGGAAAAATAAAAGTAAAAAATAAAAAGCGCTCCAAAGTCACTGTCAGCCTTTTTGCCAAAGAGGCGGGAGCCATCAAAGGGCATGTCTATGAGCGAGCCCTGGACATCGGACGAGAACCCAGATGAACGCAACCAGGCGTGGCACCGCAACGCCACAGTTGTGGAAATTTCCCTGCCCAACGAATCAGTGGTGTCCAAACCACACCTGATGGCAAACTTAGCCGCATCCTTACCTTCAGCAATCGCTTGGGAAAGGACAGCCTCGACCTCCTCAGAACACTGAGGCAAGACATGAGCCACGGAATCCCACACTGCGTGGGAGTAATGGCCCAACAAGCAGGCGGTGTTAACCGACCGCAGCCCTAAGCTGGCAGAGGAGAACAACCTCTTGCCAAACTGCTCCAGCAGTTTAGAGTCCTTATCCGGCGGAGCCGTGGGAAACGCACTCTGCAACGTCAAGAATGACCAGGCTCTCAGGCGTAGGGTGAGTGGTCAGAAAGGTGGGATCACCAGGTGCTGGGCGGTGACGCCTGGCGACATTTTTATCCACCGGCACCCCCTTGGCCGGCGGCAACCATGTGCCCAAGAGGACTTCGGTAAAGGCCTCATTGAAAGGAAGCAGCGGCTCCGATGATGTAGACGCTGTCTGGAGTACTTCCGTGAGGAGGTTGGTTTTGAGGGCCACTGTAGGGAGGTCGAGATTAAGGGCCTCCGCAGCCCGACGCAGCACCACAGTGTAGGAAGCACCCTTCTCCATAGTAGGCGGAGGAGAGGCAAACCCTGGGTCCGAATAAATGTCAAGTTCGACCACGTCTCCCAGGTCGTCCACCCCATCTTGCTCAGTCACATTGCCAGGCAAGGGGGTCCTCAGACCCGTCCCAGTCATCGTCCACCTCTGGCGTGGAGGGGGCCGGTCACGGAGGCATAGGCGGCGCCGGAGAAGGGATGAACGGCGTCAGGAACGGCACCGAAAATGGCACCGGCCGGGGCCATGCCGGAGCTGCCTCACAATTCGGGTCCCATGTCGGAACAAAATGATCCGGGACAGGGGTGGGATAAACAGAGCCGGGGGTGGAGACGAGGGCGACGACCGGGCCGGAGCCGGCGGTGCTGCACCTCGTGGCACAGGTACGTGCTCAATCTTCACGGAGGCATAGGCGGCGCCGGAGAAAGGATGAACGGCGTCAGGAACGGCACCGAAAACGGCACCGGCCGGGGCCATGCCGGAGCTGCCTCACAATTCGGGTCCCATGTCGGAACAAAATTAGTCCGGGACAGGGGTGGGACAAATGGAGCCGGAGGTGGAGACGAGGGCGGCGCTGGGGCCGGAGCCAGCGGTGCTGCACCTCGTGGCACAGGTACGTGCTCAATCTGGATCTGCGCTTGCTGGTGTGGAAAAAGAAAGAACTGGCGCCAGCGGGCATGGGTGGCACCTAAGTACCCTCCGTGATGTCATCTCGGCGCTGACGAAACTAGTGACGGACCCGGAGCCGCAGGACGCCACCTACTGACGCACACGGGTACTGCTAAGCAAAACTTTACGGATCCAGTCTGACGCCTGCGGATATTCTATGGTAAGGAATCTATCACTAACGTGTCTCTTTCAGGTACTAAACTTAGGAGGCATTTTAGGGGAGTAGCAGGTAGGACCAATGGGATTCTTACCTGGGGTGACTACACCCTCTATTATGCCACCCTCCTGTCTGAGAGGACATATACCTACCACTAATTGGAGGGGTCCCCTAATTTTCATGACGGCGGGGACTGAAAGCTAGGATTCACCTCACTTACCCCACCTTAGGGGTGGGGTTGGCAGAAATGGGCACCTATCTTTTGTTATTTTCCCGCCCGTTAACCCGCCTAAAGTGGAGGATTAAACCAGGGGCTGCCATTTGCTGCTAGCATCAGAGGATGGGGGGTTGCATTATAAAGGCGGAAGGCCGTGAATCTTCCCTCTTCAAGCACTTGCCCATCTTGGGGAGGAGGAATGACACCTGTGCATGGTTTCTGGTCACAGAGAGCAGGGGCTCTCCACCAAGGAGTCCAGGAACCTGTCTGGTGATGGCTGGCTGCCTACAGTCAGTCAGAGACCACACCAGGTTGGTAGGGATTCAAGGGGCACCTCTTGCCATGTAGTCCCCATGCTGCAGGCATGGTCTGACTTCTTGCAAATGTTACCATCTTGAATGTGTGCCTCTTTGTGAACTTGTTTAAGGTGCGCCAATCTAGAACTGATCTGAGGGTGTTGTCCACCTTTAGTGCCAGAATATACACAGAGGGCCATATTTATCAAAGAGTTGCATCGCTTCTGCACCACGTAGCGGGGTGGAATACAACCCTTAAGTGTGATTTATCAAGTCACACAAGGCCTTCTTAATTAGCACACTGTACATAGAAAATCCATCTGGCGCAGATGCTCTGGTTGGATATATGTCCACTCCCTCCTCAGGAGTGTATGTCTCCACATCCAGCCACACCTCCTTCTCTGAGTCTAGGAGCAAACCCTTGTCGAATCGGCATTGTTCCTCCTCAAAAAGATATCCTCCTCCACTTCTTCCTGTGTTTCTACAGTTGTTGGTAATTTCATTTCTACCACTTCATTTCATGAGGTTTCAGAGGGATTCTGAATTCTTTCAGGGATTTCTTAAAATATTTTTTTCTCCTGATCACCTCCATTTCGGCTACAAGCCTATCTCTTCCTCTTGATATCAAGAGTTTTTTGGTCAAGGTCAAACATCGAAGCCTTTATTATTGACACCGAGGCTTCCTTCCCTCAAGTTTCTTTTTCTTTCTTGCAATCTCGATCAGTTTTTGACATCAAGGCCAGTTCAAAGAGTCAAGACAATGGTGCCTTTCAACTTACACGCATATGGCTCTCTATGGTTCAACAGTCCCTCGATCACCGTAGGTTTTGGTGTCAGGCAGCCTTCTGTTTATACTCAGAGTCTTGGTTGAGTGTCAGAGCATCCCTGTGTTAACTTAAGTTTTTCTGTTCTTCCTTCGACAATTTATTCAGTTCCTCGTTCTCCATCTTGACTACTTTCTCTCTCTCATATTCTTCTCTTCTCATATTCTCTTCTCATATTCTTCTCATCGGCCCCTCGCGGTGGGATGCCTGGCTTTCACCTTGTGGATACCCTGCCAGGGTTATCTCACAGGGGAATACCAGGCGGGTTCCCTAAGCAAGCGCGGAGATGCCCCAGGGTAAGTCATGCGCTATATAAGCTTCATACATTTACATTTACATTTGTTACAACTCAGTGTCCTCGAGGTTCTCTTCCTGCTTAAGGCGCCTGGTCCAAAGCTGGGATGTCTTAAACTACACAATCGCATGGTGTGCCCACCTTTGTTTCTCCTTTGCTTTCAGCTTCTTGGGCTGGAACTCTGCACACGTAATACAATTCTGTGTTAATGGTATTTCAGTAGACACAGGTTGCAGACCTCTCGCATGTCCTTCTGGGCATACTTATGGTGACACTGTGGGCAAAACCTAAAAGATGTATGCTCAATCCTCTGCCTTCACTCTCTGACCCTCGTGGTCAATGCGGATTTCAACAGTTGTGTTTTGTTGGTGGAAAACTGCCTTGATTCAACGTCATCGTTATATTGGAAGGTGTTCTTTCAGTTCTTTGTTATTCTTGCTCCAAAAACATGGTAAAAAGGCATAGTCTTCTTTGAAAATCTTTAGCATTATCACTCTGCTTCCAGACCCAATGGTGCAAAAAGAACTTGAAGATGGTGACCAAACAAATGGGCTTCTGGTGCAGGCGTACGACATCTTGGGTGTGGGGGTGGACCTAGGACACCAAATGGTTTACTCCACCCAGCAGAGTAAAAAATAATATTAACAGAAGAATTCCGGACCCAACCTCTAGATGGCGAAACAATGCCCATCATGTGATTCCAGAAAAGATTTGTGCTGCATAAATAAAAAACAGGAGCACTACTTGGTAAATTAAGCATGGCTCTTGTTGAAAGATTTTGCAAACCTTGCTGCTTCTTAACATTAACAATGCATTCCTGCAGCCAATCTTTGATCCAACTGCAGCACGAGCTATCATCGTTCTATTTTCCAGACCTACTAAATCACTGGATTTACAAAGTAACACCAGATGATATTTCGAGAGCTGAATTAGTATTCTCCTCCTTTTGGTGGCTCTCTGTTCATGTTGCCAAGATAGAAGGCCACAACACAAACAAAAAAAAAACGGGATGGGCTAGTTTCATCCACACATGATAACCCTACACCTAGAAAAAAGGGATTAGATTGGAGCCCTTGCACACTTTCCAGGTAAATGTGTTTCAGAGAAAGGAACAAAGAGACTATATCCAGGCTGGGATGTCAGTGATGGGGATCACCAGCCCAGAGCAAGGGAGGCCACCATGTTGTACCACACTCTAGAATCCCTTTATAACGCATACATTTGCAAATATAGAATAGGCCTTCTGCAGATATGTCCGTGAATGATGGGAGGTAAAATACCCTCCTTTTGTCACACAAGGCCTTCTTAATTAGTACACTGTACATAGAAAATCCATTGTGCTACTCAAGGCTATGCTGCCAAAATGCTACCACACATTGAAACCTTTTAACTCTGTCAAATGTTCTGCTTTGGAAAAACTAAAGCTAAAATTAAGACAAGTACATTTGCCCCATAACGTGACAGTGGATTTTCCAGAAGCAGCGATATTACACATTATAGTGGTAACAGGAGAGCCATATTAAAACGTGGATCATAAAAACTCAAAGCTGCATTCTATAATGTTTGGTGGTCTTCTAGTACTGGGATTTCATTAAAATATAAAGAAAAGCATCAAGAAACGGAAACGACCATCCATAGAGACCGATTCCAAAAATCAAGTACAAAATATGGATGTGCTGCCCCATAGCCCCTTTAACATGCCTAAAATAGAACACATCTGTGTACCAACTTGCTTCTAAGACAAATGAGATAAAGAAAATGTGACAACATTGCATATACCTGGACAGAAGCCACTCTTGGTGGTAAAACAAGGCCCATATTGTCTCCATGCACCATGGTCACTACGCCAATTGTCCGAGTTGTGAGGCCCCAAGAATTCTGGTAGGCGTACTGTTTTTCACCTGGTGTCTTGGGATCTTCAAAAACGATTTCAAACATTTTCGAAAAGTTTTGACCCAGATGATGTGATGTTGCTCCCTGGAGAGAATAAAGGCATCATTCAGTTAGCAAAGTTTTCAGCGATGAAGCACTTAAATCAAGCGTGAATGGACATCACTTACAGAACAGCATTTCAAGTCTAAATATGTAACCAGGCAAACACACCCGTAGTCAACTTCAGTATGATAGTTCATGTAAATATTAATTGGGCACAGAGGAAATACCAAGCACACAACTTCTGTGGGTCTGTCACAGACATTTGCTTGGGACAGTCGCAACAAGGCTTACACACTAGTTTTTAGTAGGGGACTGTTCCCTTGCATACTACTTACTGTGGCAAAATATAAAGAAAAAACTCCTGAGCTGAACAGAAAAAAGTGTGCACGCGTTTGGGATCTGCCTATGAAAGAGCAGAGCGAAAGGAACTGATAATGAAGCACAAGGGGGACGCTTATATGCAGCTCCATCGTTACTTTCGGGGCAGACTGTAGTCAATGTGGAGCTGAACTATACCATATACCAATGCATGGGAGGAATGCTGTTTTAATACTTTCGGATAGAGTCTGGTGCCTTAGGGTATTCTAAAGCTGAGGAATCTGGGATAACAATGATATAACTGTACACTTGTCAAATATACATGTGGAATGGTTTCCTGGCACTTCTGTTTTCCTTGGGGTTGGGTCTGTGAATATTGTTCTTTTCACTACCATGAAAGGGACAAACAACTGTGGACTGTTTTCTTGTGCACTTCATAATAGCATGAAATTTAAATTTCTGATGGCAATTTTTTGTTTCAGATCTATTTTATTTTCCAGCAGAAACACAAATAACTAGTCCGATTGTACACAGCATTAAGCCTACAACTCTATACAGGGCCGGCCGCATAAGGAAATGTGTCAGCCATTGAGAGCGAGTTGTAACATAGCGTATAGCCTACAACCCTCGAGGGGCCGGCCGCGTGAAAGGTTATTTAGAGTACGAATCTTCTAAAGATTTGTTAAAAAACCAACTCACACATCTTCTGAAGAGAACGTGGTGCATGATGAGGACCTTTCACTACAGAGACCTCCCACTCCAAGAGTATTCTCGGAGGGGGCCGTTAGTGGCAATAGGACAGCGGCCACATCTAGAACACAACTCGCTTTTTTAGGAGAAAGTCAGGATTTGCATTTACCACCGGACAAAACGATCACACAAAGAAAACCAACCTGGAGGGGAAAAAACGTTTAGAAAAAATCAGACACCGGGAGACCACAACGCAACCCGAAGCGGGTAACTTAGTAGTGAACATTTTTGACAGAATTCTGACAACTGAAGAACTAAAGGTTCTCAACAAGGGCACATCATTTGTTCCTACATATTCATCAAATCCACTTAAGACGGAAATCACATTATTCAAATAGCCACACTAATGGCGGCCAAAAGCGGTACAAAAGGGGGTGGTGATGGACGGAGCATCTGAATCAATCAAACACTCACACCCAGTCAAAAGATCTGGGTTTAATCCATCACCGTTCCTTAGCCCACTCTGCCACCCTAGTTCAGACATGGCTATATGCAAATCAGTCTGACCCTGTGCCTCATGGGAACAGTCCAGCCCGAACTGCCAAGCCATGTCTTCCCTGGACCGGAAACAAGCTTCCGAGGACCGGCAAGATACAAGCATCACATTTCAACCGGCCGATAAAGGGGGAGTCCTTGTAATCATGAACACCTCATTTTACGAACAGAAGGTAAACGAACATCTCCAGGATTTGGACACATACATTCCATTCGATCTTTATCCTACTTTGGAATTTGAAAAACATCTTGATGAATTGATCCTCAAAGCAGAAGAAGTTGGACTTATTAACAACAACACCAGAAAATATTTACAAACAGTTCATCCACAGATTCCTCACATATACATGCTTCCCAAAATTCATAAGCATCCCACAGATCCACCATGTCGTCCCATCGTGGCAGGATGCGGATCAATACATGGACCTATAGGGCGGTTTATTGATTATCATCTACAACCTTTGGTACAACAATGGTCCACTTATGTGAAAGATTCTACTGATTGTTTATTACAACTAGAAGGTGCACGCCATTTGATCACCGCATCTACGATTTTTTGCACCATCGATGTATTGGCGTTATACACGTCTATAGCCCACAATGAAGGCCTTGAAGCAATTGAGTGGCGACTATTGCAATCAGACATGGACCAGGATCATGGGGTATTTCTGATGGAATTACTTCATTTCTCTTTATACCATAGTTACTTTCAATGGAAATCCAAATTAATCTTCAGCGCACCGGAATCTCTATGGGGTTTCCGGGGGCGCCCTCCTACACAAATACCTTCATGGCGTACTTTGAAGAGACGCATATCTTACATCATCCTGATTCGCAACAACAAGCAGTCCTATTTCTGAGGTTCATTGATGACATACTAGTGCTATGGAACGGTGAAATGGAAACACTAATGGGATGAACTCAACATAAAAAACCCTTGAATCAAGTTCACACATGTCATTAAACCTCCAGCAGATTCAATTTTTGGACATTCAGATATCCAAAACCCCAGGGGGGTTTTCCACTACAGTCTACCGCAAACCTACTGATGTGAACAATGCGTTACACTATTCTAGTGCACACTCTAAGTCATTCAAAGATCATTTACTAGTTTCCCAATTCACACGCATTAAGAGAATAACTTCGGATCCCATCCAAAGCTCCAAGTTAATCGAACAACAGATATCTCGATACAGAACACGATATCCTGAATCTACACTAGCGAATGCCAAAACAATGGTTGAAGTGCAACCACAGGAAAAATTACTTCTAAAAGTCCAAAAACCGACAAATAAACACATGGTGTATGTTCTTAAGGAATCCACACACAAGAGAATCATCCGGCAAAGATGGGAAATTATAGTTCAGGAACCTGACTTCGTCAATTTATTTTGAGGGTAATCCTCTATTTGCACACAACAGTGCTAAAAACTTGAGGGAAATCCTAAAAAAAATCATCATCACCGGAGAAAACAGTATTTAAAGGTATGCGTAAATGCTATAACTGCGGTCAATGTGGCAGCGTTATCACGGGCAAGAACTTTTCACACCCTCGCACAGGTCAAAACATACCTTTGAAACATACGTCCGATTGCAATACTACTGGGGTCATTTACGCCATTCGCTGCCCTTGCGGTTTGGTATATGTGGGCCGAACGGCCAGAAAAGTGAAAACACACATTATCGAGCACAAAAGCTCTATTCGCAACCAACACCTTACTTCCAGTTTAGCTTCACACTGGATTAGGACATCGCACACCATACCCCAATTGAGGTTCACTATTTTGGAAAAGGTAGATGTAGTTGCAGGTAGAGACCATCATGTCATGTTATCTAGGAGGGAAACCACTTGGATAAAAAATGTGGGTACGATGAGCCCAGGGGGTCTCAACGACCAGTATGAAATGTTATGCTTTCTGTAATCTTAAAAAAATCTTCGCATTTTGATAAAAGTTTATTTTATCATGTCATACAGTAATCACTGTTGTAAAGGCTTTGCACGTACGAGTACTCACTATCATCACTTTTTATCTTTTCCTCTGCACATAGGATATTTTTATTTTTTTGACTACGATGGGGATCTCCCTATTGAATCGAGGGGGATTTCCATAGCTGACTATCAACATTTAATGTCCCGTTTTTGTTACGTTCAGCACCTCTTCACATTCATCTATAAGGGTAGCTCACCGCCAAGCATTAAACCAGGCAGAGTTTACACATATTCGTGTAGTACCATTTCATGGGACACACACAAGAGGCAGGTTTTAAAAAGAAACGTCATTTTCAATCTCATTTAGTAGAGATTGGTGGGAAACGTAAGTGCGAGCATGTTTAATGTGGGACATTTTTCTTTTATTTTTGTCCAGTAATATAAAGTTATCAACATAGAGTCTTTGTTTCAATACAATTTTTGAACCGGAGCGGGCAGGTTCGCATTTATCACGTGACCACGAGAGGCGGAGTGGAATTCATTTACGGAAGTGGCTACAGCGGTTACTATCGCTAGCGGTTGCAGTCACGGAGGGCAGATCAGCATAGAATCGAATTGTTTGTTCACTGGTAAGAATTGAACGTTTCACAACTGGCTTGCGGCTTCACTCTATGCTTATTTAGTAGCCTACATTGGCAGATTTCGCATATTGATATAAACGTGCATTTTGCTCTTCAGAGCCTGAACGCTTTTTGAACCCTTATGAGGAAGCTTGGGAACGTTTTTCTGACTTCGCATAGAACATAGGTGGAGGCTGTCTCGTAATTATCGGTAAGCCTTTTGCCTTGTGCGCATTATACTCTTTGGGCAGTTTATCTTGAAAGCATTAGATTCATTTGGTTTTTTGATTTCATTTACAGAGTTACAAGCTTACAAGAAGCACATGAGTTTCTTTTTAGGTGGCTTTTTCTTCAAACACTCTTCCTTTATTTTTGGATGTTTCTTTGGGTGATCCCCATATGCAGCACTGTACATAGAGAGTCCCGCATGTGCAAACCCTATTGGTTTAATTGTGACGTGAGTCAGCGCGATGAAACCCAAGATCCTATGGACAATGTGAATACGACATAAAATCTACTCATGATAACATATTGAAATGTTTCACCCCTGAAGAAGGGTCGTGTATTGACCGGAAATGCATTGGTTTTTTTGATTTTCACCATTTACTTATTTATTATTGATATATGGATTGATTAATGATTTCAAATGCATTCATGATTTTCTCAGAGCACTGCTTTCCAACAATGATTCTTTCTAATAATTATTGATTCAAATATAAAGATGAAAGCATTGAGAGTATTGTTTTATGTTTCTTGTTGCTAAAATAATTTTGAATATTGAACATACAGCTTTGATGATCATTTAAATTGTTGAAGTCTTTAAAAAGACCGTTTTAGGTCTTACAGCTAGAGGTATTTAGGGTGCAACAAAATCAATGTGGAGGGAGAGAGGAATTTGTGATCCAACCAATTTCCTCGAATTATATACTTTTGATCAGGGGGGGGAAGGATCACTTGTCCTGCATAACTTTGGGTATGCCGTAACCGTTCCGAGTAGTCCCAATGTTAACCCTCATGCACGTGCTGGTAATGGTGTGGTATTGAGCGGTATATCTTATTCTCCGCCGTCCCTTGCACGTGTGTGCATAATCATCGGGTTGTTTTTTATGCAACCTCCATCCAGGAGGCATTACCCATTGTTAAAAACAGTAGTGATAAGTGATGGTGAGGTGAAGTGATAAAAATGTCTCTTTTGATCAGAAAAATAATGGAACAAAGCATTATGTTGCTCCAAATGGAGGTCAAAAAGTACCTATGTTCTTGGCTCTAATAAGCCTCCTTGTGCTGACTCTGCCACCTCAACTGAGGGACTGAGGTGGCAGAGTCAGCACAAGGAGTGAATGGAGAGCCAGAGTGTGCCTCCCTGACCCACCCAGATACCGAAGAGGCTTATTAAAGCCAAGAACATAGGTACTTTTTGACCTCCATTTTGGAGCAACATAATGCTTTGTTCCATTATTTAAAATCTTTTTTCTCACCACAAATAGAGACGTGAGAGGTCTCTATTTCACATCACGGTCCTGAAGAAAGCCCACATGACCTATCAGGCATAATAAAGGGCTGAAACATGTCGACCTTTTTTCACATAGTGTGAACGAGTCATAATAACTCACGTTCACCGACATAATTTTAATTTCATTGCCTCTGAACACAGAACGAATAAATAATTTTTCTGATCAAAAGAGACATTTTTATCACTTCACCTCACCATCACTTATCACTACTGTTTTTAACAATGGGTAATGCCTCCTGGATGGAGGTTGCATAAAAAACAACCCGATGATTATGCACACACGTGCAAGGGACGGCGGAGAATGCAAATGCTACTTACCAGTATGCATCTGTTCTTGGCATGTAGGGCTGCTGACATTCATATCTGTGCATAGATCGCCGCCTAGTGTTGGGTCCGGATGATTGCACATTGTTGTCCTGGAAGAGTCTTCGAAGTATCACGAGATAGGTGGCTCCTCCCCTGGACTACAGTGCGCATGGGCATCGCCTCCATCCCCAGATTGTTTTTAGCCATTGGCAGAGATGGAGTGAAGTATGTGAGTGATGCCCATGCTAAGAGCATATAAATATATGTAAATGAATACTGCAGCTGCTACAGGCGCCGGGGAGGAGGGCGGGCGATATGAATGTCAGCAGCCCTACATGCCAAGAACAGATGCATACTGGTAAGTAGCATTTGCAGTTCGAGGCATGTGGGCTGCTGAATTCATATCTGTGCATAGAATACATAGCAGTCCCTCCATTAGCGGCGGCCGCCAGTGCCAGCTGCAGCAGTTTGAAAAAGTGTTTTGAGAACAGCCTGACCAACAGCTGCCTGCTGTTTAGAGTGCACGTCTACACAGTAATGTTTAGTGAAAGTATGTGTGGTAGACCATGTGGCTGCTCTACAAATATCTTCTAAGGGAATGTTACCTAGGAAAGCCATAGAGGCCCCCAACTTTCTGGTGGAGTGGGCTCTTGGTGGAATTGTGAGAGTGCGTTTAGCTTTAGCGTAACAGATCTGAAGGCATTTCACGATCCACCTAGCGATCCCAGCTTTGGAGATAGCGTTTCCCTTGTGGTGTGAGGCAAATGCAACAAAAAGTTGCTTGGTCTTACGAAAATCTTTTGTCCTGTCAATGTAGTACATCAAGGCTCTCTTAACATCAAGGGTGTGGAGCATCCGCTCCGCCAGTGACTCTGGGTTTTGAAAAAACACTGGTAACTCAATTGTCTGGTTTATGTGGAATTGAGATACAACCTTGGGTAAGAATTTAGGGTTAGTGCGGAGCACCACCCTGTTAGCGTGTACTTGGAAGAAAGGTTCTTGGATGGTGAGCGCCTGCAACTCGCTAACCCTCCGTAGCGATGTAATTACTACTAAGAAAGCAACCTTCCAAGTCAGAAACTGAAGCTAACAAGAGTGCTGTGGCTCAAAGGGAGGACCCATCAGCCTTGTAAGAACCACATTGAGGTTCCATTCCGGAGCTGGTGGTGTCCGTGGTGGAATGACTCTTTTGAGTCCTTCCAGAAAAGCCTTGATAGCAGGGACCTTAAAAAGTGATAGGTGTTGCCTATTCTGGAGGTATGCTGCCATCGCAGACAAGTGAATGCGGATGGAAGAGTACGCCAAATTGCATTGGTACAGGTGGAACAGGTAGCAAATGATGTTCTGAATGGAAGCATCCAGTGGGTCAATATCGTGGTTTACACAGTACATGACAAAACGCTTCCATTTGGCCGCGTAACAAGCTCGAGTAGTGGGCTTCCTTGCCTCCCGAATGATGTCCATGCAATCGGGGGGAAGATTGAGGTAGCCAAACTCTAGGACTTCAGGAGCCAGATCGCCAGGTTGAGCTGTTGCGGATCTGGGTGCTGAATGTCGCCATGGCTCTGCGTCAGAAGGCTGGGAGTGAGATGAAGCCTTTGATGCGGTACCACGGAGAGTTCCAGAAACGTGGTGTACCACGGTTGGCGAGCCCACGTTGGAGCAACCAGGATGAGTGTCATCAAGTGCTGCCTGAGTTTGCGTGCCACCAGCGGTATCAGAGGTGCTGGGGGAAAAGCGTACGCAAATCTGCCTGACCAGTTCATCCACATCGCATTGCCCTGCGATTGTGGGTGTGGGAATCTGGCAGCGAAGCTTTGGCATTTTGCGTTCTCCTTTGTGGCGAACAGGTCTATCTCTGGATGACCCCACTTTTGGAAGTACGGTTGGAGTACTGATGGATGTATCTCCCACTCGTGCATTTGGTGGCTGTGCCTGCTGAGCAGGTCCGCCATCTGGCTGTCTTTGCCCGGGAGATGCTCCGCCATGAGGAAGATGTTCCTCTGAATGGCCCACTTCCACATGCTCTGAGCCAGATGAGACAGCTGCGGAGAGTGTGTGCCCCCCTGTTTCTGAATGTAGTACATGGCCGTCATGTTGTCCGTCCGGATCAACACGACCTTGTTGCACAGATGTACTTTGAATGCCTTCAAGGCCATGAAGATTGCCATCAGTTCCAAAACGTCGATGTGCATCTTCCTCTGGTGTAGTGTCCATAGTCCCTGCACCGTGTAATGGAGTACATGTGCTCCCCATCCCTGGAGAGAAGCGTCCGTTGTCAGGATAATCTGTGGCAGAGGCTCCTGGAACGGTCGGCCCTTGCAAAGGTTTTGTGGATTCCACCAATGCAGAGAGTTGTACGCCCGACCACTCACCAACACTAGGTCTGTCAGTTGCCCATGAGCCTGAGTCCACTGACGTGCCAGGCACTCCTGAAGCGGACGCATATGTAGTCTCGCGTGCGGGACGATGGAGATGCAGGAGGCCATCATGCCTATCAACTGCATGAACACCTTCGCTGGAAGCGAGTGCTGAGGTCTGAATCGTTGGATCAGCGTTTGGATACTGGCGATTCTCACTGAGTTTGGCTGCGCAGTGGCTGCCAGAGTGTTTATTGTCGCGCCCAGATACTGCCGTATATGGGCGGGTTGGAGATGGGATTTTGGATAGTTCAGCGAGAATCCCAGATCGTGCAGGAGATGAATGGTGCGGGACACGTGGTCGGCGCACTGCTGCTCTGTTTTTGCCTGAATGAGCCAGTCGTCCAGATAAGGATAGACGTGGACGTTTTGGCGTCGTAGATGCGCCGCCACAGTCGCCAGGCACATTGTAAAGACTCTTGGCGCTGTGGTGACCCCGAACGGCAGAACCCTGAACTGGTAGTGCTGGTCTTGAATCGTGAATCTGAGATACTTCCTGTGGGAAGGATGCAGGGGGATATGAAAGTATGCATCCTTTAGATCCAACGTAGCCAGGAAGTCCCCCTGTTGAAGCAGAGGGAGTACCTGCTGTAACGTGAGCATATGGAAGTGCTCCGAGAGAATATACCAGTTGAGGGGCCTGAGGTCCAGGATGGGCCTGAGGGATCCGTCCTTTTTGGGGATTAGAAAATACAGGGAGTAAACCCCTGTTCTCCTTTCTTGCAGTGGAACGAGCTCTATTGCCCCTTTTTGCAGCATGACTTTGACCTCCTGCTGCAACAAGTGCAAGTGCTCGCCGGACATAGGACGGCTTCTTGGAGGTATGTTTGGTGGAGTGGAAGTAAGTTCCAGACAGTAACCGTACTGGATAAGAGATTTGACCCACCTGTCCGTGGTGATGGATTTCCACGCGGGCAGGAACTGCTGGAGTCTCCCCCCGACCGGTGTTGTGTGGTCGGGGGGCAGCGACAAGACGTCACTGCTTGTTGGCGGTGGTAGACCTGGAGCTGTTGTTTCCACGTCCCCTGCCCTTGACGTTGTTGCCTCTGTAGCCACCTCTACCCTTGTTGGTGTATGAGGTCTGGGTATTGCTCTTATAGTACTGTGTGGATTGCGATGCCTGACCCCTTGAGGTGCCTCTGGTATTGGAGCGGCGAAAAGAACCACCCCGAAACTGCTGAGATTGGAGGGCCCCCATAGACTTAGCAGTGTCTGTGTCTTTTTTCATTTTTTCAAGTGTCGCATCCACCTCGGGGCCAAACAGGTGGTCAGGATTAACTGTTTGGTTCAGTATGGTTGTCTGTATATCTGGTTTAAAGCTGATATCCGAAGCCATGCATGTCTTCTTAGCAACACACTAGTGTTGATCGCCCTGGAGGCTGTATCAGCCACATCTAGCGCACATTTGATGGAAGCGTTAGTGATTAGCTTGCCCTCCTGAATTAACATCTCCCCAGCCTCCTTGTACTGGTCAGGTAAGTGCTGCAACAGTGTTTCTAAGATGTCATAGTGAGCCCTATCGTAGCGTGCAAGTAGGGCCTGCGTGTTTGAAATGCGCCAAATGTTACCTGCCTGCGCAGCAATCCGTTTCCCTGAGGCCTCAAATATTTTCGACTTTGTGTCTGGGGGAGGAGCGTCACCAGTGGTCTGTGAATTCGCCCTCTTCCGCGCGTTGGATACCACCAAAGAGTCCAGTGGCAAGTGTCCCTTGATGTATGTTGGATCCGAGGGCGCTGCCTTATACTTTTTGTCAATTCGAGGATTGATGACACGTGCCCGAGTGGGCTCCTTGAAGACCTCCGGCGCGTGCTTTAGCACTCCTTTGAGCATTGGCAATGTCTTGACTGACTTCTCGGACACCGAGAAAGTGTCAAACAAAAAATCCACATCCACAGGATCTGAGTGGAGCTCAACATCATGATTAGCTGCGGCCCTCTCAATCAAAGCGTTGAAGGCTGCAGAGTCCTCCGTCGGTGAGGTTTTTGCCGCAAAGAGCTGCGGTTCCTGACCCGACTGCGGGTCGTCTGGGTCGGCTCCGACCGACCAAGGTTCATGTTCCTCCTCCGGATCAGAGTACGCCGGATAGTTGTACTCGACCTCCTCCTCATCGTCACCCTCCCCCGCGTTGGAACGCGTTGGAGAACGTTCTACGTGTTTGGGAGACGAAGGCTCCATAGGGGCCGAAGTACCCGCCGAGTCCTTCTTGTTTTTGAGAGGAATCCGAAAATGTTCCAACACCGGCTCCGTGGTGATTTTCCGTTTGAGGAGAGACAATTTCCCAGTATTGGCGTCGATGATGACCTCTCGACGCTCTTCCTCCGCGAGTGGCTGGAGTCGAAGCTTCAACACCACCAATGACGCTTTGGACGTCGACATCCCCTTCGAGGGCACGTCCGCCCCCTGCTTCGGAGCGAAGGCTTTCGGCGTCGACTTTGGCGGCAGGGTGAAGCGGATAGGCGTTTGCGCCTTTGCCGGCTTCGATGCGGTCTTCGGCACCACGCCCTCCGGTTCGGGAACCACAGCGTCCTTCCAAATCCGTTGCAGGGACTCCGCAACCTTTTTCGTCAAGGCTGGAGAGGGCTTGACCGGCTCGAACGATTTCCCCGAGTCGGGAATCGGGTCGGCTGGAGGCACCGTCTTTGGAGCCGACACAGTGCCATCCTTGGCCCCGACGGCCGGAGCCGGTGCAGCCAGAGCTTTGGAATCGCCTTGACGCTTCTTCGAAGCTTTCTTCGGGTCATCGACCTCGACCATCTTCGGCGCCGACGCAGCCGCGTCGGCCGCCTTTGCCTTCGGCGTCGACCCCGAGGCTTTGGGGTCGGCCATCTTGGCGTGGCTCTTCAAGTCGGCCATTTTGAGTTTCTTAGATGTTGACGCCTCTAGAGCCTTCAGTCCCACCAGTGGAGCTTTCACTTTCGGTTTCGAAACCGTTGGTGTGGATCCCGATGGCTTCACTTTCGTTTTCTTCAACGGGAGTGGCGTATCAGAAATGTCCGTGGCCGGGCCGAGAGGCGGGGCTGCTGGACTAGTAACAAGGTCTTGGGTAAGGCCCGAAGGCGATCCCTCGACCTGGGCCGTATGTTGGGGGTTGACCCCTGAGTCAGTTTAAGGATGCTCTTCCTCCGAGCTATCCCCCACGGTGGCAATGTCCCCATCGTCGTCCCCTACCTCGTCGCCGGCTTCATCAAACTCTTCATCTCCCGCGTCGTAGTCATCTCCCTCCGACGCAAGGCTAGAGTCCGAAACCTGAAAGACATTGTCGTCTTCCACAAATTCTTCGAAGATGTTGTCCGGCGGGGGCGCCGGGGGTGCCGACAACTGGGCCTAGAGTCGAGCGGCCCGACGATGCTTGAGGGTCTTCTTACACCGGAACTTTGAGCAGGCCATACACCTGGCCTCGTCATGGTCCGGTGACAAACACTTGTTGCACACAGGGTGCACGTCGAGGTGTGAATACTTGGAGGTGCACACCGGGCACCTCTTGAACGGAGTTCGTTCCATGTTCAGTAGTCTGGAGCGTCGAGTAGGCCCGTCCGCGCCGACAGCACGCGGAGGGGCAGGAAGCGTTCGGAGCTGAGAAGGAAGACAAACCCGAACGAAAACAATACCGACGCCCAGCCTAAAGACCTTTTGGTCTCAAGTTAGAAAGTTAAACAACTATCGATCCCGACAGAGGGAACCGAAACACATCCGAACCCAATGGCGGAAAAAAACAATCTGGGGATGGAGGCGATGCCCATGCGCACTGTAGTCCAGGGGAGGAGCCACCTATCTCGTGATACTTCGAAGACTCTTCCAGGACAACAATGTGCAATCATCCGGACCCAACACTAGGCGGCGATCTATGCACAGATATGAATTCCGCAGCCCACATGCCTCGAACTAAGATATACCGCTCAATACCACACCATTACCAGCACGTGCATGAGGGTTAACATTGGGACTACTCGGAACGGTTACGGCATACCCAAAGTTATGCAGGACAAGTGATCCTTCCCCCCCCCTGATCAAAGGTATTTAGGGTGCGCCATACGCCGCTCATCAGCTTGTAAGAGGTGAGTCTCCTGGAGAAATATGATGTCAGGGGGTAGGCCGGAGCAGATAGTGCCATGTCTGTTTCAGTTTATTGGGGGAATTTAGGCCCTTCACGTTAAGCGTCAAGACTTTCAGTGGACGAGGTAGATCCGCAGTCATGGTGGGTCCCAGGCCAGCCCCCCAGCGCGCCTCGAGGGGGACACGCAGATGTTAAGGACCCCTTCCGTCCCACCACGCATAGCGAATCGCAGCCGCATAGGCCCCCACCCGGCACATCCAAAGAACAGAATAGGACAGAAAGAAGAGGCCAGAAAGAGACAGTTATAAGAGAAGAAGAGAAGGATAAAAGGCGGCCAACAGGGCCATACAATCCTGTTCCAGGTTCGGGACATCCTACACCCTAGGGTCAAACAATCCCAGAGATGACACTCCCACCAGAACAGCCAAAAAGAGGGGTAGCACCTCGTAACCAACTGAACCTCTACAGGAGCCCCCCACCCCCAACAATGCAATCAAATGGTCCACAAGATGGCTGGGAAAGAACTCTCATACCCCCCAACCCCCCCAAAAGGGAGGGGAGACTACCTCCAGCGCCTAAGGTGGACATAAGACACCCACAGGTGAGCCAATCACAGAGTTTTCGGTTGTTGCTTAGAGCCAGCTGCATCCCCCTCCAGGGATCTGATATGCTCGATGATGTCCTGCTTCCCCCACGACGCCGTCTGCTCATCTATGGTCGGTGACCTGCGGCGATGTCGCACCGTGGACCAGTCTGTCCGGGTATGGATCCTCGCCGCTATAAGGGGTCTCAAGGGGCTGACCGGCGGGGAGGACGGCATGCGGAATAGCTGTAACAGCGCACCACCCTGCGCTTGGACTCCCACACAAAGATGAGCGCAAACGGGTGCCCCCATTGGTAAGGGATTTCCAGACTTCGCAGCTCGTCGGTGATGGGTTTGAAAGCTCGCCGTCGCCGCCGTTTGTTAGGCGCTAAATCTTGAAAGATCTGAATCCGGTGACTGTCATATGTGAGGTCTGGCTTGGCTCATGCCGCCCTGAGGATGGCCTCCTGCACCACAAAGAAATGTACCCTGGTGAGGATGTGTGGCAGAACTCCTGGGCGCCCAGCCGGGCCCGACACCCGATGAGCCCGATCCAGAGTTGGCGGCGAGGCATCTTCATCCCCCCTAACTTCGTGCAATAGCTGTGCCACTTAGGTGAGGGCGTCTTTCCCCTCCGCTCTGAGTGGAACTCCCCAGATGCGGAAGTTGTTTCTACGGCTCCGATTTTCCAAGTCCTCTTGCTTTACTTGTAATTCGATGTTCTGCTCCTCAAGGGCGGCCAGGGGCTGCCATATCTGCTCCTGCTCCTCCATGCGAGTATCCACAGTCCTTTCAAGACCATCAACTCGGTCACCCAGAGCAGTCACCTCTTTCCTCAGCTCTTTGACGCAAGAGTGCACTTTTTTGCATAGGGAGCCTATCTCCATCCTTAATTCCGCCATAAAGGAGGTCATGAACGCCTGCGTGACCGGTGGCGAATCTCCCCCAGGCAAAGGGCTAGAATCAGTCGAGGCCTGCATGTTCGTCTTGCCCCACATGGCTACCACCGAGTTGTCCTTGGGGATTGCCCCTGCGGTGTCCTTACCCCCCCTGGAGCGCGTCATCGTTGGGCGGGATGAACTCCACAGCAGGCCTGCCGCCCAGATAAACGCTAGCCCACTACAGCACCCTCCCAGGTGAACAGCAGAGGAGAGGGGCCTGACGCATCAACTATAGAAGCCCCCAGCCAGCCAAGACTTCACCAGCAAGAAGCGGCAACCATGAACAGAGAGAGCTGCAGAATTACGTCAATCCAGCGGCTCCCCTGCGAGGAACCAACGGGTGGCCAAGGGGATCGCCACCACCCACTCCAGACCTCTCAGTCCCGGCTCCGGTCCACTCAAATGGCCCCTTTCTAGGGCCGCAACAACAGCCCAGGGTGCATTCGGTCAAGACGGGAGTCGGTCAGTTGCCCAACTCGCCCCGCCGCACTCCCAGGGGGGCCGCGTACACGCTACCTCCAGTGGGGGCCTACAAAAACGGCGGGTGGGGAGCGTGGCAGGAAAAACAAACCCTCTCTGGATGTAGCGACAGCACGGGGGCTCCCCCACGCTACAGTACAGGATGTCAGGTGAGCCCACAGACAAATCCAGCTCTCCAGCACACCCAGGCCCTGCAGAGTGAGCCCAGGGCCTCAGCCGCTGCCCCCCCCCAGCCGCAGTCGGGCCAGCCACTGACCCCAGCAGACAGGTTGACCACCCAAGGCGAGTACCGGGCCTCCCCAAGCAGTTCTCACCCACCCCCGGCTGCACCGGTACCCAGACACTCTAACCAATGGGGATGACAGTCCCTGCTTCAATGTCTCAGTCAGTCCCGGTATGCTGCAGAACCAGGCAGAACCAGGCAGGCAGGGGTTCCCCACACTCAACTCAGCTCAGGCCCCCTCCACACCAACAGCCAGGAAGGATTCCAAAATGGAGGGCGGGCGCAAAAACAGTGCCGGTGATCCCGGTCCCAGAGGGGAAAATAGTCTCTAAGGGGCCCCAGCTCCCCACTCACCGCCAACCAAGGGGGATGACAGCCCCTGCTTCAGTGTCTCAGTCAGTACCAGTATGCTGCAGACCCAGGCAGGTAAGGGCCCCTCACAATCCGCTCAGGCCCCCTCCACACCAACAGCCAGGAAGGTTTTCAAAATGGCGGGCGGGCGCCAATACAGTGCCGGTGATCCCAGTCCCAGAGTGGGTAATAGTCTCTAAGGTGCCCCAGCTCCCCACTCACCGCCAACCAAGGGGGATGACAGCCCCTGCTTCAGTGTCTCAGTCAGTCCCAGTATGCTGCAGACCCAGGCAGGTAAGGGCCCCTCACAATCCGCTCAGGCCCCCTCCACACCAACAGCCAGGAAGGTTTTCAAAATGGCGGGCGGGCGCCAATACAGTGCCGGTGATCCCAGTCCCAGAGTGGGTAATAGTCTCTAAGGGGCCCCAGCCCCCCACTCACCACACCACACAAGGCTTGTCCTGGACTCTTCAGCCGGCGCGCAACTCCGGAACTCACACGGCTAGGCCTCCCCACTGCAGGGCGGCCGCCTGATCAAAATGGCAGGCCGCCTCCGCACCTTAGGAGCTGGGGGTGGCGGATGCGCTGATAGGCCGCCAATGGTCCCCAATCCGCAAGCCAGGCGGAGCTCTCCCATCTCTTTCGCCGTATCCCGCACCCCCAGCAGACCACTCTCCGGGGCCAACAGATAACAGCCTATCACCACGGCTGATCCGCCCAGCTCCACCGCAGCTCCCCGGCAGAGTCAGTCAGATACGCCGTCTTGGACAGCCATTCCGCGTCGCCTCTGCTCAAGCAAGTCAGAGTCACGCCAGCACCCGCTCTGCCCCGTCGCCTGGTTGTCCCGCTCGCAAGCAGGGCCCAGGGTTCTCCGAACCATGCCAGAACCCGAAGGGCCTCAGACCGCACCAGGGATATCTACTCGCCGCCAGGTAATGTCGCTTCTTCTCCGTTTCGGGGTTCATTGGAGCCTAATGTGTGCTCCCAGAGACGACGACCACGCAGGGGGCTCGCTCCACGCCCCCCGCTGCTGCTGGACCGCTTAAATCACGGCAATAACCTTGGTGGCAGGCCGGAGCTCCCGTTTCACACGTCTCACGCTATTGCTGGTCAGGCCACGCCCATTGTATTGGCAATTTTGAAATAGTTTTGCTTTAAAAGTTTTAGTCCTGCCCTTTTAGAACTTTTTAGGATTACATTTCCTATGGAACACTCCGCAGTACTAAAATGTGTTCAAGCTGGTGTATAGAAATTCCCATGGATTGTAAATGGAGACTTTTATCTATTGCTCTTTTGCCTTATATTATATTGTTCAACTTTTCATTGACTTTTGCAATCCGATTGCATTGCATTCTATTCCAGTTCTGTAGATTAATGATATGCAGAACCATTGATTATATCTATTTACTGATGATGAACTAGTGGCATTGGTCTTTTCTTGGGCACAAAAGCAGGTTACAAAAAACTCCTTCATATGTCAAAAGCTATTGATTGCCTTTTGTATGTGTCAGTGGAATTGCAATTCTAATAAAGGACCCAAATAGTGTAACACATACCTGGATTGCTCTCCCGCTGGCAGATATGAATGCCTCCACTGTAGTTGTGTAGTCTCCACCTGCAAATTTCTCCTTCTCAGTCTTCCTTCCTTTTACAACAGGGATTGCTAGGAGTTCTTCATACACGCGTGCATACAGGTCCAGGATCTGCAGAACCTTTAAAAAATGCATTAACTTTTAATTATAACAATTTGTTACATCTTCCATCAAATCAACAATTTATTCTAACAAATATTTACACATTTCTGTATTGTATTATTTTGTATAGTAATTGGGCAGCAAAATGTCCGCTTTAACGAGCTACAAGGGAACTGAGGGGAGAGGATGGGTTAACAGAGGTGTTCAGAAGATGAATAGGAGGCACAAAAAAGCACAGAAAAGTACAGCATCCTAGGATCGATATACAGAGTGGAACAGATGCTCCTCTATTACTCAACTGACCTTCCACTGGCCATGTCCAGGATAAAGATGTAAGGAAATGTTTACACATGGATGAGCTTTGGTGCTGTATAGATCTACCACCGATGGACAGCTATTCAGTTTTGGGAGACCAACCTCAGGCATTTGGAAAAGTGAGAGGGGACAGAGAAGGTAGAGATGTGAATGATCACAGAGAGAAATGTAGATTAGACACATGATCTTGCATTAATTAGTTTAGAGTAGAAAAAGTGAAGGGGTTGTGGCTTCTTTGCTATGGTCTATTTTTTAAATCCGAGCAGGGCAAGGACCACATGTTTTTGGGAGCACTGTAAATTGTTCTGCAATTTATCAGAAAGACCCAGAGAAATAGTGCAACAGGAGAGCTGAAACAAGATCGGTCTGCAAGCTGTAGTGCAATCCTATGGGACATTAGTAGCAAATGAGGTTATAGTAAAGTGGTGTTAAAAAATAAAACTGAGCCTTTGTATCTACATTCACTTGCAGCATGAAGAAGAGGTCAGTGCCCTAAAGTTGTAGCAAAGCTGCAGACATATTACTTGGGGTCTCACCAGTGTGATGGCCACTGACTGTTGGGAGAAGGGGGGGAGTGGGAGATGTCATGACCCAAGGCATTCAGACAGATGGTTTTTGCTTACCCAGCACTATGACGATTGCCATCTCCCTCATTGAGCCTAATGTGTAGCCTAAGGTGTCATCTACGAACATAAGAACGATTATTTCATAAATGCATAAGGCAGCAGATGTTTTCAGTCACAAAAGTGTTGAAAATAGTTGGTAACAGGACCAAGAGCCCTGTGGCCCCCTAGGGTTACCCTGGTCCTCAGACAAAACAAGAAGGGTGCAACCAATGAGGAGCTGTGTTGTTATCTGAAGAATCCTTCAGATGTTGAAGAAAGATACTAGGGTCAAGTTGGTCCAAGATACAGGACAAATAAATCGTGATCAAAACACTCATTAGGCATTGGCTGCTTCCTACCTATTTTACCCCTTTGAGATCCATGAATGTGGATTAAGTAAAATTTTGAGCAAGAAGCTGACTGATACTCACATAATAAACCATTCAGTTTGGGGTAGACAGAGAACTGTGTGCAATAATAGTTTTTTTGCTTTGGCCACCTAAGGTTTGGGAAAGGTCTAAAGCTTATAGGAGCTTGCACAAGGCTACCTGCTGATTGAAGGATGAGTCAGCAGGCCAATACAAACCAGTCTGCTGCTGCTGATACCTTAGCTCTAAGTGGGCATAAACCTTTATACTGGTTACTCACTAAACACAAAAAATTCATGATCATGTGTCTGTGTGATCATTCACTTCTCTACATTTTTAGTCTCCTCTCAGTCTTCCAAATGCCCAAGATTGGAAACAGTTAATTCTTTGGTTGGAGCAAACTCAAAATATGTGGTCTAGTGTTCGGGTGATCCTGATGGGCTGGTACAATGAGTGATCAGTATTTACAAAGAGGGCATATCTGAGACTTCTGATATAATGGATTTCTTCTGAAAATGTGGCTAATTGAAGTAATTAGACATTTGTTGTACTGCTTCTAATTAGTACAATTTTCAAGCTTCTCTCTCGAACGAACACCTCACTACATATATACACATAAGATTTACTAACACGAACACATCTTAATTTTTCAACCGTTAGTTTCCTTTAAACAAAGGTAGATTTTGTTAGTAAAGGGAGGACTTTAAAACATACTAGAATTATCACCTTTGAGCTTTTTGGTCAACTGCACATGCAAAATGTGTACTTGAAACTGTTCACTCAATAAGGTTTGACAGCAAACCTGCTCTAAGTTTTTAAAATCATGGCATCATGACCTTAAATTTTACCAACTGATTGAAGGTAGA
Source organism: Lissotriton vulgaris (assembly GCF_964263255.1). Lineage (NCBI taxonomy): Eukaryota > Metazoa > Chordata > Amphibia > Caudata > Salamandridae > Lissotriton > Lissotriton vulgaris. The sequence goes on from NC_141694.1 coordinate 1,712,652,626, forward strand.
ACGGCTGGGCTCTAGGATATATTGTTAAAATTGCAATAAGTGCTCTCAAATTAGTCAGGTTTCATTTTTAGGTTTCACCTGCATTGCTCTTGAGCTGTGCTTGAGAAATCTATTGCTTTTAATATAAACTTAAAAGGGACTTACATCCTGCCTACTCTCTTTCCTGGCTTCTCATTGGTTCCAGCAAGTGCCACTTACCTTTCTTCCATTTTTATTGGTTGTAGTATATTTTCCTGCATTTACCAATGCTTGTTCCACGTCTACTTCTCTTATCAGTTTTCGCCACCGAAATACTGTTAACATCCGCTTTGGTGGAACTATATTGTTTATAAAGTTTTGCCTTTTACTCTTGCAGCATATTTATATAACAATTTAAGTGTTTCGCATTGAATCATAGGAGGTTGCGCGGCACCGCCAAGGCTCGAACAGGGATCCCCAGCTCTTGAGTCAGCAGCTCTGGCCGCTGCCCCACATCCTCTCCACTCTCATGTTATCTGTCAGGGAGCTCTTTCCTTCTCCCGGAAGATGATGGATGCAAAAAGCTGTTTATTCATTACGTAGGTGAAACCGATGCATTAACAATGTTTGTTCAAGTTTCCTTTCAGGTTTGCTCTCCTGTTATTTCAACACACGATTGTTGTCACTTAGCAGCATCTGTTTACAGTTTATTTCTTAGGGGACAATAGGATCAATACAAAGAATCTTTTTACGTAGCAGGACTTGGACGAACAAGGACATCCCTACCTAATCTCTTTCCATAATTAGATCGCATTGGCGGCTTCTCATTAATTACTTCCACCGGCTGGTGAAGACAGAATTTCTTCTTTTTAAACAGACCACAATCCACGGATGCGAGTCGGAGGTGCCGTCTGACGCCTCCCAAAATATTGCTGCAAGTTGGATGCCCATATAATAGGACCCCAGGTCAGTGGCTGTCACCTTCCCCCCCTGTCCTGATGAAGACCTGCCTCTGATGCCCAATAAACTGCACAATTGTTAAGGGCCGAAACTTTATTGTCTCAATTTAACACGCAATTTCCCAGACTTGAACAGAAAATCATAACTACTGTTGGGATTTATGCATTGAGTTCTGGACTTGAAAGCTAAATACCTTCCGTGTTATATACATGTTATTTATGTCACATCTGTACAGCACTGTCACATATCACTACCAGTCACTAATTGTACATCATAACCATTGGTTCCTTTGCAGTATGTGTTTTGTCACAGACCGCCATTTCATTGATTTGCATACATACAAAGATAAAGTAAAGAAATTCATTTTTTACATAAACAAGTTGTTCCTCTTGGTGTGTTTCTTGTATATATGACTAAGACATATTTTCCTTAAATGTATCGAATACCTTGTGCAAATCAGTTATCTACCCAATAGAACCACTGTTTTCTTTAGTGTTGTCCCTTAGCAGCATCTGTTTACTGTTTCTTTCTTAGGGGACAATAGGTTCAATACAAATAATCTTTTTACTTAGCATGTTAACCTTTCTCTTCACACCAGAGGCACTCTTTTTCAGAGACACTGAGATGGGGGAAAAAGCATTGTTTTCTTGTTTTAAACAGGTTATTTCCATTATAATTTGGCTCTTCACAAGGCTGACAAATTTACCTTTGACTAATTTGAGACCATAGCTTTGCACCCATGGTTGAGGATCAACAATGTGGATTACGGAGGAGCTTCGCGGGCAACTAAGATGGCCGCGTGAGCTCGGAGCTCCGAAGACCTCCCGATCCTCCGCAATTATCCTGCCACCCATCCTGTCCCACGATTGTGGGAATCTATTGATGAGCCGGTCCTGAAGCGGCGCCCGCTCTCGGAATGAAAATCCGACATTCCCGGACTTAGCTAGCTCGATGGAACCCTGGTGGCTCCGCCTGCGTCATTGGTGAACGTCGAGAGGTACAGCGGTGTCTTCCCGTGGACCTCCCTGCCTGCGCTTTGTCTCCCCGGCGAATACCACCGGAACCTGACTTCTACTGCTGAGCGCCCTCCTCGGTGGACTTCGGAGTCCCTATCACGCTTACTGTGGGTACATTACACGTCTTCTTCACCCCCTTGGACCACCCTGCCCGGGCGTGCCAACATGGCGGGCAAAGGGGACTCGGACAAAGGCAAGGCTCAGAGAGTCAGCAGAAAACCGGCCCAGTCCCAATCCACCATCCCGGAGCGATTTTCCCAGTCTAAGGGATCGCCGGGACTGACGGGCCGCACTAAAGACCCAAGAGGGGACGAATCCCCGGATGACTCCGAGATCACGCTCCGGGATGTGATGGGTGCTATAAATGGGGTGAAGACGGAGATGCACGCCCTCCACGAGGCGCTGTCTAGCAAGGTCGACTCCCTGAAGATCGAGTTGAACCTCATCAGGACTGACCTCGGAAAGACCAATGACCGGGTGAAATCATTGGACCTCAAGACATCGAGCCTGGTCAATGATGTGTCCGACATTCAAACCGAGGTCCGCGATTTAAAGATGGCGAACGGACTGCTGGCACGCCGACTGGACGACTTTGAGGGTCGTGCGCGACGCCAGAACGTCCGCATCACCGGAGTACCGGAGAAGGCCGAGGAGGACTCGGCTGAACTTTTTGTCGAGGAGCTTGTGGTCAAGAACCTAGCACCGGGGGGCCTGAGCAAGTTCTTCTCGGTGGAGAGGGCCCACAGGATACCGGGTGGGCCGCCGAAATTGGGCGTTTCCCCTCGCCCCATCATTGCACGACTTTTTAATTATAGAGACCGGGACGCTATCCTGCAGGCATCGAGGACCGCGGGCCCGCTGCGCTTCCAGAACTCAGACGTCAATTTCTTTCCCGACTTTACCCAGGCGGTGCAGAAACGACGCCAAAGTTTTGCTGGGGTAAAACGAAGGCTAAGAGACTTGGGAATGCGCTATTCCATGCTTTATCCGGCCAAACTGCGGATTGAGCACAATCACCGGACTCTGTTCTTCGACTTCCCGGCCGCGGCAGGTGATTGGCTTGATACCCTGTCCCAGGAACGACCAGACCCAGCGGACCAGACGGAGGAGACCACCGGCAGAGCGGACTCTCAGGAATGACTGCCCAGACTTCAGACTTTCTGAGGGGGGGCTGCTGCACAGGGCATCGGCTGGAGATATTGCTGCTATTGGTTTGAATATCTTTGTTAGTAATATGGGGGATGACGGGTGGGGATAGGATTCCTCCTTTCTCCTCTGTGGGACTTCTTGTAGATTAGTTAAGGGGCGACAGGCACACTGCTAGTTGGGGTGGCTCTTAGTCTAATGCAGGGGTGCAGGGTGGTGGGTAGTTGGGGTGTGTTTTTTCTACTTTTCTTCTTGTTTCATTCTCTGTACTGGCTGAGGTCTCATTGGAACGATGTGATAACATTGTGGACATCATTGCGGGTGGGGGGGAGGGGGCGGAACGTCCTTGACGATGGGGGGTAAATCTCTTAACTTGTTGAGTTGGAACGTGAACGGGTTGGGGGACCGAATTAAAAGGGGGATTGTATTGCAACTGCTCAAACGTTGTTCGCCTGATGTCGTTTTCCTGCAGGAGACCCATCTTGTGGGGAATGCATGTAAGGCTTTGAATAGACGGGGGTTCAAGATGGTGGCTCATTCGGGGTTCTCTACGGGATCCAGAGGGGTGGGCATTATGGTGCGCACGTCCCTCCCGTTGGAGGTGGAGTCTACACTTGTTGATGAAAGGGGCCGATATGTGGCGGTGGTGGGCAAATGGGAGGGACGCACTCTAGTTTTGGTTTCTGTTTATGTACCTCCGGGGCTGCAGGAGACTACTTTTCGAGATCTGGGTAGCGCCATCTTAGATCTCCCTGAGGGACTGCTAATCGCGGGTGGAGACTTCAACTCTGTGGTATCTGGGGACTTAGATCGTTTTCCTTCCAGAGACCTTCGTGCTTCCCAATCCTGGCTCCCAGATTTCCTAAGCTCCATGGGGATGATCGATTGCTGGCGTCTATTGCACCCTACCCAGCGGCAGTATACCTTTCTCTCGGGCGCCCACGGCAGTCTGTCTCGTATCGACTACGTCCTCACCCCAGCAGCCCAGGCACAGTCTGTTTCCACCGCTCGTCTCTTGGCCAGGGGCATTTCGGATCACTCCCCGGTTTGGGTGTCCTTCGATTTTCGGATACCCACGACCTCGCGAGTGGCTCCGATTAATCCTTGGTATTTTCGGGACCCAAAGACTAGGGATCTCCTAGCTAAATCTATAGAGCGGTACTTTGTTGAAAACACTGGCTCGGTCGATTCTGCTGTCTCCCTATGGGAGGCCTTTAAAACTGTGCTTCGCGGAGAGGCCTTCTCTCTGATCGCGGAGGCCCGCAGGCGACGGGATGAGGACGTGGTGCGGCTAGAGTCCGAACTCGCTAAATTGAATTCCCAGCTAGCTCTGGGGCCGACTCCTGAGCTACTGCACGCCCTCTCCCTCAAACAGTCCGAGCTTCTGGCCACTGCAACCGACGCGGCGAGGGCCTTGAGCAGGGAGCAGCAGGGCAGGATTTATGATTCGGGAGACAAGGCCGGTAAGCTTTTGGCTTGGCTGGACAGACGGGAGCTCGCGTCCCGGGTGGTCCCGGAGATATTGGGTGACGATGGCCTGGTCCTCACAGACCCGGCCGCCATAGTTGGGTCCTTCGCGGAGTACTTTGAGGCGGTTTACACGTCTGTGACTCCCCTACCGGAATCTGCTTCGACTTCCCTTTTGGAAGGTATCGAGCTTCCCTGCCTCTCGGATATCGAGCGGGAGGACATGGACAGGGACCCGACCGTGGAGGAGGTGGCGCTGGCGATTCGATCGTTGCGCTCCGGCAAGGCGCCGGGGCCCAATGGCATTCCCGTTGAGCTGTACAAGCTCAAGGCCGACACGGTTGCCGCGCCCCTGCTTGATATGTTTCTTGAGGCCCGCGAGGCCGGAGAGCTCCCGCTCGACCAAAGACTCTCCACTATTGTGGTGATACACAAGGAAGGGAAGCCACGTGACCGTTGCCGTTCGTATCGACCCATCTCACTTTTAAACGCCGAACCCAAGATTCTGGCCAAGTTATTGGTCAACCGGCTGGTGGGGGTGGTCTCGGACTTGGTTCATCCGGACCAGTCTGGGTTCATACCACACCGTAACACGGCCCTCAATCTGCGACGATTACACGCTGTCGTGGCGCTAGCACATTTACTAACTGAGCCCACAGTACTCGCCTCGCTCGATGCCACTATGGCATTCGACTCGTTGGAGTGGAACTACCTATGGGCGGTGCTAGCCAAATTGGGGTTCGGGCCCGCTTACATCGGCTGGGTCCAGCTCCTGTACTCGGCCCCGATGGCGAATGTGGCTGTTAATGGTCGGTTGTCAGCCTCCTTTGCATTGCGCAGAGGCACCAGGCAAGGATGCCCGCTATCACCACTCCTGTTCGCCTTGGCACTTGAGCCTTTGGCGGCGTGGATCAGGACACATCCCGATGTCGCTGGGATCACGTGGTCTCCGGGATTTGAGGACCGGGTGTCGCTCTATGCAGACGATATCCTTCTGTATCTTACCTCCCCCTGCCGCTCGCTCATAGTGGTGTTTGACCTGCTGGGTACCTTCGGAACCTACTCGGGCTTGGTTATCAACTGGTCCAAGTCCTCTCTGTACACGCTGTGTGGAGACACTCCGCGCCTCCCCCGTGGCTGCTCAATACAGATTGCCCAACAGGGCTTTAGGTACTTGGGTATCTACGTGTCGCGGGACTCCCGAGCACGGTACTCGCATAACCTGCTTCCGCCTCTGGCGCGGTTGCGCCAGGATGTGGAGGGCTGGAAAAAACTGCCGATTTCCCTGATGGGCAGGGCGGCGCTGTTCAAGATGATGGTGTTGCCACGATTCCTTTACGCACTACAGAACACCCAGGACCCTGTACCGGCCAAATACTTTGGAGAGGTCGAATCCTTGCAGCGAGCATTGCTGTGGGATGGAAGACCACGGATCTCTCTGGTTAAACTGACCATACCGTGCTATGACGGTGGTATAGCCCTGCCCGATATACGGCGTTATTACTGGGCGTCCCAACTTGCGGCAATAAATCACGGCCTCTATGGCCCGGCAGTCAGCCCAGGCTATGCCATGGACCGGGGGCTCATGGCCGATGGGAACTACTATAGGGCGCTATACTCCAAGTCTCTGGACCGGAAGTTGACAGGTCCCACTAAAACGGTGGTGCATTTGTGGCGGGCAGTCACTAAAACTCTGGGCTGGCAGGGTAGGGTTACCATGGCCACTCCACTGTATGACTCTGATATACTGGGGAAGCTGTGGCACAGCAAAGGCTTTGACAGGTGGGATACCATTGGTATATCGAAGGTGGGAGACGTGCTGGCCGGGGGAAGGATCAAGTCATTTGATGCACTGCAGTCTGAGTTCCAACTGGGGGCGACGGAATACTTCCGATATGCGCAGCTTAAACATGCCCTCTCTTCCCACATACCGGCGGGGGAGACGGTACCTGAATCGTCACCCCTGGAAGATAGCGCTGTCCGGCATATGGCCGTCCAGCACCCTATCTCCCTAACCTACAAGAAGCTCATTAACGTGCGCGCTGACCTGCTGCTGCGATTGAGGGAGCTCTGGGTGAACAATGGCATAGAGGTGGATGATGAGGAGTGGCAGTCGGCGATCTCCTCCCCTAGGGAGGTGGCCATATCGGCGCGGCTCCGCCTTGTCCAGCTAAAGATATTACACAGGGTTTATGTCACAGGCCCCAGACTCATAAACATGGGGCTCTCACTGGATGGTATGTGCCGGAGAGGGTGTGGGATGATTGCGACCTTCATGCACATTATATGGGAGTGTCCTGAAGTGACTCGATACTGGGCACGTGTGCACGAAGTGATGAAGGAAGTGACTGGTGTGGCTTTACCCGCGGAGGCCCGGCGCTGCCTACTCAACATTTGGGGCCCGAATGACTACAACGTGGCCCAGACCCGCTGGGTCACTCTGGGCAACATGATAGCCAAAAGAGACATTGCTCAGAGGTGGGGCGCGCCAGCTCCTCCATTGCTTAGTTTGTGGGAAGCCAACATGGACTGGTGCATGCTGCGCGAGAAAACGGTGTATGTGGCCAGGGGCAAACCGAAAATGTGGAGGTCTGTGTGGGGTGCCTGGAACTCGTATCGAGGTGATATTTGTGCGCCCCCTGTGGAGGTAGACCCCGATATCCATCTGTCTCTGTAGTGCCCCTTACCCGTGGTTCCATGCTGGTCATCCTGATGCACTACTCCCCACACGACCTGTTGTTGCTGATTGTATTGTGAAATGATTAGGGTGTGCAGCCCCTGATCTCTCCCCGTGATGCAAACCCACTGTCTGTGATCCGTCCTCAGCCTGCTTCCTTCTTTTCTTTTTCTTCTCTCGTTCTTTCTCCTCTTCACTTTATTTCTTGCAGTTCTTAATGTTCACTTGGTTTATCTAGTCTTATGTTCCAACATACTTGAAAATTAAACCTGACTGCTTCTGTTTACTGTTTGGTACACGAATACACCTGTTACCTCAATGCTGCCTGGCCTCCGGGATGTATGGCTGAATAGCGGTGTACCTTTTTTCTACAAATAAAGGTTTTCCAAAAAAAAAAAAAAGAAACAATGTGGATTCCTGTAAAGCACCTGGAATCCAACATTTCACACTGTGCTGTTTTTTCCCATTGTTTAGGTAATCAGAGTTGCTCGTCTCTTCTGCTATTAACCAGTTTTGAGTTGACTGCCCTCCATGTTTTACTCCGGCATAACAGCAACCCCTTCAGCCTCACCAATCCCAGTGATATCCAAAGAAGCCTATTAGTGATCCTGATGCTAAGGAAAAGCAGTTGAAGCTCACATTATTTAGCACCATCAGCATTGGGGGGCATCGCTTCAAACCATTTTACAAGTATATGAAACAGGGACAGTTAAGACTATCGACTAGCAAATAACAGACAAGGCTCTTCCTTGGGGAAGAAGGCAGTTTACTTCGCCAATGAAAGTAATATTTGTCATTTGAATAATGCTGGGTAGATGATCAGCATTAGCACTTGAAGGTTCTCTAAAGAGGCCTCATATCAGCTTCAAGTGATGTTTATTAAATCTTTCAGGCTATGGGTACATATTTCTGTAGATGCAAAATTCAAGTTTATGTTTGCTGGGCTTCCTAATTAATTTGTTTTTTACTAGTAAAGGTGTCCATGATTTCCGGGCACAAGATGGTTTTTGCATCACCATAAATATAATATCCATGATTAGAATTCCTATCCAGTTGTGTGAAAGAATGCTTTGCCTAAGCGCGTTTAACAACACAGGTCTGTAGAAATTCAGTTCAAGAATGCACATTTTCTAGCAGGGATGATTATTGTTGATGTGGTATTGAATCCATGAGTAAGCACCGAAGTGAAAATCACACAACACAGGTGACTGACAGTTACTCTGGGGCCTGAGCCTTCATTGGAAAAGCACCCCATCTTCACGCTTTTTTTGTTCATGAAATGCTGTGCTCTAAGCACTTATTTTTTTTGTGTTGTAATTCTTTATTAACATTTTGCAAGAGATTACATCATGTAAGCAGTAGCATTGACCACACAATTACAATGACCGGTTAAACATTTTAATGAGAAATTTACGTGATATGTGCCTCTTAGGGGCTGAGAGAAGCATACAATGGTATAAATCGAGGTGGGGACGGGAGGGGGATAAGGAGCCCGTGACACTTCACTGTTACATAGTGCTAGAGCGTAATTCCTAGCAGTTAGCAGCTCATGGTAGTCCTTTAAGTTGAAGCCAGAACTGGTGCATCCAGGCTTGTGGTTTAAATCAAGCACTGTAGTTCCTCACGTTACAGCCTCTTACCTACATCATTTACCTCCCTGACTGTCAAACTGGGGAAGTTAATCGCAAGTACTGCCTTTCCAAATTAACATACTTTGTGTGTGTTTTTTTAAACAGACTTACCTCCTCTGCTGCCTCTTCGTAAGTGGCGAATGCTGTATGCCCTTCTTGCCAAAGGAACTCACGGGTGCGTAGAAAAGGCTGAGGATGCTTGAACTCCCAACGCTGAAAAGAGGAGAAGTATTCCTTTAAAACAGAACACCAACATCGAAAAGGATCTGCAATCTTAAAGGGTATTGAATCATACCCTCGGCTAAAAACTACTAGGAATAAAAATATATATCTAAGAAATTTTAATTTCACACTTCACAAACCAAACAAACTGCGCTCAATGGAGCAACACTCTGAGTACCGAAAAGTAAATTGTTCTTATTAAATCACACAATTACAAGTCTGGCAAAAAGTGCGTTGACCTACCACCACATTACACCACTGGTTTAGTTTGATAGGCAGGTCTCGATGTGACTGCACCCATCTTGCATAAGCGGGATACATGACTATAAAAACATAAAACACAATAAAAGTTCAGCACAACCACAGGAAACTAAAGTCAATGAACGCACAGACTAAACATTGCAAACATTTAACAATCATACAGGTAGGTTCTTTTAATACGAGGATGTCACACAACAAAACACATCTTAGAAAAAAATGACACTTCAGAATCGAGACGTTAGTAAATAACAGGACGCTTTTAAAACAAGCATTGAAAATGCAATAGGTCTCGCCTTTGATTAAGTTAAAGCCATTTGCTATGCTAATGGTATCTTATAGCAAAGCAAATGGCTTTAACTTAATGAAAGGCGAGACCTATTGCATTTTTAATTTTTGTTCACTTTTGTCATGCAGTTTGGCCTTCTCGCAGGCTGCCAATTCAGAGACACTGCAGGATGTCCACTGTCCAGTTGAGAGCCCCACAGAGGTGGCAGAGAGGGGAGTCTTCACAGACAGCTTTCAGAGCCCTGAAGGTGTCACATATGCAAATTAGAAGGGCCTTGCACATTCACTACCGGCCCAGGGCCCCAAAAATCCTAAAACCTGCCCTGCATGGAAGCAATAAATAATCCTCAACATGCTCCATGCAAAACTGCAATAGCATATTATTTCTTTAATTACAAATGTCAACAACAAAAAAAACTCTGGACCAATAACTAGCCAGCCCCTTTTTCCTCCGATATACTAAACAAGTATGCATAATTGCCTTTGAAAGAGAAAGTACTACTCAAACTAGCTCTAAAGACCAAGACCTTCAAACATGCCTTCAGAATCATACACAGTGGTATATTCTGTACTATGTATATTGCCTATTGTTCCCGTGATGCCTGATGTACTACTTCCTCCGTAATGTGACTGAAATGCTGATGCTTATCAATAAAAAGGTTTACAAACAGAATCATACACAGTGGATATGAAACCATGCTACCCCCTGATTTTGAACAAGCGGGAAGTAAGTTAAAGGGTGTGAGGTTGGCCCCAGGGCCAACCAAATCAGTCATGCATACTCTGCATTTTCTCTATGTAGGCTGCATGAAGCCTACAAAGAGAAAATGGCCTCCCCATAGGCGCTTGTGGGGTCGGCGTCCTGGCCAATCACAACGCTGCCATTCGGGAGGAGAGGGAGGCTGCCTGCTTCCCGTAGAAGCAGAGAGAGGAGACGCGACGCGGGACCAGAGTCCAAGGTAAGTAGATTTTTTTTTATTAACCCTGCATCCCCGTTACGCAGGTTCAGTATTAATTTCTCTTAAACAGGCACACACTTTAAGGCTTTGGAGGAGCAGAAACAGCCACCCTGTAAGGAGCCTTATGAGGCGTCACAAGTGGTAGGATCCAATTGGGGCTTTGCTAAGTTGGTGGTTGTGTGGGGGTCTCAAGGAAGCTGTGGGGAGGGTGGCAGCTAGGCGAGCATCGTTTGGCATCTAAGGGGATTATGACACCTATGTGAATGGCAGGTAGAGGCTTTGTGGCTGTCGGATGCTGTCTCAAGGTCTTTCTGGGCAGTTTAGAGGTTTGTGGGGGGAGCAAGCATCTTCTTGTGGTCACGTGGGTGCTTATATGAGCAAGCAACATGAAGCCCTGTGAGTGAGGTTAAAATGAGGGCCTGTGGGGCTGGCCATGCAAAGGACAAATTGGGCTATATTAGGGTACATCTGAGAGCCACATGAAGGGGCACTAAGCACTAATGTTTTGTAGCACAATGCACCCACAGATTCAATTGTTGTTTCGCACATTGGTTCTGTTGCCTTTTAGACTACATACCTCTAACGAGTACCTTTATTGACACTGCTCACTCCACAAAATGCATCCCTGGGAATCAACAAAAGGCTGATGGTATATGTAACTAATCATGGGGAATACTTTTCTCGATCTCTGAAGAATAAGAGACTAGGTGGGCCAGCGGCGATTCAGGCCTGCAACCTTCAGGATGCACACAGTAAGGGCAAACAGGTCACTGCATGCAAGCTGTTTTTGGTTGAAGACCAGAGATTGACCTCATACCACGTGTGTCTTTTTAGCCACTCAGCAGTTGTGGCCTTCTTGACAACTCATGCCATGCATGCACTGATATGGGAGGCTCACCTGAGCTGAGAAGTAGCTGATCGTGCGCATCCTCCTGGGAGCTAAAGTTCTCGGCCAGGGCAGTGGCAGTAGGGCAGGTGGAACCCCAGGCAGGCGTTGTTCAGCGCTTCGCAGGTGGCCGCCTTCTTGCACCGGTCAAAGTAGAAAGAATAGTTGCCAGCTTGGGTATCCGCTGATCGAGGCAGCAGAAGCACCAACACCCACAGCAGCCAGAACCCCCTCGCCAGGACCTGCTCTCCCCTAGATATGTTGGGGGTCCTTTTCTTTATGTAGGCAGGACCTCAGGGGTCCACAACTGCAAAAGTACAAAGTTTCTGGCTCATCTCAACCTGAAACACAGCAGCCCTCCAACATCCCACCTTCTTTCCTGCTGGAAGGACTGGAGAACCCCGAAATCCAACAAGCTTTTGGGCGCCCTCGTTCCATACCGAAGGCCCCGAAAAGTCTTGTCCCACTTTGCTCTTCAGTGGAAGATTCTGGGATTCACCCAACCCAAGGGGTCTCTGGGGTTGGCCCTCCTAGTTTCCCATCGGAGGCTTGATGTACCCACCAAGTCCAACTGGAACCAGTCAAACCACCTCGAGACCCATCAGAGGTCCCAGGGAGATCCCTCCAAATCCTTCCGCCTCCTGGTAACGTCACTATTCTCTCTGGAGCCGAGGGATCCTACTAACCCATCGGGCCCAGTCCGTACCACCTCACCCACCATATGACGGTGCAAAGGGAACCCCCCACAGCCGTTTACAGCCCGCTGGGCTTCCATCTCGCTACCCATCAGCGGGCCGATTCTCATCCTCGTGCCAGCTAACACTTCGAGGGGGGCGAAAAAATCTTTAACAGGCCGGCGTGGGAAATACGGATAACCTCGGCCTCTTGGAGAACCCTCACCACCAGGAGATCCCCTCCAGGGCAGAATGAGGGCCTTCGGCCATCCCCACAAAGGTAGGCTCGCCCCCTTCCCCACTTCCAAGCTCAGTGGAACTTCAGGGCCAAACAGAGGTTTCTCTGTGCCATCCTCGCAGGTCCCACCGTAGGTGCTTTCACAGAACGAGAAATGGCTTTCAAAAGCCAAGAAACGAGCACTGGTTTTTCCCCTTCCTTACCCCAGCATCCAGAAGAAAAGTCTTCCACGCCGCCACTGATTTACCCTCATACAGAAGGGAACAATGTCCCGCGGTCCGCCTCTCCACGTCCCCTCCTCAGCCCTCCAAAAAACCCTCAGTGCCGCCGTGCAACTTTCTCTTCAAGATACGGCCGCTTGTCCTCGGCTTTAGTTGCCCGATCTTCCGCCTCTGACGAATAAAAAAAAAAGTGGAGATAACCAACTTTCCTTAGAGAATTTTGTTCATAACGTTTGGAAAGTTAAGTTTCGTCCTCCTCAGCAACTCTGTGACTCAGTGTGTTTTTCCCCTCTCCCCATCCCTCGCTCCATGGCGAGATTCTCTCAGGAATGCAACATGTTGGAGGCAGACTGAAGAAAGACAAAAAAAACCAGCCTTTCCCATCCCCCTAGCGGCGCTCCTCCCCATCCCCTTTAAGAGAAGTGGGTGGAATGGAGGGGGACGAGAGGGAAAAAAAGCAAAACATTCAGACGAGGGGAGTTCAGCCTCACAGCGTCGAGTACTTTTTTTTTTTTTAAACATGTAAATAACAAGCAAATAGCAAGCATTTGCAATGTAATCGGTCCTATTGCATTACAAATGCTAAAGTTTAAAACTGAGCGCGGCGCAGCTTCACGAACACCGCGCTCGGTTTCTTTATATATTTCTTAACTTTAACACGGAGCGCCGTGTCGTTGAAGCCGGCGTTGCGCTCAGTGCTAAAGTTAAGAAATATATCAATCAGAGCACAGTGTCCTAAAAGTGGCACCGCGCTCAGTTTCAAAGTTAAAAATAACTCCCAGCCGGAATGACAATAAAAGTACTCACCCTGTAATTAAAGGAGATAGTAACACACCGCCAGTAAACAGTCCAATCCCGGTGGGCGGGCCAAAAGGAGACAAGGCGGCAACAAGGAGGGACTAAGACGCCTCCTTTACAATCAGAAGCCAACGTTTTGCATGGAAGATGACGCAAGCGAATGAGGGAGATGGGCGGGGCTTCAACTCCGCCTCCAAGAGCTTCGGAATCTGTATTGATTCCAAGAAGCCCTTGTATGACGAGAGCAGCGCATGCGCTGCTTTCACCAGCCAAGACCTAAAAATAATGCGGAATACAAAAGAATGTATTTGAAAGGAGAATATAATTTAAAATAACTGCATCAACAGATAAAAGTGGGTTCAACAATTTGAGACGCTAACTGAGTACCTGCATCTCATCAATAAACAGATACTGGCAAGCCAATATGTTTTGCCTATGTCAGGTAAGGTGAGGTGGGACTTTATCAATATCTTGGGCATGTTGTAAAGCAGCACAGCTAAAAGTAAAAAAAACAAGCATTGGCATAGCCAATAGGTCTCGCCTTTGAGACCTTGTAAGCAAAAAAAAAAAAAACGGAAATGTAAGACTTCACGTTTACATTTAATGCATCCTAAATACGAAGTAAATGTGTAGTCTTATACTTCAGTTTTTTTTTGTTTTTTTTACTTACACCTGCCACTGATGAACCCATGGCTCTGGCCATTGAGTCTAGTTTATCCATGTCTGCCCGGTTAATGAGCCCTGAGGAAGGTTATTCATCCTTGACAACCTAGGCAAAATGATCAGTTGTCCGCTAAGTTTGGCACCACTACGGCAGCTGTGTCCCACTAGGCGGGGGTGCCTCCCTAGCACGTAGACAGAACTGACGGAATGTCAGGCTAAGCTGCCAGAAGAAGACTTTTTCATCAACAGCCTCCAGCTTCTTTGATTCCCTGTCTGGTGATGCCTTTAGGACAGTGTGAGGTTTCTGCTTAATGGAGGATGCAGCCTGCAACTACGAGGCTTTGTGGAGAGGGATGCACAGACAAAGGGCGAATTTCTGGGTGCTAACCCACATTTTCTGACTATGAAGAAATTCACTCTTGTGGTGGAAGTAGGCTCTTAGCACACTGCCTTAATGGGGTCCAACAGTGCCTCACTGAAGGACAAGAAAAGGCTTCGCGAACATTGCTGTTGATTGCAGCACGTCTGTTAGAATATTGGTCTTGGCCGCTACAATTGGGAAAGCAAATTCCAGGACAGTGGCTGCCCCTTTTGGCACAGCATACAATGAAGCCACCTCAAAGGGAAATGGCTGTGCTGGACAGTCAATTTCAGTCTCAGGGGATGTGTCCAGACCACTCACATTCAGCAGGGCAAGGTAGTCTGCTGTATCAGAAAAGAAGGGTGGCACTAAATTGACTTACTCACTGCTGTCATCAGGTTATGCAAAATCATCTCCGACATCTGAATGGGGTTGGCACCTATGCTGAAAAGATCTTCCATTGTATGTCAAAATGACAGTGAGACTTCTCTTGCTGTACTTGCAGTGCATATCTTATCACCTTCACTAACCTCTGGTCCGCTCTCCGGGTACGAGGACAACAGCTATGAAAGTACCTTTGGAGTGGCTGCAAGCAAGTTTCTAAGTGGTGGAGTGGGCCAAGTTTGTGATGGAGGCATTCCATGAGAACCAGCAGGGTAAGATTGGTCCCACAACCTCAAGTTGTAATTTGAGCCAAAGGACCACAAACAAACCATGTACTGGTCCGAAATGAACAATTGTCCATTTCAGATTTAACAAAGAAATTACTGTCAAATTGCTGAACAAAAAGTTGCACAAGGAGATTGGAGTCGCATCGAAGGGCCAAGAAAAAAAACATATGCTGGTGCAGCAGGGTTGGGGCTATATGGCTCCAGCGACGTCACCATGGCATCACTTCTGGCACTAAAATTGAGCCAGCGCCTTCCACTGGTGGGGAAGAGCTATGGAACAGGTTCCAGGTCAAGCTTGATACATGGGTATATTAAGCAAGTGCAAAATTTGCAAGTAGAAGAATCCATCAGAAAGAATGAAACAGATATGAGTTTGGACCGTCCATTAGATCCTAGCTTAACTAGAAAATCATGCCAACCAAACACAGAACAAGATGAAGAATTTAAATGCATTTGTGAAAATCTATTACAAATGAGCAGGTAGGATTGGTTACCGGTTTCACTTGTAGGTCTCACAGCTATTGGTTCAGCCAGCTCGGTTTTTCCAGACCTTGTGACCCAAGCAACCTACAATGGAAAAAAACACTTCATGTGGTTGGTTTGAGGAATTTTAATATTTAGAACATTTTTATCTACAAGAGCACATGTCTAATAATCACTCTAAAGGACAGTTTCATTGTCCAGCATATAAGACGAAAAACATACTCATGTTTGGTACATTAGGTGCTAGCTCTGCTAGGAAACCTATTCTTGGGATCCCATAGCACCTAATATTAACACTGCAGCATCCTGCATGAGTAGGGTTGCTACAAGGGTCACAACGCTAAATTATGAATTAATTAAACAGTTACTCTGTTGGGGCACCAACTGCTTGTTCAGGTATCAAGAACAAGCAGTCAAGATTTACTCTAAAAGCTGCAAGGGTCCTGAAACTCAAACACGGAACAACAAAGCAAACAACAATCAAAATCCTCAAAGCCCATCAACAAAGAAAAGTATATTTTGTCATAGGTTGATAAACATTGCAGTTCAAGTTAGGACTAGAAAAGTAAATCAGAAGGTGCTAAGAACTTCTGGACCGTAAATGTTTATATGGCTCACACGTGGCGAACACTAGCTTTCAAGTAACATTAGCCCTATTACGTATTTTATGCATTGGGTCTGCACTTTGATCGACCCAGAGTTCTTCAGAACTTGGCTGTTTTTTTTGCCTCTTGCACACTCCTTTTCCCACAAAGGTACCATGTTTGTGCAAGAAAAATAGAAGCAAGTGACTATGGCTCAAGTCTGTTCCTGCCAAGGGTACTGGCCTTCAAAACTCAGTTGGTGAAAAGCTCAGCCGTTTAGATTTTGCAACTGAAAAAGTATCACAAAAATCCGTAACCCAAAAAACACACTCTCCAAAAAACAAAAACCTCATCCCCCATGAAGTCAGTGGTGTAGTTCCAAGCTCTCCATCAGTTCAGCACAGTCCTAGTCACTGTAGTCTAGCGACCAGTTGAATATCGGACTGTGGCTAGGTAAGAATGCTGGAATACATGCAGGTGGTCTTAAATGTATATAATTTAATTATCTCCATCAAACATACCTTACCCCCATGAAGCTCACAGCTATTTCGTCCCAGGTGTGGTTTGGAGTACGTGGACTTCTACCATATGATTTGGTCATGCACAGGCATCCATGAATTCAGGACATCAGTGGTGCAGAGGCTGGCCAAGATGCTGCAGCAGAACATGAACTGCTCTTTGGAACTGTGCTTTTTGGGGTACTTCCCTAGACCAAAGCCCAAGAAAGTGGGGGGGGGGGGGGGGGGGCGGGGGGAACAGCTTCATTGACCTGGCATTAGTGCTGGCCAGGCAGCAGATTGCCATGACATGGAGTTTTGGCGGTGGAGCCATGACTCGTTTGGAAGCCTCAGTTAAAGAACAGGCATGGGTGTAAGATTTGGCTCTCCTAAGGGAGGAAGCAAAGGGAGTAAGGAGACGTCCCAGAGGTATTAGAAGCTTTTTAAAAACCCAGACAGAGGGATTGGGCCCTCCTCTGATGTATCATATTCGGGACAGATGGCGAATCACCTGCCCGGCAGACCACCCGATTGATCTGGCAACGCAGCATGGGTAGGAGGGTGCCCTCCGTGGGGGATTGGAGACCGTACTGTGAGTTGGCCTTTCTTTGGGGCACTAATCCCTTGTGATTTTTGTACATGTCATCTTCCGGAGTGTATGTTTGAATACCCTGGAAGGTCCTCTTGACCCTGAATGGGACAAGTAAACTCATTGATTACTTTGACCCACATTTCAATTGTTTGGTTATAGTTTAAAGTAAGTTCTGTGCGACATGGAATATTGTACTAAGTTTATCCAGAAACAATGTGATATATGGAGGGTTTGGCTCTTAAAGAAAATGAAAATCTAGCCGATTATGAAGACCTGCTTAAGACTTATTGATGTATACAGATGGGATTTCGGACCCTGCGTGGGCATGGTGCAACCTATTTCCTCAATGCTGACAACACTTGTGTACGGCCAAATATGTAAAAACATAATAGACATATTTATTTCAAGCTACTGTTTTACAAACATCACACAAACAGCTGTGTAAAACCACTGCATGGCTGCAGCCTTACCTCTGGAGCAAAATCAGCAATGTGACTCTTTTCTTTCTCCAGTGCAGCCTGCGACACAAACATTGGGAAGTAGCAGTTTTCCACCCCAAGCTTTTTGATTTCTTCGTCAAAGAAATTCTTGATGGATTCCCAGATTGCAAAAGCCCACGGGCGCAGAATATAGCAGCCACTGACGTCATAATACTCAATTAACTCTGATTTTGTGATCACCTGCGAAAACAAGTGTTGCATAATATATCATACACATGGCATTAAATATTCATATTGAGCATACACATGCAAATTCAAGACTTTGCTGGGTTGGCAACAAGATGGACCAGAGTGGGACTTGGGAACGAGAGGGAGAACTGAGATCGGGGGCATGGGGAATAAAGGCGTGTTAAGGTCAATGGGTGAAGTAAAGATAAAATGGGTCAGGTCGCCATCAGGATGAAAAGGATTATGTACTTACCCTGTAAGCATCTGTTTGTGGCATGTAATGCTGTAGATGTACATGCTCTGCATACCCCTGTCATCTTGTGTTGGGTTCGGAGCTGGGCAAATCGTTTTAATAATCCGTTCAATGGCATGTGTGGCTATAGATAGACATGCTCCGCACGGACAGTAAAGCAGTCCCTCCATAGAAGCAGTGGCTAGTGTGCAGGAGTTGCAGTAGTCTGAAAAGGGTACATATCACTGCCTGATCTACACTGGGTTGTTGGCATGCTAAAACCACCACACAATAGTGTTTTGTAAATGTAAGTGGTGTAGACTATGTAGCTGCTTTAAAAATGTAAACTATTGGAATATTTCCTATTAAAAAAAGCCATAGTTTCTCCCTTTTTATGAGCGGAATGTGCTCTGTAAATGTCTTTTGGCTTTAATGCAGCAGGTGTGAATGCATTTAACTGTCCATCTAGCTATGTCAGATCTGGATATAGGTTTAACTTTATGAAGTGGAGAAAAGGCTACAAATAGCAGTTTTGTTTTCCAGAAAGTTTTATTCTATCTATGTACAACATGAGTGCTCTTTTAACATCTAGAGCATGAAGGGCTCTCACCACTACAGAATCCGGGTTCGGGAAAATAAACTGGAAGCTCAATGGATTGGTTGTGATAAAAGTAAGAGGCTACTTTAGATAGGAATTTAGGATTAATACGGAGAACCAGTTTATCTTTATGTATTTGAAAGTAAGGGTCTTCTAATGTTAATGCCTGGAGCTCACCAAGATGTCAGAGTGAGGTAAAGGCAACTAAAAATGCTAATTTCCATGAAAGAAATTGAAGGGGGCATTGGTGAAGAGGCACAAAGGGAGTTTGCTAAGTACAATACTGAGGTTCCTGGAGAATCCAGGAGAAACCAGAGGTGGAATTACTCGTTTGAGACCTTCCATGAACACTTTAATGGCTGGTATTTTGAAGAGGGATAGATGCGGTCTATTTTGGAGAAAAGCAGTTATTGCAGCAGATGGAATGTTAGGGGATAGTGCATATGCACTCCGTTTCTTCGTCCTGACACCCTACCTCAACCCCACAACCCCCAGCCAGAGACGTTACAATGTGGCACATAAATCCACCCGGAACATCATTGAGCGCACCTTTGGCCTCCCGAAGAGCCCACACACACATAGACAGAGCCACGCACACACACACACAGACAGAGCCACGCACACACACACACACACAGACAGAGCCACGCACACACACAACCCGCAGATGGATAACACAGTTCATCCACCCTTTAAATGAGGTCGTATGAGTATCTTTCTAGTGTAGTATCATCTTTATAGCGGACATAAATAGAAGTGTATGCTAAATTGGACTTTTGTAAATGAAGCATGTAGCAAATAATGTCCTGCACTGTGGCCTTCATACGATTCATTTGTTTAGGTTGGCAGTAGGAAACAAAAAGTTTTCATTTTGCAGCATAACACTCTCTAGTCGTGGGTCTGCGTGCTTGCTTAAGAATGTCCATACATTCTGGTGGTGAGTTTAAGTAACCATGACTACAGGAGCTAAATCGCTAGGTTGAGCTAGGTTGAGCATTTTGGGGTCCGGATGTCTGATTTGTCTTTGATCCTGGGTGAGACGGTCCAGCCTGTTGGGGAGCTACTCGTGTGGAACTACTGAGAGATTTAGAACTGCTGTGAACCACGGTTGATATGCCCAGGTAGGAGCTGCAAGGATCATGGTGAGAGAAGTATGCCTGAGTTTCTGAACCAGAAGTAGGAAGAGAGTGAAGTGGAAAAGCGTAGGAAAATATCCCTGACCAACTCATCTATAGTGCGTTTCACTTGGATAGTGGGTGTGGGTACCTGGAGGCGAAGTCTGGGCATTTGCATTTTCGACTGTGGCTAACAGGTCGCTTTGCGGTAACCCCCACTATTGAAAGTAAGGAAGGAGGACTTGTGGGCGAGTTCCCACTCGTGGGTCTGTTGATACGTCCTGCTGAGCAGGGCTGCAAGAATGTTGTCCGTCCCAGACAGAAATTCCCCCGGCAGATCAATGTGATGTGAAGAGCCCAGTTCCATAGGGTCTGAGCAAGGTTTGAAAGCTGAGAGGACGGTGTCCCCTCCCCCCGTTTTTTAAGATGGTACATGGCTGTCATATTGTCCCTCTGGACTAGGACAACCTTGCGTAACAGATGAGGAAGAAAAACTTTTAGTGCTTGGAAGACTTCCTGAAGTTCCAAGTAGTTGATGTGTAGAGATTGATGCTTGGCGTCCCACAGACCTTGTATTGTCAAGTCCTGTAGCTGCACTCCCTAACCCATCTCCGAAGCATCTGGTTAGAATGATGTGAGGCACAGGGTCCAAGAAGGGTACCCTTTCAATATATTGCTAGAGCACCACCACTGCAGAGAACGGTGAGTGCGGGATTCTATCAACATTAGATCTTGGAGGTGACCCTGTGATTGAGACCACTGGTGAGACAGACACGGCTGTAGTGTGCACACGTGTAACCTTGCATGAGGAACTATGGCAATACAAGACACCATCATTCCTAGTAGTCGCAAGAAAATCCTAACTTTGAGTGTTTTGTTTGGCTGGAATGGAGGTAGAATTGTTAGAAACGTTTGTATTCGAGCGGAATTGGGATAAGCTAAACCCAACTGTGTTGATGATTGCTCCCAAGTATGGTTGAAGTTGAAGGGGTTGAAGGTGAGATTTAGGGACACTGATTGTGAACCCTAAACTGTGGAGCAGATCCCCTGTCAACTGGATGGGTTGTTGAAATGACTGATGGGTGGCGGCTTTGATGAGCCAGTCGTCTAGGTATGGGAATACATGAACGTTTTGTCGTCTTAGATATGTTGTGACTACTGCTAAGCACTTTGTGAAAACCCGAGGCGTGGTAGTGACCCTGTAGGAAAGTGCCCTTTCTGCATGGTTGCCCCCTTTCTTTCTGTCAGATACCTGATGCAATTTGGCGAAGTGTGCCATGGGTCCCTGCCAATCAGGCTCCCAGGGCCTGTGTTCTTTCCCTAACTTGTACCATTGTTTTCACAATTGGCACAACACTTGCCTACCTGTAAGTCCCTTGTAAAGGGTATCTATGGTTCCAAGGGCATGGTAGCTAGGGAGAGGCTTCTGAAGGCTGCAGCATGTATTATGCCACCCTCAGAGACCTCTCACCACAAACACACATCCCTGCCATTGCAGCTTGCGTGTTGTGCTGCAGCTAAAAGTAAAGAGTCGACATGGCACAAACACCAGCCTGCCACCACAAGGCAGGTTTCTCGACCCCTAGGGTGGGAGCCTTCGGTCCCTGGGCCCAAAAACAAAGTCTTTCCTGGGTGGAGGTGTTCACACCTCCCAGGGTCAAGAAAAGCCATCTGTGGCAGGGGAGATTCAAAGGCCTTGCCGCATTTGCAACACAACCCCCAGCCTCTCCTGCTATCAGGAAAAGAACCCCTTCCTGTCTCACCCCCTTTTCAGCAGAAAGACGGGCAGAAAAAACTAGGATCGGCCAGAAGGGGTGCTAACCTCTGCCAACCCACCCCGCAGGTGGGGGAGGCGAAGTGCAGCCACTCTTCAGTGTCTGTCATCTTGCAGATTGCAGATCCCCCCCCCCCCCCAATCAAGAACAGGGATTGTGCCAACTCACCCACATGGAGTGAGCACACAGTGTGTAGTCTCCCTAAGGTCAGTAGCTCATTGGTTACTACCTCGAGACCCCGAAATACAATATTTAGGGGGCAGTCCTGTACTCAGAATTTAGTTCTTTGTTGACCTAAGAATATTGGAATCCTGAAGAGGTTGCAGAACTGAAGACTCCAGGCCCAACTGGCTAGGCCCAGCCCTACCCGCCTGCCTTCAGCTTCTCTGTCGACACTTGTAGCTTCTGCACGACATTCTCTAAACCCCCCTCACCCCCCAGACCAGACCGATAAGTGGATTCCTGATGTCGAAAAGCACGAGGGACCTATCCCTACTTACCTGTCCAGCTGTTGGTTCCTCTCGGATTGTATTGGGCTCCCGACAGTATCTAAGCACCCTGCACCCGTCCGCACCTGTGCCACTGGTGGAGTAGTGTTGGTGTTAACTTGAGACCCCCCTTTGCCCTCACCTCAACACTAGGCGCTAGTCTTCCAAAACAGAGTGGCCCGCCCATGAGCCACCACCAACCGAGGTGCCCCTTAGCCCCATTGGCACACATAGACAGAGCAACGCACACACACAGACAGACAGAGCCACGCACACAGAGCCACGCACACAGACAGAGCCACACACACACAGACAGAGCCACACACACACACAGACAGAGCCACACACACACACAGACAGAGCCACGCACACACACAGACAGAGCCACGCACACACACAGACAGAGCCACGCACACACACAGAGCCACGCACACACACAGACAGAGCCACGCACACACACAGACAGAGCCACACACACACACAGACCCAAGCACACACACAGACAGAGCCACGCACACACACACAGACAGAGCCACGCACACACACAGACAGAGCCACGCACACACACACAGACAGAGTCACTCACACACACAGACAGAGCCACTCACACACACACAGACAGAGCCACTCACACACACACAGACAGAGCCACTCACACACACACAGACAGAGCCACTCACACACAGACAGAGCCACTCACACACAGACAGAGCCACTCACACACAGGCACAGAAAAACCAGGATGACAAGCAGGGAACAGAGGCACAGAAAAACCGGGGGAACAGAGGCACAGAAAAACCGGGGGAACAGAGGCAGAGAAAAACCAGGATGACAAGCAGGGGACAGGAGTAAGAAGCAGACTAGAGAGCTTCATGGAAGAAGTAAGACAAAGGCAGTGGGCACACCAGGAGTAACATGCAGACTAGAGAGCACTCTACTAACTGACAGCACAAGGCTGATTATTGCATCTTTTCTGTACTTCATCTGCTTTTCAAGTTTGAAAGCCAGCATATTTTTGTATGATCCTATAGTGACTACCAAACCTAAAACAACGAGAGCTTCAGATTAGTCCATGGTATGGATGTAACATCACCTAAGACACTCCGGTCTAAGAAAAACTATACTGAAATGCCACAGAGGCCTGACTGCCAGTCGGGAATCCTTAAATAGTGGCACATGACATTTTCTGGACCTTGTCGTCATTAAAATTGACCTACTCTTTTTTTTTTTTACTCGAGGACATACCTTCCGGGAAGGAAACACTATTTTGTTCCTTATTGGTCTCAGAAACACAAGAATACCTTACAGGAAAAAACGTATTATATCAAACTACCATAACTGGAAATGTAAATTTCACATCACCCTGAATGAAAATGGGACAGCGGATATCCAATCTTCAGATTTGCACCTCCTTATCTTCACCCGATTGATACCCTGAAGGCCCTAAAAGCTTACACAATGGCTAGAACAATTGACACTTATACCGTATCTACCATCCTGACTGCTCAAGGTGCCACAAGCTCACCTTCCTCCATACCCCCATTTCCCATTTCTCAGCCACACTCATGGAGTGAGACCAGAGGCAATAATGGTAGCAACAAGGGCCAAACCCACAGTCCTCCACGAACCCACATCTACCTTTTGGTCCTGTTTGTGTCAACAAAAGTCCAGGTCCAATTGCAGTGCACGAAAAAATGCAGCACGCAAACTTAATCTACACAGATTACTCAACTCTCACAGGAAATAAATATCTTTGGAAACACTTGACTGCTCCCGGGAAACCGGACACATTTGCTCTGCTCTTTACTGCAGCTGTTCTTACTACTTCAGATAACCACATTATTTGATGAGTCATGGACACCAGTTAGTGTCATTCAGGAACAATCTATTCAACCTTATGAATCAGTGTACATTAATCTGAAATCAGTATTAAGGGTCGCTATTTTCGCAGTTGTCTTTTAAATTCTCACATTCTCAACTGCCTCTCCTCTCATTCTCTAACTCTTGTTTTTTGTCTGTCACATTCTTTCTATCCCTCAGCTAACCATTGCCAGCCTATCTGGCACACTCGTTCCTTTTTTGCTCTCTCTCTTTCGTCCTCTTTACCCATCTATCCTTGACTTTCACAAGTTATTTTTTCTCTCTCTCCAACCAGTCACCCCCCTCCCTTTCTGTCTCCCCCCTTTGCCCACCCCCTTGTTCGCTTTCCCTCTTTGTCGATATTTGTTATGCATATCATAATCTACAGCACCATCTCCTGGTAAACAAGAGGAATCTGTTATTCTTGGAACCTGCTATACTTGGTAACTTACGGACAATTCTGGCTGGGCAAGCATTCTGAATAAATATGGATTATCTTTTATTGGCGCAGGTCTTCAGCAGATACACTTCCCTGTCACAAATAGACAATCCTCCACCCATGTTAACAGCGACCTTTTGGCTACAGTTAATGCATATATTTGGAAAGGCGTGATGTAACCTCAAAAAAAGCAACTGGTGCATAGTACCTGAAAACAGCGATCTAGTACCACCAAAATAATGATATAATTAGTGCTGTGTTACTAATAAAGTACATTTCACGGGTAAACAAACATAAGGGAAGGAACATAATAAACACTAATGCTCACTTTCTGAGGCAAGTAAAGGGCCTCTTTCCGGTCCTCCATCACTAACCATCACCATAAAAGAGTCACTCTGGAAAGTTCTTTTGTATGATGATGTCTGCTCGGGTGTTGAGACATACTATATCATTCACCTGATGGAGACTAACATTAAGGTCGCATTTTCGGCAAGGCTGTAAATTTGGAAGAGCACCTTTTCTTGGTGCGTATGACAATCTGGAAAGTCGGGGGCACTTACCCAGCTGAAGTGCAGACTGCAGGAAGCACATGAAGAGCACCAACAGGAAGGCCTCCATGATAGCTGGTTCATAAATTAGTTCCCTTAAATACAGAAATGTATGTTCACGAGACCGGCTTCAAGACTAGTCCCGGCTAAACCACCTCTGCAGCCACCCGCCTTGCCTCGCTTTTGAAGGTTTATGGGAATCTTTGGGAAGATGTGGCCTTTTGGTGATAAGAAAATATCCTGTCACATGGGGTGTTGCCAAACAACAGGAATTCGCGAGTTAAGCGGTGCTTACGGCGCTGATTTTACGGACGAGGAAACGCTGTCCTCTGAAGTCGGGGACAATCGGGGACCGCGGCAGACAGCTCGGGCCTGCCTTCTACAGGTCTTTGTTATAGGGCAGCAGTAATAGATACCAGACAGCGTACTTGTTGAGCTTGTGCAGTACTTAAAACACGGAAACAGCAAATGACATGAATCCGGCCGGGGTCAAAAGACAATGAACACTTATTGTATCCGCACCAGGATTTTGATGTAAGCCCCGTCCTTTTTAGACTGGGGCTTACAAAAAAAGCAAGCGGATGGATGTAAGGGCCGGACGCGGTCGGGCAGAAATGGCTGCCGCAAAGCTCCGAAATTCTCGGAATCGGGGGCGTGTTTTTTTGTGAGCGACAGATGACGTCACAGATAGAAAGAACCTAAAAAACACACCCCCGAATCCGAAAAAGACGGGGCTTAAAGGGAGTGACGCCCCTCTCCTCCAATGGCTGGCCAGCATTTACGAGGCCAGCCAATGGAGAAGAGGGGCGGTTCAAGCCCCCTAAAAACAAAATCTTCGGACTGAACTGCGCAAGCGCAGCCTACGGTCCTCGACCTAAAACTGTGTGGCTATTTGGGTGAATGAAAGGGTATCAAAGAGGAAGTTGTGTTCTAAACCATGGTAACTGGCTGCTCTAGCAATCACCTGTTGGTAAGCACTAGCATCTTCAAGATGGGAGGGACGAGCTGGATAAAAATCCAGATTTTTTAGTGTTATGTAATCTTTATCACAAACGTCCCATGGGTCTGGATCTCCTAATGGGTCTTCCATACCTGCAGGGTTTGAACTAGTTAACCTTGAAGGTGTAGCAACTAGAGGGTCATGAGGAGATGCGTGAGAAGTAGGAGGGGATGGTGGAGGTGGTGATGATGGTGGGGGAGGTGGAGGTAGTGGTGGAGGATGAGGAGTAGGGATATTTGAGAGGAACAGGAGTGTCCAATTACTTCTCAAAAGTCAATTGTCCTTTTGGTGGAGGATAGGCCATTATTGGCCCGGTGTCTTGTTGAATGTATCTTTCGTTGTCAAACGTCCATTGTTTGAAGGATAGGCTTGACAGGAGATTTAGTAACTGAGGAATTCTTCAAAGTTTTTGTCTCCAATGGTTTAAGAACCGGAAAATGCTTTGAGATTTTGGGCTCTGATTGTTTCAGAACCAATAGTTTTGAAGCGTTGGAATGTTTTTAGGTAGGCACAGAGGCAAAACTGAAAAGGTGTTCGTCCCATCAGGAACACATCTGACTGTGCATTAAGATAGTATGTTGAGAAGGGCGGCGCCCAGATGGGCGAATGGTCGGTGCCCGAACCAACAAAGATTTAAAGCGGTGCAGTGATAGAAAATCGCACTCTGAACAAACTAGTCTGTCGAAGATAAGATAGGATCGAAGACTCGTACAGAATGGAGTTCAACACGGAAGAGAGGCACATATGTCTGACCAGATGGCTTAGAGAAAACAATCTAAGAAAGTAGTCTATGTCCATGCGCAATATCACTGAGAGGAGGAGTAACTCTACCTCGTGACTCGAAAAACTTCTTCTAAGATAAACAACTTGCACAGCTGCGAACCCAACACTAGATAGCAGGAGTATGTGTAGCATGTCTATCTACAGCCACACATGCCTTTGAACATTAGTTTTTCAACTTTGTATGGAAGTTGGGTGCTGTTGTAGTATTGTTTTAAGACTGCAAATGTAGAGTAGTGAAATGATGTTTTTGAAAAGATTTAGAATCAGGTAGACAGAAACCTAACAGTCCATCACAAACAAGTGGAGTACACTACAAAGGAGCTCTTTCTTTGGCTGATAGTTGGCTGGAGGATTTTATCCATGGGTAATGTGGTCTCATCTATAGGTATATAGCGTTTTAGAGGGCAGCTGGTTGAGAATCGTACAAAAGGTGAATTATAGCTCAATTCAATAAAAAATAAATAATTTTTCCTTGCTATAGATCTTTGTTTGCTTGACCAGTCTTGTGTTACTTTATATTTGGATAAAAGAACCTGAGACAAATTAGATTCAACACTTATCTAGCGCCAGAAAGGAAGAGAAGCTATTGTCAGCATGTGTAGCTTACTCGGAGTCAGCTCTAGCTAGCCAACTAATTTGATGTTAAAGTGGCACTGTTGTTTCCAAGGAGAGACAAAGATTAGTAATCAATGATCTGAGTAGAGTATGATATTTTAAGAGGGGGATTTTCTGGATTGGTGGAAATCTCTAGGTCATGCATACTAACCTCTGGCTAAGTCATTTTAGTCTGGATCAGTATACAGGCAGTGATACTGGGGAACACTGCAAAAGCAAGCATAGATTTTGATGACATTTTGATGTACTGATCATTACCTCTGTACTCTTTAGGGAATGAAAACCTTAGCTAGTAGTATGTTAGGGTCTCATCTAGACTTTAGGCAGGGCCAGTGGGAGGGGTATTTCACTAAAAGGAAAGAATGGCTCTAACTAAATCTGGTCAATAAATAAAATTCCAGCAAAGGTAAATCAAAGGACACGAGCTAAATGATTTCCAAGCGTAATAGTGGCCCCAAAATCAATGGGCCATCCTAGGTCTGTGGTGACAATTTAAGGTCCAAAGTAGTTAGCTGAGAATTCCACTATATTTTCCTCTTTGATTCATTGGAGGGGCCATGAAGGGAACCACCAAACTGCAAATATAACGCTCCCTTTAGGCACCTTTGGTGCTTAGGACATAGTCAACTGTTCTCCTGAACGAAAGTATTGGTCCAGTACCTTTCTATCCCAAAACAAAGGTTGTGGGTGGTAATACAATTTGGGATGAAGTACTTACTCCTAGGGGTAACATCTACAGGCCTGTTTGTGTTCACTTGTTAATGGATACTGATGATCTGGAAAAATTATCTGGCTGGCTTTTGCAATAATGATCATCACCATGTGAAAATGCATGGACAGTGGGCCAATCGTGTCCACAGACAGAGCATCCAATGATAGGGTAACCCTAAGATGATCCAAAGCATCTTTTCGTACGTAATCTGCAGTTATCATGGAGAGCATAACTCCTGCTCAAATAGAAACTGCAGTCGGCATACCTAAACCCCATCCCCCGCCCACCCTATTTCCTCCATTTTATTATTTTGCCCCAAAGATTAAACATAAAGGTTGGTCAAAGAGGACTGCACCTATCTTGTATCATAAT
Source organism: Lissotriton vulgaris (assembly GCF_964263255.1). Classification (NCBI taxonomy): domain Eukaryota; kingdom Metazoa; phylum Chordata; class Amphibia; order Caudata; family Salamandridae; genus Lissotriton; species Lissotriton vulgaris. Next base: position 1,712,681,081 of record NC_141694.1, read on the forward strand.
GGCATGAAGCAAAAAGTGATTTTGAAGAAGAAAGAAGAGATTTCTGTCATATGGGGGCTGATCAAGGACTTTCTTCAAACCACCCCCCTCGGAAAGAAGACATTAATAATACACCACCCAGGGTGAATCTGAGGAGCAATCCCAAACTGAAGCAGCTATGAAATAGAGACATCCTACAGCCAAGGAAAGTCCCTTTTAATTCCCTTTCAACCTAGATAATGCAATCACCTTCGATCTAAGTGTCATCTGGTAGGCCTCATAAGTGTGATCTTCAATTTGACATACATTTTGTTGTTTAAAATACTGTTTTTGTCTTAGGTTTCGATGTTTGGAGACATCAGCATAAAGTAGATATGTTGCATTGAGGCCCAGGTTATAGGACTAGATGCATCCCAGGTTATTTGACTAATTTCCCATTACGGCCAACACTACTGGGGAGTGGTACAGTATACCTTTTGCTATGAAACCTGCCTGTGTGATTAACATTACATCCGTCACACAAATTATGTCTGGAAAATGAATTTGGACTACAGGAGAATCCTTATGCAACCTTCTAATCAGCAGAGCTACATCCTCCATGTGTCTATATGCACATTGCATTGTATGCATGTATGTATGTATGTATGTATATGGTATGCCTATAGAACAAACCTAGCCAAAATGCAGGAGAGCACTATGCATAGTTAAAGACAAGCTAAGTCATCAAGTTTAACAAGAGGGAGCTGTTTTGTGGATGGTTAAATCACTGCGATGAAGTGCTCTTTAAAGAGGCGAGTCTTCAATTCTTTCCTGGTGTCTTGTTTTTCTTTTTTACACTTCATAGTCTGCAGTCGGATGGTGTCCTACCTGTTAATGTATTGACATCCACCAGAGATGGTGAGCTTGTCTGCAAGATAAGCGAGGGTGCTGGTCGTGATGACTTTGTAAATGATGCAGCTGTCTTGAAGATGGTAAGGGCTGGCATTCCAGATCGATTGAGTAGCAGCCTCCATCCCTCTACATTTATACCCCATCTAATCACTGTGTAGTCCTTCTGCCCCTTTCTTTCTGCTGTAAGTCCACACACAATTTCAGCCACTACCAACTCCCCTCCCCTATAGTCTCTAGCATTCACTCTTCCAGCATGGCTCCAAACCATCCACCCCCTCGATGACTCACTGTCCGGACTCTTGTTGGCCTAGTCATTACTGAAATCGACCAAATCTCCCCCACCACGTACTTCCACATACAAGGGTATGTACCCTAACCTCTTTATAAAAAAAAAAATTGACATAATTGCCTAATGCCTGCCTCCCTTCAGGCAATGATTCTAGAACTTCATACAGACTATCAACCACACAGCATTGTAGTGTATTCCTCCTACAGAGCGAGGACTGTTTCACAACAAACTTTTATTTTGAACCAGTTCAAGGAAGAGATGTTCCTCCCCACCAAGTTTCAGGATTCCTCTTTCTCAAATGTTCCTCCAGTCCGTATCCACCGTCCTTAAACTCCCCTACTCTTTTTCTTGCAGGAGTGTGCCTTGTTCTTTTCGGGCAAATGGTGACAATTTATTAAAGAAACCTTTAGAGACAAAACAAATCCATAGATGTGAAAGATAAATACTCTGATTTTTTCAACCTTACCCTTTTTCCATTCAACCAAGAGAGCACCAAAGGCTTTGGTAAATGTAATTTACTGGGCAGATTGCAAATCCACTTTTAGTAGAGGTAGATAAGAAGGCTCATAGTGGCAGCACTGACTGTTGCACTCTCCCATTTTAAGCTTTTTCATAGTCTATTGTTCTAGAGGTGAATTGACAGGCTGGGCACGGAAATCCAAAAAGAAATTGGGGAGCACTGTACTCCCTCACCTCATGGTGCAAATTACAGGTACCACCAAGTAACCATATTGGAGTTAATCCATGCAGCCATAAGGAACCTAAATAATATTGGTAGCAAATTACTCAAGACCTGCAGACAATGAAGTTCGTTGTCCAACAGAACAGGTTTGACAGGTAGCATAACAACCTTCCAGGAGGATTTTTTATTTAACAGCCTCATCAACCCCAGAGTAGCCTGAACCGATCAAGGGGGGTTCAGAGAAACACTCCTATGTTGTACCATACCTAACTTATTTGGATGACCAAAGAATCATCCAGTACCATGGGTCTCCAAGTCTTGTAACTAGATGCTTTTCCACCAGAGATACTCAGGACTGTGCAGTCCCAAAGACTCTAACTCTTGAATGATGGAAGCGACCCTCAAACAATAGGACACATTATGCTAGTAGAGGTAATATGCATGGCCCCAAATCGCTTCAACCAAGATGTAGCAAGCAGCCTACAATAAAAAAGGTGGTTGTCTCCTGCAACACCTGATCTACCTTCAAAGTCAGCATAAGTTTTGTCCTTTGCTGGATTAACACAGAGAAAAGAAGGTACCTAAACAAGCTAAGCAAGTACTGTGAGGATCAAATGGCTGCAACAAATGCACTACTTCAAACTAAAACATGCACAGAAGATGGAGACAATTTAGTTATTATTATTTTAGTCAATCAGAGTTCTAAAACAAAAGCAAATAACCAGCCATCTAGTAAAAGAAATAAGCAAACAAAAAAGCACAATTTATTTATCTTCTGTAATGCCCTTTCTTAAGGATCCTCTAACCACCTGCAGAATCCTCACCTTTAGAATATCCACAGGTGCCAGATTGGATCTAGAAATGGTCTCAGTAGTACACCCACGCTCTGCTAGGTGGTGCAGTGTGGGTCTGCGTTGGCTATGTTCTGCCCTGGAAGTCACAGGTAAGAGCAACATACAAGCACGACCCCTGCAGTCAACATCAGATTCCTGCTTGACTCATTCTGTGCCCTCAGAAGCGGAGCACAAAACAATCATATCACTCGGGATATCTTCTTCCGCTATCCTGAACCCCCCCCCTGTCGCTCCTCAACAATTCCCTTACTAATGGCATTGTACCCAATCTCTTAAAGAGTGCAGAGGTTGTTCCAGTTTTGAAGAAAATAGATTCCAATCCATTCATTCCTCGCAACTTCCACCCCATATCATTGCTACCCTACTTGGGAAAAGTTTTAAAGGTCCACGTTGCAAACTGCTTGAGCTCTTTTGTAGAGCATTCTCATTATTTTGACCCACATCAAGCAGGCTTTAAGCCTAAACATTCCACCGAGTCTGTAGTTTTGGCGGCTCTTGGCGAACTAAGGAAGGGAGCAGATCAGAACCTCACGCAGGCTTTGGTGCTCCTGGATCTTTCAGCGGCTTTCGACACCGTCGACCACCACCTCTTGGTCGACCAGGTAGAGGGCGCCGGGGTCCCCCAATAGAGTTGATAGCATCCTTTCTTAGAGATCGCTATCAAGCGGTTCGCCTTGCCAATTTCTAATCTGTGAAGAGAAGAGTGACCTGTGGGGTTCCTTAGGGGTCATCCCTCTCCCCTCTTCTCTTTAATCTGTAAATCCTTCCTTTGATTCTGGCCCTACGCAAAATGGATGTTATTACCTTTAATTACGCTGATGACCTTCAGCTGGTTTTTAATTTTGACTCTTCACCCTCCTCTAGGGAGAATTTTCAGGCTACCATGACCTTCATCAGTAATTGGATGAACGCAAACCAGCTCAAACTGAATCCCGATAAGACTGAGCTGGTTCTTACTGGGGGAACTCCAACGTTTGGCATCAATCTCTGGGTTGTCCACCTTCCCCAGCCAGCTCCGTTAAAAGTCTAGGCGTCATTATCAGTAGTGACCTTACCATGAAGGCTCAGATAAACTCTGCGGTCTCTGCTAGTTTCTTCAATTTGCGAAGAATTAGTAAAATAAGTAGATTTTTAACTACTGAGGCTTTGATCCAAGTTATTTTGGCCCTGGTCATGTCGCGTATTGACTACACCAACTCTCTGTACGCGGGAATCCCAGCGTACCAATCAGGAAAGCTTCAATTGGTGCAGAATCGAGGCCGCTTGGCTTGTGTACGGCCAGCCTAAATGTCTCCATGTCAAACCACTACTTAAGAGCCTCCATTGGCTCCCTGTGATTCAACGCTGCCTTTTCAAACTTCATTACAAAGGGGGGTAGAACCCATGCAATCGCGGGGACCTGGGCGTTATGCGGTAAATGTATAGGGGGGTCCCCGTGAGGAGGAATTATTTATAAACAACCAATAAACAAATTTTCAAGAAGACTAAGATGGTATTCAAAAAGGAAAAAATGTTGTCATTTATTCAACAACACATGATATCGATTTTAAAGCATTGTTGCAATAATTAGAAAAGAAACGAGAAATCGGAAAATGAAATGGCCCCAAAGAAGGGAAGAGGGAGGGGGGTGTGCTCAAAGGCTGTGTGAAGGATTATAAAGATAGTACACAGACTTAAACATAAGGTACATAAATCCAAGAATCAACAAGGAATTAGGAATTATTCCAAAAAACCAAAACGGCCTACATCAATTAAGGCAAGCATTGGGCAGGTATTTCAAAAAAAGGGCATTCCACGGTCACATGTATAGTTCAATCGAATACAGGAGATGTGCCGGATGTCCCAAATTGAAGAGGTGTCGACGTTTCGACCCCTGTTTGTAGGCTAAATTCAGTCCTTTGCCGGGGTCTTCATCAGGACCGTTACAGTGGGGGAAGGGACGGAGAGGGGCCGTCCTATCTGAAGTGAAATTAAACGCACTCCATCAAAGTCAACATCAGCAGGACCAATTGGCAAAACTGCCGGTTCGGAAAAATACAGCTGGGCAAGTCTCAGTCTGATTTAACCAACTTCCATACGGAGGAATATCAATAGGAGTTATAATTTACAGGCAGGGATGCTGTGCTGGTTCAAATAGCTCAGTCTGATTTAACAAACTTCCATACGGAGGAACATCAACAGGAGTTTTAATTTGCAGTCAGGGATAAGCGCTGTGCTGGTTCAAATAGCTTTATGGGGTCCGTACAATACTTTACGAACCGGAAAGCTGAGTGCAAGCGGCGGTCGCCAAGAAGAACCGGTCGACTCCGTGCCGTCACAATCAAATCTCGATATTGAGGACGCGAGGCAGCAGGGCTTCTTGCTGCGGGCGATGCTCCAGACTCCGTAGCGGTTGACGGAGTCTGGAGCATCGCCCGCAGCAAGAAGCCCTGCTGCCTCGCGTCCTCAATATCGAGATTTGATTGTGACGGCACGGAGTCGACCGGTTCTTCTTGGCGACCGCCGCTTGCACTCAGCTTTCCGGTTCGTAAAGTATTGTACGGACCCCATAAAGCTATTTGAACCAGCACAGCGCTTATCCCTGACTGCAAATTAAAACTCCTGTTGATGTTCCTCCGTATGGAAGTTTGTTAAATCAGACTGAGCTATTTGAACCAGCACAGCATCCCTGCCTGTAAATTATAACTCCTGTTGATGTTCCTCCGTATGGAAGTTGGTTAAATTAGACTGAGACTTGCCCAGCTGTATTTTTCCGAACCGGCAGTTTTGCCAATTGGTCCTGCTGATGTTGACTTTGATGGAGTGCGTTTAATTTCACTTCAGATAGGACGGCCCCTCTCCGTCCCTTCCCCCACTGTAACGGTCCTGATGAAGACCCCGGCAAAGGACTGAATTTAGCCTACAAACAGGGGTCGAAACGTCGACACCTCTTCAATTTGGGACATCCGGCACATCTCCTGTATTCGATTGAACTATACATGTGACCGTGGAATGCCCTTTTTTTGAAATACCTGCCCAATGCTTGCCTTAATTGATGTAGGCCGTTTTGGTTTTTTGGAATAATTCCTAATTCCTTGTTGATTCTTGGATTTATGTACCTTATGTTTAAGTCTGTGTACTATCTTTATAATCCTTCACACAGCCTTTGAGCACACCCCCCTCCCTCTTCCCTTCTTTGGGGCCATTTCATTTTCCGATTTCTCGTTTCTTTTCTAATTATTGCAACAATGCTTTAAAATCGATATCATGTGTTGTTGAATAAATGACAACATTTTTTCCTTTTTGAATACCATCTTAGTCTTCTTGAAAATTTGTTTATTGGTTGTTTATAAATAATTCCTCCTCACGGGGACCCCCCTATACATTTACCGCCTTTTCAAACTTGGCTGCATGACCTTCAAGGCCCTTCTGGATCAGGCTTTTATCTCAACAAAGATACAGCCTTCTGCATCTACCCGGGAGCTACGCTCATCTAATATGAACTTTCTGATTCCTTGTCCATTTAAACGTAAAAAACACGGCGGTCTTAGATTTTCGTCTTTAGCCCCACAATTGTGGAACTCCCTCCCTCTGGATCTTCGCCTTTCTACCTCCTACCCTTCATTCAGGAAATCTCTTTAAACTTGGTTGTTTGTTCAGGCCTACAATTAAAGTATCCCTTGCGTCTGTTTGCATGTGTGTCTGCTCAGCGCCAAGAAACCGTTGGTGAACGTGCGCTCTAGAAATATTTTTTAACATAACAATTGTCACTACCAGTGTGCAGATCTCGAATTTGTGACCTGTTTCTGATGATAAAGAGAAACCATTCCACAGAACGGGTAGGTGGAAGGTGTACTATACCAAAATGAGGTATAGTGTACACAGAGTCCGGTGGAACCCCAAAGGTAGGCAGAGGTAAAAGTTGATAGGACCTTACTCTCTATTTGTGGTAGTGTGGGCGAGCATGAAGGCATCAGAGGGTAGTGTGTATCCCCTCCCTGTGTTTAGAATTATAGCTTTAACGACTAATCGCCTGTGGAACTGTTGGAATATAGCCAGGTGTTTCCCTTCCCCCGTGTGAAGAGATAACCCTATTCACTAGAGCAAAAAGAAATGTGTTCCTGAAATGTGTAACGTAACTGATTCTATGGAAAGTGCCTTGTAAAGGGGCAGCTGAAATTCCAGGAGCCTAGTCCCGACAGCTCGACGACTTCGGAGGGCTGGAAGAGGTCCCCCGCTACACGGCGGAGGAGGGCACTGGACATCGAATGCTGTCTTATGTAAAGCGCTCTGATAACCTAATCGGTTCAAGATCCTGAAATGTGCAACGTAACTGATTCTATGTAAACTGCTGTGATAACATGTAACGGAACTGGTGCTATGTAAAGCGCTCTGATAACCTAATCGGTTCAAGTTCGCGCTATAGAAAACTCTAAAAATAAATAAATAAATAAATAGTGTTAAGCCTTTATTGTACACACGAAAATGATGTCACACACTCAAAGACTGAACTCAGACCAATCTATTTGTATAAAAAAAATATTATGGGTGGAGCATCCCCTGTTGATACGAGTTAGCTCTCTTTCTCGCATTTGATACTACCATTGAGTCTAGTGGCAACTGACCTTTAATATATGCTGGGTCAGTTGGAGCCACCTTATACTTTTTCTCTAGCCTAGGGTTAATTACTCTGGCTCTAACAGGATCTTTAAATATTTCTGGTGCGTGTCTCACCACTCCATTAAGTATTGGTAAAGTGGTAGTGGTTTTATGTGAAGATAACTGTGTCCATTAGAAAGTCTTCTTCTATTGGATCTGTATGTAAGTCCACCCAATGAAAAGTGGCTGCTCTGTGAATGAGCTGTGTGAACCGAATGGTGTCATCAGGAGGAGATGGCCTAGACGGGTATGCCTCGCCTTGTGGGAGATCTGGTGCATTATAGTCTTCCCATGGGTCAACTGATGTCCCTGCCATATCATCTGGATCGTTAATATCATCCATTTGATGTTTACTTTCTACCCCCTGTGAGTAGGTATCCCCATAGTCTTCATGTTGTGGTATGAAACTATGTGTACTGACTGGAGAATGTACAGGGGAGAGGTCTACTGTCATTTCTACTTCTGGAGAATTACTTCTTATAGGTGAAGTCTGAACTTTCTTTTTAAGAGGAACAGGTGGTGGGTTGGGATAGTCCATCTTCCTCTTTTCAGGCACTGTGTATATATGTCCAGTCTTTGGATGAATTTTAAGAGTTTTTTGCCTTACAGCAGGTTTAAAAGGCTCTTCTGCTGGTAAGTCCTTTTCCAGCGCCGACTTATCTGTTTTGGGGCCCGATAGTCTTGGACTTAATCTCTATTGTCTTTGGAACGGGTCTTATTTTCAGGTCCGAAGGCTTTTCTGGTCTTTTCTTTGGATCTGTACTTTTCGGATCCGAAGCCTTTGTTCCCGTTTGTCTCTATTCATCTGTCTTTGGAGCCAAAACATGTTTAGATATCTGAACTGTTTTCGGGTCTGCTTTTTTAGGAACCGGAGTAGTCTTCGACTCGGAAACTCTGTAAACTTCTCTCGGCGCCCAACTTGGTTTCGGCTTGTCTACTTTCAGTAACAATGGATGTTTCGGTGCCGGTGTTGACTTTGGTTTTAGTACCTTCTGCTTTTCGGGACCGACAGACTGACTCGAGCCAGAGTCGACTGGAGGCTTTTTAATACTCTTCGCTGCCGAGCCTGAAGGCGGGGCGTCAGAAGGTTTTGGTCGGTGTGCACCTGGACCCGAAGGCGGAGGTGGAACCGAAGCCTGTCCCGATATGGGGGGGGGGGGGGGGTGAAAAGGGTCGACGTTCTTACTCACGACCTGTTGACCAGCTGGAAGAAGATCGTCATCTTCGGATCGAATCTCATCTCCGGAAGCTGAATCCTCTGCTTCGGAAGCGATGTATTCTTGCTGTTCTTCGGGGTCTATTTCGATCGGCGACTCGTCGATGAGGTCTGGTGTCGATGACGATAACAGCTCCTCGACGGTCCCCGATGGTTTTCTTGGACCGGAATGAAGCGCAGGCCTCACAGTCTCAACTCTCGTGTTCTGGAGACAAGCACAAGTTGCAAACTTCATGAAGGTCAGTGTGGGAAAATTTGTGTCCAAACTGAGGGCACTTCTTGAAGGGTGTTCTTTCCATGAGCCAAAGGCCCAATGGCGTAGTTGGGCCCGACGAACGCTGGAATCGAGAAGTGTATCCTTTCTTCGACGCGGGTAACCGGAATCAGTGTCGAAGACGATGTCGATGATGTAGATTGATTTATGGGTTCGAAAAAGAGATCGGTAACAGGACCGAACGACGAACACATCCGAGCCCGATGGCGGAAAAAAACAATGAGGATGGAGTCGATGCCCATGCGCACTACGATCTAAGGGATGAGTCACCCAACAGACAAAGACTCTTCCAAGAAAACAGCAAAGTGTAATCATCCGGGCCCACCACCAGATGGTGATCTAATGCTATAGTGTGTGGTCTGCAGCCCATATGCCTTGAACATATTATTTACTGCTTTTATTTCTAGAACCAAGCCAAGCCTGGTGCAGCCAAGTGAAATTAAATGCTTTGCAAAATCTAACGCAATGTTTTACAATTGAATGCAGGTTCAAATGTAGTGGACTGAATTACAGGTAAGTAAAGGTTTCAAAATTACTTTTGATTACTTTTTAAGTTACTTTTGCTAATCAGTGTGATATGCCTAGATATCACACTGAGACATCTCCTAGACAAAAGGTAAGTAAATCAGTTTTTGTACAGTTGTTTTTCAAGTTTTCATACAAACCAACTCTACACTTAAAACAATTTTCAAGAAAAGCAGTCAATGCAGTCCTAGGGAAGGATATTGAGTTACCGGTTTGAAGTTAAGTACAAGTTTTTGAGAGCTGGTATCCTTCGCGGCACTAGGGCGGCCGGGTGCAGAGTGCTGAGGCCCAATGTTATCCAATGGGGAATAGGTGGCCTCTGGTTGGTGGCTGCTCACTAGCAGGCCACAGGGTTGTGGGAGCAAAGCTCCTGGTGTTAGAATCAGGGCCTAGGGACTCCGAGGTAGCACCCAAAGTACACCCGAAGTGGCAGAGGGGCGGCTGGTTGCTGGGTGCTGTTTTGGCGTTAGGTGCCCTGTTGATTTCAATGAATATTCTACGGTTACAACAGAGACTGAAGGCTCGGGGACGAAGATCTTATGGAGCTGATCACAGATTGGAGAGGTAAGTTGGGAAGCTTGAGGATGCTGGGACACAGTTGGTTGGGCCACCCAAAGCCATGGGACGTCGGATGCAGGGGTGTCTTTAGGCGTCCGATTTTCCTTACCAGCTCCGGTCGAGGCCAGGGGATCCTCCAGAAAGAGGCTACAGGCTTCACTTGGGAGGTTCGAGGCAGGTCAGAGATCACCAGATCTCAGGTCAGGATTGCAGAGGAGACCTCTTCGTGGTGTTGGGCCACTCAAACTCGGGCCGTATGCATCTGGTGCAGACTCTCGGATTTGTCCAGAGCCAGAGTCTGTGGATGAGCAAATCCGGTGCTCACAGGAGACAAAGTCTTTGGCTTGGAAGGCAGGGCAGGTCCTTCCAGTTCTTGAGGTTGTTGGCTGCAGGACACACCAGGATTTCGCTTTTGTAGGTTCGAGGTGGGGACAGGCCGGTAGGGCTGGGGCCAAGTCAGTGGACGTCCTCCTTTCCTTAGCTTTAGCACGGCTTCTTCAGTCCTCCTTTTCTTCTTGGTCGCTTTTTGTCTGTGGAGGCAAGGTTCAGGGGGCCCCTAAATACGATATTTAAGGGTGTTACAGGTAAATAAAGGTTGGGACCAATGGGTCCCTTCCTTGGGGTGGGTACACCCCCTATTATGCCACCCTCCAGGCGGAGGGGCATATGCCTCACTCTGGTTGGCTGGGTCTCCCCATCTGCAACATAGCGGGGACTGAGAGTTGTTCTTTACCCCGCCTCCCCCACCTGAGGGGTGGGGATGGCAAAGGTGGGCACACCTCCCTTCCTCACTTTGTTTTCCAGCCGATTCTCCCGCCCATAGTGGGGGTCAGAACAGTTGGGGGGGCCAGTTGGTAGAAGCAGCAAAGGCCTGGCGAAGTTCTCAAAGGCGGCAATCCTTTGAATCTTTGTCTTCGTGGACCTTGCCCATCCTGGGTGGAAGAGGCTTGGCACCTCATCCCAAGATGAGCATTATTTCAGACCCCCGAGAGCAAGAGGCTCTCGACCTAGGGGTCCAGAAACATGTCTGGTGGTGGCAGCTGGCGAGCATCCACTCTGCCTCTACACTAGTGTTAGGTTGTTTTTCAGGGGGCATGTCTAAGATGCCCTGTGTGTGCATTTTTCATTAAATCCCACAATGGCATTAGTGTGGGTTTAATGTCCCGAGAAGTGTGATACCAAACTTCCCAGTTTTCAGTAAAGTCATTATAGTACTGTGGAGTTCGTAATGACAAACTCCCAGCACCATATACTCTTAATGGCATTACTGCACTTACAATGTCTAAGAATTGACTTAGACACTGTAGGGGTACAGAGCTCATGCATTGGAGGTGTGCTCTGAGCCCCAACACCAGAGGCACACCGTATGTGGTTCCAACACAAACATCTGTTTACAACAGTCACAGCATGGTTTTTACCCTGTAGTTTTTGGTGGAGGCATCGTTCTCTTGCCCACTGAAATTCAGTTTGAAATGTCAAACTGACAAAAAGGGGAGCAGAGCTCTGGACCAGTGTTCGAAGGGCACAAAGAAAGGAACGGACATCGGCGCAGAGTGGAGTTAATATGCGGCTAAAAGAGAAGTTGCAGAGTGCACTTAGTAGGGTGCAGGAGCAGTGCTGAGAAAATTTCTGGATCCAGTCTGGCATCTGAGAATATTCAAAAGGTGACGAATCTGTGCTCAAAAATATGCAATGGAAAATATGGCGCATCAGGAAAAGTCTTACATTTTGCCAATATGGGGAACAAAAACGAACAGGTGGACGTGCACAAAGAGGGGGTGCACTAGGTCCCTTAGCAAGCTTATTCTAGGGACAGGATCTTTTGGAACAGCTTTTTATGATCCTCACTCCTGTACAGGCATTTCCATCAAGCAGGTCAGAGAGCGATGAGAATGATTGAAGTGTACTTGCCTTTTCAGTAACCCTTACAAATTTGGTAACAGAAAGGATGCAACAGAAGACAGAAGATGAAGAACAACCAAAGATGGAACCACATTTGCAACAAGATAGGACTATTAGGCAGCTGCTCTGGCACACCTTGAGCTGAACAGCTTAAGTACCAATCTTCAATACAACTTGTTGGGGAAAAGAACTTTAACAAACGCTCGGACAGGTAAGCATCTATACTGCTCTAACAAGTTAATACTCATGATAAAAAGAGCAGGAGCAGAGAACCTCCAAATGAAAGAAGGCTCCAAGACGATATGAAGAGAATAGGTGTGTTTATTTTACACAACAAACGAAAAACGGCATCGGTCAAGAAGCCTACTATTGAGACTTAACTCAAAAGGTAGGAGAAGTGATGGAATACCACACACTGACAAAGGAGAAGTATAGAAGCGGTCTTGAGGTGCACAGGATATCAAGCAGAAAACCGTGTCCTGAGACAATTATTCAGTTTTTAAGTTTTGGATTGTTCCAAACCAGCTCTATTTTACCCCACTTCTTCATGATTTACATCATCATCATCAGAGAACTTTATTTCCATCACTTTAGATCAAAAAAGTGTTAACAAAGCAAGTAAAAATCACACATATACATAAAAACAGAATTATAAATAACAAATATATTTTTAAGAAGTGGAAAAGCACATTTATAATATGATTTATGTCACAAATAATGATGCTGGTTAAGAAAAGTCCTCATTGTAAAGGTGCCTTTTGGTGTATAAAGTACATTCTTTATTCAGCCTACCTGAAAAATATAAAGTACATTGCTTCTACAGCTTACCACTAAAATAGTTTGCTTCTTCAGCTTACCAGAGCAGCTTAGCACCAGCACTGGAAGCTCTTCCCACTTGAACATTTTCTTGGTCTACTGACAACTCGTATTTCAGTACAAGTACGAATCACACTTCACCCCATTCATTGGTCAATGTATTTTGAATTCTCTTCTTTTAGGAGGCTGAAGCTACAGTCTTTTCCATAGACAAATTTGTTTAACATGAACAGCCAATGTTCCAAGTTCTCTTCAGCATCATTTTTACAGGTGCCTTCTCAGTGCATCTAGTTTAACTTTTTTCTCTTTTTGTGTTAACACACATATTACACAATACCTCTAATATGTCTGCCATGACCATCAATTGGCACACTGCTAAGATTAGTTACCCACCAATGATGATCAGTCAGTTCCCTCACGTTCCCTTGGGGCTTAAACTGCTTTAATTTCCCAGCCTATACATCCAGGTCCCATCAAATATTATTCTAATCACTTTCTAATGCATCTTACTTTTCTTTCTAAAGATTTACAGGCTCTGTCACCTAATAAAAACACTGCAAAGTACTGCATCAACATGTGAAGATTTCTTTAATTTTCCCTTTTAAACAGATGCCAGCAATCAATGCCCTCCTGTAGTCAGTGCTTACCTGAGAATACCACTCTGCAAGGTTTTCTTCTTTTGCAGCCTCCAGACCCAACCTAAAAAGAAAAATCAAACAAAAAAATAATTCAGTTCAATGAAACAATCTGCAAATCTATTCAGACAAGTGGAGACAGGAGAGCAAGGAGAAAAGTGAACATGAACTATTTTAAATTTAACCGAAGTCCTAAATGGGATACTTGGACAATTTTTTAACTCTTCAAGACAGTATTACATGACAAAATGATTTGCAATCTCTATAATTCAGCAGAACATATATCAAATCAGCAGCACTTTGTTTTCATAAACACATACATTTTTATTTTAATTACACATTTATTTATTCAAATTATTAGATGTTGTGTTCAGCAGATCGGCACGTTTTTCGTGCTTTGCTGTTCTGAGTTGCTCAAAGTTTTTGTCATTCATGCCATGATCACGAATGAATTATCATAAATGATAATTACAAAATAACAAAACTCTCAACGGAATGTTGCTGTTGGGAGAGGGTGTGCACCGTATCGCTCCGGCGAAATGTTGCAAACCGTCTGTTGAGGGTGGGATATCTACTCCTAATATGCTCCGATAGAACCCATGCCCTATCCTACAATCAATGGAGGATATCCCCAAAATTTCTCCAATGGAGGAAAACATTCTCTTCACAAACCTCAAGGAGTATAAATTATCAGAAATACACAAAATGCTTTTGCGCAACATATCAGACCCGGTAGTGGGGGTGGGGAGGGCGTGGGAGGGGGAACTGGGCCAACAGTAGGACTATGATTAGGGAGAGGCAGCTAAAGCTGCCCAGTGTCAAATGGCCCACAGGGACATTGTCATTGTCTCTAAGTTAGCATGAGCATGCTGCAGATTCCCAGCTGCTTTGCGCATGTTACCACAAGACTTTAGTTTTTGCAACTGTCTCTATTGCCATTTTCACATGAGAACTCGTCGCTGTGTTCACTCTCTGCAGGTTCCTGGGATTTAGACTAAACACTGTGAGCAAGGCCGATAAACAATGCCCCTTGTTATTCTGTTCTGGTCAGGCATTAGAACCTAGACAAAACATACCAATGCAGCTGTTTGGAAACCGAACTTTGGTCTTATTGGAATACACAAATAGGTAGCACACACTTGGAGACGGACCTTTCCAGGGAGAAGAGAAAGACAGCACCTATGATGTAGATCTACCATCTATAGGCTATGGTATGGGGTCTGCAGACAAAACCCAGAGATTTCTACTAAATAATAAATCTGCTTCTTAGCAAGGGGAGGGAGGTTAGGCTCTATTGTCTTCATGATTACATCTCCCTTCATGATTTATGGACTAGCTGCTATGCTGACTGTATTTGTATTATGCATTTTCCTGCTTGTCGTGGCACGTATACTGCATGTTAGAGCATGTTAGTTAAAATAAATATTTCAAACTGTTTCGTGTCTCTGTCAGATCTTATTGTGGACAAGTACAAGAGTGCGAGCGAAAGGGTGTGTCTTGCAACCACGATTCCTGAGAGATTCGGGAGTGTTATGTTCTGGGGTGTCTAATCACTTGTTTCTCTGTGAGCGAGTAGGAGGGCAAGTGAGACACTACAGCTAGTCGGTCCTGGGCTCATGGGTACTAAGCTGCTAGGATAACTCCGTCCCTATGCACTAAGGTCCCATAATCCTACGCATAGTTCTGTTTTTGGGCAGAATCCCTGCAACACCAGAGAGACGATTATGGAAGGTGTTTCAACGATTTTACTCCACCAGAGCCCCCTTCATCGCATGGGCCTGATCCCCAAGGGGAATTGCATGGGGTGCGATGACCCACAGGGAGACTTACCAAACACTTTCTGGCACCGCCTGGTATTGGCCTGCTGTTAAGGAGGTGTGCTGGGGAGACTTGAGAAGGTGATGGGACATTCCACAGGACCCCAAACTCATCCTTTACCATCTCTCAGATGATCTGGGGGGAACACACTATAAGAGGACGCACCTTTGGTTTGGCTTGTCGCTAGAAGAGACATTGCTACAGCCTGTGGAAAAATGGACCAAGGATCATTTTATGCGATTGGAACGCCTGATATACCTGTCAAAGGGTTGTCCCAGAAAAACTTTAAGATCTAAAGGATTAGGCGGAGTACAGAGTGATACAGTTAGAGCCCTGCATGGACAGGACATGGTCTAATGGTGGGGACATGGGACACCGCAGTGTGGACACTCAATGAAAAAACAGGAGGATCGGGGCATGCCTTATAATAATATTGATTTTGTTCAGGTGACTTGCATGATGTGGTAGTTCTATCGCTTTTTTACTGTACTTCAATGCAGTATTGTAGTTTACATTTGTACTGTGCTCGGAGCGCCACTTCTAACCGGAGCTGTAAAATCAAAAAAATGTTGTTTCTTTTTTAAATATATATCATCTCTCTCATGTAAGCACAATAAGCAGCATCCTAAGCATAAAACACAACATTCAGCGTAACGTGTACTGATTAGAATGAATACATTTGAAATTTAAATCAAAACCCAGATCTGCTGGTAGAAGACCAGTTGACTGTGTTTGAGGTCCAAGTATGATGTTCGTGAATATTATAGCGTGGTCATTGGAAGAATAGTAACCAAGAGTGTGTGTCAGTGAGTCCATCAAACCTATGTTTCTATATATTGATGTATAAGATTGTAATTTCATTTTTCTAGTGCTTCCTACCTCCTCAATTGTACATTCTGTTTGCCACTTCACCATTGTGCAAATATTAACCAAGTCACTATTGCCCAGTTTTTATGAGAAAGTAGCAGATCCATTCTAATTGGCGTTGGAACATCTCTGGCCAGGGAAAGCTGAATTCTTACCAAATGAAACATGTTCAAACTGCACAGGAACCAGGCACAAAACTCCCGAGTGACGATTACAGTTGCAATGATTGTTTTCCAAGATTGTGCCCAATTTATGGTTTGCAAATGCGATGACTAATAACAAAGGCAAACTATAGTTGCATCCAATATGTCTGCGTTAATGCCATATTTTACCACGTTGTGCATTGTTACTACCAACCAAAAGTGGTGGCAAGAATAAACACAAAACCTAAATGAGACCAGTTTGTACAGAAGCAGGAGCATTAGAGTAAACTAAGAAGACTACTGCGAATTAGTAATGTATTAGTGCGATCCCACTTATCTTTGTCCATGCCCAAAGGTACTTTTATGCATCTGTGATAAATCAGTATATAGAAGTAGGCATAGTAGAGAAGCATTTTGGTCAAGAAATCTCATTGAAGGGTGGGCACAGTTTTTTTTTAAGCATGAGAATTTGAGAATAATGTTCACAGATATCAGAGGTTCATGACTGGCTGGACGGACAGACGGTCTTTTGCTTATCACGCCCTAAATTATAGAATGCTCTGCCACTCACTGAAAGACTGTAATTCGCACAGTGTTTCAGAAGGAACTAAAAACGAGGCTGTTTTCATCTGCATAATATGATGTGTCAGTATAATTTCAAGTCTTGGCTGCTCCATCTGCATAATACGATTTAACAGTTTGAGCATTTGTATTTAGTGAAGGGGGGGCGGTGGAGTGCTGGGAAACCTGAAAAGGTAGGTATGTGCTTTACAAGTCACTTTGACATAACAAACATAAAAGGAGAATGAGACAGTACAGGGGTTACATGTCTTGAATTTTTACATTAAAAGGAAGAGTCACTAAACCCTCTTAGAAATTAAGGTCTACACCCTCATTTGTTGAGAGATGTATGGTCAGTGGTATTCTAACTGAATACAGTACTATCAAGTCACCTTTTGGCAACCCCTTCGCAAGTGTAACTTCTGCTGTGTCAAGGACTTTAAAATACTTTTTTTTAAAGAGTTTTGATAATTCAAGGTCAATATGTCAAATGGGAAGTTTCCTGCTGACACAGTTAGTAGAATAGCCTTGGGCTGTTAACCACGCCACATGCCCTTTCACAATTGTGACCCGAGACACATTTTGTGTTATGACTCAGCTTTTTATATTCTCTAGTTCTTCATCAATGCCTGCTGCAATGCCACTGATTTTTTAAAAGTGGCTACATAATTGTATGTGCTTGTTCCAAAGATAGAAGGCCAGAAAATAAGTAGGACGTTGAAGAGTTATACCTGCAACCAGGTGTGTACTGACATGGCTCTCGACATGGGTATGCACAGGAATGCTTCCTTAACTATTGGAGAAACCAACAGGTAGTCTGATCAGAAATTGTACTGAAACCCTGTACGGAGACTCAAACCCCTGGCAAAGCCGGAAGCACCACTGGTGTCCAAATGGAGACTACTTGTGTATTTGGTGAATAGGTTAATAGATTTACATTAAATGATGTGTGTAAAGTTCAAGCGGGGTGCTCCAAAGATGTTGCAGTAAACTTGTGGTTTAAAGATTGAATCAGACAGTTAGAAGAGTCTGTGCTGCACTGGCAATACTATATTTCAATCAGATGTTACTCTATTTCTTGTGTACAGTTGGTAAAGTGTGGGGTTATAGAGGAAACTAAGTGGAAAGAGTCTAGGAGTCCTGAAAGAGATCGGAAGGGCTACTCTAAACGTGTTACATTTAACTTCTTACTAGGTTTAAACATGGAGTGAAACAAAGCTGTACAAGATATAGGGTCACCTTTGTGCATACTTACCACGCTCCCAGGAATGTATAGATAGCAATCTTGATCCATTTCTATGGTATCTAAAGTATGGATTTTTTGTCTGGACATAGTGTCAAGTGCTGGGTCCGCTGTGTGGGGCTCTAAGGGAAGCTCCATTCTTCGTAAAACCACCCAATAGAGTGCCTATTTGCTTATTTGTATCTCACAGTATATGTTGTCAATTACGATGATGTGTTTTAACTGTTTTCAAAACTTGTAAAACAAAAATAAAAATCAGTAGATATCAGAGTCTTCTATTTTGTGCTCTGTACAAAGATCCAGATGCTTTTCTAATATTTAAAGCATTTATTTTATATTCTTCCGTGCCTGATTCATTCATTTTGTCAATTCTACAATCCTGCTCCTAAGCCCCTTCTTTGAACCTTTCTATATGTTTGCTTTTTATGGAGTGTTTCTTTATTTCTCTTTATTTCGCATTTCCCAGCTCCCAAATTCCTCTTTCCTGAAGTCCTGTCCCACCCCCTGTGAAGACTATCCCATGCATGGAAGAAGACATGTTGCATCTCATTAAGATCTGAATGTTACTTGCAGGCATTTAACACGCACTCCTGCATCTCTGTGCTTAAGAAAATTTTCAAAGATCAGACAAATAAAGCTTTTATACTTATGACCCAAGATATATATTGTTGGATGTTCAGTCGTGTAACACTGCCCTTCTTTTGTCTTGAGATACCAAGAAGGTATTCTTATGGTCTGATCTGGGCTTTACCTGCTCTAACTTGTCATGTGGAGAAGAATGTGGTGACCACAAACTCTGCTGCTTTGTGAAGCAGCAGCTGAGGCAGTAAAGAAACATCATAACCTGCAGCAAGCTTTGGGTCTTTAGCCTTTAGATTTCATATCTTGAGTGAAGATTGTTGTATATTTCTGGTCTGTGCCTATGTGATTTTGTTTTATGTGGAGCATGCACAGTTCTAGAGCATTTTCCAACTTCCGAGGAGAGAACAAGCGCAGCTCAATGTTTCCATGCCGTAGCAGTAGTTTGTATAGGTGATACTGCCTACTGTCAAGCCTTGTTCCAAGCTTTAATTTGGCAAGGAGACAGACAGAATGAATATTGAACTTTGTGATGCAAGGGCTGGAGCTGCATCAAGCACTTGCTCACACAGATACAAATAGCTGCTTTTGGTGAAGTTTATATTAGGACACAGAACAGTAGTTCCCTTAAACTAAATCGTATATATGTAATGTAGACCGCACAGTTTCAGCGAAACCAGTGACTGGACATCTTCCAGGCATGCGCATGGGCACGAAACATGTTCATGATCTGGTGACTTGCCCCTTTGTAAGTTGCGATGTGTGTATCTCTGAGGCCATCATGATATAAAAGAAAAACAACAAGTATAGGTGCAGCGATTTATGGCAGGACATTGAATATGGGGGCATCTGTTTGCATGTTTTTTTTCTTTTGGTTGCTACAATCCCAATTCACACAATATGAGTCACAGAGGGAAACAAGGTAAGGCCGCCCCCCACTCAAAGCATTATAAACAACAAGCATTTACAATGCAATGGTTTTGCCTTTGTTAAAGTTAGAGCTATTGGCATTGCTCTTGACATTTTTTTTTTTTTTTTAAACATAAATAAATGGCATTGTCATTTACAATGCCACTAGCTTTATCTCTCGCAAATGACACACACAAACACACACAGAGCCCCCACACACACACACCCACACAGAGCCCCCCACACACACAGCCACACAGAGCCCCCCACACACACAGCCACACAGAGCCCCCCACACACACAGCCACACAAAGCCCCCCACACACACAGCCACACAGAGCCCTCCACACACCCACACAGAGCCTTCCACACACACCCACACAGCACAAGCAGGCAACAGGGGCACACAGAGGCACAAGCAGGCAACAGGGGCACACGGAGGGACAAGCAGGCAACAGGGGCACACGGAAGCACAAGCAGGCAACAGGGGCACGAAAACGGAGGCACAAGCAGGCAACAGGGGCACGAAAACTGAGGCACAAGCAGGCAACAGGGGCACACGGAGGCACAAGCAGGCAACAGGGGCACCGGAGGCACACGCAGGCAACAGGGGCACACGGAGGCAAAAGCAGGCAACAGGGGCACGAAAACTGAGGCACAAGCAGGCAACAGGGGCACGAAAACTGAGGCACAAGCAGGCAACAGGGGCACGAAAACTGAGGCACAAGCAGGCGACAGGGGCACGAAAACGGAGGCACAAGCAGGCAACAGGGGCACACGGAGGCACAAGCAGGCAACAGGGTCACGAAAACAAGCACAAGCAGACAAAAGGGTCACAAGCAGAAATTGTAATTTAGACGGGGCTGAAGTGGAGAACGGTCAGTAGGGAAGTAGTGCGGCTGGTGCAGTGGTACCAGGCCGAAAGGTGAGAGGGGCTGTCTGCACCCCAGTTTGGACAGTTTCCACTACCTAACAGGGATTGGTGGGAGGGGGGCGTACTTCTTGCTTGCTTTAGGGCTGTTACTTCGGGGATGCTGTGCACGCTCTTGCCTGCTGCCACCGGGACACAACAACAGGCAGGGAGAGGACAGGCTGGGAGAGGGCAGAGAGGGGACAGGCTGGGAGAGGGCAGGCTGGGAGAGGGCAGGGAGGGGACAGGCTGGGAGAGTGCAGGTTGGGAGAGGGCAGGCTGGAAGTGGACAAGCTGGGAAAGGACAGGCTGGGAGAGGGCAGGCTGGAAGTGGACAGGCTGCGAGAGGACAGGCTGCGAGAGGACAGGCTGCGAGAGGACAGGCTGCGAGAGGACAGGCTGCGAGAGGACAGGCTGCGAGAGGACAGGCTGCGAGAGGACAGGCTGCGAGAGGGCAGGCTGCGAGAGGGCAGGCTGCGAGAGGGCAGGCTGCGAGAGGGCAGGCTGGGAGAGGGCAGGCTGGGAGAGGGCAGGCTGGGGGAGGGCAGGCTGGGAGAGGGCAGGCTGGGTGACGAAAGGCTGGGAGAGGAAAGGCTGGGAAGCAGAGAGGGTCTTACCTGAGAAGTCTGCCAGCGCGGAGCTCTCCGGGGCGCAGAGCAGCAGCAGGGCCCAGCAGAGCAGGGCGGGGGGGCGGCAGGGGCTCGCAGAGGTGTCTCCTGGGGCAGCCGCCCAGGTCCACCATGGAGGGGCTCCGAGCCCCAAGCAGAGCAGCAGCAGAGCCCAGCAGAGCAGGGCGGGGGGGCGGCAGGGGCTCGCAGAGGTGTCTCCTGGGGCAGCCGCCCAGGTCCACCATGGAGGGGCTCCGAGCCCCAAGCAGAGCAGCAGCAGAGCCCAGCAGAGCAGGGCGGGGGGGCGGCAGGGGCTCGCAGAGGTGTCTCCTGGGGCAGCCGCCCAGGTCCACCATGGAGGGGCTCCGAGCCCCAAGCAGAGCAGCAGCAGAGCCCAGCAGAGCAGGGCGGGGGGGCGGCAGGGGCTCGCAGAGGTGTCTCCTGGGGCAGCCGCCCAGGTCCACCATGGTGCGGCTCCGAGCCCCAAGCCTCTGGTGGTGGTGCTGCTGCGCTCGGTAGCCCATTTAACTTACCGGGCACTCTGGCAGGGGCTCCTTGCGACGGCGGCAATCTCTTGGGCGCTTCTCCGGTCTCCCTCTTCGGCATGGGAGACCGGCAACGTCCTCCGCTTCTCCCGGGGCTCCCTCCAGGCCACTGGAGCCCCGCGTGGGCCGCCATACTTCTTATCCTGTGCCGCCGTCCTGGCGGGGGCTCCTTGCGAAAGCGTCAATCTCTTGGGCACTTCTCCGGTCTCCCTCTTCAGCATGGGAGACCGGCAACGTCCTCCGCTTCTCCCGGTGCTCCCTCCAGGCCACGGGAGCCCCGCGTAGGCCGCCATACTTCTTCTCCTGGGCTGCCGTCTTCCTTCTTCCCCCGGGCTGCGGGGGGGGGCGGGCACTTCCGGCCGGCCGCGCTAGGATTGGCCGGCTGGCTAGTCACTTCCGGGTCGCCGCGGGCAGCGCGGCGGCCCGTCTCTAGCTCAGGCGGGCGGCGAAGTTTCACAGCAGCTGAGGCCGTTAGGCCATACCAATTTATAGATTTAAACCTGTGGCATGCAAATTGGGCAGAGTTTATTGCCGCAGACCCGTGAACACACAGTAACATCTTAAAGTGAGGCTGCGCTACAAACCGTCCACTCTGCCTCTTGTCCACGGGTCCCCACCCTTGGGAGCAGAGAGATCCCTGGAGCCCCCACAGATCCCAAAACATAAGCAGTGAGTGATCGCGCGGCCAATCCCAGCGCGGCTCCAGCGATGACGCGGCAGCTCGAGAACCACTCCTAGCGCGGCGGCACTGAGGGGGCTCGACCGCCTCAGCCAATGGGAGGGCAGCTCCTTCGTTCTTGCTCTCCGCGGCCCCGGCAAGGCCCTCAAGTTATTCTCGGCCCCGGGCAGCGGCAGCAATCAGGGAGGCAGCGTTTGCACCATAGTAGGAGGCGGCAGAGCGCTCGGGGTGCCACTAGTGCCTTACCAGATTCGGGGGCGTTCCCGAGAATCGGCTTTCGGCTGATGTAGCGTGACGTAGCCAAAAGCCAAAAATTCTCGGGAATGCCCCCGAATCTGGTCCGAGATTGACAGACAGAGCCTTCTCCCAATGGCTAGCCTCCATTTATGGAGCTAGCCAATGAGAGAGTGGGGACGGTCCAGTCCCCACACACAGATATCATTAAGTTTTTCCTAGCGCATGCGTACTTCGTATGCATTGGCTAGGCAAAACCTAAAAAAGGGCCTCACCTCTATCACACCTACACCTAACAGGAATGACAATCCAAGGGTTTTCAATAATTTTCTCAATGCCCTTGAGTGTGATAGCTTACACTACTCTGATTTGTCATGATGTGTTACTCTCTACTCTAAAAAACAGCATCAATGAGGCTAAGTTCCACCTTCATCAACAGAAATTGTGAGGGAAGAGAGAGAGTAACTCACAGTAGCGACACCCAAGGGGGTTGCTGGCTGATGACTGCATGTGTACCCACTTATCATAGGCCACTCTCTCTCTTTGTGTGTGGGAAAGAAAGAAATGTATATGTTCTCCCTTTAAACAAAAATATAGTGAAAAGGTAATAGTGAGTGCAGCAATCGTGCTTGCTATTCAGTCTATGTGCTCATTGAACCCCTGTGAGAACCAGTGAACATAATTCTCACCTTTAAAACCCGGTACAGCTTGCTGGCCAACCAATTTAATTCCAAGCTGCAAGCCCTCCCGATTAAAAATGGTTGCCAACACACCATAATCACTTTAACATTGCCAACATGTTTCGTTGCTACAATTTCTCACAACTTCATCAGGGCTAGCAGGGGTTTTGTACTCTCAATCTTCACTCTAAAATTCTCCCGAAACCTGACTGTTACGGGGCCACTGCATACACGCCGGTGGGACTCGGCACGGGGGGCTAGATATTGAACAGCCTTTCCGCGGACACGTGATCAAAAGACACGGTGTCAATTTCACTGAAGGTTGCAGGTATGCAGTTGCCACGTAACCGATATGGATTTGGCTAGCTGATCTGATAGAGACGTCTAGCCGCAGATTCCTTAACTTAGAATATCCCTAGGCGTCAGACTGGATCCGGAAAACTTTACGCAACAGCACCTCTGCGCGCTGGGAGGCGGCACCACCCAACTCCGCCCGGACGTCGCCCACAGACATGACGTCAGCAGAGCCATACATCCCCCTCCCAGCGCGCCAACGTCAGTTTTCGGCGGAGAACCTTTTACACTTCGCAACGCGGAGGCACCACCAAAAACACTAAGAATATGGAAACAGTGTGCAAACATTAGAAAGAAGAGGTGAGACAGAGCAGCGCTCTGGAAAGCAACCCTGCACGAGCAAAGGCTAAGGCAACGTTAAAGGAGACAAGGATGTGGAAAAAACAGCCTGGCAGAGGACAGAAGCCCGCATCCAAAAGTAAAACTGTGAAGGTGAAGGAGAAGGAGAACAAGTCCGGAACACAAGATTTAAGGATAGCTCACCACAAGACATCACCAAAAAGAGACGCTGCAACCCCAATAAAATGTTGCAGCCACGCTACTCTGTCCGTGTACCTCGTATTATGGAGGCGCGGATTTGTTTCATCACGTTAAACGTCGCTATAAGAAGCTGAGACCGCCACTTCTTGATATTAGGATCTATCGCTTACTTGTGAGGGGTACCTTCTCTCTTCAGTGTGCACCCAGGAAATATACCTTATGCCTAGTCCACAATATTTGGAAGCATCAGGACCTGGTCTGCTCTGGCACTAATTTGCAATTCTTGTGGATTACATACTGATTCCAAAATCTCGCTGTTCTAAATACTTCTGCTATCTGTCAGACTTTTCTACATATCTCTGGTTAGACGTCTTTTGGAGATTAAACTTTATGGACACACGACGTATTCAGGCGCGAAATATGGAAGCCGTACTAATATCATACTAGCCCTGACGAAGTTCCCATGGCAAGAAGGAACCGAACGTGTTAGCTGTCTTCACAAAGAAATTAAATAAAAGAAGAACCTTCAAAGAACTCATAACTTCTTGATTTGTTCATGCAGTGCACCTTCCTTCCAGGCAACACTGGGTACTTGCACCATGGACCCTTGATCTGGGGAGTCCCAGGAAGCCTCATGTTGTAAAGGAGGAGACGTAATCACTAGTACCGGTGTCGACTGACGCCGGGTAGGAGACCTATCACCGCCCGAGGAGTCAGGGGGAGCAACAACCTCAACCAAGAGAAGAGGAACCGACGTTGGTACCGGCGTCGATCGACGCCGTGTCGGAGTCGCCTGGACGTTGACGACCTCCACAGGGGACTCGACCGGGACGCATACTGACGTCGATCCCACTTAAACTGCCCGGAGAAAGAACGAGGTTCCGGGCCCGTTGTCGAGCCTGGGGTAGTACCCAGCATCGAGCAGGGCGTCACCGGCACCGCCTCCCACATCAGAGCAGGAAGACGCTCAGGGCTATGCGCTGACTGACGGGGTGGGCTCTGCTCATGGCCCTGGCTTGTTGGCGTCGCATCTGCTCTGGAATCTGAGTCGACGCACACAACCGGTGCCGGGAAAACGTCCGCAGACGAGGTCCCGGCATGAGTGCCTGCTACCTCTGTGGGACCCGAAAGCGCACCATGGAGAGGGGGCAACTCAGAGCAAGCCTGGAGTACCTTAGAATAGGCCTCCATTTGGGCACGGGCTGCATTAACTCCCGGAAAGGGAGGGTACAGAGGATGTACCTGGCACAATGCGAGAGGAATGGGCGGCAGCGGCATGGATATTGAAGGAAGACCTCCGCAGGCAACGCCTGTGCTTATGCTTACCTTTTTTCACATTTGCATTCGCGGAGCAACCTCGGGAACGAGCCTGATCCCGAGAGGAAGAGCGGCGACGAGGGGGAGCTGGGCCGGACATCCATGCGGCCAGCAGTTTCATACGGCGCTCTCTCAGGGACTTGGGCTTCATCCGCTGGCAGGCGTCGCATTCTTGGAGTCGTGGTGCACGATGAGGCACCCTATACAGATAAGGTGCGGGTCAGTGGCAGACATCCGACGCACACAGGCTTCGTAAGCTTTAAAGCCAGAAGGCATTGCACACTGTTCCCACGACACAGAGGGTGACAAGAAGGCCCAAAACCAGGCCAAGGAACTGCTGGTTTTCCAGGATCCGAGCTCGGACGCGGAAAAGAAAAAAACTGACGTCAGCGCGCTGGGAGGGGCATATATAGCTTTGCTGACGAGATGTCCGTGGACAACGTCAGGGCGAAGTCGGGCGGAGCTGCCTCCCGGCACGCAGAGGTGCTGCTGCGTAAAGTTTTCCGGATCCAGCCTTACGCCTAGGGATATTCTAAGTTAAGGAATCTGCGGCTAGTCGTCTATCAGATCAGCTAGCCAAATCAATATCGGTACCATACAGTAGTGGAAGTAAAACCTGGGGGGCCAAGACACCTTCTGGGTTGTCCCAAAGTTTTGTTAAATGGCTTATGATTGCAGACACAACCATCAGAGAAGGGTACTTTGAGTTAGGGCTGCACCTTTACTACTATGACATCAGAGGGTACCAAAGCAGTAAAAAGGTAGCAAAAGCTAGTGTATTCTGGTCTGGCTTTGCTGAAGAACACATTCTCTTTAGTGGTGTTTTATTGGTTCAATCTGTTTTAATTGAAAACTAGAAACTCTACTTATAATCAAAGGGGACTATACACTACCTATTTGGAAGTCCTTAGTTTTCATGCAACTATGGCTCAAACAACATCTAGGCTATGTAGACCAAAATAAGCGTTCTCTTAATCTTGCAAATTGTTACTTCTGTGTAAGGAAACAAGGTCTATACTCTTTGTTGCATGATACAGCAGTCATGCTAACATTGTTTTAAAGGCAGACCGTAATTACTTGATAGCATAAGATTCACATGCTGCTGAAGCAAGACAAAGAAACTGTGTAATGCTCCAATATTCAGAGTGTGGGTGGCAACTGTCATTGCTGGTACAGGCTTAATCTTTCTTTGGGGTGGTGAAACTGATCGCTAATTCACAAATGTTAAAGAGCACAAATGCATCCCTGTTTCATGGTACAACTTTAAGAACAGAGAAAAGAGTTAAAATACAATGAAAAGTAATCAACATTGTCGTATTCCTACCAGTTCTCATCATTTGAGTCTGGACCCTTTTATCTCTCTCTACTAACTATTTTGTCTTTTGGTCATCATGGGTTTTAACACAGAAGAGGGGCACTGTTCCAAGGTGAGTAGTGCACGTCGTCACTGTCTCACTGCAGGAGAAGAAAGAAGAGCAAAGAGGTAGGTATCCTAGGTCTGGGACTGAGTGGGGAAGAACAAGTCTGGTCTCTTGTAGCCCTCACACACCCCAAAGGATGTCCTGCTTCATTATCGGGCAGTTGCTCCTCGTCGGGCCGGCGCTGCAATGCCCTACGAGTCTCCCGAAGGGTCACTTTTTCAGAGATCTTTTGAGAACTGGCGTTAGGGGCAGGTAGGTGTGTGGAGAGAGTCCTATGTGGAGGGTGACAAAGTGCGTGCAAGAAATTAAAACGGTCTAAGGGTTACAAACAATGATACTTTAATACGGTGGTACCCTTAGCAGAGTACAAAACCCGTAGGTTGGGAGGTACCCCTTTAGGTTTGTGCCCAGGTAACTAGGAGGTCGACATGTTTCACGCCTCAGTGGTCAAAAAGATCCCTGGCGTTTCATCAGGACCAGATTAAAGCTGTGAAGGTTGTGTGGTGCACCTGAAAAAAATCAAAATACCAATACTGATAAGAGGGTAAAATTAACCCTCTGGACGATCAGTGGGGGCCATCAAATAAGAATCCTTTAGTTAAGGCTACAACTAAATAATTGTGTCCACTCCTGATCGTGACCTAGAAGGGAAAACAATAAAACAAAAGACATACTGCAGGTAAGTAGGGGAGGCTGAGAGGTAGGCCTCTACACATGTATGTCGAGGTAACGAGTCTTGATTATGTGCATAAAGAAAAGGAAAAAGAGAAGGAGAGACGGGCCAAGTATCCGTAGTACCCTCTGCTTCAGGCACCCTGCGCGATCAATTCACCAGGTGCAGACGACGGAGACCCAACAAAGCCCCGCCTGGAGGGCAGCGGCCATATAGACTCACCGCCTGGCACCACAGAGGTCTCAATGTCGGCGAGGGTGCCTGAAAGATGTGAGGGGCACATTCCACTGTACCTGTCACACTGGTCAGTCGTCACACTGGCCAGCTACAAATCAAGCTAACACCAAACTCTGTATGGCAACAGCGGATGGTGAGGGCTTATGGTAGCTCCCATGCGTACTCAAGCATTCGAGGTTAGAGAGAAGTGTCGGAACGGGTCATATGACAAGGTAAATGCAGGTCAAGTTGCTGGGACCCTTACCTAACTGGGAAAGGAGAAGTTCTACATAGGCTATTCTAGTAGGGTGCCCGCACCTTACCTGGCTGTAAAGATAGTAACAAGACATGACCAGGGAACTAAAGTAAGCAAACTTGCACGCCATATAGGTTCCCGTAGCATTCACTTACTCATTTGGATGCTGTCCTACGTCATGGTCATGGACATTTTAGCTCGGGTGTCGGCTCGTCTAAACCTGCCCTGTCCTGATGCCTGCCTGAAAGTGAGAGGAAGGAGGTGGGGTCCTCTAGAAATACTCTTGTTAATTGATCGAGGGAGACTCCTACTTCTGTATTGCCTCACAATCATGTACCTATGCTGCGCCTGCGTGAACTAGGAAGACATCTCTGTGGTGTGCATGCGTACTCTAGTAAGCGAGGAATGAACTAATCAAGTATTCAGGGACAGAATATGAACCTCCGTGATCAGCTGGTGAACACATGCTCAAGCAAAAAATAAACCCCAGGAAACTACATTATGGAACCTACCTCCAATAACAGGACATTATCCACTTGTGGGGCTTGCTCATCTACAAAACACACAAAATCATTACAACAGGATGACTGTGTGGGAACAGCGCAAACACACCAATTGTAACACAACCAACTGTGTCTACTTGATTACCTGTCCGTGCCCACTCAGATTCGTGGGGATGACAACCCGAGCCGTGAAGATAAGGATCAGCGAGCACAAGAGTACCATCAGACGTGGACAGACGGCTACCAAGATGACTAATCACTTCATTGACAAAGGCCACCCCTGTCACACCATACGATGGACTATTTTAGAGGCAGATCCAGGGTGGAGTAGCACGTCACTCCTAAGCCGAGAACAACGGTGGGTACACCGCCTGCGCACCCATGAATGAGGCTTGAAATTATGACATAGCATGGACTGAACTTTAAGAGCCTGTTTAAAGTACTGCCACACTGGTCTTCACCCCTTTCATGTGTATACTCACTAATACTAGATAGCCCCTACCGAAATCTAACCGCCAGTATAGGTATAAGGACAGGGCCACGTCTTTACCACCATCCTTAGTTGCCCCATCCGGGGCTTTTACGCACACACCAAGACCCTGGCTTGACCATTGCCTCAACACCTAGATAAGATCAGCTACTACCCATATGCGACCTCTGACAACCTCGTGTCTTGGAGGGCACCGATCAGCGATAAACCTACTCCATATCTGATACTGCTCATAGCCTGTTCTTAGACCCCCTGTTCCTGACGATGCTAAGTAATGGTACACCATTGCTACATTGTGACATTTTCATTATCAGCTTTTACACATGGTGTCCACATATAGTCCAGTTATTAACTTATGTCGTTGAGATATATATAGTAGTATAATGTAGAGGTGTTAACCACTGCTTTTTCTGGACTCGTGCCTAATCTGGAAATAAACTCCTTTCCTTAGAGAGATTTTTTTTTTTTTTTATTTGTTTTTATTGCAGAATTAGAAACCATAGCATACAATTGCTCAACCAGTCCACTCATGGTGTCCCCCCGCATCAATCGTAAGAGCGTATTTCATACACAGCCATTCAGCCCGCATCCCGGAGGCCAGGCGGCACTGCGTCCCAATTAGCAACAAGACATCATGGTGAGCGTCCCTGAGGGACAATGGTCGAAATCTTTTTACGTATCCGCATTTTACCCCCCCAACCATAACCTGACCCCAACATCAGCCATCCTATGCTAACATTCCGGTGCCACAGAGCCGCTACTGTCCCGTTCCCCGTACCCTACGAGGCCCTCATCATGCCCGTCCCGGGCGCCCCTGCCGCCTCCCGCTATCCGCCCACGCTCCACAAACCCAGTCATCAGTCCAACCCAGTAGCGCTACAGTGACTAATCTGCCTCCCGGCTCCTATCCCACCCCTGAACAACCCCTAAACAACCCCTGGTCACCCCCCCCCCCCAGCAACCGCCAATGGTGTGTGCCCTGTTCCTGACTCTTGCATGGGTCCCGCTACAGATCTAATGACATCCTTGTACTCATAAGCCTTGCGGTGTCCTCGAGCCCTGTCCATTCAGTCCTCTTCCTCCACTAATGAATCACGCAAGGCCTGCACTATCAATTCCCATGCGCGCGCTGATTCTAAGGTCTTCTCATTATCAAGCTTGACGGCCTGCCTCATTCGGAGCACACTCTCGCACTCGGACCACCTCAGCAAGTCATTCGTCCATCTCCTCACAGACGGTCCTTCCCTCGACTTCCAGTGCCAGGTGATCTCTCTCTGTGCCAGTATCAGCCCTAGGTCGATAAACTTACTTGTCACCTTAGTGTGTTTGGTGTGAGGGAACCAGAGCAACAGACACGCCGCCATATCAAACTCCACCTCCCTGTCGGTCACTGCATTGAGAAGGTCTCCTACCTCCGCCCAGTAGGCCTCCAGTTTCGGACAGCCCCAGAAAAGGTGATCCATATCCGCCTCCGGCGCCAAGCACCTCGGGCACCGTGCGTCCTGCACCTGGAAGTACCGTCTGATCTTCTCCGGAGTCAGGTAGGCCCTATGCAATACGAAGAAGTGCACCTGCTGGAAGCGCGCGTTCCTCGTGCCCTTCCACGTACGCTTAAGTATGTGGCCCCACACCGTGTCCGGAATGGGCCTACCTATGCTCGCCTCCCAGGTCGTTTTCAGCCCCAGGAGCGGTGCCAGCCCCTCGTGCAGCATCCTATTATGGAGGCAGGTCACCGCCTTAAATGTGCCCGCGGCCATTACTACGTACTGGCATGCCATGGTCGTGTCCGGTTCGATGAGCCCCCCCTTCCAGTGTTTCTGAATGGCCGCCACCACGGCTGCATGCAAGAGGAAGCCCCCCTCCGGCAGCCCAAACTGTTCCTGTAGTACCTCGAAGGGCACCAAGGTCCCCTCCACATATAGGTCCCCTACCACTTGCAGTCCCGACTCCTCCCATTCCAACAGTGGGGACCAATCGCCCCCATGCGGCAGAGCGGTCAACATGCCGATCGGTATCTCCGGTGCATACGGTCGAGTCGCCTACGCCCTCCTCAGACTCCTCTGCCAGCATAACCTGAGCGTCCGCTCCTCCATAGTGAGGCCTCGCAACTCCAGTTTCTGCTGCATAACTATATAGGCCAGCACATGGCGTTGTATCCCCAACTCTCGGTCGCACTCCGGCCCCCTGATCACCCTAGCTACATGCTGTGTAAGAACCTGAAGCTGCGCCGCCAAGTAATACAGCTCAAAGTCGGGGACGGCCATCCCCCCCTCAATCTTAGGGCGTAGCAACGTGTTCAGTGCCACTCTACGGCGGCCATGCCCCCAAAGGAAATCAATAACCATCGTCCGCAAATCCCTAAAGATCCTCTGGGGGATCCAGATGGGCAGCGTCCGGAAATAATAAAGGAGTCTTGGAAGCGCTACCATTTTCAGCAGAGCGATCCTACCCAGCACCGTCAGGGGAAGGGATGCCCAAAAGGACATACAGCCTCTCAGCGCCCGCACGCACCGTCCAATATTGCCCTCTAATAGGTCCGCGGCCTCGTGGTAGATACGGACTCCCAAATAAGTAAAGCAAGATGGCTCCCAGACCACCCCCAAGTCACGTGTGGCGCAGGGCGCATCCGCTCGAAGCGGGAAGACACAGGTCTTCGCCCAGTTAACCCTGAGGCCCGACAACCGGCCGAACTCGGACAGCATTTCCATCGCCCCCTCCAAAGCCCGGTCCGTGTCCTCCATATACAGCAGCAGATCATCCGCGTACAGCTAGATGTGGTGCAGCCGCCCACCGCTTGCGATCCCTGCATATTCGTCTCCCGACCTGGCACGCACCGCCAAGGGTTCCATCGCCAGTGCGAACAAAAGAGGGGAAAGGGAGCACCCCTGTCGCGTTCCCCTACCGACCGGATAAGCCGCGGACACCAAACTGCCCAGGCGTACTCGCGCCGTTGCCAAGGAATACAGCACCTTCGTCCACCTGCTGAACCCCTCACCAATACCAAACCTCACTAGCACTTCATCCAGATAGACCCATTCCAAACTATCAAAAGCCTTCTCAATGTCTACTGACAACACCGCCTGGGCACCGTCCGCATCCACTACACCGTCCAGTATCCCAACCAGGCGACGAATATTTAACGCCGTGCTCCTCGTGGGGATAAACCCCGCCTGGTCCCTGTGCACCAGGCCAGTCATGTGTGGGGCCAGCCTGGTGGCCAAGATCCGGCTCAATATCTTGTAGTCCACCGTCAGCATGGACAATGGTCTATAGGACCGCACATCCGTCGCTTCCCTGCCGGGTTTCAGCAACGGCACTATCAGTGCTTCCCTCATTGATCCGGGCAGACCCCCCAACCTGTAAGCCTCAGCATATACCACCAACAGTCTGGGCGCTAAGCTATCCACGTACTTCTGATAGAACTCTATCGGAAAACCATCCACCCCGGGCGTTTTATTCCGCGCCATGTTCTTAATGGCCGTCCTGATCTCGGCCAGCGTGATCGGTCCACCTAAGGTTTTCGCATCGTCATCGTCAAGGACCGGAAGCTGCCTCGTCTCCAGATATGCCGCGATTTCGTGGGCCTCTACTCCCAACTGACTCTCGTACAGTTCCGCGTAATAAGCCCAAAAGCACTCCAGCACCGCCGACTGGGAGTATACCGTTTCCCCCAGTGCATTGTTGATGCTAAGGACCGGGCAGCCTCGAAGTTCAGGATTAGCAAGCCTGGCCAGTAGCGTTCCCACCTTGTCCCTTTCGGCATGCGCTCTAATGGCGTATTGCTTGTAGTCATAGCTCCGTAACCGTTCCGTTTCGGTGGCTACCACCTCCTTTGCCTCCAACAACCGGGCCTGCAAGTCCGGTCGGGTCGGCCTGCGCCGCTCCAGCTCCCTCAGTTTTTCCTCCGCACTAGCGAGCGCATTCAGCACTGACAAACGAGCATTCGAAAACCTACCCAGGCACACACACCTCACCACCACTTTCATCGCATCCCATTCAGAGGACCTACATGTAGCTGTACCCTCATTCTCACTGAAATACTGATCGATGCCCTGTTGAACCGCCTCACTGAACACTGAATCCTCCAGCGTGTCGGGCCGGAGCCGCCATGTTGGAATCGCAGAACGCTCTCGCTGCCATTGGACATGCACCAGCAGAGGATTGTGGTCCGAGATGGTTCTGGTCAGATACTCCGAGTGGGAAACCAGTGGGGCCAGTGACCCGCTACACAGTACCGAATCAATTCTCACATGTAGAGCGTGGAGTGCTGAGAAAAAGGAGTAGTCCCTAGCGTCCCTGTGTTGTTCCCGCCATACATCCAGTAGCCCCCACCTATCCTGCCAATCCTTCCTATGCATGGCTAGCTTACGGACCGGGGAGTCAACAAGGGGAGGGTGAGATCTGTCTAAGGCCAAATCCGTGAGCGAATTAAAGTCCCCCCCCAGTATCACCGGGCCCGCTAAGAAGGAGGCCAAGGACCCAGACAAACCATCGAAAAAGCGGGCCTGATCAACATTTGGTGCATATACACAGCAGAGAACCACATCCCGACCATACAACCTCCCCTCCACCGCCACATATCTGCCCTCAGGATCCACCAATTGATTCAGCACCTGAAACGGTATCCCCGCTCTCACCCAAATCAGTACCCCCCTAGCAAACGCTGAATAAGTGGTGCCAAAAACCTGACCCCGCCATCTTTTCTGTAGTGCGGTACATTCCTTTTTCGTTAGGTGAGTCTCCTGCAACATGGCAACCTGAACCCCCCTCCTCACCAGATACGCATGTACTTTGTGGCGCTTGACCATAGTTCGCAGCCCTCGGACATTCCACGTCAGGCATTTCAAGTTAGGTAACGTCCCCATGCCAGCATAAAGCGATGCAGTTCAAATGTAGCCAGTCAATGCCCACACCATAGCAGTTGCCCCCCCAAAACAAGCTTTAGAAAAGAAAACACCCCAAACCCAACTCCCCAGGACAGAGCCCACAAACCCAGTGTCAGCCCCGATCCAAACCTTAAACGAAACACACATCGTACTAACCTGTGGTCGCCACCACAAAAGGCCTTAAGGGCCCGGGGGGGGGTGAGTTATCGCCGACCCCAGCTAGCGGAGCCCGCGCCCCGCGCCCTCCATCCCATCATGCCGATGCGGCACCCTACCCGGCGACCCACCCCGCTCCTACAGGATACCACCCTACCAAGAACCGTGTCCAAGTCCCAACGAAGAATCAGCCGTGGAAAATCCCATCGGAAGTCTGGGGGGTGACCACTGGCCCCTTCATGCTCTCCGCCTCCGAAAGTTCCTCTCCGGTCCTGCCGCCTTCGTCGCCAGAGTCCGTCTCTGCCAGTTCACTCTCCGGCTGCGATCCCGTAATGGCCGCCGTCGCCGCAAGCGCCTCTCTCTTGTCTGCAGCCATCTGGGCCTCCCGTTTCTCCCGCTGACGCCTATTGCGGGAGCGGATCCTTTGTGACTGCCGGACCTGAGACGGTTTCGGCCGATCTCGTCGGCTTTTGTGAGTCCTGTCCGTGCCAGCCCTGTACGATTCCAACCACAACCACACTTCATCCGGGGTCTGAAAAAAGTGCGTGGCCCCGTCCAGGATTATCCGCAGCTTGGCCGGAAAGAGCAAGGAGTACTGGATACCCTCCTCCCTCAGTTCCTTTTTCACTGCCAGAAACGATGCTCTATTCTTCTGGACCCCCTGAGTGTAGTCCGGAAAGATCGTGACCCTGCTGTTTTCCACCTCATATGGGCCCGAAGCCCGGGCTCGCTGGATTAGGAGGTCCCGGTCCTTTTAATGAAGGAGCCTCACCACCATCGGTCGGGGGGGCGGCCAAGCGCTGGCGGGCGAGCCGGCACTCTGAGCTCGCTCCAGCGTAAAGAAAGAAGTAAGGCCCTCCGGTGCCACCACAGTCCGAAACCATTCCTCCATGTAGGCCACCGCATCCTCCCCCTCAATTCGTTCCGGCAGGCCTACGACCCTCACGTTGTTCCGTCTGTTGCGGCTTTCGGCATCCTCCGCCCGTTGTTCCAACATGTCCAACCGGGTCAGGATGTCCGTTATTTTGTGTTCCGCGGTCACCACCGCTGGTTTCAGGTCCAATAAGAGCTGATCATGGTCCTTAACCTTGTCTGCCAGTTTGGCATGATCCGCTCGCAGGAGCCCCAGCCCCGTGGCGACCTGCGCAATGTCCTGCTGCAATGCCTCCTTGGTCGAGGTGATACCATCCAGTATGGCATCCAGGCGCCGATGCAGCCTCTGTTCCTGGTCCATCATCGGCGGGGGGGCCTCGCCAACCTGGGACAGTGCAGCCACATCCTCCTGTCCCCGATCCATGGTGGACGCTCCCCCTGCAGCCGCCATCTTAGGGTGCTCCGTCACGGGCAGCGGGTCTCGCCAAGTCCCAACCACCACTGTGTAGTGGGACGTGTGTCTCAGCAGTGACCGCAATAGAGTGCCACCACTATGGCCGCAACTCCAAGGATCACCAGAACCAGCTCCGTCCGCCTCACTACCGCTAGGTCCAGGAAGAGGGGGTGGCGGAGGAAGTGTATAGACGAGCGATCGCCCCCAATGTCCGGTCAATGCTGGGTTCCAAATTCCCCGCCGTCAGGACCGCATCCACAGCTCCCGCCGCGCCGATCTCGCAGCAGCGGGCCACCCCGCCAGTCGAGGCTATGTCCGCTCAGTTTCGGTGTCCGAAGCCATCAGCCTGCGCCGCCGCCATTTTCTTCACACCCCGGGCAACACTTCGGACGTCGTCATACGGGGTCTCCACGGGGCCAGCAAGCCCCCAAGTGCCTTCCGTCGGTGCCCAGTTGCTCCCCAACTCTGCGTAGGTCAGTCGCACCGACCAGGGGTCGCCCCGGGTGCTGATTTCAGGAGAATTAGCGGGACCCAGCGCGGAGCTGCAAGCTCACGCCGCCATCCGATCGGCGTCCAAGTCACGCCCCCCCTTTCCTTAGAGAGATGACCTTAACATTAATGCTCTAAGCAGGAGGACATGTGTGGTATTTTTTCTTAATGCTTACTTGTACATGCACTCACTTCACAGTGCCAATGTGCACGAGACTAGAGTGCATCAATCGGAGGAACCTCCGTCCCTCCCTGAATACTTGTGCAGTTCATTCCTCGCCCACTAGAGTACGCATGCGCACCACAGAGAAGTCTTTGTAGATCACGCAGGCGCAGCATAGGTACATGATTACGAGGCAATACGGAAGAAAAAGTAACCCTTCGGGGGACCCGTAGGGCATTGCAGCACTGGCCCAACGAGGAGCACCTGCCCGATGATGAAGCACGACATCCTTCGGGGGGTGTGTGAGGGCTACAAGAGAGAAGGCTTGTTCTTCCCCACTGAGTCCCAGACCTAGGATACCGCCCTCTTTCCTCTTCTTTCTTCTCCTGCAGTGAGACAGTGACGGTTTGCACTACTCACCTTGGAACAGTGTGTTGACTTCATGGTTAGTTTGGAGCACAGGCACTGGGCCATCAACTAGCTCCTGCCCCCCCCCCCTCCTCCTTTCTCGTTTTTTACAGTGCATTAAGGATTTTAAACAAGAATTGCGCCTATCTAACCCAAGACGTGATGTACTGAAAATTAAAGAACTCTCAAGACGTGCTGAATCTCAGGTGTTCCAAATTTCACCCGTTATGAAGGTCTGGTTAAGGACACTACCTACACACTGAGGAATACAGGATATGTTTCACATTTCTAAACTATTCCATATTGAACTACTAGATTTCACAGTATGCTCTTCATTTTGTCAATTCATGCTGAAGAGCATGCTACAACAAATTAAATGTCAAGCACTAATCATCAATGGAAAACCTGTATGGTTGCTAAAGTTCATGCAGCTTTAGAGCTGAACATAAATATGATAAAACGGTTTGTTAGACGGGGACCCGGAGGGTCGGCCGAGTACGGGGGGAGAGGCCTCCGGTGAGGGCCGTCTCCGGCGATCGTACAGACAAGTAACTTCCCCCCCACAGATGGACACCACACAAGGACGAGTTCAACACACTTTATATAAGAATCTTGAGGCAAAGTGATAAGCAATACAGTGGGGTCAGGACACGAGGATCCTCCCAATTCTAGTCTCTGTAGGGGAAAGGGGTAGCGGGACAGTCTTAGTACCGGTCCGGTACAGGTGCGGCCAGAGGGAAGCTCACAATCCTCGAGCTTGGGGGTCCGCAGAGATGGGCCGCGGCAGCGCCAGCAGGCTAGGACGATGGTTCACAGCGAGGAGGGCCGCGGCAGCGCCAGCAGGCTAGGCCGATGGTTCACAGCGAGGAGGGCCGCGGCAGCGCCAGCAGGCTAGGACGATGGTTCACAATGAGGAGGGCCGCGGCAGCGCCAGCAGGCTAGGACGATGGTTCACATTGAGGAGGGCCGCGGCAGCGCCAGCAGGCTACGAAGATGGTGCACGACGAGAAAGGCCGCGGCAGCGCCAGCAGGCCAAGACGATGGTTCACGTTGAAGAGGGCCGCGGCAGCGCCAGCAGGCTTCGGAGATGGTTCACAAGAAAGGGCCGCGACAGCGCCAGCAGGCCTCCAAGGATGAGTTCCTCACGGTGTCTCTCGACTCCAAGATACAACTGCCTTCCTGCTCTGGAGCTGCCCCAGTTATAGGTCTGGTCTCCTTTGATGTCCGGACCCTCGCACTTGGAGGTCGAGAGGTCCGGGATGAGGAAGTCCAGACACCCAGCAGGGGGGTGGAACCAGCGCCCGGGGAGGCCGGGGGCGATCGACACCTGGCGGAGGGGAGCCATTGACACTCCTTCTCCCATTGACCTGCCAAGTGGTCTCTTCACCTCCTGGGTGGATGGTGGTGCCTCGATGTCGGGGCCTGGCCAGGCCCAGGGTTGGGGTCGAGCCGAGGCCACGCGGCCTTGTTATGTCGTGTTCAAAGATGGCGGCTGGGCCGGGGCAGTGGTGCTGACGGGGGCCCGGGCCAGCCGGTACTGGGGGGGATCGGGAGCTGGAGTTCCGTTGTGGACGGGTCGTGGGTTGCCGGGATGGTTCGTGTCTTGGATACAGGGAGAGCAGGGGTCCGGGCCCCGTCATGCGGGGAGGGAGCGGGCCTTCCACGAGGCCTGTCCAATATGCGTCCCCCCCAGCTGAAGGCAGGGAGAGTCACCCATCCTCTTGGGTACTCTCCTCGCCGAGGCGGAAGAAGCGTGACAGGCCGTCTGCGTTGGCGTGGTCCTGGCCTGGACGATGCTCCACAGTGAAATCCATCCCCTGCAGGGAGATGGACCATCGCAACAGTTTTGGGTTTTCTCCCCGCATCTGCATCAGCCATTGCAGGGGTCGGTGATCTGTTTGCACCCGGAAGTGGGTACCGAAGAGATAGGGCCGGAGCTTCTTGAGGGCCCATACCACAGCGAAGGCCTCGCGCTCGATGGTGCTCCAGCGCGGTTCGCGGGCCAGCAGGCGTCGGCTGATCGACGCCCTCGGTGTTGAATTGAGAGAGGACGGCCCCAATGCCATGATCTGAGGCGTCCGTCTGCACTATGAATTCCCGGCTGTAGTCGGAGGCCTGGAGCACGGGGGCGGTGCACATGGCGGCCTTCTTTTTCTCAAAGGCCGCTTGACAGTCCGGAGTCCAGTTGACTGTTTTGGGGTTTTTCTTGGATGTGAGTTCTGTGAGGGGCCCCACAATGCTGCCATAGTCCTTTACAAACCGCCGGTAGTACCCGGTGAGCCCCAGGAAGGCTTGGACCTCGGTTTGGGTGACAGGGGGTTGCCAGGCCTGGATGGCAGCGATCTTGAGCTGGAGGGGGGCCACCAGACCGCTCCCCACTTGGTGTCCCAGGTAGGTCACGGACCCTTGGCCAATCTGGCATTTGCTGGCTTTGATGGTGAGCCCGGCCTGCCGGAGGGCGTGCAGGACCTCCCGGAGGTGGTGGAGGTGGTCCGCCCAGTGGCGACTGTATACAGCAATGTCGTCCAGGTAGGCGGCGCTGAATTCTTCGAGGCCCGCCAGTACCTGGTTCACGAGTCTCTGGAAGGTAGCTGGGGCGTTTTTCATGCCGAATGGCATCACCTTGAAGTGGTAGTGGCCATCCGGGGTAGAGAAGGCGGATCGCTTTTGGGCCCCGGGGGTGAGGCCGATCTGCCAGTAGCCCGCTGTTAGATCGAAGATGCTCAGGTAGCGGGCGGCCCCCATGCGGTCAATCAGCTCATCCGCCCGGGGGATGGGGTGAGCGTCGGTTCTGGTAACGGCGTTCAGGCCCCGATAGTCCACACAGAACCGGAGCTCGGAGGCCACGCCCGGGGCGGCAGCCTTGGGGACCAGCACGACTGGGCTGGCCCAGGGGCTGTCAGACGGCTCGATCACTCCTAGAGCCAGCATTTTGGAGACTTCGTTCTGGATGCAGGCGCGCACTCGATCCGGCACTCGGTACGCCCGGTGTCGAATAGGGGGGCTATCCCCGGTGTCCACGTCGTGAAGGCACCAGGGGGTGACTCCGGGGATGAGGGAAAACAGGTCTGCGAATTGTAGCAGGAGATCTCGACAGTCTTGGCGTTGCTCTGGGGATAAGGCATCGGAGAGTTTGACCCCTGCCACTGAGCCGTCCTGCTCGAGCGTCCTCAGCAGGTCAGGAAGGGGCTCAGAGTCTTCTTCCGTCCCACTATCGGTAGCCATCAGGAGGCTGAGTTCTGACGTACGAAGTGGGGTTTGAGTCTGTTGGCGTGGAGGACCCGTAGGGGGTTCCGGGGGGGGGGGGGGGGGGGGACTCCATGTCGATCAGGTAGGTGACGGGACCCTTGCGCTCTATCACCTTGAAGGGCCCTGTCCATTTGTCCTGTAGGGCGCAGGGTTCAACCGGGGACATCACCCAGACTTGTTGTCCCGGTTCGAACTCGATGGAGGAGGCATGCTGATCATACCATCTCTTCATGTCCTCCTGACTGGCTTCAAGGTTGGCCTTGGCGAGTTCCCTGAATCGCGGGGTCTGGTTGTGGAGGGTCAGGAGATACTTGTATACATCCAGGGGAGTCTTCTGGGGGGCCACCTCCCACCCTTCTTTGACCAGGCTGAGGGGACCCCGGACGGGGTGTCCGTACAGGAGTTCGAATGGGCTGAAGCCCAGGGATTTCTGGGGAACTTCTCGGTAGGCGAACAGGAGGCACGGGAGCAGCACATCCCATTGGCGACGTAGGGGTTCTTCTAGGCCCATGATCATCCCCTTGAGGGTGCGGTTAAACCGCTCGACCAGTCCATTTCCTTGCGGGTGATAGGGGGTCGTGAATTTGTAGGTGACCCCGCACTGTTGCCAGAGAGACTTCATGTATTTAGAGATAAAGTTTGTGCCCCTGTCGCTGACGACTTCTCGGGGGAAGCCCACCCGAGAGAAGATCCCCATCAGGGCTCGGCCTACCACGGGCGCCGTCACGGTCCGAAGAGGGATGGCCTCGGGATAGCGGGTGGCGTGGTCCACCAGGACCAGGATGAACCGGTGCCCTTGTGCTGTTCGGGGGTCCAGGGGCCCCACAATGTCTATTCCCACCCGTTCAAACGGGGTGGTGACGATGGGGAAAGGCTGCAAGGGTGCTTTGATCTTTCGGCCGCTCTTCCCGCTGGCCTGGCATGTTGGGCAGGCCCGGCAGTGGTTGGTTACATCATTCCGCATTTTGGGCCAGTAGAAGTGGGTCACCAGGCGGCTGTACGTTTTGTCTTGCCCCAGGTGTCCGGCAAGGGGCACATCGTGTGCTAGGTTCAAGAGGAAGTCTCTGAAGCGGAGGGGGACCACCAGCATCCGGCTGGCCCCCAGCTCAGCAATCCTTTGCTCACTGTAGAGCAGGTCATTGTCCCAATAAATCCAGTGGGCCCCCGGGGTGTCTCCTGTGCTCTGGGCGAGGGCTTGCTGCCGGAGTCCCTCGAGGGAGGGA
This sequence comes from Lissotriton vulgaris, assembly GCF_964263255.1. Taxonomy (NCBI): domain Eukaryota; kingdom Metazoa; phylum Chordata; class Amphibia; order Caudata; family Salamandridae; genus Lissotriton; species Lissotriton vulgaris. Next base: position 1,712,721,727 of record NC_141694.1, read on the forward strand.
CATGTTCTCTGCTCCTGTCAGAATTGTTTCTGGGTGGGGCCACCCTCTTGACGCCACTGGGCCAGTTCGGGAAGGTCCCGGAGCCGATCGAGTCCTTCACTGTGTTCCGGAGAACTGGCTTCCAGGGTGGCTCCCTCTTGGACAATCGGGGGAGGAGGCTCTGGCCATTCGGGTTCTTCGGGACTGGGGATGGCGCAGGCGGCCATGGACCGGGTCGTTACGCAGACCCATTCAGGGAGGCCCAGCATCCCCAGGTGCTCTCTTCTCTCGACGGCTGACCAGGAAGAACTTTCGAGGTCGTTCCCCAGGAGGCAGTCCACGGGGGCATCATCGCGGACAGTCACTTTCAGCATTCCGGATACTCCTCCCCACTCGAAGGGGACGCAGGCCATCCGACATAGGCTTTCTGAGCTGTCGGCCGACCGTACTGGGCAAAGGATTTTTGGTAAGATCTGGTCCGGGGTCACCAGATGGCAGTGGACTGCAATCACACTGGCCCCGGTGTCGCGGAGGGCTTCAGCCCGGTGCCCATTAATGTTGACCCACTGGCTGTACTTCTGCGTGTTGGCGGGAAGGGGTGCCCGTGGGATCAGGTCTCGTTCCCCTAGGCAGACCAGGGACATGGCGGCTGGTTCCCACTCGGGCTGGTCTGGCTTATACTCTTCAGTGTCTTCTTGGGTTTGCTCTTCTCCCTGGGCGGCGGCAGCGACCTGGCGGGGCATAGGGCTCTGGTTCTTCGGGCAGTTGGGATCATTGGCGTAGTGGCCGGGTCACTGGCATCGGTGGCAGGTAAAGTTGGCGCGGAAGCCTGGTTGCATCGGGAGGTTCCCTCTGCCGGCCGGGAGCAGGGTGTTGCTGGCGGGAGCCACCAGGACGGTGTATCTGCCCCGACCCTGGCCTCCTCCTCCCCCTCGGGGGCGATGGAGCCCTTGGGCAGCTCTGTTCTGTTCGCTGGGCCCGTTTCGGGGAACTCGGGTGCTTTCCCATCGGTCAGCCTCGACGGCGCGTTGCCGAGGTTCAGTCAGTTTACTGTCAAGGAGGTGCTGCCTGAGCTCGACGAAGCAGTTGTTAGAAAGGTGCTCCCATACAATAAGGTCAAAGAGTTGTTCGTAAGTGGTCACCTTGCTGCCCTTGATCCAGCCCTCGAAGGCTCGGCTAAAGAAGTTCACGTACTCCACCCAAGTCGTACCCGGGATCCGCTTGCAGTCGCGGAACCTCTGGCGGTACATCTCGGGCGTGAGTCCGTATCGAGTGAGGAGGGCGGCTTTCATGTGGTCGTAGGATGTCATCTGATGGTCCGGGAGTTGCAACAGGGGGTCTCGCCCTTCGTTGACAAACCTCCCCCATAACCTGGCTCCCCAGTCGCTCCGGGGAATCCGGTGGGAAGTCATGGCTACTTCGTAGGCTTTGAACCATTGCTGGATATCATCGTTCCGGTAATATTCTCTGACGACATCCTTGGGGATGTGGACCTTGGGGTCTGTAGTGACAGGGGGGCTCGGGTGCCCGGGGACTCCGAGATCTTTGTTCTGCCTCCGAATCTCTAGTTCCTTCAAGTTGCGCTCATGCTCGTAGGCTAGCTTTTTCTCTTCTAACTCTCTCTGCCTTTGTTTCTCTTCTCGCTCCTCTCGGAGCCGTAAGTGTTCCAAAGTTATTTTTTGTTCCGCCAATTTGAGTTCTCCATCTAAGCGAAGTCGAGCCAGTTCCAATTCGTGGAGCCTGCTCTTCTCTCGTTCTCGGGCCTCCTCTGGTGAGAGACCCGGTCTTCTTTCTTTTGTTGGCGCGGTGTTTGTTTCGGTTGTCTCGAGGCTTTGGTTTTGGGGTACGGTCGTACCCGTTTCTGCCCAAGATTCCAGGGCGTGTTTGAAGTCCTCTTTCGTGCTCAGTCCTGTGGTAGCAATGCCCAGTTCTATGCAGAATTGTTTTAGTTCTCTGTGGCTGTATTCTTCTAGTTTTTCCATCTGGAATTTTTCCGTTGTTCCGCTCTCTTTTGTTGTCATGGTGGTTGTGTGTCGTGGGGTGAGTTACTCTCTGTGCGATTATGCGTTGGCTCGGATCGCGCCGTTGGCCACCAATGTTAGACTGAGACCCGGAGGGTCGGCCGAGTACAGGGGGAGAGGCCTCCGGTGAGGGCCGTCTCCGGCGATCGTACAGACAAGTAACTTCCCCCCCACAGATGGACACCACACAAGGACGAGTTCAACACACTTTATATAAGAATCTTGAGGCAAAGTGATAAGCGATACAGTGGGGCCAGGACACGAGGATCCTCCCAATTCTAGTCTCTGTAGGGGAAAGGGGTAGCGGGACAGTCTTAGTACCGGTCCGGTACAGGTGCGGCCAGAGGGAAGCTCACAATCCTGGAGCTTGGGGGTCCGCAGAGATGGGCCGCGGCAGCGCCAGCAGGCTAGGACGATGGTTCACAGCGAGGAGGGCCGCGGCAGCGCCAGCAGGCTAGGACGATGGTTCACAGCGAGGAGGGCCGCGGCAGCGCCAGCAGGCTAGGACGATGGTTCACAGCGAGGAGGGCCGCGGCAGCGCCAGCAGGCTACGAAGATGGTGCATGACGAGAAAGGCCGCGGCAGCGCCAGCAGGCTTCGGAGATGGTTCACAAGAAAGCCGCGGCAGCGCCAGCAGGCCTCCAAGGATGAGTTCCTCACGGTGTCTCGACTCCAAGATACAACTGCCTTCCTGCTCTGGAGCTGCCCCAGTTATAGGTCTGGTCTCCTTTGATGTCCGGACCCTCGCACTTGGAGGTCGAGAGATCCGGGATGAGGGAGTCCAGACACCCAGCAGGGGGGTGGAGCCAGCGCCCGGGGAGGCCGGGGGCGATCGACACCTGGCGGAGGGGAGCCATTGTCACTCCTTCTCCCATTGACCTGCCAAGTGGTCTCTTCACCTCCTGGGTGGATGGTGGTGCCTCGATGTCGGGGCCTGGCCAGGCCCAGGGTTGGGGTCGAGCCGAGGCCACGCGGCCTTGTTATGTCGTGTTCAAAGATGGCGGCTGGGCCGGGGCAGTGGTGCTGACGGGGGCCCGGGCCAGCCGGTACTGGGGGGATCAGGAGCTGGAGTTCCGTTGTGGACGGGTCGTGGGTTGCCCCGGTGGGGTGCCGGGATGGTTCGTGTCTTGGATACAGGGGGAGCAGGGGTCCGGGCCCCGTCATGCGGGGAGGGAGCGGGCCTTCCACGAGGCCTGTCCAACACAGTTTATGAAGAAAATGATTAATGCATCATAGCCCACTGTACACATAGTCCTTTGAGTGCTTATGGAAAGCAAATTAAAGTCATAAGATGGCTGAAAGGTAACTAAAGCAGCTCAACACAGAATAAAAAAAAGACCCTCCTCTTCAGATTCTAGATGATCCACGGATGCACCTGCTAGCAGCGTCAAAGCTCTTTTACAAACTGTGTCCAGTCCAGTATAGAATTTTCCACCTTTATCATGTACAATCCAAAATCAAAGACAAACATTGTAACTCAAAATCTAGCAGATGCTGCAGTACTCCAGCTGGTGCACACGACTTATGATTTTTCACTGGTCATACATAGCATTTGTATTGAGGCACAGTAACAATTCCATCCTGATTATCTAGTGCGTTAGGTGCACTCCTTGAACAGTGGCAAACTGCACCTATTTTAGAATTAAAATGTCCACTATCCACCAAGGTCAGCAACCTGAAGGTCCAAAGGAACGTACAGCACTTTGAAACACCCAAGCATATATAAAAAATGTATATCCCATTTTAATCCAAAAGTTAACTGTAAATCAGGATAATGTCCATCCATGGGACTAATCCTCAAACTAATTAATATAAAATGAAAAGTGATAAAATGTCAATGCTTGAAATCAGTTTTGAATCAGGATATCAACTTACAAAATGCAATCACTGTTACAACCAGTTTTTTTCTAAGGACTGTTATTGATCAGCAGGTCCTTGTGCCAGCTCCCCCTCCCAGCCTCTTCAGGTCTCCCTTGCTGCCATATTGCTTGGTATTTTGTTGTCATTGTTATTTATCTGTGCCCAGTCAGCCGTTGCTAGTTTTTGCTGTTTTTTCACACCTCCCGCTGCCGTACACCCCTCCTTCCCTCAAGACCTACTTACTGGAGTCCGCAGCATGACTCCTCAGCGCACATGTGCAGTGGGTGCGCCAAAGGCAAGCCTGTCTGCACCCATCAGCACCTGAACTGCGTTCAGTGCCAGGAATGCTGGCCCTAAAGCCAACCATCCACTGATATTCCACCGCTGAACTCCTGGCCCTGGACCTCAGGCGCTGCAACAACTGCTGCATCACTTCTCCACAATCAACGCAATAACCCTTTGTCTGCCGCCGCTTTCCATACAACTCAGGACTTCCCTCCCGCCTGCACAGGAACCCTCGTCACACCCACCCCACCAACCGCAAACACCCCAGAACCCCCCAGTGCATCCTGCTCAACAACTGGTCCCTGTGCAAACACAACACCGAATCTGGGAGACCATCACCACCCTTACCCCAGAAGTGATCTTCATAGCTGGGACCTGCCCCAACCACTCCTCTACCCCAAACATCGCCACCACTATGCTCGGTGGCTAAAAGATTATACACTGGGATTGGAACTAACTTGCTCTGAGGAGGCATCGCCATCATCCACAAGGAAACTCTCTGCTGCACCACCACCGAAGACAACGCCACACATCATGGAACACCTCAACTTCCAACTCCAAACCAACACCAGGATGACCAGAGGCCCTCTCACACACAGATAGTCAGGACCACGCCTAGGCTTCTTCGACACCATCTCCGACACCATCTCCGAATTCATCACCCCTCTAGCTATTGACTCCCAGCACATCATCTTCCTCTATGACCTCAACTTCCACCTTAATGACGCCAACTCCATAAACGTGCTGGAAAACATGAGCAACAGTGGTCTCACCCAACTGGTCACCAACCCCACACACAGTGCAGCACACACGCGGGAGCAAATCTTCACAGCTAGCGCCAGCGACAGCCATGTCACCGAATTCACCTGGACCGACCATGCCATCGTTCACTTCACCATCACAGGTTCCCCAGGTACCAGCACCGGGGCCCCGAGCTCTTCCCACTGCAGCTGGAGTGAAGTGATCGAGACCAAATGGAGAGACGACCTCAACACAACCCAGCTCGATGCTGCAACCAACCTGGAACAGACCATCTAGAACTTCTCCGTATGATTCACCAACTACATGGACAGAGTCGGCCCCATGAAGCCAGCGAACATTAGCAGATCCACCAAAAAAGACGGTTGGTATACACCAGAACTCAGGACCATTAAACGCAACTACAAACAACGAGAAAAACAATGGCACACCTCCAGAGACCCCACAGCCTGAGCCACCAAGTCAGCCCTCAACAAATACCACCAATGCCTCAAGAACATTGAAAGAGACGCCTAGACAGATCGCATCGAAGCAAGCGCCAACCACTTCAAGGAATTCTTCAGCAACGTCAGAGATTTCTCCTACCCTTCAGCCACTGAGAACATGATCCGTCCTAACCAGGAACTCTGCGACACACTGGTGAACTACTTCCACAAGATATCCACAATCTACAGCAACTTCGAACCCCAACCCACCGGCCTAGACAACCTACTCACACCAACGGACTCACGCAGACGCAGCCTCCCGCTCACCGCAATAAATCTACTCACCACACAGATCACCACAGCCATCATGACCTCCATCCACTCCGGAGCAGCAGCGGTCCGCTGCCCCTACCACTTCAACATTGGAAACAAAGAAATCAGCAGGGAGCTCACCTCTATTCTCAACGCATTCATCACCAATGTCGCCTTCCCCAACAGATGTAAACACGCACAGGTCAGACAACTCCTGAAGAAACCCTCCTTCGACCCCAGCAAACTCAATAACTACTGTCCCATCTCACTGGTCCCGTTCCTTGCCAAAGTAATTGACAAGGTCATCAACCAACAGCTCACTGAACACCTAGAAAGAAACAACCTACTCAACGCCTCCCATTCTGGCTTTCGCGTGAAGCACAGCTCCAAAATTGCCCTGATCGCCGCCACTGACAAAATAAGAACCTTCCTCGACTGGTATAAAACTGCGGCCATGATCATCCTCGAGCTCTCAGCTGCGTTTAACACCGTATCCCCCCACACCCTCATCAAACGACTCCACCACGTCAGCATCAGGGCGACTCCCCTCAAATCCTTCCTCACAGGACTCACCCAAAGAATTCACCTACCACCCTTCACTTCGGAGTCCAAGAGCATCATCTACAGTGTCTCCCAAGGCTCATACTACAACCCCAACCAGCTCAACACCTACATGGCACCCATTGCCAACATAGTCAGAACCCATGGACTCAGTATCATATCCTACGCTGACAGCACCCAGCTCATCCTCTCCCTCATGGAAGTTCCCTCCACCACCAGAACAAATTCCACAACGCCACGACGAGTGTTGTCGACTGGAATTAGTACTAACTGCCCGTAGCTCAAATGAGAGAAGACAGAAGTACCAATGTTCTGAAAAAACACCTCCCTGTGGGATAACACCTGGTGGCCCCCCGAATTCGGAACCACACCTATTCCGGACGACCACGTCCGCAACCTTGGCATCATCCTGGACAGCAAACTCACCATGAAGCGCAAGATCAACGCAGTCGCCTCTACCTGCTTCCACACCCTCTGCATGCTCTGAAAATTCTTCAGATGTAATGTAATGTAAAGTAGTATTTCTTAAGCGCAGACTGTCACTCCGCAAGGAGTATCCTGGTGCTAGGGAGAGAACCGGGAGCGTGGGTCCTATAGCACACCAGCTTATGTTACAACCAGATTAATGCAGGACAGCGAACATCAGAAATATTGTAAATCTAAGTTTTCAATGCCTTCCTGAATTGAGATTCGGTTTCCTGTAGTCTTTAATTGATTGGAAGGGAATTCCATGCTTTGGACCCCAGGACAGTAACCGTTTTCACTCCTTTAGTAATCAATCAGAAGGAGGGAGGATTCAAAAGATTGGCTGTGGATGACCTGAGATTCCTAGTGTTGAAAAATGGTGAAAACCTTGCTGAAAGGTACTTAGGGCCGCATTTATGCATGGCTCTATAAGTAATTAGAAGAATTTTAAAGAGAATTCTTATATGAATAGGCAGCCAATGCAAGACTTCAAGCGCTGCTGATACAGATGCTCTGCGTGGAAGTCTCAGAACAAGGCGAGCTGCAGCATTCTGAACCACTTGCAGTTTTTTTTATCGTTGCTATATTTGCTCCAGCAAGGAGGCCATTGCAGTAGTCTAAACGTGAAAGGATTAGGGCACCTGCTATTGATTTCGTTTCAGGAAGCGGAATCAGATCAAAACATTTCTTTAGTGATCTTATTAAGCTAAAACAGGTCCCTGCTGTAGCTAATGCATGTGGCAAAAAAGACAAAGTGGCATCAAATTGTACCCCTAGGTTTTTTGCTACTTTGACCGACTGGTGGGGGCGTAGTTCCCTCTGGCCACCACACCTCTCGAGCAAAGGGTTACATCTCTCCCAATTGCAGAATTTCTGTTTTGTGAGTATTCCAGATGGATCCCCGTCAACACCAGAAAAACTGTCACTCAAGTCCTTGTTACCAACTGGATGGAGTACAGAAATGCTCTCTACATCAGAATCACCACCAAACTCCTCAAGAGACTGTAGACTAAATAGATATTGGAGGCCAAATTCATCCTTATCCTCCCTAAACAGGCCCATATCGCCCCCCCAACTCAGGAACCTTTACTAGCTCTACGTCCAGAACAGATGCCAGTTCAAGATTCTGACACAGTCCTAACAAGGCCCTGCACAACCAGGGACCAGCATAAATAAACTGCTGCCTGAACTTCGACCAACCCAACAGATATCTGTGCTTCTGTCTCCCTCATCCCTGTATTTTCCCAAGCTACAATGTAGGTCATTCCTTCTTATAAATCGCCGTCAAGTGCTGGAACTAACTACCCCTTCCACCTGTGAACTTGAGTCTCGCTCGCAGAATTCAGAACGGGATTCAAGACCAGGATACTTCTCAGGGTGAATAGAGGTGCTCAACAAATAGTGACTGATTAACATAGTACAAAACAGTACTATTCAATATACATTTCAATAATCAGCACAACCAGGATTGAAGTCGCACCTCCAATGAGATGTCACTAAAAGCGGTATAAGCTTTACCCAGTTTAATCAGAGATCATGATTTTAAGGACCATAATGGCTCCCTGGGCTCCACTTTCCATGGCCAGACTGTGAGGGAATGGTGTGCGTTATATGGCGTGATTGCGCAACCTCACTGTGCAATACACTCACCAACTCTTTTAGGACCCTTGGATTTAGTTTGTCAAACCTTCAGCTCAACCCTGTGTAGCTAGGGCTGTGAGCAGCGAGGCTTACAAAAAGGAACACATGTAATGCAATTAAACAGCACCAAAACAATTGAATAAGAAATTGACAAGACACCAATGTAAAACAGACTGTATTTTTATGTTTTTTAGACACTACAACGAAAAGGTTCCACCATAGGGTTACGGAGATATAGATTTTATAAGGTATAGTAAATAAAAGCTTTTCGCTCAACCTCGAAAACACACTGGTAAATTCAATGAACTTGACACTTGAAAATGTTTCACTAAAAAGTTTGGATTAATAATGTGGTCACTTGGAGTCGCTTTACACAGCCAGTCAGGGGGACCAGCAAGATTCCTCAGCAGGTGACACAGTCTTCAGACGGTTCCAGGCACTTTTCTCCTTCACAGATCATTCCTATGGAAGTGGCCCTGATGCAAGGGATGAAGGATACTGTTCATGTGATGCGGTCAACAGGGGTCTTGCTGCGACTACTCTTTGTTCCACGAAGGGAGTGAGGTGATCCTGGTCACAGGATCAACGTCTCAAAAGTGCTGGCAGAAGTCTGGTTGCCACTGGACAACTAGCCGCCCAGTATTGCGGTCACTGGTCAACCCTTCCTGGGTCGATATCTCGACTTCTGGTGCTCCCAGCTGCTCTCCAACAGCACTCTCGGGATCAGCACACTGAGCTAATAATTATAATTAAATAATGATAATTACGTACTTATATAGCGCACGTCTATCCGAAGGCATCACAGTGCTTGTACGAATACCGCAGAGGAACCCTTTCTGGCCTTTCCCTGTGAGGAGCCCACTCCTGGGCACCCCCAAGGTGAAGTCAGGCATCCTCAGCGTTGTTGGGGCCATTGTAGAGATTAAGCAAGCTATTGCCCAGAGGTGCAGAGTGGGGCTCATGATCAGAATAGGCATGGAGGCGACAATTATCAGGTCCAAGGAAATTGAGCCAGACACCCGCCGAGGAGGGAATTGAACCCTGGTCCCGGCCAGACTACTGCATCAGGGTCTGCCGCGTTAACCATTGAGCCACACTTCTCTACAACTTTGTGCATCAGGTCCAGGTCCCTGTGCTGCACGGCGACGGTTGGTTGAAGACTTTGGACTACCAACTTGCCCCAGCATGCTTCTTCAGCTGTTGTGTCCCCGTGCTGCGAACTGCAGGCTTGCCAGCTGGCCATTGTAATGTGTTGGCTTTGGCTGGGCTCTAGAGACACCTTCTCCATGAGCAGGACATGGCAACCACAGTCCCTCTTCTTTGTTAGACAGCAGGTGAAATTCATGACAGTGCGGCCTCTTTTTGCCAGTTCCACAGTGCAGCAGGGCAGTACTTACTTGGTCCTTCATCCAGTCTAGTCAAGACCCGGAGTGTGGAGCTCCCTAGCCCAACCCAAAGGTGTGGCCACCCACCTCTGGAAAACTGGTGGGTAAATGGATTCCCCTCTCCTCTCCTTAGTTGCAGCGGCGTAGCATGGGTTGCCAGGGGCAAGGCAATTTTCTTTTAAATGTATGCGTGCCTAAGAATGCCCCAGCGCCCCTAAGAATTTTGTGCCCAGGGCAACCTCCCCTGTGGTCCTGTCCATGCTACACCACTACCTAGTGGCAGCCTGTCCAAAACAAAGTAGCCCCTCTCCCAAGTGTTACCCATTTGCCATTTAAAGGCAGCTTCTCCTTTGAAGCTCACCTTCAGCACCAGCACCCACTTTGTTTCCTGCAGGAGGGAGGTGACACCTCCTTGCAGAGCAGGCCCCTCCTGTATCTTTTTTCTGGAAGTCATTAGTAAGTCTCCCCAGGAGCACATAAAGCAGTCTGGGGGACCGACTCGTGTGTGTTGCTTTTAGTCCTCTGTGCCTATATCAATTGCAAAGTGGCAACTTTGATAAAGCTGCACACTGCAACGGGTTACATTAATTTTGACCTGAGAATCAAATCAGGCTTAATGTAATAATTTGTTTGATACTTTGGATAACCAACTTGGATTGCACTGTCCTAGCATTAGCACTGCAGAGGGGTCAGAGTGTAACTCTGTACTCGCCAATCAGGCAACCAAACCTTCCCAACACAAAAACAGCAATAAAACTACATGTTCTGCCTGTAAGGTATGCTGGCCCTGCCTTAGGACTCAATAGGCCTGCCACAGGAGTGACTTACACATGTACCACAGGTAAGTCTGGCTTTGCCATTACTTTGAATGGCAAAGTCAGCCTCGCAGTTTTCATTGCTCTTCAGCCTACAATTAGTGGGCTGGGAGGCTCGTTTTACTCATGTCAATGTCAAGGTCAGTAGATCTTAACCTGTGGGCTGGACACCCCTGGGGGTTCATAAATCTTACTTAGGGGGCCGTGACTGCTTAGATAATTTAATATTAACAGACTAATAAAATCTAAATAAAGAAGCAAAATGTACAATTGAAAATTTTAAAACATTCTATAAATGTGAATGAATTTGGAACGAGAAGCTAATAATTAAGGTAGTATCCTCATATTTATGAATGGAGCAGTGTAAGAGCATCAAGCATAATACAGACTGGACGATGAATGGACGAGGAGTGGTCTCAATTGAATTTAAAAAGCTCCCACCTGATTTTAGTGCATTAGCTACCAATTTATGGTATCTCAGGTTTAAAGCCTAACGGATGATCTATAGCGCTTATCCAATAAACAGTCAGTATTATTTATCAATCTAGACTCTGCATTTAGTATTTTCAACAACCCCCATTTGGGGTATAAAAAACACTAGAAGATGGCTGAAAAACAATCGCTCTTGAAGGCCAGACAATGCCTTTCTGGATAATGTCTAAGAACCACGAGGTCAGACTTGAATTATACGCAGTAAGAAAATGACCTGAAACTCTTGGGGAAGCATGGTGGCACAACAATGTCCTCCTTAATGGGGAACATCACAAAAAAAATGCAATTTCCCCCCCAAGAACAACTTGCAACAATCAAGAAAGGGCAGTAGAAGTATTAGGGGTATAACTACTCGACTTTCAGTAATAACACAGAAAATCAAAGGAGAGTTTAGTCATTTTAACATCTTTTCCAATCAAGAATCCTTTAAGGCGTGGCAAAGCCCATTCCTCCCTAGATGCACAGGTTAGAGGTTGCTGTAGGTTAAATGGCCGGGCTTCCGCCCTTGATGAAGTGACACTGGTCGCCGGGGTAGAAGCATTGTTTGTTTAGGACAAAGGTGTCCTTGTTAATGACCCTATTTGACTCCATCTCTGCAGTGTGTGACTACAGTGCTCATTACTGGTGAGATAGCAACTGGTTTCCAGGACAACATTTCCAGAGATCCTCGATTGTTACTTTTCTTTAATGTTCTGTTTTATGTGCTTTTGTTCATCCTTACGGGTACCGGACCAATGGATCCATAGAATAGGGCACGTCGATGACTTGCACAAGTGAACTTTACTTTACTATACTATACTACTAGATCACAAATAGTGACCTACTGACACATTGGCTGTAAGACATTGTCCCAATACTTAGGATTACATGGATCTGCAATAGAGAGGTCCTGAGGAAAGCCATTAGACTCGCCCTTGGTCTAGGAGACTGAAAAATGTAAACTGTTCTTGTTTGGACATGTAGGGGGCTATTTAAATGCCCCCATTTCACATCCCTTTTGCTTTTACCCTTACCCTAGTACCCATACACTGAATAAATTACATTTGGATATTTGAGGTAATTTCATATTCACTATACAGATCCCACTGACAATTTGACCTAGAGGAGATGCCTTCCCGGGGAGGCTGAGTCTATTTGGACATACTCGTTGTCTTGAATGTACACCCGATGATGAATCATGCCACTCATGACATCTAGTGGGTGAGGACCACACTGAAAAATCCAAAGGGATTCTGGATTAGGAAAGGTGTTATAGTGGCTTCATTCTCCTTTATTTTTCTAGAATTTATGCAAAGCAGTTTGCACACACTACTTTAGTAACACTGGGTGCATTACATAAATAAATCTTCACCCACCTGGTTTGCTTTTTAGGACCCTGTCCTTCTCCTGGGCCCCCAGCAGAAGGCAAGATGTTGCTGTCTTCTTTTGGGGCTTGCTTCTTTTTGCTGTCGCCCTGCTTTTGCGGTTTACTCTGCTTTTCAGATTTGTTGTCTTTTTCCTTCTTCTTCTTGTCTGTGTCTTCCATGCCGGCAGAAGCCACTGGCTTATACTCAGTGCCAGTCAAAGTTTTGTACTCTGCCTTCAGCTCCAGAAGCTCCTTTACACAGACATCCACTTTATCCTTTGATTATAAAACAAGACAAAAACAACTTTCAGATTCAACTACATGTGCAACAACAAATAAAAAAATAAATAAGGGGGCTTACAAACTGTAAAACTATCTTTGCAGCTTACAACCGTTCTTGCATAATATGCAGAGTATAAATTGCCAAGGGGTATCTCACTATGTAGGGAAGCATGTTGTTGCACACTCAGTTTTATTCATTTTCTGTGCCCTACTACTGCTGCCTCTCCTTTTGCCGGCATGGCTACACATTAATGGGTAACGAAGGGGTGTACAAAGAAACATGTTGCTGTTTGTTGATGTTCTACTGGCCTCACTTCTGTCTTGCGAGCTAATGAGTTGCATAACTTAATACAATGAACTATCCAGGAAGAAATACATGTTCTATGCAATATGAAGATATCAGGGAAAAAGAGTGCATGATACAAAGTTAATCAGATTTTCTAAACAACGTCGCCCTCTCAATATAATACATTAGGGCCCCGATCGCGAACGAACAGTGGTAACTCCATAGTCTGATTTACATAGAATACAGGTATTACTTCGGGGATGAATATAGGATGGGTCTTGAACCAAACTCCTTGTTTATTTTTAGTAACCGTTTTTATGGCCTGAAGTTCGCTCACCTTTAAAATGATGAATTTCGACTTTGAAAAAATCTGCATCTGTGTTAAATATGTCCATATCTACTAGTTCATTGTTTCAAACTATTGACATTTGTCTAGTGAGCTTTATATTTATATTACAGGCAGGTAGTGAAGCGAAAGGCAGACTGATAAAAAGCCGCCAGTGTCTACCCCACTACTTGTAGTTATGTATCAATTCACAGTAAACTCCCTTGTGAACTTCCTTTTGTTTTGAAAGTGAAGACTGCAATGTGTGCAGAACTATTATTGAGGTTACCGTGGTTATGGCCATTACATTAAATGTCTCTAAAAGTGACCCGGGTGAGGTTTGCCTATCCAGCACCTTAGGTTCTGTTTTCCATATTATATCCACAGACTCATCATAGCACCCAGTACTCTGAGATCATGGACTATACTTGTAAAAGTCTTGCAACTTTTTGAAAATGGTTCCAAGTAAGTAGTGTGTGCCAACAGGCCTATTAGTTTCATCAATAATCTCACTGACAAATACACAAATGCCAGGAAAATTGTAATTGAAATTTGACATGCATGTTCTAGACTATGAGAAAGGCTTAACGAGATAGTAGTGATCGATAAGCCTCAATGTAGGATGTGCCAACAGAAAAGAAGGCAAAGAGAATATGCAGGATGCCATAAAAAGTGTAAAATCTCTGACTTACTTTAGCTGCTTTCTCAGATTTTAGCTTCCGCACTTCTTCCCCTTTCTCTGCCACTTTATTAAACAAAGCTTTCACTTCACCGGAGTTGTTATTGGTCTCTTTACTCTGAGATAGATTTGCACTTTTCTCAGAGGGTGGCTGGCCCGGTTTGTACTCTTGCCCGGTACTTGCTTTGTATTCCAGTTTCAAGGAAAGTAGATGTTTGACTGCTTCATCTACCTGATCCTGGAAAAAAGTAAGAAATTAAGCTGCACCTGGTGACCGGGTAATGAGATAAAGCAAAACATACAGAGGTATTAGCAATGAAACACAGCTTTAAAGCTTCATGAGAAAAGATTTTCTGGAAACAAAAGAGGCAACATAGTATAATTATCCTTAACTCTATAAGAAAAATGTAATGTTGTCTGGTGGTCATGTTATGCAACTACATTTCGTAAGGTTTCATTCTGATGTCATGGCCCTCCTGGTAGTACTACCTTCTCAGGTCAGAATGGAAAAGCCTATGAGGAAGCATGCCATAAAAGTGTGGGTCAGGCTTTTCTGTCCAATAACAACAATGTTGTCTTTGTGAGGCCTGTGAAGACATGAAAACTATTGGTTAATTTATCCCACTATCATTTTGTGTGTGGTTAGATATCCTCTGACCTACTGACCAATTGTGTGCTCAGTCTGGTCAACACAACTGAGATCCAATCACACTTCCCAACCAAAACTCTCCCTGTGTACACCACATGTTGGCATCCACTAGTGTTGGAGTAGGTCTCCTCGATTAGAAAGCATGTATATGGCTATGGTTTAACCTTCTTCATGTGCAACTTGTGAGGTGGCACTTTCAGGTCGATATCTGCCTTCTTCACAGGCAAGAAATATCACAGTTTGCAGTACTCCATTTCTCTGCCCTACAAGCTGTCTTGGGATTTTCACATGGTTCCTTACTCCTCTCTACTTTGTCAAAATACCTCTACCTGATGGGGACTCCCTTTCCATTTGTCTGGAGTCACCCTAACAACTACGGGATTCTCTGCATTTCATCTAAGCGCCTGCTGTGGGGTGGCTCAATGTTCTTTGGGTGTATATTGTAGTATAGTTCCTATATTCCCAATAGGCTCTGCGCATTGGAATAACATATACTATAGTTTAGACGTAGGACTGAGGTCGACTAGGTCTCTATCGCATACATTAAACTTAATTGTGTGTGCCAGCTAGCTCAGAGGTCACTAGAAACTTTCTCGAATTCACAAGTAGGGATTAGTTTCTGACAACCGCATAAACATGACAACTTGTTTCCCAAGAATAAGAAATCAATCTCTAGAGTCACGGAAACAATAGATAGCTATTTTACTCAGTCAATCGTGCATGCTTTGTTTCACCAGAGGTGCTGGGAAAATAGAGAGACGGGCGTTTTCAATAAAAAGTATTTATTGAACAGTCTTCTTTCTCAAGCATAAGAAATGTACTGCTACAATCGTAATACTGGTTATAAAGTACAGGGCATATATTACGAAAAGTATTATAAAGTAGTACTGTAAAAGCATGATATGGTTTCTAAGCCATAAATTGCCTAAAACATATAAAATACATACAGTGATAAAATAATGACTAAAAGTACTCAACTGGTGCTTCTAAAATAGCCTACCCCGGTGTACCTAACCTAAGTCTAGTACAAGGGAAGAAGTAAGTGAGGAGTAGTTTAAGTTTAGTATTTCTCTGCCAAGAATCTATCCAAGAATTCTCTAAGGGTCTAATCAGCTCTGTACCTTGGTTTAAAATGAAGGAGGTCTTGTATCTCTCTCTCAGGGCTCGATTTCCCAGCAACCCGCAAGGGTAGCCTGGAAAGACTGGAGCTGGATTTCTCGGCAGGAGAAAAGACAGTGACTCTCAGTGCGTAAGCTGAAGGGTCGGCTTCCTTCGGCACTTGCTGCTGCAAGGCGTCGTGCAAGTAGTTAGTCGATCTGCTCCAAACCACTGTGTATTTGTCTGGGCAAATCTAGGCATATTTATACTTTGAAGGTGCAAAGTTTGACGTATGATTGGACTTAACGTCATCGAAGACTCACTTCTTCGAAAACTCCATGATTTCCTAGATAAATTAGTATTCAGGCAAGGGGAGGTCCCTAGCTGCTGAAGGCGGGTTTTTCTAAGAAATCGTTGTTGATTCTTGGAACTTAGTGTAAGTAGCCATGCCGTATTTGGGCTGCATAGGCTCAGTCTAAATATGGTAATGGCGGTAATGAAGAGATAAACAGCCCCGGGGTAGCAAGTTTTGGAGATGGGAATACCACAGGGGTGGACAACCTCCCATTCACGGCCTCTGAAGTAGCAATGGCTATTAGACATCTAACCCCCAAGAAGGCGGCCGGTCCGGATGGGATCCCTGGGGACCTGTTGATTGCGGAACCTCTGGCTTGGGCCAATCTAATCACCACAATAATGAACTTGATTGCTAGGGGACACCCGGTGCCAGATTCTTGGAAGGGGGCAGAGGTGGTAACAGTGTTTAAGAAGGGGGCAAGAGATGACCCTGCCAACTACAGACCTATCAGTCTGATGGATATAATCCAGAAAGTGGTTGGCAGGGTCATCATCTTAAGGGTTGGCGATTGGATGGAGGAGTCTAGTATCCTCTCCCACCTCCAAGCGGGTTTCCGAAGAAAGGTAGGCACGATGGACCAGGTCTTTCGCTTTTTTGTTATCTATTGGAAGGCAGTTACCATCAAAAAAGGCAGTTTATATATGGCCTTCATAGATCTCAAAACAGCTTTTGACCTGGTCCCCCGGGCTAAATTGTGGGAGATCCTAGGAGGGATGGGATTCCCAAGTAGACTCCTGAGTTTAATCGTAAAGCTCCATGAGGGGAATTATGCGAGGGTCATATGGGGTACCCAGGGCCAGTTAACGGATAGGGTCCCTGTGAGGAGGGGAGTACGCCAGGGCTGTGTTATGGCCCAACTCTTTTTTCCCTATTTGTGAATGGAGTGGTGGACCATCTGAAAGGGGAAGAGTCGGATGCCCCATCCCTGGCGGGGGAAAGAATCCCCACTTTACTCTTCGACGACGACACCGTATTGATCTCCAAATCCCCAGTGGGTCTGCAAAAACTCTTGAATCGATTTAGTTCCTTCTGCACTAACAGAGGCTTAATCATCAACACCTCTAAAACTAAACTGATGGCATTCTCCCCCTCCAAAAGATTTTAAAATAATTTTTCGCTAAATGGGGCTCCCCTGGAGATGGTCGATTCATTTGACTATCTTGGAGTTCGGATAAATAGTCGAATGACCTGGAAGGACCATCTGGCCAAAATGTTACTCAGCCACCAAAGAGTATCTGGGGTGACTCTGAGGGAGCTTCGTGAGTCAAGTAGCAAACCTGTCTCCCCGGCCATGGCGATTTATGAGGGCCAGATACTCCCGGCGGCATTATATGGCACCGAGCTCTGGGGGTTCGAAAATGTTTCAGATCTCTCCATAGCGGAAAATAACTTTTTGAGGAAGGTGGTGGCTCTTCCCGCTTCCACCCCGTTGATTCCCTTGAGATTAGATTTGGGCAGAAGAGCCCTTAAGGAGTTGGTGAGGCTACGCCCATTGCTTTTCTGGACCCGCTTAAGAAAGACTGAGGAGCTTGCTAAATATGCCGAAGGGTTGGATGACCTTCTACTGCTCGACACTGGCAAAAAAATTAGATGGCTGAACAATGTGAGAGACCTGGTTCTTAAACTAGGACTAAGAGATGCATGGGAGTCTCAAATGCCGCCGCCCAAGGAAGTGATTAAAAAGCTATACTGGGACTGGGTACAGGGCGAGGCACTGAGTGGTTCGGATGGGGGTTCACTCACGGATCGGTTTTTGGAATTTAAATGGGTGAATAAACTGGAACCCTTCCTTGACCTGATAACCAAACCCCTAGATAGAGCGCTATATCTAAAACTGAGGTATGGGACGCTCCCGGTGCATGATTTCACGATGAGGTGGTCCAAATCTGGTGCCCCCTTGCGTTCGTGCCCAGGCTGTGCAGCACCAAAGGAGACTGTGGCCCACCTATTCTTTGCCTGCCCCGCCTACAAAGTGGCCCGGAAAATCTGGCTGAAACCTGTATGTAGGGAGCTGGGGTTGAGGTGTCAGTCTGGCATTACGTGTACTTTCTACCGATTCATCATCCACTGTCATGATATGCGGGGTGGCAACATTTTTGGGTAGTGTTTGGCTGACGCGCTCCCGGTTACTGAAATTGCATTCTAGGTTACCAACGGACTGAGGCATGTAACCGAAGTTACCCTCATTTAAATTAGTGACTGTGGAGCATTCCTTATCCCAGGATATTTTTTATGCTGTATTATATTTTATTGTCTTAGAGGGGGAATTGAATTTTTATTATGTATATGTAGTCTTTTATGGTGAACTATTTTGCCGAATAAAGATTATTACTACTGTAATATGGTAATGATTTCTATGCCTATATAAGGTTCGGATAATCTATACCTATATAAGGTAAGGGCATCAATCGGGAAAATTTACACTAGGGTCCTAGATTCATTTACAATATACCCTTGTGCACCTTCCTATACAGTCTAATATATCTAGCTAGAGCTTAATTCTTAACCTTGGTGTTTTAAAACTAAAATGCAGTTCAAACAAAGAAATCCGCAGCCCCTTTATATCTTATATTCTTTTAGAAGTATCTTTATCTTACAAGCTTTTTTTTCTTCAATCTGCAGACCACTTGGTCAGCCACTTTTTGTTAAACAATTGTACTGTATTGCAACATTTATACTGTGCTTATTACCCCTCTGAGGGTTGCTGCACTTGGCTAGAAGAGTATTCTGCCGCACCATCCAAGTTGATGGGGATGTAAGTGTGTTGTCTTTGTTTTCATCATATGTGGGAATTGTTTCCATATATTACTTGATGACCAGAATGTATCAGTCATCGATGAAGGAGTGCTTGAGGCACACAGGTTCTAGTTTTCAGTAAGCTGGCAGGTTTGAATAGGTCCGCAGGCCCTCCCTATGGTATTTCTTAGGATCATACTACATTTTGCTGGCTACTGCACTGGGGTGTCCATTATAAGATATTTTGTTTATGGATTGTGCAGTGGTCGCTTGTCGCTGCCCAGAGAAGACATTGGCTCCCGGACTGCGTGGGCACCGCTGTGAGCGCTGATTGCCGTCCGGCGGAGAGGAGAAACCGTGTGGGCCCGTATCCTGTGGGGAACTGTCCCCGAACGTGGGGCACCGCACTGGAGGACACCCGTTTGCTCAACGGAGCGCTGGGCCCCTGCGAAAGAGTCTGGTGAGGGTGGCGGACGCCGCAGTGCGAGACGCGCTGCCTGGTGGGAGCTCCGTGGAATTTGTGGCCGGGGTGCGCTTCTACGCTGAGGGGCCTGCTGCGGTGGGGGCGGGGCGACGCGGCCGGAGGCGGTCTGCTCTGGCCACGGCTCTCCCCAAATACCAGTGAGCACGGGCGGATGACACTGCTACTTGTTGCTTGGGTGCCTATGACCAGGGGTCCTGATCTGCTTTGAAGTGGAGCTTACTCGGGACGCCCGCAGCTGCATAATCATTGCTCAGAAGACTGCGGAGGCACGCCGGAGGGCTGACTGGGAGAACCCTCCCCGCCCCCCTCCCCCACCCCACCTAAGCCTAGGAAAACGGGGTGGCTTTACATTTGACACGGAGCATGAGGTGGGACGGTAGCTGTGAAGATACCTGCAATGTCGCAGATATAAGGTGGGACCCACGTACTGGCGAAAACACTGCGACCCTCCCTCTCCTAGCCGCACAGAGACAGAACGTGGAGCGGCAGGCAGTACAGGGTCGTGCGCCTACCAGTCCGTGACACAGAATTACGCTATAGACGGCAGAAAGTGGTCTATAACTTAACAAAAAGGCGATTTGTCCGCACTCCACCAGACAGAGACCACTACTGAACGCGGTGAGATCTGCTAACACTGCGCTTGCTCCTACACTGCCCTGTGTGAGAGGACTAGTGAGACTGTATACTGCGCAGAATAAGTGAAATGGGGCGCAGCAGGGACACACTAAAGCAGACCCCACGCACGATGGACAGGACAGTGTGGACAACACGCCAGTGCCTAGTTGTGTGTCCCCCCCCCCCCCACAATGGCGCCTGCTCAAGAACGACAAACTAGATCTAATCTTGAAGGAAGTGCGCGACTCCAGGAAGGCGATTGAACAACAGATTGGAACCCTGACAACGGGCCTGAACCTGCTGAGAGCGGACCACGCGAAGACGGCGGACAAGGTGAGAGACCAAGAGAAGACTCTAGCGGAGGTACTCCCACGGCAAAAACAGACTGAAACTGATGTAAAACTATTACAAACGCAGGTGGCTATCTTAATGGATCGCGTGGAGGACGCGGAAGGGAGAGCAATGGAACAACATCCGGGTGATTGGCCTGCCAGAGAAAAGTGAAGGTCCCGACGTGTCTGGCTACATGGAACAGTGGTTCAGGGACCACGTCACGATGGAGGAACTCTCCACCATTTTGCATCGAGCGAGCACAGAGGATACCTAACGGCAGACAAAAGCCGGGTGCCGCGTCAAGGCCCCTGATAGTGAAACTACTCAACGCACAAGTTACTACTTGTGTAACGATATTTCTGTAAGAGACATTAGTTAGTGATAGATTCCTTACCTTAGAATATCCCCAGGCGTCAGACTGGATCCGGAAAATGTTGCATAGCAATACCCCTGCGCGCCGGCAGGCGTCGTCCGCGGCTCCGCTACCGTCGTCGGCGTTGTTAGCGCCGGAATGACGTCGGAGTACTTAGACGCCGCCCATGCGCGCTGACGTCAGTTCTGATACACAGCTTTTCCGCGCCAGATACGCAGAGCCATGATAGAACCAACTCTGGTGCCATGTGGAAGAGGTGATGGCGAACCCTGCCCCCCACTGGCGTCACAAGGGCCTGAAAGCACGGACCAGGAGGGTTTTGAGGCAGGTGCTGCGGGGGAAGGTGTGGACTGGCCTCGCCGTGGTCCCCAAACGCTGCTACGGCGGTTTCCACGGCCGCCACCGCGCTGTTGAACATTCTGCTGCGCGTGGCTGGTGGCACGTGTGGGGGCGCCCCTTCCTTGGCCACGAAAGGAGTGAAAGGCACCCGTATGCTGGCGTGGGGCCGAGAGGCCCAAGGACTTGGCCGTAGCCCTGGAGTCCTTAAAACGCTCAAACCCATGGTCTGCCTTGTCGCCAAAGAGTTGACGGTCATCGAACGGCATATCCAGAAGGGTAGCCTGGACATCGGCCGAAAAGTTGGCAGACGTCAACCAGGCGTGGCGCCGAAACGCCACCATCGTTGCCATCGCCCTGCCCAGTGAGTCCGTTGTATCCAGCCCACACCGGATGGAATACGTGCTGCATCTCGACCCTCTGCAAGGGCTTGGGCGAGTTTTGCCCGGGCCTCCTCCAGACATTGTGGCAGCACTTCCGCAACCGTGTCCCACAGGGTGTGGGTGTAGCGGCCTAAGAGGCATGCGGTATTGACTGACCGCAGTACCAAATTTAGGGACGAGAACACCTTCTTCCCGAACTGTTTGTACCTCTTGGATTCCCAATCGGGCAGAGCCGCTGGGAATGCGGTCTGGGAATTGGAGGCCTGGATGACCAGGCTCTCGGGGGTGGGATGGGTGGACAAAAAGCATGGGTCGCCCGGGTCCGGGCAGTAGCGTCTGGCCATGTTCCTATCCACAGGCGGACCTGTGGCGGGCTTGGACCAAGTGCTCACAAGAACGTCACACAAGACCTCATTAAACGGCAGAAGAGGCTCACTGGAGCTTGTCTGCGGTTTAAGGTCCTCAGTGAGGAGGTTAGTCCTCACGGCCGCAACAGGGAGCTCGAGGTTTAGGGCCATGGCGGCCCTCGTCAACACTACACTATAAGCAGCCCCCTCCTCCATAGCCACGGTTGGAGGGGAGACAAATCCAGTGTCTGGCGAAGTGTCAATTCCACTGGCCTCCCCAAGCTTATATGTGCAGTCCTGTTGAGACTGGCACTCCCATGCCAGAGGGTCCTCAGACCCCTCCCAATCACCCTTGTCACCCATCTCCTGTAGTTCAGAGTCAACAGATGGGGCCAGTTCATGGAAATAGAAATCCCCAAAGGCAGTCAGTAGAGGCGCCCAGCGGCGGAGCTCCGGCGGCGGAACCAGACCGAGAGTAGGATCTGGGACGGCGCCCATAGCAGGCGCCGGGGGCGACACCTGCAGGGCCGGCGCCGGTGAGGTCGACTGGAGACGACCCGGATCCGGACGCAGATCCAGGGAGGGCCTGCGGCGCCAGGACCGAAGTCGTCGGCGGCGCCGGGGCCGAAGCACCCGACCCGCTAGGCCCTCCAGCCGGGGCCGTTGGGCCTGGAGGCGCCACGGAACCCGGCTGAGGAGGGAGGGACTTCATGGCCATGAGGTACCACTCTATCTCCTCAGGCGTCGCGTCATCCCCAGGGACCCGAAGGTGTTGGGCAGGCGGCGACGTCCGCGACTTCATCGGAGCCGGGTGGGTGGTGTCACCCAAACCCTCGGCCGCATCGCGCGAGCTTCGGGGTGGGTCAGAGGAACGATGACGTCTCTCTGACCTCTCATGCCTCTTACTTGAGGACTTGGATCCTGACGACCGATGTCCACTCCCGGAGCTGCGAGGGCTCCGACCACGCGACCCGTCCCTCGACCTCCTGTGGGACTAGGACCTGGAGCGGCGTAGGGCCGACTGCCGGAGTTCCAGTCGCTTGCGGGACCGCTCCCGCCTAGCTTTAGACGTCAGGGCCCAGCAGTCTGAGCAGGTGCGGTCGTCGTGGTCGAGGCCTAAACACTTGAGGCACCGGCGATGGGGGTCGGTAACCGACATCAGTCGGTCGCACCTGGAACAGGGTTTAAACCCGGGCATCCCTACCGGCTCCGTAGGAGTCGAAGACTTGAGTAGAGAAATTATCAAAAAGATAAAAAAAGTTTAGTCAAAAAAGACTAAGGGGGTAGAGCTTCTCCGGATCTGCGCTAGCTGGAG
Source organism: Lissotriton vulgaris (assembly GCF_964263255.1). Taxonomy (NCBI): domain Eukaryota; kingdom Metazoa; phylum Chordata; class Amphibia; order Caudata; family Salamandridae; genus Lissotriton; species Lissotriton vulgaris. The sequence goes on from NC_141694.1 coordinate 1,712,744,671, forward strand.
CGGAAAAAAGAAGAAAGGACATCAGCGCGCATGGGCGGCGTCTAAGTACCCCTTTCGTGGCCAAGGAAGGGGCGCCCCCACACGTGCCACCAGCCACGCGCAGCAGAATGTTCAACAGCGCGGTGGCGGCCGTGGAAACCGCCGTAGCAGCGTTTGGGGACCACGGCGAGGCCAGTCCACACCTTCCCCCGCAGCACCTGCCTCAAAACCCTCCTGGTCCGTGCTTTCAGGCCCTTGTGACGCCAGTGGGGGGCAGGGTTCGCCATCACCTCTTCCACATGGCACCAGAGTTGGTTCTATCATGGCTCTGCGTATCTGGCGCGGAAAAGCTGTGTATCAGAACTGACGTCAGCGCGCATGGGCGGCGTCTAAGTACTCCGACGTCATTCCGGCGCTAACGCCTGACGCGGAGCCGCGGACGACGCCTGGTGGCACGCAGGGGTATTGCTACGCAAAATTTCCGGGATACAGTCTGATGCCTGGGGATATTCCAAGGTAAGGAATCTATCACTAATGTGTCTCTTTCAGATTTCCGAGACAGGGACACTTTACTGCAAAAAGCTCGAGAGGATCTCCCTATACCCAGACTATACGATGCTGGTACAGCGACAGCGATCCTCCTTTGTGATGGTGAAGAGGCGCCTACGAGACCTGAACATACAATATGCGCTATTGTTCCCGGCACATCTGAAAATACTGCATGAACAGAAAACCTATTTCTTCGAGAGCCCTGGTGATGTTGAAGACTGGCTTGAGGTGATGGAATGGACTAGGGCTACGAAAAATGCCACGTGCATGACCAGCAGGCAGGGATCCTAGGAGAATGCAACGACGAGCCGCAGAGGAGACAGAACGCGAAGGCCTACTGCGAATGGGCGAGTCAAATCACAGCAAATGAAACAATCTAAGAAACAGGCGATCATCACAACGGCAACATTCACGAATGCTCCACGACTGGAGGCTAAATCCTCTACTGAGGATGATGCGTCACAAGGATCAGACTCAGAGGGTAGCGTGGCCCTGTTCCCTTCTGCCACGCCGCAGCTGATCGCAGACCTGTTTGGCTGAGGACATTGTGCAAGTATATAGAGTGTTTTTTGTTTCTTTCCCTATAAGCTGTAGCACACCTACTTTCACCCCAGCTACCATTAGATAAGTAATATAAGGCAAACTATGCTTGGGCTCGGGTACAGTAGTAGCTCTAGTCTAGAAGACTAACGTCAAATATCCACATGCGAAGTGCAGGGGCCGCCCCCCATATGGCGAAGACCCTTGGTATGTTCTTTATGTTACCTTGGCTCCAATGTTATGTTCTGGTCTGGTATGGTTCTGTTTCCAGACCGTGTATAGGGCAAGTTTGGGGGTGGGACGGTCATTTTTTTAATGTACCTTTAGTCACATAGGCTTTCTTGCGAACCATGTTAGCACCTGTAGGACCTCAAAAACCAGACCGATGCATGTGTTGGATAAATACACCATAATTACCTGGAATATACGAAGTATGGGCACGATACACAAAAGGCATAGGATACACGCACACCTGTTACGCCGCAAAGCACAAATTGCCAATCTACAAGAATCACATATGGTGGTAAGTGAGGTGGTTAAACTTAAAAAGAAATGGAGGGGTCAAATTTTCTCTACCTCTTACTCGAACTACGCAAGGGGTTCCACGATTTGGATGCGACATGGAGTTCCGTTTGTAGCACTTGAACAGAAAATTGATAAATGGGGCAGATATGTCTTTGTGCGGGGGACCCTAGATGGGCAATTGGTAGTCTTGGGATCCATCTATGCCCCTAACGTTGACCAGGACAAATACTGGGACATGACAAGCGGAGCACTAGCGGGATGGGATACTTGCCCTGGATCATTGGGGCGGGGGGACTATAATGCGGTTATGGATGTGGCTTTAGACAGGTCACATGTGCCACTACGAGGTGCGGGGGTGTTTAAACAGACTGAGGCACTGATAAGATGGATTGCAGGGTGGAGATTGTGTGATGTATGGAGGATGCAACACCCCGGACACCGAGAATACTCATTCTACTCGGCAGTCCATGACCTGCACACTAGAATAAACAGAATCCTCTGCTCCAATAGCATAGCCATGCAGGTCCTCCAGTCTACATATCTACCCAAAACTTTCTCAGATCACAACCCACAAGATATAAGCATTACATGGGGTAAAACACCCACCCCGGTCCCGACGTGGCGACTATGGCCACTATTATTAGAAGACTCTGTGCTACGTGCGGACCTCTCACACACCATAGATTGCTACTTTGCGGAAAACAGTAACACAGCAACGAGTAGGTTAGTCGAGTGGGGCGCTTTCAGGGCGGTAATTAGGGGCAAGGCGATAAGTGTAACGGTGGGTACCAGACTGGATCAAGCGTGTGGCCTATGGAGTTCCTGTCTTCTCATCCAGCAAGCACATCACCTTCAGCCACTCCACAGGACTTCACTGGACCGACCACAGCTGCGTCCACTTCAGCTTCAGAAGAACCACGACCCACCACCACCCGCAACAGGTTCCTCACCGGAGCTGGAGCAAGATCACCGCCGAGCAGCTCACCACCTCCCTCAGTCAGAACCCACCCGCCAGCACAACGGACCTCACCGAAGCAGCACGCAACTTCACGAAGTGGCTCACCGACTGCGCTGACGACCTCGCACCACTAAAGAACCCTACCAGCAGACCCAGAAGCAAGAAAGCCTCCTGGTTCACTCGAACTCAAGGACTCCAAGAAAAACTGCTGCACCCTCGAGAAAGCCTGGCTCCTCGACCAGACCACAAACATGACCGCCCTCAAACACGCCACCGCAAGCACCACCAGCTTATCCGCACTACTAAGAAGAAATCACTGAAGGAACGACTGGACAACAACGCCCACGACAGCAAGGAACTCTTCAGCATCGTTAAGGAGTTCTCCAACCCCAGCACCGGCAACAACAACATCACTCCTTCACAAGACTTCTGCGACTCTCTCGCCTCGTTCTTCCACGGCAAGATCGCCGACATCCACAACAGCTTCAGCGCACCATCAACGCACCCAACCGTCGAACCAGCGCCCTCCACCGCCACCCTCCGCACCTGGACCACGGTGACCACCGAAGACACAGCCCGCACGATGAACACCATCCACTCCGGATCTCCGACCAATCCCTGCACCCACCACGTCTTCAACAAGGCCTACTCCATCATCGCACCCCAACTCCGGGACGTCATCAACACCACCTTCAACACCGCCACCTTCCCGGAGAGCTGGAAGCATGCCGAGCTCAACGCCCTACTGAAGATGGACATCCCTCGACGCAGCCACATCTCCGGCCACCTGAAGGACCTGCACTGGCTCCCCGTCAGCAAGAGGATCACGTTCAGGCTCCTCACCCACGCACACAAATCTCTCCACGACCTGGGCCCCAAGTACCTCAACTACCGCCTGACCTTCTACACGCCCACCCGCCAGCTATGTTCGACAAGCCTCGCCCTCGCCGCCGTACCACGCATCCGAAAAGCCACCGCTGGTGGCAGATCCTTCTCCTATCTGGCGGCCAAGACATGGAACTCCCTCCCCATACATCTTCGGCTGACCCAGGACCATCTCGCCTTCAGGAGACAACTCAAGACCTGGCTGTTCGAGCAATAGCGGCACCTTCCCCCAAGCGCTTTGAGACCCTGCTGGGTGAGTAGTGCGTTATACAAGTGTTATGATTGATTGATTGATTAGGTCCTTAATGGACACTGAAACTGAAATGGGCAGGCTAGAACAATTGGCTGCGACTGACAACACCCACAAAGGTCCTCTTCAAGAGATGAGAATTAAACACGCTGAACTCCTAGAAAAGGCTGGGACTCTGCTAGTTCGATTACTCCGCGACACCCCTCCCACAATAGTGATTAACAAAATCAGGACAGAAGAAGGAATAAGGGCCTCCACACAGGGTGATATTGAGGACATACTACGCTTCGTTACACAGCGCACCCATGGGAGTACCCATGGTGCAGACAGAAGCCTTCCTGTCTGCCTTCACTTTCCCAGTGTTAGCGCCCTCGGCTCAAAAGGACCGGTCAGTACCCATAACATTGCAAGAAATAAAGATCGCTATGAAAGGGCTCCCCCGTAATAAGACCCCCGGAATTGATGGCCTCCCCATTGAATTTTATGCTACGTACGCGGATACATTAGTGCCCAGATTGACGGACCAGTATTATGCAATATTTGAGGAGGGCTCCCTACCTCTTACCACCGCTCAGGCGATATCACTGCCTAAACCCGGTGGAGACCATACGGATATGGCTAATTACCGTCCACTGTCGCTGCTACCCACTGAGTACAAAATACTGAGCAATGTACTGGCCAACAGGCTGCTGCCATTCTTGTCGCGCTTGGTACATATGGACCAGACCAGATTCCTCCCAGCGCGTAGTGCTTCTCTAAACATCAGGAAATTGCACTATTTAATGACGGAAGCGCCAAAGCGGTTCCCCACGCGGGCTGTCTCTCTTTAGACCTTAGGCAAGCGTTTGACTCGATCAATTGGGAGTATATGTTCCAGGCGCTGCCGCGCTTTGGGATACCAGAAGGTTACATGGCATGGCTAAGGCTGCTGTACAAACCCCCAACAGCGCGCATGAGAACAGGCAGACACATATCGGGTGAATACGAGATTCATAGAGGGATGAGACAGGGTTGTCCTCTATCGCCCCTGATCTTTATTCTGGCACTAGAACCCTTGGCAATAGCAATGAGACAAAACCTCTTAGATTTCGGGATACCGATAGGATGTACGAGCCACCTCTTCTCGGCATACGGCATATGCGGATGATATTATTATATATAGGCACGATCTTCGCCAACCCTTTAGACCACTCCATGACCTGTATGAGAGATTTGAAATTATATCCGGCCTCGCTGTAAACACTGCAAAATCGCATGCCTTTTTCTTTAGGGACCAAGCAACGGACGAAAACATAAGCTTTGGGGACACCCTACTCCAGGTGGCACCAACTACGTTTAAATACCTGGGTATCCAGATTTATAGAGCACACGCAGACATGCTGGAGGGTAACCTTGATAGAACAATACAGTCTTTGCGATCCAGTGTAGTCTTTTGGACCTCATTGCCTTTATCAGTTATGGGGAGAGCTGCAATAGCCAAAATGGTGGTCCTGCCACGCCTGCTATATTATTTCTATAACCTGCCATTAATAGTGCCCTTATCCACCTTCAAAACACTGAACACTCCACTGATGGATCTTATCTGGGGTACGGGATGAAGACGCATCAATTTGAAAAGGCTTCAAATGGGCACACAAGCGGGGGGACTGGGAGTCCCAGACTTTCGAGCGTATTATTACGCCTGCCAGTTGCAATGGTTATCGTACTGGACGGCAGGTCGTAATCTCCAGGAAATAGGATACACTGACGCAGACATTAGCAATGGCACACTACACGCCCCATTGTTACCAGGACACAAAACCCTGAGAGATCTGCCCCCACTGTTGAGTACTGCGATCACATGTTGGAAGGCGGCGCTGCGTTACACGTGCGACCACCACATATGCTGGCAACATACCACTGCTGGGTATCCCACTGACTGTTGGCACGCTCATCAAATGCACACTAATGTCCTGGACCGAGGTAGGTGTCAACACGGCATCCGACCTTTTCGGACACAAGACGTTATTGGACCAGGACACCTTTATTAATGAGACGGGCGCCCCGGCACACCTATATATAACGCATGCTGCATTGGTACACTACATAAAAAAACACTGGCACCACAAAGGAGGGAACCCTAACACAACGAATTGGTTAAGATGGTACACTATATGGGGAGGGGGAGACATTTGGTCCGCTGGATATATACTGGGCTCAGTACACACACTCGTGACTCCCTAGACACGCTGAAAACTATTTGGATAGAAGAGATAGGCAGAGACCTGACGGATAAGGAATAGGCGAAAATACCGGAGCATCCCAGAAAGGTGTCAAGGAACTCGAAATTTAAGTTCATCCAAACTATGATTCTGCACCGGGCCTATTTGACTCCAGGTAGGCTGGACAAAATGTGCCCGCACACACAACTCTCATGCCCTAGATGCAAGTTAGAGGGGGCGGGTCTATACATTTGCTGTGGTCTTGCCCAACAATAATAGCATATTGGACCACGGTTAGAGAGGTTACCGGTGAGGCGGCACACCATGTGGTTCTAGACACAGTGGAAGAATGTTTGCTAGGTCTACATAAAAATAGGTCAAAATATAAGGTACAACATCGATTCATAGATATGGCAATAATACTGGCTATCAGGAATATACTATGCGATGGAAATCATGTAAACCTCCTAGGGTGTCCAGCTGGCATGCAGAAATGCTGAGATGGGGCAGCGCAGAGGGTAAAGCACTGAGCAGAGAGGAGGCGAGGGGTCTGCGTAAGACACCGATAGCAATGGAGTGGGGAGCTATGTTGGAGGGGCTGAAGTCAGCGGAACTTAATCCAGATGTTTAAATATGCCAAATGTTTGATAGTGATATATGCTGCCTATGCCTTATCATCCAACGTACTGTGTAGATACGGTGTACTACAACGTAAATACTTGAATGTAATTATGGTGCACATGGTTTGTTATTATTGATATGCAAAGGAAAAGTGACCAAGTTAAACGGGGAGGAGGGGATTTCATTAAGGGAAGTTATTCAGTTCGCTGTTACTTAATATGTATAATGTGCTTCTCCACATACATATACTACATGTAACTAATGACTGTATACGCAGCACAGCGACGATTCTGCTGGTACCTTTGGACACATTTTCAAGATGTCAGATATAAACCTATTAATACGTGTTCACGATGACTTATGATCATACATGCATGCTGTGTAAATGGAATCATAATATGTAAGTAACATTGCGCAAATGTATATGGAACTATGTAACTTGAAAATCAATTAAAATAGGTTTTAAAAAAAAGAAGAGCTAAGGAAAAAAGGCAGAAACCTGGCACAGATGTAGAAAAAGTGAAAAGTATATCCAAAAGAAAAGAAGGGCAGGAGTCCCCTATCAAATTAATAATCAAACGCTAATCAGTCACAACAAGTTCATTATAGGAATTATAATTCGGAAAGCAAACCGAAAAACCTTTGCCGAGGTTTCAACAGTATGTTGCTGTTTTAAAAGCAAGGAAACCAAAGAGTTTGGGACGTCACCTACAACCTCATTTACAAGCAAGACCTAGCCAGGCAGAATTGAAAGAAACTGGATGGAAGGAGGTGTACGTGGCTATTAGTGCTGAGAATGGTAAGTGCATCTACCTTTTCATGATGAACTGCCTTCCATAACTACAGTCAGCAATTGGTAGCAGCATCCCAAGCATGAACAACAATAGGTAGCAGCTGTGTAAGCTTCCTCAAACACGCAGAGCAATGAAAATGAAGTCAACAAGTGTGCAAGGTGCTGTGAGTGTAGGTGTGAGAGATCCACATGTGTGCGATGTGTGTGATGGCGCAAACATGTGGGCATGTAGGTTTAAGGGCGTAATTCTATGTGATCATGTCTATGTTCGTTCATGCTCTGTGTGAGTTGGTGTGCCAGTGCAATGGGAATGTCTGAAAATATGTGATAATGTTTAAGATGTGTAAACGTTGTGACTGTGTGAATGGGATGTATGTTAAGGTGTATGTTGACTGGTGTGCTTGTATCGTGTGCGTTGATTTGAAAACACACAGCAACATAACTGTACTGGAGGAACCAGTACAAATATAGAAGACCATCCCAAAGTAAAAACCGGTTTAGAAAAATTTATGAAATAAAGAAGGGTAGCTACTACAAATAAAAAAAAAAAGAATTTAAATACATTCGCTGCTTCTGTGAAAAGGCCCATCTATTGATGAGTTATTCGTTTACAGAAAGGATTCCAATGTAGCATGTTTAGAACCATTCCCACACACTAAGGATTAAGATTGGGAAATTATGAGGAATGTATGTTTAATGAATGGGATTTTTTTTCTCAATAATTTTATCAACAGTCTAATAACTCAGAAAATAAAGGGAGCATATTTACATGGTCTAGAGCTTGTGTTTTGGCATCCACTCTGCAAATAGAACTATGGAGAGCACGTCATTTCATAAGGTAACATTACAAAATCAAAAACACTACAAAAATCACACCTTTGTTCACTTCCTCATAGTCTCACTCGGGCAAACATCAGAATTTCAACATAATTCTACATTAGCTTTAAACAAGATGAATAGTATCAGACGAAACATCTGTCAGCAGCTCAACAGGTAACATTGGTATCAAGCCTATGCCCAAAGCAGACTTTGTTATTCTCCATTTCGAAATATTTAAAATAGAAATGTTAAAATATCATCTATGGCACTGTATGAAGCAAACATTAAGCGATCAAGATTAAAGCTTAAGAAAAAATATTTTAGATCTCAGGCAAATGTTCACTACCTTTGAAGCCTTCTCTGCCTTAAGTCTGCGTACCACCTCTCCTTGATCAGCTACTTTATCATAAAGGATCGTACAATCTTTGGAGTTAGCGTGAGTTGGAGCAGAAGAGGAAAGAACAGAAGATTTGCAGAGAAGTGGGGCAGCAGGAGGGTTTCCAGGCTTGTATTCTATGCCTGTGACTTGTTTATATTCTAATTTTAGGCTTAATAGAGCTTTCACTGCCGCATCTACCTGATCCTGAAGAAGAAAGAGACAAGGGAGAAAACAAATCAAAGAGACAGAAGCAGAATATATAAAGGTCTATGGGATACGCAATGCCATGCAGAGTACCAGGCAGTGGATTCCATCAAAGCAGTAAAATTAGCATGCATAGTGAAGGTACAACTGTATCAACTTCAGAGTCTTCCGCAGCTCCCTTTGAAATCCTTGCCATGCCTTAGTTACATCAATGATCAAGAATAATCACTAAAGGCGTGAGCCCTTCAGTTGCATTATGTATAGCATCTGGGATTAAAACCTAAAACATGGTCTCAGATGTATGTGGTGTTTTATGAGGTCTACAAAACGCATGACCTGGTGCGCTCTGAATTTAGGGGTTAATGCCACAGTGCTAGACTTGGAGAACAATCAAACTTTAAGTACACAAACTGATGTTACATTAGAAAAACTTCTGTACTAAACCTAAATATATAAACATATTTCAGCACACTTCGGCTATTAATACAACTAGTCCAATTGCCCTGAATACAGTTTTATTGGCTTGCAGCCGCTCTGGTTTTATATATTTTACAGCCACACAGCCTTCACACCTCAAGTGGCAAAATGTGTTCTTGATAATATTGCGTAGATAAAAATCAGATATTGAAAGCTCCACATGCAATGATCTCTTCAAGTTCTGTATCCGATTATGGCCACGTGCAGCTGAATACTTCATGAGGCTTGACATGGGAACTCATTTTGTAGATAAATAAAACACAGAAATGAATGCCATGCCAATGACTTGCATCATGACGTGTACCCCAACACGGCTCATGCGTCAAACTGCTGTTAGTAGCTATATTACACTTTTTGGATGTTGATCATCATTGTGAAGAAAGAAAAAGACAAGTCTTGGGGGTATGCAAGGTAATTCACTAACACTGCTATCTGTTGCAACACCGATCTGCGTTATGGTCACGGCTTCTGGGTCTGCAATGGGAGATGTTAATAAGTTTCCAGCTCAACAGAATCTGATACTTTATCACCTTGGCTGCTAAGGGTTTTCCCGTTCTGTGCTGAGTTTGGATGATTCCCATTGTTCATGACTAGGTCAGCTCGTCATAAGCGCAGCGCAGGTAACACCCATGACGAGCTGACCTTGTCATTAGCATGGAAGGGGTTAAAGAATTCATAATATGACTAGCCTAGTGGTTCTGGATAGCAATGATGAATAGCCAATCCATTGGTTTGTTCTTGGTGTCCTATCTATTCTAATACTCTTTCTTGATGGCTACAGCATAACCTTAAGACCAGAAAGCACAAAATGAACTCCTAATCAATCACCTCCGTGTTTTTGTCTAGGATGGTATTGAATTTTCATGGAACCAGAGAACCATTTGGCGGGATTAATTGTTGTAATACAGCCTTTCTATAAGGGTGGTACTTCAGCCTGGTTTTAAAATTGTTGTGAACACAGTCTTCTTATTCAGTCATCTTAAATCATTGCATACTAATTGTCATAGTCCAGGACCCCAATATTTCTTAGGAGTCTGCTGTCGGATCTGCGGAATGGCAGTATTTTCCGATACTATGGCTGCCTTGTCTAGATTCCACATTATTCACCTTTCCTCCACCACTCTAAAAGTCATGCCTCCTTCTCTTAGAGTTTTTCCATCCTCACTTTCACGATTTGTTTACTATTCCTTTTTCGCATTTTCTTTCTGGTTTTCGGTCAAAGTCTGATGAAGCACTTGACCACCTGAGGGGGAGCTATGTATGCTGAGTTCCAGTTGCCCTTCACAGAGATCTGCATATGACAATAAAACCAATGCATAGAAAGATTGGGAGAATACAGGGAGAGACAGAAATGATTTATTGTGAGGCCCACCAAGTACTCTTGTTTCTAAACACAAGCCCAGAAACACCAATAGAAAAAAGAGCCTTTTGAAAATGAAAGAGGCACTAAATGGCATAAACATTGCTATAATATTAGGCTCTCCATTAAAGCTCTGAGCAAACAGAAAAGGGAAAAAGAATATCTCTTTGCCCTCCACCAATGAATCTCCAACTGCGCCAACACACTGGCACTCCTCAAGAAGGATCCCGGCAAGCAACACTCCAAGAAAGCCAGCTGGTTCACTCTCACCCTCCACGACTCTAGACACACCTGTAGACGACTTGAGAAGAGAAGGAGGAACAACAAAACCCCTGAAACAAGTGACCTTCAAAAACACCGTCTCTTCTCAAAACCACAAAGAAAACGGCCCTCCAATACAGAATCAACGCCAACACACACAACAGCAAAGAACTCTTCACCATTGTCATGGAGTTTGCCAGACCCAACAGCGAGACCAAAGACATCCTACCTTCCAAATACTTCTGCAACAAACTCAGCACCTTCGACCGCACGATCAAACAGATCTACAATAGAGTCAACATCAAAGACCCTCCGACCACGCCAGACAACTCTGCACCCAACCACACCGCACTCAAACAGATCCTGCTCAATTGGAACCCACTCACTACCGATAACACGCTCAAGAGCATGAAAAGCATCCACTCCGGAGTCCCCTCGGACCCTTGCCCCCATCACATCTTCCATAGAGCTGCCACCTCCATGGCCCCCAAGCTCCGCCACACCATCAACTGCTCCATCGAGACTAAGACCTTCCCTGACGACTGGAAAAACGCAAAGGTCATTCCCCTATTGAAGAAGCCATTTGCTGATCTGACAGACCTCAAGAACTTTAGACTCATCTCCCTGCTCACCTTACTAACCAAGGTCATCGAGAAGGCCATAAATGCCCAACTCTTCAAATTCATTGAGCAAACCAAGTCTTCGACACCTCCCAATCCGGATTCCGAAGCAAACAGCACAGAGATAGCACTCGTCGCCACCAACCAACGACATCCGCTCCCTCTTCAACTGGGCAAAACCACAGCACTCATCCTCTGGGCCTCTCTGCCACCTTGATACCAGCTCCCACCACACCCTAATCATGAGACTCCACAACGCTAACAACCAGGACAGGGCACTGGACTGGATCTACCCCTTCCTCACCAATTGAATACAGCAAGTCAGACTACCTCGGTTCCTCTGAGAACCTACAGAGATCAGCTGCGGAGTGCCCCAGTATCCACTCGGAGTACCACCCTTTTGACGCTACATGGCCCCCCTTGCAGCCATCTTCATGAACCACTGACACAACAGTCTCCTACGCCAACGGCACCCAGCTGATCCTCTCCCTCACCGACGAACCCACAGCTGACAGAACCAACTTCCACAGCAGGATGACGGCAGTTGTCACCTGGACGAAAGACAGCTGCCTCAAGTTCAACTTGGACAAGACTGAAGTACTCATCTTGGGATCCACCCACTCACCTTGGGATGGCTCCCATTTTCATCTGGGCCAAAAAACACAAATGAATATGATGCCATAGAGAAGATATGCAATAGGAGATAGAATTCGCATTATTACAGTCTGAATATCTAGAAGGCCAAGGATTATTTAGTTGGAGCATAATACAACGTAGTTTCATGTTCCAATCAAACACAGCTACAACTTTTGGAAAGATGAATTAATGACACCCATATTCTTGCCCATCATGCAAACATTTGAAGAAAGACTAGGTTCTTACATGGAGCATGAGGTTACTTTGGCTCTGCTTTTAGCGATTCATCTAAGTAATCTCTATTTCGGTCCTCATTATTGGGAGGCTATAGGATGATTTCTAGTCTTTGTACCATGCTCACACTAACTTATTTGTTACACATTGTTACTAAACTGGTTCAGCAGCAGTGTGTTCTAGAGTACCAATGTTTTCTCCATTCAAGCTGATCGGGAGGATGTCAAAAGTTGGAAATTACACCTGCCAGCCAAATGCATGGCATGACGGGTGGTGGTGCCAGTTACAACATGAGAGCATAATAATTCCAAGGGCAACGCTGCTGACTTTAGTCCGTAACCCTTAACAGGACCACTCTAGGCTTATGCCCAAATTCTTTGATTCTTTGACACAGACAGATAAATATTTGAATCCCACTTTATTTTACCTTGATGAGTCTTCTTTGAAGAGGGATTTTGAAACATTTATTAATTTGGCTTTTGTCATTTACCAATACAGATCAAAATACCCTCATGATTCTATTGTTGTGTTTTGGGGTTATCAGACTGCTCACAATTGCAAGGATTCCCACTTTTCTAAAGAACATTTCATAAACTGAGACCCAAACAGTAAAGTAAGTTTTTGCAATTTGAGAAACTTAAACAAAGCATACAAAGGATGACTAAATCAAGGAACTTTGGGGTTTCAAAAACTGATCTATGTTCTTGGGGCGGGCAGAGTAGTTCTGACCTGGAGAAGCACACAGAATACGGATGGTAGAAGTAGTTAATGTCCTCATTATGTGCGGAGTTAAAGGTTCCGCTATTGCAATGCATTTCATGAGGCAGGAGTTGAGGAACCTGTAATTCGTGGAGGATATGTCATAGAAAATTGTATTAATGGTACATATATTTCCAATTCGATTTAGAAATAAATACAGAACTATTGCATTAGCTATACACTGAATGGGGGAAGGGAGGGGGAACAGAATGAACCCTTAAACCCAATCAGAACCTGGAAAGCATATAGAATCATGGTCAACTGTTCCTGTGATTCACGAATAGGAAAATGCATTCATTCTAGCACAGTCTAAACACAACATACGTGCTGTTTATAATGTAAAGCCAATTTAAATAGTTATACGATCTTCAATAGTCACAAAAGCATGGGACTCCGGTCACGTGACTCTTAAAGAAGGTATGACTATCAAAATCGATTTTATATTAGCAATAGCATTCGTGTTGGGATAAGAAGGTGCATGTGTGAAAGCATCTTCCTTCAAGTGGCACATGGAAGACAAAAGTTAAATGACTTGGGTATTCCTATCCAACTTTACCTTTGATGCCTTCTCAGCTTTGAGCCTTCGGACCACCTCTCCTTGCTCAGTTACTTTTTCATAAAGAGCTTTGCAGTCTGTTTTGCTGGGGGAAGTTGAAGAAAGGTCAGCAGTAGAAGCCTTACTAACACCTGAAGCTGCAGGAGGGTTTCCCGGTTTGTATTCTACACCAGTCACTTGCTTATATTCTGATTTTAGACTCAGAAGTGCTTTCACTGCAACATCTACCTGATCCTGAGGGAAGAAAATATGAATTCAGAAAAGACTAAAACAATAGAGCAGTAGCAGTAGAGCATGCTCAGTACGCTTAGACCTATTTTCAATCCCTCTGCTATATTAGTCATGTCACAACACACACAAGGTATGTATTCTTAAACGGACTACAAACCTCTGGTTGTCCACCTTTGTTACAGTAAACCTGCATTTAACCCAGCCCAAGAGCTTTGCACAGGTAATAAAATAATGCTAATCTTCCAAGGAGCAGGCTATGGTTCTCTAAGTCTGTGATTTAGGCAGCCTAAAATAATATTCATGCAGGCACCGTACCTGTCAATACTTCAAATTTAGCATCTCGTTACATTTTACTTGAATGCCTCCTTTTGGAGATTAGATCCAGGAATTTAAGCTCATTATACAATAAAGATTCACCCTGCAGGGTGGTGGTCATGCTTGAATCTTTACTTAAGCCACTGAACTGTGACTGTGATCCCATGGTGGCTTCCCTGAAGTGTGTTGTTGACTCCCCTCGAAATGTTACATCACAACATTTATATGTTGGCAATCCAGACAACCTGGATGACACAGAATGCTCACAAAAGAAAACCATATATTCTACATTATACAGCTCGACTCAAACCACCTTCTGACACACGTAATAATGGACTTTGATACACTTAGTGCTCTTGATCTTTGCTAAGAACTGAGGCACCTCTGTCCTCTGAAACAAGATTTGAATAATTTCAAGCAAAAGTGCTGACCGCAATGTAGAAATACTTTGACGTGCGTAGTCCAGTATAAGGTTTCAATCCTCCTCTGTCCTCAATAAAAGTCCAGAGAACGTTTAGAAACTACCCAAATTTCTGGCTCAGAAATTCTTGTACAATATCTCTGAGCCAAGGAACACCACCTTTGAGATTCAGCCTAGGCCTCACAGATATCCATTCTCACCACCCATACTGTCTGGGAGGCCTGGGTTTCTATATATATATTCCTTCAGTTACTACCCACTCCAGCCCATCTTAGATGACAGAAATAGTGTGAGGCTGGGAGGGCTACAGAGAATCTGTCAGCATGTGACTTGATCAAGTGCTGGTCTTAGCAGCCCCTAAGATTCAGAGAACCCTGCTTCTTTGCTGGTGAGCCAGTCATAGAGATCAGTTTTGCCTACCTTCTAACAATACTGAAAGAGAGAGGGTTGTAGCTCAGCTCCATATGTCTGCATTCATGCAGGCAACTCAGATTCCAGCTACTTAGACATACCACACTTGCACCCATTACCTTGTCATAAGCAGTCATTCCTTTACAATCGCCAACTTACCTTCCCGCATAGGTCGCTAATAAATCTAAATGTTCTCTAAGCACCTTCTGGCTCTCACCTAGAACAATGCCTTGTGCAGTCCGAGACCAAAGACCTATCCTTCGGATTCACTGACTATGTCCTTTTTAAGGTGCAATAAGGAGTTAAAGTTCTCAGTTGCCAGTGGGAGCAAATTATTTTGCCAACCACAAAGAATTCTTTCAATGGGCATTCCACTCCACATTTAGGTAGTGCTTTTTCGGCTTTAGATATTTTTAGCACTTGACAAAGCCTCAGTTCAAACCCACTGGGTTCCCTTGCACCAGGGCTGCTGAGAAACTAGAGCAAATGGAGGACATACCGTAGCACATTTGTAATTTTAGTTTTGTACCAAAACTCATTTAGGAACACTACCTTCACTAAAAAACTAAATGGGTAAAAGGTCACCCTTGGCGCCACTGTCAATGAGGATATCGCACATATCCACATAAGGAGGGTGAGCCCCAGTAAGTGCTAGGACGTTCATGTTGCCCCCAGTAGGTGGGATTCATGATATGCCCGACTGTCGAGGCCTAGTAAGGTCATAATACCATGCAGTTTGGAATGGACTATTCCCTTGAGGAGCAGGGTGATTACTAGGTGAAAAATGATGGATCTGGATTGCTGCACAGAGCAATTTCTTGTGGTTTCGACGTTATGAATGCATTCCCGCAATCAACTTCTGGGTCACATCCAGCACCACTGTAAAGTACTTTTAAGGAGCTTTATAACAGTTGGTAGTTAGCCTTATGAATCAATCTTAACACCGGCACCTGCAGGTCTCAATGCTATTGCAATACAATAAGACAGCCAAGTTACTCCATTTAAGCATTTGAGTCTCTCAAAGTAAGATGGGTGAGCAATAAAGTCTCACATTATGCTGTTTTGGGGGTTAGAACTTTAGATACAATATGACACACAGAATTAAACTTAATAACATCATTGTATAGTTAGTGCTTTATCCTTTAAGAATGAACCCACTTAACATCGAAATTAATTAAAATCAGCTGGAACCAACCTTAGGCTAATATAGGACATGGGGTGGGTGATTTATTAATTTTTATTTTTAGATAAGAGTTAAACAGATGTAAATCTTCAGTCTATTTACCAGTTAATGCTTCTTTCACATCAATCTGCCACAGAGTAAAAGGCGGTGTGTGATCATTTGCCACTATGAAGAACAAGGAATACATATGTGGTTCAACACGGTCAGGGACTGCAATATAATTATTGTAATAGTAATCACATAACGTTGATTACAATGACAGTGCTTGAAAGCAACTGCTCCAGCAGGAGAGCCAGTATGTGGAGCCTGACTGCTAGAGTGCCAAGGGTACGACAGGCAGACGCCTAACAAAGGTTAAGTTGCTTTCAAGAGCATGGTCCGGGGCCTGGGCAGCATAATTGCCTCAATGCTACAACTATTAAGGTAATTACATTGCGAGGCTCCTGACAGAGTTCCTATTGTTGTGTTCTATCTAGGACCCCGATCAATATTGTGACCTTATGCCCCTATACGGCTATAATTAATAGATATCCCTATAATGGCATAAACGATCAGAGCCATATTTCAGTAACTCGTCTCTGCAGCTCATTACAGTACATGACACAGCAGAAGCCACTTCCTTAAGATTCCTAGATAACACACCGAGTTCTTTCAACAGATAAAACCCCCAGCAACCTGGGAAAGCCCTGCTTGCTTTGTTTTGATTAGTAATAGAACTCTAACGAGCACTGTAAGAACGACCAGTTCTTAGTGACATCTTTATTGACGTCTTATGTCCAAAAACTTACGTCAAACAAGGCACCTTTCAGGTATAAATAATACCAACGTTGCCTTAAGCAAATGCGATGGTGGTGGTGAATACAGGAGCAGAACAGCTGTCCCTTGCAGAGCCCAGCAGATGCGAGAAGCCCACGGACGCTGCCCCTCCTCCTCCTTGACGCGCTGAGAGAGACGCTGTCTTTTCTCTTGCCGAGAAAATCCAGCTCCGGCGTTTCCAGCCTACCCTTGCGGGTAACTGGAATATCGAGTCCTGAGAGGAGATACCAGACCTCCAACATTCTATTCCAGAGGTACAGTGATGACTAAACCCTTAGAGAGAAATCTTGAAGCAAACCCTTGGCAAAACCAACTTAACTTAAACTGCTACTTACTTACTCCCTCCCAAGTATTAGGCCTAGGTCAGGTACACCGGGGTAGGCGTAGTTAGAAGCACCAGTTGAGTACGTTAGCAAAATGTATATATGAATGTATATATTTTATTCATTTTAACTATTGTATGGCTAAGAAACCATATCAATGCTTTTACAGTATTATTTCGCAATACTCCTTTTACTGTACGCACTTTTTATAATAACAAGTCTTGCAATTGTGGCAATTCATTTCTCTTGCATGAGAAGAAAGACTGTTCAATAAATAATACCTTTTATTGAAAATGCCCGTCTCTCTATTCTCTGCATAACTGGTGAAAGTAATTCTGCACAACTGACTGAGTGAAATAGCTGTCTATTGTTTCACACGACTCTAGAGATTGACTCTTATTCAGAGGAGCAAAGTTGTCATATTTATGCGGTTGTTGGAAAACTGAATCCCTTCTTGTCTGAGCCAGGGAAGCTGATCACTTCCTATTCAGTCAAGAAAGTTTCCCGTGACCTCTGAGCTAGTTGGTACAGATCCAATTAAGTCTAACATAGTCAGTAGAGACCGAGGAGACCGCACTCCTACGTCTACACTGCTGTTTATGTTATTCCAATGCGCTGGGCCTATAGGGAAAATCGGAACTACACTACACTATAAGGCACTGTTGTCATCAGGAGGGGAACGTTTAGCATGGTATAGATAGGGGTCTGTATCTGTAGGAGAATCTATATTGTAATCATCTCCTGGATCTGATGGTTTCAATAATTGTCATCCCCATCCCCTGTATCATGATCTGTATGTGGAGAGCCCTGTGGTGGGAAGTCTAGAGGGTCTTCTGTTGGAACAGTAGGTACGCAATCTAAATCTTTAGGACAGAGAAGACCTCGTCTTGCCAACACTTCTATTTGTTCCTGTTCAATAGCTTCTAAGAAGATATTGGGAGTCTCTTCAACGTTTTGTCGCAGAATTCCTTTCCATCGAGCCTGGCGGTCTCAGAGGGTCTTTTTCGAGTGGAATGAGGGATTTGCCTCGCAGTCTGCTTCCCTGTGCACTGGAGGCACAAGTTACAGACTTGTCAAGGTCGGTACGTGGATATTTGAGTGGCACCGAGGGCAGAATTGGAATGGCGTCCATCCCACCATCAGATTTACTCGATGTTGACCTCTCGAGTGGAAGTGAAAGAACAATGCTAGGCTCGAAGGCCGCGGTTAGAGTTTAGTCAATCCATCTGTGATAGATTTACGATCTTCGACACGTGGAGGACGGAAAAACACATTAGAAACAATATCGCCGAGGGTATAGTGGGTTGCGAACTTAAAGGATTTTGACAAACAGCCTTGACCTGGAGCACAGCAAACCATGTCCGAACCAAATGGCGTAAAGAAAACAATCTAACAATGGGGGTCGATGCCCATGCGTGCTATCACCGAAAGGAGAAGTCACCTTGTCTGTGACTGGAAAAGACTTCCTTCGAAGAAAAGCAACCTGTAAACATCTGGACCTAACAGTATATGGCAGGAGCATGCAAAGCATGTGTATCTACAGCACACATGCTTCGAGCCACCAAGAAAAATTTTAACCCACCCCTATGTACAAAAACCAAATATTGTAGTAGCTGCTTGGCTTTAGATTAGGAATGTGCATACCGTTGGCTTTAAAGGCCATGGTATGATGTGTTGGTGCACACAAGTAAACTCTGGGACTTTGGAAATGTTCAGTTTGCTCGTCTTTTGCAAGAGTGTTTTTTCTGCAAAAGATTAAAATATTCAACTCTTTGGACCGCAATATGGTGTTGGTCTTAATTGGGTATCACACTGACATACTCGCATGGTTCAAACTCCAGCTTTCAAGTTACTAACACTCAAGGAAATAAAACATGCGCCACAAAAATTTCCTAGGTGAAAACATTCAACAATGAAACAAAGACATCCCCAATCCCAATTAAATGAATGGTGATGAAGTTAATGGTGACTATGGGTCAACTCACAAGTATATGGTCAGAAACAAAGTCTACAGTCACTGGAGTCCCATAACCAATTTAGGACCCAGCCAGTTGGAGTATTGTTTAATGACACAGACAACCCAATTGGGCAAATTTTCATTTGGAGTCTAAATAGTGCCTCTGTCTCAAGACCGATCCTTTGTAGTCCATTTGTTTGGATTGCAGACGTACCAATTGCAGTCATTCCCACTAGTCCGAAATAGGAACTAGAAAGGCTAGACCACACATTTAAAATGCAACATGTTCAAAACTGTATAGGCTTCAATGATGTTTTAAACAATTCCATAATAAGATCGAACCAACTACCCATATATGGAATGCTAAAGTGGAATGCTCCCAGCTTCTTGAGCTATGAAGGGCGAACAAAACCACCACAACCACACGGCAGGTGACAAAGGGTGCAGGCTTATCCTCTTGTGACATGGACAGGTAGGTTCAAGTAATGACCAAAGTTCAGATTGTTGAAAGAGAAAGTCTCAGCCACCAGACTGAAAAGTCACTTGTTCACAGTCCCACTGCCCTCTCCTTCCTGTTTCTACCAGTCATATCCATCTACTCAAAAACTTTCAAATTAAAATACCACAAAGGTCCCTCTGTCACACGTAGAAATAAAACAAGCATTTGCAATGCAATAGGTCTCGCAGCATTCAAGTTTGAGTTATTGGCATTGTGTATGACAATGTGTTGCATTAATTTTTTTGCAAACTCTGTATTGGCTGGTGGTGTTTGTGCCCGGTGAAAGCGTGCACTGACGGATGGTGGTGTTTGTGCCCGGTGAAAGCGTGCACTAACAACTTATGGTGTCTGTGCCTGGTGAAAGTGTGCACTGACGGCTGGTGGTGTGTGCCTGGGGAAAAGGTGCACTGGCGGCTGGTGGTGTTTGTGCCCGGTGAAAGCTTGCACTGACGGCTGGTGGTGTTTGTGCCCGGTGAAAGCGTGCACTGATGACTTATGGTGTCTGTGCGGGTTGAAAGTGTGCACTGACGGCCGGTGGTGTGTATGCCTGATGAAAGCGTGTACTGATGGCTAGTGGTGTGTGTGTGCCTGTTGAAAGTGTGCACTGATGGCTGGTGGTGTGTGTGCATGGTGGAAAAGCATGCACTGACATGTTTAAAAGTAAAGTGCGCCATAGTGCGATTGCTACAATAGTTAATTGTACAGGGGCTGGGAGGGCTGAAGACGAGTCGAGTGCACAATAAAGTAAAACAAAGGTTCTTTCTGACACAACCCCTCCTCTCCAACCCCCCCCCCCCCCCAACACCCCTCCCCTTGGTCAAATGGCATCTTTGGTACATAGGCCGGTGCTTCATTGGCAAAAACTTTAAATAGTGACATTATTCTGAAAGGATGAGGGGGCACGTCCTCGCGCCTGCCCTCCACTACAGTCACACTTTGATGCTGGGGTGAAGACGTTTCTATAACAAGAGGCTCTTGTTATAGAAAAACAAAGGAATGCTGGACTCGTGTCGATTAATTTATGGAAGTTTAAGACGTGTTGTCCCCAGTTAAGGAAGGCGGTGTTATTTCCAGGACACGTGCAATAACTCCAGTTATGGTACACATCGAATAACGACAATGTGTGCAGTAAGAACCGCACTTCCCACAGTTACCCCAGTAAACTTCGGAAGGTCAGGCCTTGAGAACCATAGCAGGAAGACATAGCCTGCGCATGTAAGCCCTGCGGTGTATGTATGGTGTGCAAAGCACCGAAATATGCGTGTTATGCCTCATTTTGGGTAGCAACAGTATTTGGCACTATTTGTCCATAAGGTAAATCCATATTGATGTATCAAAGCGAGAAATAGGACGCCCGCCTCTGGGGCGACTGGAATCCGTGCGATCGGTGCAGGTAGCGGACAGAAGCGGGGCCTCAACGTGCAAGCCCGCCTCCAGAACAGGAAGGGCTCAGTGCCTCGAAACTGCGGCCTCTGGGCACAGCTCTGAAGCAACAGTGACACAACAGCGCCAGGACATGCACCGTGTGACACAACAGCCCGAGGACACGCATGCTTGTGACACAACAGCTCCAGGACATGCACCGTGTGACACAACAGCCCCAGGACATGCACCGTGTGACACAACAGCCCCAGGACATTCATGCGGGTGACAACAGCCCCAGGACATTCACGCGGGTGACAACAGCCCCAGGACATGCACGCGGGTGACAACCCGCGTGTCGTGGTGCCCGCAGAATACACAAGAGCTCAGTGTTTTGAACACAACCAGTGATATCACAGTCACGAGTTCGAATCCGTGCAAGGCTAACTCACCCTTTCATCCTTCCCGGATCAGTAAAGCGACCACCATTAAAACTGGGAGACATAAACACCTACCCGTGCTTACAAACGGCAGCCTGAGGCGCTTGCAAGTTATTAAAGCGCTTCCTACAGTATTGAGTGCAGCCTCAAAGCACTGGGTTGAGGGGCTCCCTATACTGGGTTCTGGCCTTGCAAGGGGCAGCAAATCACGTGACGAAAAGTACAGGGTCTCCCTACAACTAAACACTGAGAAATGTGCCTGACCCTTAAATAAATTCACCACAATACGGAAGAACCGGCTGAAGCTGTCACAAATACACTGTCTCTGCAGCAAGGAAACTCATCGCCGCTTGGGGCCAAAAGCCGCCTTAACATGTTCAGAAAGGGCCACAGTGAGGTGAATGCTTAATTGACACCTCAAGAAAGTGTGATGGGCTCAAGCTCTCTCGCGGCACCAGGAAGGAGGAGTGGATGTTGGGGGTGTACACAGAAGATATAAGAACTTGGCCTGAAGTGCTTCCAAGGGCGAAGGCAAACCATGTCTCAAAAGCCAGGTCGAGCAGAAGGGTGGCACGGCCGGGGCGATTTATTTTCAATTGCATATAGCTCGTAGAAGACCCGAGGCTATAGGAGCTATTTACAATGGGAACATTGAACATACAGTATTGAAAGATTGCAATTCCAATTGCGAAAAAAAAAGCTTTGATTAGAGCAACGATATCCCTGGTGAAGGGCAGGTTCTAAATGAAGGGTACTCACCACACGCCCCCAGCAATTCAGACGTGAGCGAAACTGAAACCTTCCGTGGGGTGAGACTTCCATCTTCAGAAGCCCGCGCACACGCCCACGGAGTGCCACGGAGAGAAGCAGTGCTGGTGACGCGGGGCTCCCATGCCAGAGGGAGAGCCCCGCGGTGGCGGCTGAAGTCCGGAGCGGCGGTAAGTGGGCCTTACTTGGGGGGGGGAATGGTGTCTGGGTGCACTTGTGTGCGCGCGTGCATGCGATGGCGGGGTGGGTTCTCTGTATGTATGTATGTGTGCGTGCGTGCATGGGCGCTCGTGTGTGTGTGTCTCTGTGTATGCACATGCGTGTGTGGTATTGGAGCTTCCTAGGAGACAGCAGCTGGCCACAGCGAGCGCGTTTGCGAGCGCGTGGCCCGCTTCGATCGCCTTCTCGGAGAGGAAAAACGCACGGCCAGGTGCTGTCTCCTGGAAAGCTGAGTCGGTAACTATAGGTCTCTGGCGAGACAGCGCTTCGCGCTGTATATCGCCACGAGACCTAAAAAAACGTGTAAGGGCTTCTTGACTTAAGTCAAATAAAATAAATATTACTACTATTACACTAACCATTTGTCAGGATCCGCTCATCATCTCGCCAAAAAGGGTGTTCAAAAAGAATTTACAAACTAAGACACCCTTGCTGGAAGACTTCATTACGAGTTTTAGTGGCAGCGTTGCGGCGATTCGCCATCTTGGGAATGCGGAAGTAATTCCGTTTCCCCATCGGCAGTCAGCTGTGCAGTTGTTTCTAGAGCGTCTGTACTTCGCGCATGCGCGCAGTTCGTGCTGCGCACTTCAACCGAAAAATTCACCGGAGAAGAGATCTACCTCACGCTCTCTCACAGAAATAGTTCTTTTTGACAAGGTTTTCAAAGACAAGGCTTCAGAACAGATACTAAAAGTAAAGTAACTGTGAAATGTTATTTCAGAATTTAAGTAGCGTTTCTTAACAAACACTTTTTCCCTGAGTATACTTCGCGACCAGAAGTGCTTCGACGCCGGAGTCTGGAGAAGTTATGGTGAGGAGGAGTCAGAGTTGGGAAGACTTCAGTCAAGAGAAGTTCCCTCAAAGACATTCAAGTAAGCGTAATAGTTTGGTTTACAAGAAAAGTCTCAGGCTATGAACCAGGGGCGCTAAGGACTCTTCCTAGCAAGGAGGCAGAAGAGCATATTGCACCTAGAGCCTATCAGAGACTATTACTGAAGAGAAGTAATTTGTAAAGACTTTTTGGTGCTTCTGAGTATTCAAAGACTTTTAAAGACTGTAGCATTTGAGAAATTATCTTCGAGGGAGTCCAGGAAACTTCGAGAGAGAGAGAGAGAGTTCACAGTTTTGAGTTAAAGACTTTTGAGTTTCGCAGTCCAGAGAGTGTCAGGAGCAATTTTTTCTGTTAAAGGTTTCCAAAAAACTCAAAGGGTTCTTCCAGTTAATGAGATATAACACTTCCAGACAAGACACTAAGGAGAGTAGCTAGCTTCCTAGTCTAACGGTAAGACTAAGAGTTCAGGGAATAGAATAAAATAGGGTTGTAGTAAAACGTTAAGTAGGGAAGTTAAAATTCTGTCTTTTCCCTTTCAGAGAGTTCACCAGAAAGACTCCCGAGGCAGACCCATTGAGGAGGCAGTCTCTCTTGTTTTGTCTGTCCACTTCCCCTTTCCCCCTCGGGTTAGGACTATGGACTGCATTACTAAAAGGTAGTTCCTGGAGTTAGCTTGAGGGGGTCTGGGGTAAGCGCTTCTGTTCCTGAGGGGGCCGAACCAGTATATCCTTTTGACACCATTGCCAAACAACAAAAATACCCCTCCCCCCAACATTGCCTTGTATCATCTGCAATCAACTGAACTCGTGCCATAAACCTTTAGCGAAGATACTGGCCTTAGCATACGCATAATTAACATCAGCCACTTAATCGATGTTATGGGGAAAACACACAGGGATACAACGCACTGGCAGTGGAGTCCTTGGAAATACAGAATTTTTTTATGCTTGGCAATGGAATTAATCAATTGTCACATTAAACAATATGGGATGGAGGACGTGCGCTATGCAATTTAAAATATTAAATATATGAAATCCTGAGTGTTTCGCCTATGCCTGCTTAGAGAAGCACATGTCAAAGCACTGCCTCACATGACAATACCCGGGATAGGTACAACATTTGGATATGCATGTGTGACTATACACCAGGAAGATGTGTACATCTTGGACAGAAACATCTGCCGGACATTGAGAGATGTCAAAAAGTCAACAACATTCTGGAAGAAACTACCACTGTCCAAAGTGGGGAGAAGAGCAATAACAAAGTTAGTTGTGCCATCTTTTTGCTACTATCCCTTTGAAGAGGCCTAGGTGAATATTTAATGTCATGAATAGTTTTTGTAGGCAGACTTGATTTTGGAGCTTGGGGGCCTAGACAAAGACGTGTGACGGCCAAGCTGCCTGACTACTCAGACATGAGAGAGAGGAGTACATGGAGGACGTTCCAAATAAAAGATAACCTTGTACCAGTTATCAGACCATATCAAGACCATGGAATATAGCTACATATTGCCGGGCTAGACAGCCGATATGCACCAAAACTAAGGTGGCTTAATCACTGGAGGTACTGTTGTGTTTCTTACATGCAATGAATTAAGCATCAAAAAGGATCTATGTGCAGATCTGGGAACAGGAAGGAATTGTGTCACTAGGCAATAGTTTCACTACAAAAATATGAGGACTTTATGTAGGTGCACACTTCAGAACATGTGAAAAATAAAGCAGATTATGCAGCACACACTATGGAAAGTAAAAGTGAAACTAAACATTGGGAGTGGTAGGAAGACAGTCACAAATATATAGTACTCTGCTTGACCACATTAAACAACTCTACTCCCACTGAAAGCTGTTTGTTCAGAGGAGCTAGAGGGACAACTGGCAGACTGGAAGACAATATTAGGTTATCCGAAAAAGGTTACTAGAAATGCTAGGTTTAAACTTACAAGTTAACATTCTACACCACATGCATCTTACTCCAAGTCAACTGCATAGAATGTTTCCAATAGTGTCAGATAAGAGCCTGTGCTGCTTAGTAGAGGACGTAGGACTACTACACATATTCTTGACATGTCCTTCACTGATTGGAAATACAAATAGGCCCCAAAGTGGGTCTGCTGGGTCTCATACTTCGGTCTGAACAACACTTGATGGATAGCAGATTAGAAGATGTGGCCTTACTAATGGCAAAAAGTTTGATAGCAATAATGTTTAGACACATTGAGTAAGGAAAATGCTACTTACCAATATGCATCTGTTCTTGGCATGTAGAGCTGCAGAGTTGTACACTATGCATAGATCGCCATCTGGTGTTGGGCTCGGATGTTTGCATGTTGTTTTTGTCTTAAAAAAGAAGTCTTGTAGTCACGAGGTTGGGGACTCCTCCTTCGGTGGACAGTGCGAATGGGCTTCGGCTCCATCGTTTGATTGTTTTGCCAGTAGGTTTAGATGGAGTAGTGAGAAATAGAAAGGTGTCCATGCGTGATGTATCTAATTAAGATAATACTGGATAAGATAGAGGTATCCGGGGAGGAGGGGGGGGGGGTGTACAACTCTGCAGCTCTACATGCCAAGAACAGATGCATACTGGTAAGTAGCATTTTCCATTTGAGGCATATGAGCTGTAGATTGTATACTATGCATAGACTATATAGCAGTATCCTCCTTAGCGGTGGCTACCTATATCTGTTGCAGTAGTTTGAAAAAGTGTTTTTAATACAGCCTGGCCCACATTAGCTTGTTGTTTTGCTTGCACATCTACACAATATTGTTTTGTGAAGGTGTGGGGCGTGGCCCAAGTTGCTGCTTTGCATATGTCATCTAGAGGAATGTTCCTTAAGAATGCCATAGATGCCCCTAGTTTACGTGTAGAATGAGCTCTAGGGGGAATGATTAACGTGCGTTTTGCTTTAAGGTAGCATATTTGTATGCATTTTACAATCCACCTTGCAATTCCTGTCTTTGATATAGGATTTCCTTTAGGAGGTGGGGAGAAAGCTATAAAAAGGTGTTTGGTTTTCCTAAAGAGTTTTGTGCTTTCAATGTAGTAAAGTAATGCTCTTTTAAAATCAAGAGTGTGTAGCGCTCTCTCTGCCACTGAGTCTGGTTGAGGGAAGAATACTGGTAGTTCAACAGACTGGTTTAGATGGAAAGCAGATACTACTTTGGGTAAAAATGTTGGGTTTGTTTTAAGAACCACTTTGTTATGATGGATTTGTAAAAATGGTTCTTGTATGGTTAATGCCTGGAGTTCGCTCACTCTTCCGAGAGGTGTGATGGCGACTACAAATGCTACTTTCCAAGTAAGGTACTGTTGTTCACAGTTGTGTAAAGGTTCAAATGGCGGGCACATTAGTCTGGTAAGGACTATATTGAGATTCCACACTAGGGAGGGTCGAGCTCTTGGTGAAATTATTCTTTTAAGTCCTTCCATAAAAGCTTTAAATGCAGTAACTCTAAACAATGACAAATAATGTCTGTTTTGCAAGTAGGCCGCTATGGCAGCTAAATGTATTCTACCGGATGTATACGCAAGATCACATTGTTGTAGATGCAAAAGGTAACCGATGATGTTTTGAACTCGCCAGCACACACGCCCTCTCCTCCACGGACTACATCCTCCTCGGGGACCTGAACTTCCACCTCGAGAACAACGACGCCAACTCCGCCACCCTGATCAACAACCTTGCAAACCTCGGCCTCAGACAATTCGTCACCGCACCCACCCACGCCGCCGGTCTCACGCTGGACCCAGTCTTCTCCACAGGCACCCACATCGCCTTTGACCACACCACCGAACTCCACTGGACCGACCATCGCGCATCCATTTCACCTTCAAGAAACCTACCACGCACCACCGGACCCAACAGCTGCCTCGCCACTGCTGGAGCAAAGTCACCGAAAACCAGCTGATCACCACACTCGCCCAGAACCCACCCACCGACCCCACCAACCCAGACGCCGCAGCCCGCAACCTCAGACAGTGGATCGACTACTGCGCCATCACCCTCGCTCCGCTCAAGAGACCCTCCAACAGCCACACCAGCAAGAGAGCCATCTGGTTCACCGACGAACTCCAGACCTCCAAACCCGCATGCCGGAAACTGGAGAAGATATGGCTCCACAAACGCACACCAGACAACCACGCAGCCCACAAGGACGCCACCCACAGACATCACCACCTCATCAGATTAGCCAATAGATCCTCCTTCAAAGACCGCCTGGATAACAATGCACACGACAGCAAAGAGCTCTTCAGCATCGTAAAGGAACTCTCCAACCCCAGGGCCAACACCAATGACATCCCGCCCTCACAAGAACTGTGTGACTCACTAGCCATCTTCTTCCACCGCACGATCGCGGACATCCAAAACAGCTTCAACACCACGACCGCCCTAACTACACCAGACTCCACCTCCCCTGTGAACACCACCAGCGCCAACCGCCTGACCTCCTGGTCCAACCACAACGAGACACGCAAGGTCATGAACTCCATCCACTCAGGATCTCTGTCAGACCCATGCCCACACCACATATTCAACAAAGCAAATGCAGCCATCACACCCCAACTACAGAAGGTCATCAACATCTCCTTCGGAACCGCGACATTACCGGAAAGCTGGAAGCACGCCAAAATCAACGCCCATCTCAAGAAGCCCAAGGCTGACACCAAGGACTTCAAGAACTTCCGGCCCATCTCCCTGCTTCCGTTCCAGGCGAAGATCATCGAGAAAATCGTCAACATGCAATTGGTCCACCACCTTGAAGACAATTACATCTTGAACCCGTCCCAGTCCGGATTCAGACGAAACCACAGCACCGAGACAGCCATCGTCACCGCCACAGACGACATCAGGCGCCAACAAGACAACGGCGAAACATCAGCCCTCATCCTGGTGGACCTGTCAGCGGCCTTCGACACGGTCTGCCATCACACTCTACAGTCACGCCTCCAAGAAGCCGGAATCCAAGAGAAGGCCCTTGACTGGACCACGTCCTTCCTCTACGGCAGAACCCAGAGCGTCCGCCTCCCACCCTTCCGATCCGAAGCCACCAACATCATCTGCGGCATCCCCCAGGGCTCATCCCTCAGCCAGACGCTGTTCAACATCTACATGGCCCCCCTCGCACATGTGGCCCGCCATCACGACCTCAACATCATCTCCTACGCCGACGACACCCAGCTCATCCTTTCCCTCAACAAGGACCCACACACCGCCAAAACCAACCTCCACGAGGGAATGAAGGCCGTCGCCGACTGGATGAGGGGCAGCCGTCTGAAGCTGAACTCGGACAAGACGGAGGTCCTCATCCTCGGACCCATCCCCTCAGCCTGGGACGACTCCTGGTGGCCGACCAAACTGGGAACAGCACCGACACCCACCGACCATGAACGCAACCTAGGATTCATCCTCGACTCCACCCTCTCCATGTCTAAGCAGGTCAAAGCCGTCTCCTCCTCCTGCTACAACACCCTCCGCATGCTCAGCAGGATCTACAAGTGGATCCCTACCGAAACAAGAAGAACAGTGACACAGGCCCTCGTCAGCAGCAGACTGGACTACGGCAACGCACTCTACGCAGGAATTCCAGCCAAACACCTACGATGACTACAACGCATCCAAAACACCTCCGCCCGACTGATCGTCAACGTCCCCCGCCGCAGCCACATCACCCCCCCACCTGAGAGACCTACACTGGCTCCTAGTCGACAAGAGAATCACCTTCAAGCTCCTTACCCATGCACACAAAGCACTCCACAACGCCGGACCAGCCTACCTGAACAGCAGACTCTGCTTCTACACCCCCACCCGCGCTCCGCTCCGCCAGCCTCGCCGCTGTCCCCCGCATCCAACAAACGACCTCTGGCGGCAGATCCTTCTCCTACCTCGCTGCCAAGACCTGGAACACCCTCCCTACCCACCTACGGCAGACCCAAGACCTACTCGCCTTCAGAAAACTCCTCAAGACCTGGCTCTTCGAGCAGTAGCGCCCCCCCCCCCTTCCCTCAGCGCCTTGAGACCCTCACAGGTAAGTAGCGCGCTTTACAACAAGTACTCTGATTGATTGATTGATTGATTGGAAGCATCCAGTGGGTCAATTTTATTGCGAGAGCAATAAATGACGAACCTTTTCCATTTTGCTGCATAGCATGCCCTTGTTGTAGGGAGTCTAGCCTCCTTGATAACGTTCATACAGTCTGGTGGAAGATTAAGGTAGCCAAACTATAGGATTTCAGGAGCCAGATTGCAAGGTTGAGCTGATTAGGATCTGGGTGTCTTCTCTCTCAATGGTTCTGAGTGAGACGCTTGAGAGAGAGGTGCAGCTTTTGATGTGGTACTACTGATAGCTGCAACAGAGTTGTGAACCATGGTTGCTTTGCCCATGTTGGAGCAACTAGGATCATTGTGAGGGAATGCTGTTGGAGCTTCCTCACTAGCAATGGAATGAGTGGGAGAGGAGGAAAAGCATAAGCAAATTTGCCTGACCAGTTCATCCATAGCGCAGTGCCTTTGGACAATGGGTGTGGATACCTGGATGCGAAGCTTGGGCATTTTGTGTTTTGGTGTGTGTGGTGAACAGATCTATGTCTGGCTGTCCCCACATGTGAAAGAATGGAAAAAGAATTTGAGGATGAAGTTCCCATTTGTGAATTTGTTGTGTTTGACGACTGAGCAGATCCGCTATTTCATTGTGTACTTCTGGTAGATGTTCTGCTAAGAGCTATATGTTCTGTGGAATGGCCCACCTCCAGATGCTTTGTGCTAGACGGGATAACTGGAGAGTGTGTGCCCCCCCCGTTGTTGTATGTAATACATTGTTGTCATGTTGTCTGTACGGATTAGGACAGCTTTGCCTAGGAGTTGCGGTTGAAACGACTCCAACGCTAGAGGGATTGCCAACAATTCCAGGTAGTTGATGTGGAATTGCTTTTGTTGAGGGGTTCTTAAACCTTGAATGGTATGGTTTTGGAGATGTGCTCCCCAGCCGGTGGGTGATTCATCTGTTAGCACTATCTGTGGAACTGGCTAGAGGAACGACCGTCCTTTGGAAAGGTTTTTTGTGGTTCACCACTGCAGAGAGCGATGGGTGCGGTCGTCCACCAACACCAGATCTGTTAGTTGACCTTGACGGGCTAGACATTCTTGTGATGGGCGCATTTGCAGTCTTGCATGAGGGACGAGAAAAATGCAAGATGCCATCATTCCTATTAGCTGCACGAACACTCTTGCTGGAAGAGAGTGTTGTGGTTGAAATCTTTGAACCAGTGTTTGTATAGCATTTATCCTGATGGGATTGGGATATGCTAGGGCTGTGAAAGTATTCACTGTTGCCCCTAGATATTGTTGCATTGTAGATGGGATTTGGCTAGATTTACTGTGAATCCCAGACTGAAGCAACTGTATTGTCTGAAGTGTGTGTTCGACACAGCTGTTGTGGGAGTTTGCTTTTATGAGTCAATCATCTAGGTAGGGGAAGACATGAATTTGTTGTCTTCTGATATGGGCTGCAACTACTGCAAGGCATTTGGTAAAAACCCTGGGTGCTGTGGGGACTCTAAATGGGAGCACCTTGAGCTGGTAGTGTTGACCATCTACCACAAATCTGAGATACTTCCTGTGAGCGGGATGTAATGGAACGTGGAAGTAGACCTTTAGATCTATAGTGGAGAGAAAGTCGCCTTGCTGCAGTAGTGGAAGCACTTGTTGTAAAGTGACCAGGTGGCAGTGGTCTGATTGAATGTAAAAGTTTAGCGGTCTAAGGTCCAGTATTGGTTTTAGAGAGGCGTCCTTTTTTGGGATTAGGAAATAAAAGGAGCAGACTCCTGTCCCCTGATGAAGTAGAGCAACTGGCTCTATTGCGTCTTTTTGTAACATTGCTAAGATTTCCTGTTTGAGGAGCGTTAGGTGTTCTAATGACATTGGACGCTGTCTTGGAGGAATGTTTGGCGGTGTAGAAGTGAGTTCCAGGCAATAATCATACTGGATAATTTGTCTTACCCACTTGTCTGTTGTGATGGCATTCCAGACAGGTAGGAACTGTGAGATGCGTCCCCCGACAGGAGTGGGATGATCGGGGGAAGCGCTGGGAAGTCGCTGTTTATTGTTAGGGAAGTTGCGGGTGTTATTACTTCTGCGTCTACCCTTATTATTGTTACCTCTGTAACTTCCTCTATTGTATCCCCTAGAAAAGGAGCCCTAGTTGGGACTTTTATAGGATGATGTGGGGTGTTCTGATGTATTGGTTTTGGAACGTGCTCTATAAAAGGAGCGACAAAAGGAGCCTCTGGCAGATGGTGACTGTAAGGCTCCCACAGACTTTGCTGTCTGTGTCTTTTTTTAATTTTCTCTAGAGATGCATCAACTGCAGGTCCAAAGAGGTGTTCTTGATCAAATGGTTGATTTAGGATCGTATTTTGCACCTCTTGCTTAAATCCAGACACCCTGAGCTGGCGTGTCTTCGTAGCAGAACACTAGTATTTATTGCACATGACGCTGTGTCTGCTGCGTCAAGTGCACATTTGATGGAGGTATTAGTTAAAAGTTTGCCTTCTTGTATAAGGTCATCAGCTTTGTCCTTATATTCTGGGGGCAGATATTGAATGAGCTTTTCTAGCTCATCATACTGAGCCCTATCGTATCTTGCTAGTAGGGCTTGTGTATTTGCTATTTTCCATGAATTAGCAGCTTGAGACTCCAAATGTTTACCTGATGCGTCTAATAACTTTGATTCTTTGTCAGTAGGTGGTGTGTCACCTGACCCTTGGGAGTTTGCTATTTTAGGTGCATTGGCAACTACTAGTGAATCTAAGGGAAGTTGGCCCTTAATGTAGATAGGGTAACTGGGAGCTGCCTTGTATTTTTTAGCAACTTTGGGGTTAGGAACCCAGCTCTAACTGGGTCTTTGAGCACCTTAGGAGCATGTCGAAGAAGGCCTTGTAGCATGGGTAAGATGCGAGTAGATTTTTGTGGTTGGGCAAAAGTCTCCAAAAAAAAATCTTCTTTCTACAGGGTCTGAATGAAGTTTGACCTTGTGGTATGTAGCTGCTCTGTTGATCAGTTGTGCAAACCCCACATTGTCATCCGGTGGAGATGGTTTTGAGGGGTAGAAATCCAGATCATTTGTTAGATCAGGATCGGTATTATAATCATGC
This sequence comes from Lissotriton vulgaris, assembly GCF_964263255.1. NCBI lineage: Eukaryota > Metazoa > Chordata > Amphibia > Caudata > Salamandridae > Lissotriton > Lissotriton vulgaris. The sequence continues at coordinate 1,712,777,204 of NC_141694.1, forward strand.
CATGGGTCTGGTTCCTGTGGTGAATTATCATGATCTAATGGCATTTTGTCTTTATCTAATTGTCCATGCCCCTGTGAATCGTCACTATCCTCTGATTCTAGAGTGTGGTGGTGAAATAATTAAATTAGGGTTAACAGGTGGTGGAGAAGTGTTAATAGCTATATGGATTTTCTTTGGTGGAATTGGGATATGTGGTAAATGTTCTGTTTTCCTCTTTGCAGGTGGCTTGGTGACTATATGACCAGTCTTTGTGTGAATAAAGATAGTAAGTAGTCTGTTTTGGATCCGGCAAGAAAAGCTCTTCGGACTCAACAGGCTTGCTTGGCGTTGAAGATTTGTCTTTGGGAGCGGTTTTTGGATGTTTTGGGACATTGTCCGGTACAGCAGCCTTTCCCGATTCTGAAACTTTTGGTGCTTTGTGTTTTGATGTTCCAAAGTCTTTTCTGTGTGTTTCGGTGCCGAAGATTTGTCTGTTTGCTTCAGGACTGAGGTTTTATCCGGCTGTTTCGGTGTCAGTGGTTTATCCGGCTGCCTCAGCGTCGTTGCTTTATTGGGTTGCTTCAGCGCTGATGATTTATCCGAGTGCTTCGGTGCAGAGGAATCTTTTATATATTTAGTTGCAGAGTGCTTTGCTGGTGCCGATGGAAGAGGGTCTGGCAATTCGGACGACTGAGCCTTCGGTGCCGAGGGTGTTTTTTCGGTACCGATTGGTTGACTCGAGCCGGATGGCTTTTGTTTATCCTTCGGTGCCGGGTCCGGGAGTGGGGAGTTCGAAGTATTAGTATGGTGTGAACCTAAGCCCGAAGGCGACGGTGTTACCAGTGCCATTGAGGCGGGCTTGGTCGGAGCTGGGGTTTCAGTACTCACGTCCCTTTGAGCCGGGGTTATGTCATCTTTGGCATCGGAGACGTCTGCTTCGGAGTCCGGAATTTCCTCTGGCTACGGAAGATTGTCGAGACCTGGATGTAAGATGTCCGGAATGGAACCTGTGCCTCGCTGCATGTCACAGCGTCGAGTTAGACGATCCCGAATGGTCTTCTTTGATTTAAATGAGAGGCAAGCTTCACAATTGTCCTCTCCTCTCGATGTTCAGGAGAGAGGCACAGATTGCAGACAGGATGGAGGTCTGAGTGTGGAAACTTAGCACGACACTGTGGACATTTTTTAAATGGAGTCAGTCTTTATCGGTGCAAGTAGACCCAACGGCCCGCGTCGAGGTTCGCAGGCATGGAAGAGTAATGGAAAGTTGTCGATGGTGCACATCGAAGGCACGCGACCGAGACAATATCATCAGTAACTGTGATTGCGCGTCGAAGTGGGTTCGAGAACGATTCCGATCCGGAATGCAGCTAGTCACATCCGAACCCGAAGGGGGAAAAAAACAATCTAACAATGGAGCCGAAGCACATTCGCACTGTCCACCAAAGGAGGAGTCACCAACCTTGTGACTACAATACTACTTCGAAGACAAAAACAACATGGAAACATCCGAGCCCAACACCAGATGGCGATCTATATATAGTGTACAATCTGCCGCTCATAAGCCTCGAACACTGTTTCAAATGTGAAGGCACAGAAATATATACTTTGAGAATAGAATCATAGGAACATGCTTACTCTCCACACCTGCAGTGTAGAACTACAAGCACTATCAGTCCTAAAAGGCTGGAAAACTGGTTTGGGAATAGATACAGGAACTGGCTACATGAGTTATTACCACCTTTTCATCACATAGCAGTCTATGTAATAAAGCGGTTCTGTGTCAACCTCTACAGGGGTTATGCTACCATGCAGAATGCTCAATGAAATATGGGTGCAGAGCAAGTTTAAATTCTGGTTTATTTAAAAATGCAACTGTTCTCCAAATTTCAAATTTCATGTTTGAAAGTACTGGAAAAAAATACATTTAAAAAAAATTATGAAGATCAATGAATGTAAAATAAATAAAAATTGCCATCAGTGATGCAGCTTAATAAAAATAGATTGATGGGAATATTCTGTAACAGGAAATCCCCTCACATAATCATGTATATCAGCAACATCTTCCCCCTAGTAGACACATACTTACGTCCCTGATCTTCCACTGTCGCACTATTTTCAATACTAACATTATCCTTTCTCTATATCGCACCTCTGTGGGCCACCTTCACAACTATTAAGATTTCAAATCCTACAATCCTCAGTTTTGATAGCATTGTGAAATAAACTGATCAAGTTCATGGGTTTTGAAAATTCTGAGATATATTGCCCAGTAATCTCAGATTTCCCTATTCTCACAAAAGCATCCAATTCTACCTTTGTGATTTCGTCAAACTACCCTCCTCCCTGTAAGTTTACTTTCTACCCTACTTCTCCAATCTACTTCACTTCACTTGCTTCATCCTCCCCCATGCTAATCAACCTCTCATTGACCCAGTGTTGGACACATTATTGAATTCAGTATTCTGCCCCTGCATTGTTCCAAGGGTAGCCTTCTGGTCGGTAAATGTTGTGTCAACCTATACATTTCCAGCAGGATTCATTACTCCCTCCCTTCAACACTTGCACAGGCCAATGTGCATGGTCTTCTAGAAACCTCATTAAATTCTTCAGCCATCTTGTTGCCTCCGCTTGATACAGTGCACATTTCATAAGTTGTATTTATTTCTCCGCTAAAAGATCCACCCTTTCCTTAGACACCTACCTGAACACCATTAACTGTTTCTTTCAGAAAATGTATAACATCTCATCTATATTATTCACAACTGTCATCTAGAATACATTGGGACCAGCACTATGACATATTTTACAGTACCAGAAGACTGTAGAGGACGAACGAGGTCAAGGGCAATATCCTCACACGGCCCCTTCAGCAGTCTCCTTGCCACCAAGGGTTGAACTACACTTAAAAGTATTGTCACTTGCTACACAGAAAACATTCCCTTCTCAACCATAAGATCCATCCAATCCATCCAAGTCCACCAATAAGCATCTCTCCATGGCTTTTGTTTCTTGGAGACCCAAATTCTCAGACACCCTAGATACTTCACAAACCTTCTCAAGGGACCAAGTTAGTTCCTTGGAAACCAACCCTTCTTTTCTAAGAACTCATCTTTGACACCGTCCAGAATTTTTCTTTTATTTTCTATACAATGCTCACTGCACGACTCCTTTCCCACCTATCCTCCCTTTATCCTCTTCTACAGTTCTTGCTGAATTTCACCCATTTCAGTCTCGGTCTTCATTACCTATTCGATGACATCACATGCTATCCAAATATCTTGTACACCTTCCTCTTCCTGGTGCCAGTGATCAAAGGAACGAAATACTGAAATGTGTTGCAAAATACTGTTGCTTTTAACAGCATATTATGGCGTGCCAAAGTCCAGTTCAATTGCCCACACAAAGGTAGCTGCAGACTTCACATGGCCCACATCCGACGTGCACCATGACGTCATGAAAGCGCTGGCGACCAAGTTACTTTCCTTTGGTAACACCTTATCTGGCAATCTAGCTGCAGATTCCTAACATTAGCGCCCTGGTAGATGGCATTGTTCAGCTCAACATAGCATTGGTGGCGCCGGAAATGAAGTTCACGATGCCAATTTAGGGTGCCACCCAGGCGCGCTGACATCAGTTAATTTTCAGGACTTCTAGGCCAGAAGCATTGAGCCAGGAAGTACACTGACCACTGGTGTGGAAAACTAGGGCGGTGAAAACCCTGTCCCTAGATATTTGTTCACCGAACAGAGAGGATTGGTGTGTCAATAAGGAATCTGTGGCTAGAGTCTCTATTGGATAAGGTATTACCGAAGACCAGCAACTGGTCTGTGTGATAGAATCTTCTAGCCACAGATTCCTTATCTTAGATTAGATACACAAAGAATACCTGCCCAGACATGGGTCAGTGGACCAATTTCACACGAGACGTCCGCTAGGCAGTAGCGCTGGGTAAACTTGTGCAAGGAAGCCCATGTCGCTGCCTGGAGGATGTCCATGACTGGAGCTCCACGAGCTAACGCAATAGGAGTTTCTTCTTGGTCAATGCAGAGCAGATTTTAATGCAGAGCACAATGATCCACTTCTGCATGTCCTTTCCAACCTTCACTCCAACATTACCCACAAAGAGTTTGTCATCCACCAGGAAACTCATGTGCAGTCAAGTTAAAACGACAACACTCTTTTTGGGTTAAGACGGTGAAGTTGATCTTCTTCCTTAGAGGAATGAGACGGCGCGTAAAAAGTAGGCTGAGGGAAGATTTGACCTACATGAAATGGAGTTACTACTTTCAGGAGAAAGGAAGCTCTTGTATAAAGCACCAGTTTGTCTGGGTAAATGTGAAGACCAGGAGGCTTGGATGACCAGGCCTGAAGCTCCCAGACTCTTCAGACAGATGTTATAGCCAGGAGAAAGGCTGTCTTGATAGTAAGGAGCCAGACTGGACAATAGTGCAGAGGCTTAAAGGGAGCGCACATAAGGAAAGCGAGGCATAAATTGAGGTCTCACTGGGGCATAACGAAAGGAGTTTGAGTAAACATATGTTGCAAACCTTTCAAGAACCTATGTACAATAGGAGACTGGAAAAGGGACGTTTGGTTAGGCTGCCGAAGGAAAGCAGAGATAGCAGAGCTATAGCCCCTAACAATGCCCAGAGCAGAATACTGCTGGGCAAGGGAAAGAACTAATAGGAGAACATGAGAAAGGGTGCAGAAAGGGATTCAAGGAGTCTTTCTGAACATGCCAAAAATGTTGCCCAATGACCGGCATAAATCATCTTGGTAGAGGGATGCCTGGCTGCCAAGTTAACGTTAAGTTACAGAATTCAAGCGCGGGGCCAAAAACTGTCAGGTACGGGTGGAGAACTCTCCCATGTTGCTGTGGCAGAAGGTCCTCATTAAAAGGGCAGCCTGATCAGAGGACAATGGCCATGCTCTACAGCTCGGAATACCAGACTCTTCATGCCCAAATCCAGTGCCATAAGGATGACAAGCAACCGGTCATTCGTGATCTGCTTAAGTACTCTGGGCAGGAGTGGTATTGGCGGAAAGGCCTATGGGAGGAAATAAAAAGTGTCTCCAAGTGAAAGCCACCCTGGAAACTCCAGTGTGCAAAACTACTGACATTGCATGTTATTGTCGATAGCTCACCAAGGCTCTCCTCACGACTGAACGAGACCTGGTACCACTTCCGGATGGAGACGCCATTTGTGATCCGCTAGGCATCTTCAGATGAGTTGGTCTGCTCCTTTGGCGTTCAGAGAACCCACCAGATTTTGAGCCAGCCGGGATATTGGCTGCTGTTCCAGCCATGTCCAGAGATGCAGGGCCTCTTGACAAAGGGTCCATGACCCGACCCCACCCCACTTGCTGCAGTACCACATGGCGGTGGCGTGGTCTGTGAACACTTGCACTAGCCTGAGACCAGAGTTCACTGGTCTCCACCTTTCTCAGATGGCCGCACCATCCCAGAAGTGACACATCTGTCACTATTGTCAGATCTGATTGGGGAAGGGCGGGGAGTCTGCTGCTTACCCACTCGTGGTTTATAAGCCACCACTGCAGGTCCTGGATCTAGACCAGGTCAGAAATATTCCCCTGATGCTGCGACTACCGGAACTTCAGTTCCCACTGCAGAGCCCACATAGGTCACTGGGTATATGACACAAGCAAAATGCAGGAGGTAATGAAGCCCAGCAGCCTCACAATCAGTCTCACCGAAATCCAGGACAGAGGCTGAAACGTTATCATAATCAAAATATCCTGGACTCGCCGTTTCAGAGGATAGGCTCAAAATTGCGCTGTGTCCAGACCAGCTCAGATGAAAGGGAGCGTCTGAGAGGGAGTCAGGTGTGACTTGGGCACCTTGATAGTGAAGCCTAGTGAATTCAGGAGGTTTGCTGTAGTCTGGAAGAGGGAGACAACAGCCTGGAATGAGCTCCACTTCAACTTCCAATCAGAGATAAGGGAAGCACGACAACTCTGATCTCTGCAGATGAGCTGCAACCACCACCATCACATTGGTCAACACCTGAGGGGCATTGGTGAGGCCAAAATGAAGCACAGTTAACAGGAAAAATGCTTACGGCCTCCCATAAACCGCAGGTAACGCATATAAGCAGGCAGGACAGGAATATGGAAGTATGCATCCTGCAAGACCAACGCCACCATCCAGTCTACAGAGTGCAAGGCAGGCAGAAACTGAGCAAGAGTGACCATCTTGAATTTCCCCTTCTCGTGGAAGAAACAGAGCGCTCGTTGAGGGTAGGCCTCTGTCCTTCTTGGGCAGCAGAAAGTAGAGGGAATAGCAGCCACAACCAACTTCTGGCATCAGCACACTATGGCTCCTCTGGGCAAAAGAGGAGTCACTTCCTGGCGAAGAAGAAAGGGTGGTCCTCCGTCAACCTGTCATAAGTAGGTGGCATGCCATAAACTGTAGTCTCGAAGGGGAGGGAGTAGCCCCTGTGGACAATCTGCAAAAGCCACCAGTACGATGTTATTAACGGCAAGCGGGGGAGGTAATTGTGAAATTTCCCTCTCACTGGATTCCCATGATGATAAACGGGCAGTCTAGGAGGATTTAGAGGCTACGGCTGCTGGGAGGTTGGTGGACTAACCCGACCGCTGCCCATCCGACCCACAGGGCAGGAAGGAAGCAAGTTCACGGCCATGTAGAGGCTGGAAAGCTTGTGTGCTGCAGTGGGCGGGTAAAGACGCAGTTGTACGCTCCTTCCGTAACCACAAAAGGAACGAAAAGTAGATTATGGGTGATGAAGGGCCATAGAAAGGCCCAAGGAGCTAGCTGTAGCCCTATTCTTAAAGCGGTCCAGTGATGAATGTATCTGGTCTCCGAAGAGACGGAAGCCATCAAAGGGCATGTCCATGAGTGAGACCTAGCCGTCCCCAGAAAAGCTGATCATCCTCAACCAGGCGTGGCGTCGCAGGGCCACTGTTGACTAAACTGTTCTGCCTTGTGTGTCAGTGGGGTCTAGTCCTCATAGGATGGTGAACTTAGCTGTATCCCTCCCATTGGCAACAGCCTGGCCGTGCACAGCCTGGGCCTCCTCCAGGACTGTTGGAAGCACCTGCGCAACCTTATCACACCGGCCATGGGAATAGCAGACCAAAAGGCAAGCGGTGTTCACAGACAATCTAACAAAGGAGTTGATGCCAATATGCTATATAACAGAGAGAAGTCACTCTACCTCGTGACTCGAAAGACTTCTTAGAAGAAAAACAGGTTTCACAACCCCGAATCCAACACTAGATGGCAGAAGTATGCAGAGCATGTACATCCACAGCCACACATGCCATCGAACACAGTTATTCAGAAAAAACAAAATTGCAGGGCAGCACAGCTTTTCCAGACTATGCAGAGAACATTTGTCACAACAACCTCTTAGACTGAACTTTGATTGCTCAATCATGCTACCCTTTGACAGAGTCAAGTTTACAACTGCAGTAACATATCAGGCAGGTGTGTGATATTATTTTAGGCATATCGTGAGAAACAACAGTATCACATTGTAGTTGCTGCCAAGTAACAACTGACTATCACAGGAGTCACAGTTAAGTACTCAGAATAACACACTGGAATGGACCATTTGATGATGCAAGTTCCTGTTCTGCATCGCTGTATGTGATTATCTTTCATACCGAGACGTAATGGTTATAGAACGATCATTCCCCCACCTAGGCAAAATCAGTTCAAATCCGAGCTGGAAGTTACTCGGATTTTATGTGTAAATATTAGAAGGTCAACTTAACCCTAGATTGAATGCCTCACTATTTCACGGACAGGGAGAGAGGTATGTACTGTGCCCAGTTTTTTAGATTCCACAATAAACTCTGGCCTTCTGATAACTTATGAATTGCAACAAGTACTGAAAGATGGGCTGTCCATATTCTACAAATATATTCAAACCTTTGCAAACACACCGCATACAGAACACAGGGGTGCACTGAATGATAAATAATTTACCCAACAGGAAACACCAAGGTCATGAAGCTCCAGTGACCAAACCTGTGTGGCTTAAAATAGTAATGAGGAATACAAAAAAGTGGTGTATGGAGTGCCTGAATTAATCTCAGCCACTGGTAATTACTCAGACTGCATTCCAGTTAGTTGTTTTTTAGCCCACTATGCCACCTCAGATTAGACCCCAGCCGTATGCAAAATCAACCTTGGTCCTGCTCCAACAGAACAGTCAAGCTATAACTACCATGACGGATCCACTCTGAATCGAAATACAAGCAACCCAATTAATAAAATAGTACTCCAGTATAGCTACCCCAGAAGAAGGTAGCGGAAAACAGTAAGAAGAAAGAATACACAAAATCATTTTAAAACATTGTACTTTCAGATGCCTGGCGCTGCTCACTGACCAGTCTTGGCTTGCTGTGAAATGTTTTGTTTAATTTAGAAATGAAAACTAAGACAAAAAAAACAGCAAAAGAAATCTGAGCTAATAAACAGTGTCTCTGCTCTACATAGGGAGTTCCTGAGTGTGGTAACCTCAAGGTTATATGCACAGAGGAAGAAACGTGCAGTTTCCAGTCCTGCCACTAATATACCAACAGGCTGGGAATGAACGAAAGCCCCGTAGTAGACGCATTATGATTTCGCTAATAATACATCTTTCTTCTTACCTTGGGTGCTTTCTCTGCCTTCAGTTTGCGCACCAGCTCTCCTTGCTGAGTCACTTTTTCATAGATGGTGTTACTATCTCCGGCACTGGAAGGGGTGGGTTTGAGTTGAGCACTTTCAGCTGCCTTCACTGCTGGTTGATTTCCAGGTTTATAGTCTTGCCCAGTGACCTGCTTGTATTCTGCTTTTAGAGACAGAAGTTGCTTCACAGCTGCATCAACTTCAGCCTTTTGTGCTTTTTTAGCTTTCAAGTCGCGAACTAAATCACCCTGAGCAGTGACTTGGTCATAAAGGGAAACTGGGTGTTGTGCTTCTGTGGGAGATGGAAGTGGGGAGAGTAGAGGTGCAACGCTGACAGCCTCTACAGTTGACTTTCCTTTTGGTGCAGAAGAAGTCTGTGGAAAACACAATTTAAACCAGTATAAGAACCTACTTAAGCCTTTTCACCTTGCAACGAGCGGTTTCACTGCTGCTGATCGTATTTATTTAGTGTCAAGTCTTTCAGCATTTCTTTTAGATTCGTAAAGAGATCACATTTCTACATTGACACTATAACTGGGGGCTGGGGCACACATCAGGTGTCTATCCTTGGCATCATATTATGTACAGTTAATCGAGAATTTGTTCACAATGGGGCTGTAGCTCGTTTTGCAAATTGAGATGTCTTAATAATAAACTGTGGTATGTTACCCGGCCCAGACAGCCATTGCACAGTGAGGGATGTGACAATTTATGAATGCAATAATTAACTTCAACGTAGGCAACTCTGTTCTTCCTTTCCAAGAAGTTGACAAAACTTTCTAATATACATATACATGCAAAAATACTTTCAAATTCATTAAACAAACACTACAGCATTGCTCATGTAAGCGTATCACCATCATCTGCCACTGCTACAACAAAATAGGCCGTCACAAAAATCTGCTTACATTAATTCCTGGACAAAAAGTTCACAGTGGTTCCACAGGTTTAGAGACTCCCCACCCGATCCTTGTTAACAAAGGTTAAATTATGGCTCTTCTCTGGACTAGGATCTCCTTACTTACTCCACTTCAAAGGAATCAGCTTGGTTTACCCTCTGGACAGAGATTTCCTTAGTGTTCCCTCTACACAGGAAGAACTTAATAAGCCTTCTGGACACAAACCCCCCATGATACCCGTGAACAGGAATCTCCAAGGGACCTACTTGGGGTAATCACCAGACTGAGACAGAGGTGCTGCTCCCTTACACAGAGAGCTTGTTGCAGCTACCACTGAACAGAGATTTATTGTAGTTTCCCGCTTGCTGTCCCCCTCTGGACGGCGACGTCCTTTGCAGTATAATTTGGATGGGGGCCTCCTTGTCATTACCAGTGGACGGAGATCAATTTTCCATGTCAGGTTATCAGGGATATAATTGCAGTTACCTTCACTTGAGAAGTGACCTCTATCAGGGTGGTCACTTACAGATTTGGATTTTTTGAGGGACTCGCCTACTGGTAATCTTTAACTGGAAAACTGTGGTCAATTGCCTAGTGTATGTGCCCGGACCTCCAAGACATGCCAAAATTGGCTTAAAAGCTGACTGGAACATTTAACTTGCCTCTAAAATAATAGTATATGGTACAAAAATACACCCATGGCACGAGAAGTTAAATACCACGTGTACACTGCAGCACCTATTGTGCCACTCACTACAGTAGCATTAAAACAAGGCTTTAGGCCTGTGTAGCTTGACAGCAGCAGATTTAACCCCTCTGTCTAGATCTGTCAAAACCACCCTTCTGAGAGGTAGAAAAACCTTATTTTAAATATTAAACAAGTCACCCCTAAGCACGCCTGTCAGCGTACACGGCAAGGATCATAATATTTACCAGTGGAACAAGTGTGACATTAGAAATGGTATGTTCCCCCAGTGACTAGGTCCAACGACCTTGTAACTGGTCAGGCTGTAACTGGTACATAGAAAAAGAAAAAGTATAGATTATACAATTTAACCTATAACTTTTGACCTGTACCAGCAACAGTTTCCATTCAAAAACATTTTTATATTTCACAGAAGTTCAATCTAATTATGAAGTCTAATTAAATATATTAAAAATGCAACTTTTAGACAGTTACTTTTATCCTGCCTGAAGGCACTGTAGGCTAATGTGGACTAGTTCTCCAGCAACTGCTTTCACTGGGCCTGAACAAGGTGTAAAAGAACTGTGAAAACTGCTCGCAGAGGTATGGGAGTGGGGAGATGTAAGAGGACTGGTCATACTGTTTGTGGCCTGAGAGGATTGAACATGCTTACTCTCGTACCCAGGAGATAGAAGTTGACTTTTAAGATCAATTAGCTGACCGCCTGTGTAGTTGCAGGGACAACAAGAAGCCTACATTTTCCCTAAGGTGCCCAGCTGACCAGTGGCAATTGGTCCTCGACTGGCCTTTGTGATTAGCCTCTGCCTGACTTCTTCAGAGTCATTAAGTGCTCACCCCAGGGGGGCATTGGAAGTATACTACTGTGGTTGCTTGGGCACAAGAAGATTTTTGTGGAAACTTTTAAAACCCTTTTCCTCCAAAGATCCAGCAGGAAAAACTATCCAAGCAGTGGTTCCACTGCAATGAATTGAATTTAAGCTCTGTCCCCCTCAAGGCTACCAGAGCTTTAAAAATGTGACTAAGTTCCATTCTGCTTTGGGGTTAAAAAAAAGTTCAGCAAGACATCTCCAAAGCTCCAGAGAGATAACCGGCTTCAAGTTCCACCATGGTAGCTGCAATTTCAGCTGCAGCCCGATCATGGAGGATTTTTCTTCTCAGAAAGGGACTAAGTTTCTATCTGAGTTGAGACTTCGAGAAATGTCAAAGTTTTTCTTTAACAAAAAGTGCTCTAGTCCCTTTCTGAAATGGAAACTTTTACTTTCAACCTTTCACTGAGACCAATCCGCTTGTATCCTATCAGAGCAGCATCCCAGTTGCACTCAAATCGTGCTTAGGTCCCAGCCTTACGCTCTGTGCGGTTTGATTTTATCTTCACTTAAATCTTTAAGAATTCATATCTCCTGTTTAACTTATTGGATTTTTATTGTGTTGTCTTCTTCTTGTCATAAAATTGTTATCTTCAATTTATTGTTCGTAGTGGAGTTTTATTGTGGGTATTGTGAATTCTACTGTGTACGCACTGCTCAAATATTTTATACATTGCCTTGGATTTAAGCAAGACTGCTTCATGTCAGATCGTCAAGGACTGAGCACAGATTTATTTTATTTGTGTGCCATCTAGCATGTGGCGGACTTATCCTTTGAGGTGGACACTTGCCCTCTCAAAATAATCCACTTGTTGTCCCCTCTGAAAAGAATCTCTGCTATTGTCCCCTTCAGAACGTAGCCTGTTGTATCTTGAGTCTTCCTGCTGCTCAGCTAGAATGCATGTGATGGGGAATGTTGGATGAATGGAATGTTAGTGGTTTGTGAATGTCAGTTGGGTGAGGGCTGAGCAGCAGGACAGCTGCTCCTGATGGGGTTTTCCCTGTTATTGTTTCTATCTTAACATCTTAACTTAATAAAGTAACTTGAATAATCTATCTTGAAGTACCAACATCTTTTTGATTACCTCATAGCCCTCCTGTTGCCCCACAACCAATAGGAAGGATTTTCCCTCCCTTCACATATTCTCTCTTCACACGAGTGATTTGAAGCCATGTACTAATATTGTTCAGATCTCTTATATTTGGCCGCTGTCAACTTCATGGTGCTGGAGAACACTTTTCCATCAGGAATCCAGCTTGTCTCTTATTTTTGGCAATCCCCCACCTTGCATAATCCTGTGAAAACACTAAAGCAGGATCTATCTGATCTCTAATGTGTATTAGGTTCATAGAATAGCATTTTGCCCTTCATCAGATCATTTTAATTGGACTCTTAAACAACACATCCTACTATAGTATGTGTAAAGGCACTTGCCCTTGTCAGATGCTTTCCTAATCCAAAGTAAAACCCCTGTAGCAGATTCCTAAATTTGATTAGAAAACAGGTCCTAGTTCTACAGAGGCCGGGCACCAGGAAAAATCAAGACTCACTGATAAACTACAACAACAGAGTCTCAGCAGTGCAGGAAGGCATGAGCAGATAACATTGTAGCTCATCCAGAGACGAAAGAACTAAATTGAAACACGAAACTGTAAAGCGGTCTATAGGTAGGCTCAAGGTTTTCAATATAACTCAACACCCTATTAAACTAACTTGTCCACTTTACGAAAGTGAGCTTTCTGCAGTGATAATAAAGAACAGCAATACAGAAGAAATTTGGGTTAAGTCCACATTTGTATTTATGGTGCACACTGTACAGAAAATGTTGAACAAACGTATGCCTGATAATTTCTCTGATGCCTATTCTATTTTTCTGAAAGTTCTCTACTGTTTGCAATATCTGCCAGTGTGGAAATCGCAGAAATTAGCATTAGCATGGGCTGAAGCCATTTTAGTTGTGGCACCTATTTTGTTAGCCATGTGATTCTGTCTGTCTTCACTGTTGCCTGCCTTTCTATTCTGCTTGAGTCATCAACTGTAGTTAACTCCTTCAATACTGAGCCAGAGCACTGTTTAAGCTCAGAAAGGCCTGTAGCTGCTAGAATGCACCTATCTTAGAATGTAAAGGTCAGGCTGTTCCAACTGATGTAAGCAGTTCTGTCTCTCCCCCCCACCCCCCCCACTCTGCTGACAAAGTGTTTTTTATCTGTCCATGTTAGTCGATAGCTATTCCTGTGTATCCTGTGCCTTCTATTGGAGTCTCCATGCTTACTGTGCAACAAACTGGGTATAAAAGACCCTTTGTTTCTGTATTCCTTGTACTACCTCATACAGTGCCCAAGGGTGCTGTATTGATGTAGTCCCACTCATGAGTGATTCATAAACTTGTTATTTGATATTCCAGCTGCCGGGCCAATCTCAATTTTGTTGGTTTAAGGACCAGTGGACAGATAAGGGTGAACCCCAACACCGGTAGGCCCCTAAAAAGGCTCATCTCCACACTAGTACCCGACCAATAAAATGATATGCTTTTTTTGAGAAGACAAGGGATATCAATTTACAACCGGAGGAAAACCAATGTTCCCAGATGTCACAGAAGGCAACATTTACATCCACAAGTGTCCAGCCTTCTATGGCTTTAAAAACACAGCTCAAGGAGAGAAGCATTCAGAAGATAACTTGAGGCAGAGACAGAAGAGGTAGGGAAGATCCATCAAAGATGTTTAACAAATACATAAATTTCTCACTCTCGGCCATCTCCAAAGTCCTACAGTTCCTCAGTCTCTTCCCTTCAATCTTTCTGCTCACTTAACAGTTCATGCAAGCTGTGTGGCCAGGTGCACACAAAGAGCTATCTGTGATTTTACTGCCACTGCACTGGTGATTGAGGTAAATTAAACCCTCTGGCTATACCCATGGGGTTCCAGCATGCATTTCCAACTCACCAATTATCTTTTGCACCAACATAGCCCTTCAAGCTGCTCAAAGTGAAAGGTACTAAGATGGCAAAGAGAAGATCAGAACGCAGCCATGTGGAAGCCAGCTTTTTTGGAGTAGGGGTGGAGGGGGGCTAGGGGAGGATGTTGGTTGTGGAGCAAATTATGCAATGAATCATGAGTCAAGTAAGCATAGACCAGTCTATGAACCTTGCTTAAACTTATGATGCAGGAATATTGGTTCTTTTCAAATGCATGCAATAATGTAAAGTACGGGATACTGCATCTGTCGTTCGCTCAAACAATTATAGCAGTATTTACCTCCTTCTTGGCTGCTTCAGACTTGGTCTTTTCTTTGGAGCCAGATGTTGGCATTTCTTTTGTGTGCCCATCAGGAATGTAAATAAGCAAGCAGGGAGCTTCTTTGCAGCTGTGCGGACTAGTGAAAATAAAAGACGTTTACAGAGCAGAACGTTAAATCAAAGATGGGTAAACAGTTAATTGTACTATAGAATCTCAAATTTAATTAGTAAAGTCGCATCTCAAAGTCAGAAGAAAAACGTTAATTTAATCTGTTTTTGCACCTGCCCTAAATCAGTAACTAAAGACATTAAAAGATGTCTGCAATCTTGACAAATTAGGCAATTTCTATGAATGATAAACAAAAGATGTTTGAGCAAAACCTACGCACTAAGACGATGCACATCTATATTCAGAGAGTAGGGTTGGATTTTTGCTTGAGAGACCAATAGAGTTACACTAAAGATATGACGGGAAGCAGCCACTTTGCTAAATTATTGCATGCCTTGTTACCAGTCTGCAAGTTCCTCTCTTATTTTAAACACTGTGGTATTTGATGGTTGGTTCAGGAATATTCCCACTGAAATCCATCACTCTTCCACACACAGGGAGAAAGGAGAAATTGTTTATACAACACTTCCCCCCAAATCAATCAACCAATCAGAGAATTGTGTTGCTCACCCGTGAGGGTTTCAAGGCCCTGAGGGGTTTGGCGGGGGGAGGGGGCTGGGAGAGCTGTGGGAGGGAGGTAGTGCAACTCAAATCCAGCCGAAGAGCCACGCATTGAGGTTTTTCCTCAAAGTGTGCATAGTGGGGGAACGTCTGATGTTGAGCGGGAGTTCGTTCCAGGTCTTTGCGGCGATGTAAGGGTAGGCTTTTCCACCCATTCAGGCTCTACATATGTGCGGGGTTTCGGCGAGGTCGGTGGAGCGGCGGTTTCTCTTGGGTGCGTGGCAGGAGACTTTTGTTGAGTCTGAGGGACTTTGTGGAGGGATTTGTAGACTTGAGTAGCTTGAAGGTTACCCTCTTCTCGACAGGGAGCCAGTGGAGGGGTCATAGGTGATGGGTGATGTGTTCATGCCGTGGGATTCAGAGGACGGGCATAGTGGCGGTGTTCCGGATGGTTTGGAGTCCCCAAAGAAGGGATTTGGTGATTCCGGTGTTTACGTAGACCAGTCTGCTGGTAATGAGTGCGTGGGTGACTGTCTTTCTGGATTCTGGGTCTGCTCTAACTTCACCTTCCTTTCTGCAGACCCACCTATCCCACAAATATGGTCAGAACATAACCTAGTCCCTCTCATACTCAAAATCCCACTGACAAATCGCCTGGACGACAAATCAACTGTCCAGAAGACCAGACTAAAATGGACACAACTAGCCCACAATCCCAAGTTGGCTATTACCGCCCAGGCACAGATACCTGCCCTCACAGGGAACACTGCTGCAGACTCATGTCTCCTCCATAGCTGGATGACTGCAGTCAGCAATGAACTCATCCCACAAGACAACCTCAACAAAAATAGAAAGAAAACAACCAAAAAAGCCCAGTGGTTTACACCAACTCTTAAACAAGCACATAATCAATGCAAACTACAAGAGCGTAAATGGAGAAAATGCTATGATGCAGGAGAGAAGCAAGTACTTAAAATAAGCAGAAAGCTCTACCACGCACAGATTGTGTTAGCCAAAAAAGAAAACTACTCGAACAAAATACAGGAGGCTAAACTAGACCAAAAAATCATTTTCTCTGACTAATTTCATGCTTCTTTAAAGGAGAGAAGCAAGTACTTAAAATAAGCAGAAAGCTCTACCACGCACAGATTGTGTTAGCCAAAAAAGAAAACTACTCGAACAAAATACAGGAGGCTAAACTAGACCAAAAAATCATTTTCTCTGACTAATTTCATGCTTCTTTAAAGAAAAGATCAGGAACATTGAAAAAGACTTCATCCCAGATCCTGTCACTCATACGCATGCCACCTCAGAGTATGACCTTGACATTACTAAACACTCTATCTGCATCGCCCTTAGATGCCTGTCCCCCCACAATTCTCCACGAGATTGTTGACACAGTCAACCCAATTATAAACCAGATTGTCAACTCCTCTTTAAGTTCAGGGACAGTGCCAGAGGATTGGAAGTTAAAAATAGTGAAACCCCTGAAAAAGAAGCCAAACATTGACCCATCGGTCCTCTCTAATTTCTGCCCCATATCACTGCTTCCCCTATTAGGAAAAATTACAGAACAATGTGTCCATAAGAGCTAACCAAATTCATCGAGGCCACAAACATTCTCCACCCTCAACAATCCGTTTTCCACCCCAAGCACTCGACCGAGTCCGCACTCCTGGAAATCATGGACACTCCTAAAATGATAGCTGACAGAGGTAGGAAGGTGGTACTGATCTCACTCAACCTATCGGCCGCATTTGATACCATTTCACACAGCATTCTCCTATCTATACTCAAAACCTGCGGCATCTCGAACATAGCCTTGGAATGGCTAAAATCCTTCCTTTCCATGCGCAGACAAGCTGTGTCCCTTGGAACCTTCCTATATGTTGAACGCACCATCGTAACAGGAGTACCTCAGGGCTCCTCGTTAAGCCCACTGTTATTTAACATTTATATGACATTTATGGGATCTCACTTACAACATCATTTGGGATTGAAGTTACTTCTTCCGCAGACGATACCCAAATGATGCTATCCCTAGTTAAAAATTCCAAGTAGGCCGAACGTATCTTCAAAAGAGGCTTTATCAAGGTCCTCCAGTGGATGAAGGATAACCACTTCAGGTGCAACACCTATAAAACGGAGATTCTAGCAATAGGGAAAGAGGTCTCTTTTTCGCCAGGCGAATGTTGGCCAGAAGGTACGTCACCTCCACCTGATAGGGAAACGGTGGCAAGAAATCTATGAGAGCAGTTTGACTCCGCCCTCAGCTTCAAATCACACGTTCTGACGGGAGCAGGGACCTGCTTCAGCCTTATAAAATCTTTATATATTTTTTTCGATTTGCTTCCACTCACAGCAAGGAAATCAGTAGCAGTCGCCCGGATACTGACACGACTCGACTACTGCAACAGCCTCCTGGCAGTAGCAAACAAACAAATATTAAAAAGACTCCAAGTAGTCCAACATGCAGCGGCACAGCTGGTCTTGAAACTACAACGAAGGTCCTACGCATTGGCAGCCCTAAAAACTCTTCATTGGCTCCCGCTACATAAGAGAATACTCTTCAAGATTCTCCTTATTACCGTCAGAGCCTCACTCAAGCTAGGGCCAAAATACCTCATATCAAGATTCACACCTCATAGTACAACCAGATCCCTCAGATCATCGTCAGCCAACCTACTCAAACCTTCCAGTTTTAGATGCAAAACTAGGGAAGGAAAAACAATAGCTGTATTAGGTTTATAGATACTAATTTTCATTTCATTCGGTGGGGATCCACTTGAAGGTCTTGAGCAGGATGCAGAGGGTGTGTAGCACGAGGAGGAGACGGTGTTGATCTGTTATGTCATGGTGATGGAGGAGTTCAGTATGATGCAGAGGTTGCAGGCATGGTCTGTGGGAGTAGGGGAGCTGCGGAGGGCCATGAGGTGTTGCTCCATGCTGAGGGGATGAGTCCGAAGACGAGGACTTCGGTCTTCTCTGAGTTGAGCTTCAGACCACTGCTGCTCATCCAGGATGCAAAAAACACAGTTGATGGACAGAATGCAGAACAATGTCTTACATTCACCCCAGTACAAAGATCTGGGCCTAAATCCATCGTTTGTTTGCACTCCACACCACCCTAGGTCAGACACTGGCTATATGCAAATCAGCCTTGACCCTGTGCCTCATGGGAACAGTCCAGCCCGAACTACCAAGCCATGTCTTTCCTAGACCGGAATCAAGCATCCAAGGACCGGTTTCTGGCTATCAGCCTTCTTCAGCCTGGATAGCTTGACTCCAGTGATGTGGAGAGCCTGGGACTCACGTCTGAGCATACCCAGCCCACTCGGGGGGAAAATTGCAAAAAACACAGTTGATGAACGGAATGCAGAACAATGTCTTACATTCACCCCAGTACAAAGATCTGGGCCTAAATCCATCGTTTTTTTGCACTCCACACCACCCTAGTTCAGACACTGGCTATATGCAAATCAGCCTTGACCCTGTGCCTCATGGGAACAGTCCAGCCCAAACTACCAAGCCATGTCTTTCCTAGACCGGAATCAAGCATCCAAGGACCGGTTTCTGGCTATCAGCCTTTTTCAGCCTGGATAGTTTGTCTCCAGTGATGTGGAGAGCCTGGGACTCACGTCTGAGCATACCCAGCCCACTCGGGGGGGAAATTGCAAAAACCACAGTTGATGGACAGAATGTAGAACAATTTCTTACATCCACCCCAGTACAAATAGCCAATAGTACAAATACTTCGGTGAGATAATCTTCTTTTGACGGGAGTAATTTTCCTTCTTTAAATTTATTTTTAGAGGAAGTAGCACGAATTAGGAATAATATTTCCCACGTATTTTTGGTGTCTCTGTGTGAAGGAGGCAATCCCAAAAAATGTCCCTGATACATTGGAGAGAAAACGCTACAACAAGTTTATATTGGGAGTTTCTTAAGGTCTAGTTGTTGTGGGGTGATTATTTTCCACTACACTAACGATGGTTGACTAAAGGTTGGTCCACCAATTACGCAGATGGGGGGTTTTCATAAAGAAATGCCTTTCCTAATAAAGGCTCTACTATACCCTATAAATGAGTTTGTAAGTACACCAGGGTGTTTGATTGTTGGGACGTTATATGTCTGACAAACTGAATGTGTTCTTAGCAATGTCAAGATCGTTTGTCCTCCACTGTCTGTTTGAATAGGAGTTTTTTTCTTTCAGAACTGTAGGCCTTGGGAATTCCGAGACCACCTACATCGGGTAAAACCGTGAGTTTACCTCAACATGCACAAACATCCCAAAGGTTAGGGTGCGTAGACCGCCTGGGAATTTTTTATTTTTCAACCATGGTCCTGATGAAAGCTTTGCAGACTAGGCACTTATAAGCAGAAACATGTCGACCAATAGATATCACAGGACACACCTGACTCAGATTTACAGACAGCAGTGTCCGAATCCCTTGTTTTTAATGATAGTGGCCTGACTCTTCATTAAAGTTGTTTGGAGTTCAGGCCACCATCTTTTAACTTCACTTATTCTTTTGAGCACTACCTCATACGTCCAAGCTCTGCTGTATTCAGGCGTGGCAGCACACCAAGGAGACATTCGTTGCTTTTTCATCGAGTCATACAGCCTGACGTTGTGTACTTACATTTCTTCCTTTTGTTTTTCCTTACATGAATTGGGAATTATCACCCTGAGTCAAGATCATCTTGGGTTGGTTTTCTCCCCTTTTATTGTCACTCCTTTGTTGTTCTAGTTTGAGCCTGTGCCACAATATTTCTCACTATCTCATCCACATTTCCCAAAGAATTTAATTTCACCCATTGTGACATCCATCCAGGACAAATCTTTGAACAAGGCTTCCTTCCTCACAGAAGTTCATATGGAGGCATTTTTGTAGAGGAATGGGGGGTGGTACGATAGAACCATAACATGGATCTAACCGCATTTTGCACATTACAC
Source organism: Lissotriton vulgaris (assembly GCF_964263255.1). NCBI lineage: Eukaryota > Metazoa > Chordata > Amphibia > Caudata > Salamandridae > Lissotriton > Lissotriton vulgaris. The sequence goes on from NC_141694.1 coordinate 1,712,797,185, forward strand.
TTCTGAGAAATTGCCCATTGCACACAGTTGTTTAATACTCTATTCATGCACTCCACTAAACCGTTAGTTTGTGGGTGATAAAGGGCACTTTTGGAGTGACTAATACCACTTTGGCATAAAAATGAATTAAATTCTTGACTGACGAATTGCACCCCATTATCACTCAAATTGTGGAAGGAAAACATTCACGTAATGTTTCAAAAAAATCTATGACATTTTTCGAATTAGGCTCACTTATGAAACGTACCTCAGGCCATTTAGAATAATAATCAATGGCGACTATAGCAAACCTAGAGGTCGAAGGCAGCATATAAAATGGTCCAACTAAATCAATCCCAATTTTCTCCCAGGGTCTGTCAGGAAGAACAATAGGTTGAAGAGGAGGTGAACGTATTTTAAAACTCTTCTCAGCACTCGAACAAACAACACATTCCTCTACAACCATATTAATATCTTTATCCATTTGTGGCCACCAGAAATGTTCACAAACTCTTCTATTAGTAAGTGTTTTATCCAAATGACCTTCATTGTGCTCCTTTCACAATTCTGACTCTAAGCACATCCGGAGGAATTAGTCTGTCACCATGTACTAAGAGTCCTCCCTCAACAGAAAGTTCATGACCTACTTTCACAAAAGTCTGTAAAGATAAATTAACATTTTTCTCTCTTGGCCAACCATTCCTCACACATTTTATGACCTCACACTTTATATTTCATAGCTGTAAACTGATTTTACATCAATAAAAAAGCACCTTGACATCAGATGCAACCAACTGAACATCTATAACAATGTTATCTTAAATTGCCATTTTCATACTGTCTAATACTGGTATTTACTTCACGTTTTATTGAGGGAGATAGGCCACAGATATGAAAACTTTTTTTGTTAGAGGATCACGTTCGTCAAACAGCGAAGCCAGGATTAGAACACAGATCACCAGAGACTAGAGTAACCAAGTCACACAAATGTATCCTATTCCAAGAATTTGGTTTCTGGATTACAGGACTAATCTAACATTTTCTAACAAGCCAATACCACTAGAAGGATTGAGGGGCATGGGGGGAGTCGTATGCAAGAGCTACTCAAAAATGTTTGTCTAGTGAATGTCTAAATGTACCTCACCCCACCCTATGGCCCTTTTTCTTTTGGTTTTGTCAGCTCATGCCTAAAAACACGGGTTTTAATTTTATTTTAAAAAATCGTCCCACTGGGCCAATGTAATAAATGTACTGGGGAATGGCTCCTTGGGCAAGTGTCACTCCCCTTTGGGGGCCATTGTAGTATGCCCATGATGTTAGGTTTTATTTGGGGGAGCAGCCCCTGAGGCAAGGGTTGCTCCCCTTTTGAGGGCCTACACTTTTGCTTGGTTTGCCTCCCCCCTTGGGGTAAATCTGCCCCCCCTTTGGGGGGGGGGGGGGGCAGATTTACATTTTTAAAAATGTATTCGGCCTATTGGGCCAATAGAATAAATGTAGTGGGGAGTGGCCCTAGGGCAAGGGTCACTCCCCTTTTGGGGGCATACATTTTGGCTTTGTCTGCCTACCCCCACACACAAATTTCCTACCACCCAGCATTCCCCCACGTCTCCCGATAATAATGGTGCCTCACTTGTGTGGGAGGCCTAAGTACCCACGACAGGCAAGGGCCCAAAACGTAGTGAGGCGACATCAAAATTGTCCATCTCAAAGCCACCTGCTTTTGCAAGAGGGGTCACCTGGGTTTTTGGCACTGGCTTGGCGGCCATCTAGGGAAACCTACCAAGCCCACACATTTCTGTAAACTACACAAGTGAGGCACCATTTTTATTGGGAGACCTGGGGGAATGCCTGGTGGTAGATAATTTGTGTGAGATCGGTGATGCCACACTTACCCACACAAAAATGTGTGAAAAAACAGATTTTTGCAGCTAAAATTTAGGTTTGCAAGGGATTCTTGGAAAGGAAACATTGGGGGATACACGCAAGTAATACCTCCTTGGAAGCCCCCGGTGTCTACTTTCCAGAAATGTGTGTGTTTGGTAGGTTTCCCTAGATGCCGGCAGAGTTAGGTTTCACAAACTACAGCTAGGCACTTTGCCAAAAAAGGGTCATTTTTCACTGCGGAATTGAGGTATAACCACGTTGCGTTTTTGCACCATTTCCTGTCACGGGCACTAGGCCGATCCACACAAGTGAGGTACCATTTTTCTCGTAAGACTTTGGGGAACACGGGGTGGGTGGAAATTTGTGGATCCACGCAGATTCCAGAACTTTCCACCACAGAAATGAGGGGAAAATTTGTTTTTGACAATGTTTTAGGTTTGCAAGGAATTATGGGTAACAGAACCTGGTGGGAGGCAGTCAAGTCACCCCATCCTGGATTCCCCTGGGTGTCTAGTTTTCAAAAATATATAGGTTTGCTAGGTTTCCCTAGTAGCCGGCAGAGCAAGGGTTAAAAAACGACAGCTACACACTCTGCAGAAAAAGGGTACATTTTCATTGTGAAAATGTGGTGTGTTCACGTTGGGTTTTGAGCCCTTTCCGGTCGTTGACACTATGCCTACGCACACAAGTGAAATACCATTTTTATCGGGAGACTTAGGGTAATTCAGATTTGTAAAGCAACTGTTATTACCTATTGATATTTGTGCATTTCTGCCTTCCAAAAGAAAGATTTGTGTAAAAAAGAAGTCATTTGAAAAATGACCAATAATTCTCATGCTAGTATGAGTATTCCCAATTTTGAAAATGTGCCAATATGTACTGTTTCTAAACTCTATAATTTGTTCCCATTTCAGAAATACATAGGTGACTTTCATAGCAATTTTTCCATGTATACAGTTTCACACAAAAATTGCTATATCCCCGGTACATAATAAAAAGCCATTGCAAACTGCTGCTCAGTTTTGGCCTCTGGACTCCTCTGGTTCTTGGTGAACCTACAAGTCCTATATATCCCCACAACCAGGAAGGTACAGCGGATGTAACAGTATATTGATTCCAAAGAGCTGTCATAATTACAAGAAGTTATAGGTGAAAACGTTGACACAAAAGGCTGTTTTTTTCAACTAATTTTCAATTTTTCCAATATTTAACTGTTCGTTTCTATAAAGAAACCTTGACGGATCTACACAATTGCCCCGTTGCTTAATTCAGAATGTGGTCTACTTTTCTAAAATGTATAGCTTTTTTAGATCCATCATTGCTTTCACACTTATGTTTACCATTAACTGGAAGGAGGTTGAAAGCACAAAAAATAGCAAAAATAGGTTATGTCCCCGAAAAATGCCAAAACTGTGTACAAAATGTTGGTTTTCTGACAAAAGTCTGTCATTTCCTAAAAGCGGAAAGAATGGTGATTTCAGCCCCACAAACACTTTTTTGATAACATTTGCAGGGAAAAACCCAGACGCTTTCATTTGTAGCCCGTTTTTCCATTTTTCCGAAAAAATCTAAATGATGCTGTATTTTGGCTAATTTCTGGGACCCCTCCAAGGGAATCCACAAACCCTGGGTACCTTTAGAATCCCCATGATGTTGGAAGAAAAGGACGCAAAATTGGCGTGGAAAGCTTATGTGATCAAAAGGTTACAGAGGCCCAAGCATGCACTACCCGAAATAGCCAAAAAAAGACTTAGCACAGGGGGGGGGGGGGGGGGGGGGGGGGGGGGGATGGGGCGGGGGGGGGTATGCAAGATGCCATCATGCCCATCAGCTTTATCAGTTCAATCACTGTAAGAGGTTGCCCCTTCTGGTAAAGGTGAACCTGCTCAGTCAAGGACCACATTCACTTCGACAGGGAAAGTTTTTCCTTGTTTGGAATTTAGCCTTGCCCCAAGGAATGACTGCTCACTTTCAGGGAGGATTTCTCCCTGTTGATGGAGAATCCCATTTTATATAAGGTTGTCATAACTTGCCCTATACTGTCTTGGCATTGACCTAATGGCTTTGCCTTTACCAGCATGTCATCTAGGTAAGTATAAACATGAATAGCTTTTCTCTTTAGATATACCACTACAGCAGCTAGCCATTTTATGAACACCTTTGGAGCTGATTTTATGCAGAAGGTTACATTATGAATTAGGTATGTACCTTGTCTACAATGAATCTCTGGAATCTTTTGTACCAGCTATTCATTTGTATTTAGAGGTATACGTCCTTGAGGTCTTTTGTAGCCATATATTTCGCTCTTTATTTATGTGGAATAACCAGCAGGGTTTTCATTTGAAAAGTTTGCGTTTCTAGACCATATACTCAGGATGGCTTTACTGGGCACTTATAATATCTAAGACAAGCCTTAGATAATATAGGGGCCTGTCTGCTCATGCCGATATGTCCCCACATGAGGTGTAGGGCACCCAGTCTTAAGGGTGACTTACCTAGGCCTCATGCAGTGCTGGGCAGGCATGGCGCATAGGAATGTGTCCCATGTCGACTCTTCACTTTTAGCTGCACCGCAACATGCAGGCTGTAATGGCAGTGGTGCATTTTGGTGCTGGGGCCCTCGGAGGCCTTTCCCTGGCTACCATGCCCTTAGTACCATAGTTACCACTTACAAGAGACTTGCAGGTAGGCCCGAGTTGTGCCAATTGTGGAAACACTGGTACAGGTTAGTGAAAGAACACAGGTCCTTGGAACCTGATTGGCAGGGACACAATCACACATAGTCAAATGACATCAGGTATCTTGCAATAAAAATAGGGGACAACCATGCAGAAAAGGCACTTTCCTACAAGAGTGAGCATACTCTTTGTCCCCCTATCCATTTCTGAGACTATTTCTAATATCTTTTTCTGCAGCATATCTGCCACCTCAGCTGAGCTGCTGAATATCCACTTTATTGTGAGTGCTTGGTTTTGGTCTGATGTTGGGCAACAGTTTCAAGAGTTCCTGGTCATGTGTGCTGGTCGATATGGAGTATACATTTGTCAGATTCTTCCGGCTACCAGTGTTGTGTGCAGGGAGATCCCTGGATTGAAGTCACTTGCTGCTGTTTCCAGCGCCCCTTGGTTCTACTACTCTTCCCTAAGAACTCCCTCAAAAGGGCGGTCTTGGCATGCTGTAGTACTGCCATTGCTTTGGGTACCTTGGCATGCTTATGGCGTGAAATGAGTGTGAGGTGTTACAAGCATCTGAATTGTTTCTATGAACTGAAAGGACCCCATGGACTTGCCAGCGTCATTATCCTACATTCCCCGAAGAGAGTTGACAACTGCCACTCCAAAGAAGTTTTCTCCAGTGAACGGCATAATTACAACAGCTGGTGTTTGAAGCAGGCCACAAGCAATGGCACACGTCTACGGAGCGTGGTTCCAGTGCCTAGTTGTCGGCTGGCTGTATCAGACACATTAAGGGCTGACTTCAGGCAGGTGTTACTTGTTGTCTTACATGATACGCCTTGCCCTTTTCTGGTACTGATCCGGAGGTCCTGTTGAGGCACTACATTTGTTCCCACTGCTGGTGTCTGTAACAGTGTAGAAGGGCACTGGAGTATGCAATCCCCCACTAGAATCCACATGTTGTATTAATGATATCTCCTTATGTTCCTCCCCCTTGCTGCATTTGACAGAGCATTTCAAAGTACAGAATCGTTCCATACAGCTTACCTTACTGGCTCATAGGGTTCATCACAAATGTAGAACCCTCTTCTTTGAAGCTGAATGATGTCTCCCTTTTTCAAATCTTTAAGGCAGGGATCTCCCAGCATAAGCTCCTCTTGCTAAATAAAAAATAAAGTTATAGGTCAGGTACAATAAAAAGACAAATAGAATACAAGTAGTAACCCTAGGAAAAGACCTACTCAGCAATTTATAATACTCTGAACCTAGGAAAGGATTGTGATTTGTGCCCTAGCAACAGAGAAACTATGTAAAGCCAAGACCATGATTTATACATTTATCAATTAATGATAACACACTCCTCTTCAGAAAGACCGGGACACATCCTGAACACTGTACATTACAATGGACTGAATATATGAACAGGACAAAGAAATGGCAATATTTTACAACCGCAAGTGATGAAGATCAATTAAAGCCCCAGAGTTTTAAACACAGTGTCCATTGAAATGCAGGCTCGATTGAAATAGCACAAACGAATGAAAGCAAAGCATCATGCTCTCATGTCCAAATATCCTGATCTGAAAACAAATCCACTTCAGATGGAGGATGATGATATTGGTAAAGTGAAAAGCATGTGAGGTAGGATGACCAGATAGATCTATGTCAAATCGCAACCCAAGGACTACAAACTGGGTGCCCTTTCAACCAAAATCAATATGTTTATGGAACGTTGAATCTGCCAACCGAGACACTATGCTCTTCTTTTCTTTGATCAATCAATAAAAAACGTTATGTAAAAGTTTCAGTATGGTACCACTATATTTATGTGTTGTTTCCCCATTTTGCCCAAAAGAAACTTGCTCAGACAATTAGATGCACTCCAAAACCAACTCTTCAACCTCCAGTATGATTTCTCACCACAGATTCAGAATCTTCATAATCCCATCAAGAAATATTAGGGTACTATATAACCATGGAGGACAAAACTGAAAAGTAGCAAGGATTGCAGAAGTGACATCACCTACCATTTGACCAACAAAGGCAGTACAGGGTTGATTCCTTGCCTTACCCATAGTATCTTAATACGCTCCTTTTTGCATCTCAATTACTTGAGGGTGCAGTGAGGAGGAGCAGTACAAGGGGTGAGAAAAGTAGAAAATAATTTATGTTCTGAATATCTATTGTTCCTGTTGGTGTCTTCATGACCCTGAACACAAAGCGATAAAAAAGGGCACTGCCATGAGCTCCAGTAGCCGAAACGGGGGAACAGTGGATACCCCTACCGGACGTCCACAAACAGACTCCAATTTTGCATTGCAACTTACAAGTATGCAGGATACAGTCTCATTCTCTTCACTTTCACTTACGCATTAGAAGCTGCCCGATAGGGGAGGGATGCTTATGAATCTGCAGAGGGTAACAATGCTGAAGAACAAGTGCTACAAGCAACTTTTTTATTCTGAATAGTACCGTTACTGATTCATATGCTTTTAATATGGATACCAATACACAAATAGTTTCATTTTAATGACTTTATTCGATTTCATTTATTCATTATTATCATAAAAACACTAAACAATAAATCACAGTATCTTAAAATATTTATACAGGTAAATAAAACCATACAGGTTAAAAAATAAACCATAAAAACATTACTGCACAAATTTGGAATTATTTTCTGAAACTGATTGCTACCAAAGTCATGAGAACACTACTGTACATGTTTACAACTTCTTTCTGGCATTAAACACCGGCCATAGGTAGCTTGACATAGTGCAACTTATTGCCAAGTGAGCAACGCTTGAAGAAAGAGATATGCAAGTCGACATTATACAAAATCAAGAGACCTTAATACTGAATGATATAGTGCTTACTCAGGCTAGTATACATTTTACATTACAGAAAAGCACTACAACCATAGTACTCAAGAGTTGGCACATGATCACATGGGCAGTTTGCTAAAGTCTTGGACCAGTCCTTCATTATGGGGGAAGCTAATTAACCGATGGAAAATATCCATTCTAAGACGAGTAAGCACAAAGCGATGTCTAGAACCCAGTACGAATTTAAGGTAGGGCTGCATATCATGAGTAGTCAACATGGACTGTTTTTTATCACACTAGGCTTCAACAGTTCAGTTGACTGTCTGAGTTTCTTAAAGTGCGCTAAGCATTCAGTTTTCAAGTCTTTTCTGTAAATAACTTCCATGGTTTTAGGCTGCTCAAAGAATTCTGAGGGACCCGGAGTCCCACTAAAGCTTTTTGCTATGGGACAGCCTTGGAATACACATGGAAGAGCTAAGATTAAGATAATTCCTGATGATAGCACGGTTTAAAGCAGTGAACTCTGATGTCCAAATGTTATGCCATAATTAAATGGTTTGTGACATAATCAAATCTACTGGAAACGGTACCCCTAATTCCGCATGAGAAACAGTTGAAGAGGTCTAGGAAACAGCAAGGAGATGCTTCAGAAATTCGTTTTCCATCGTTTACAGTGCCGTACAAGTAGTGTGTACCCACACTCCCACCACATATGTAGCAATGGCACACATTTGGCTTTGTAGATTTTTATCATTTCATTTGGGAGAGTTCGTACCTAGTCCCCTTGCAAATTTCAACAGAGCCATAGTCTATTTCCTGAACAGTTACTTTCTAAGGTCGATTGAATGGGCCCATGAATCCTATATGTTAAAAAGTATTCCCAGATACAAGAAGGTCTCAGTAGAACAGATGTTTGCACCGTTAAATTTTATATCATGGCACTTTGCGGACCTTCCCTCATATTTCATAATAAATGTTTTGGATTGGTTAACTAAGAGTCCTAGGCCCTGCAGTAGGTAGCAAAGCTGGTGAGAATGCTCTGATCGCCCAGGGGAGTTCGAGCCATAAAGACAACGTCATCTACATAGAGGAGGGCTGGGATGGGTCGGTGCCTAATTTGTGGGAACTCCTTACATTTGCCAACTAACTCCCTAAACTATTTTGTAAAGTGAAAATCAAAAGGAAGCCAGTACACAACCCTCCCTCTATGCTGAAGAATTGCGTACACTCACCCCTGGCACCAGAGCAAACTCTGGGCCTGCTTCCAGAGAATAGCTCCCTTAAGAAGTGGCTAATGGATATCTCCACCCCAATGTCTGCCAATATATTACACAGATTCTCATGACTGACACAGTCAAATGCGGATAACAAGTCTACAAATGCGAGGACATATACCCCTTGTACTTCCCAATTAAGATGCCTAAATTCAATCCCTGCTCAATGGTTCCTTTGCTACAGCGAAATCTGTCTTGAAGATCGGAAAGAATTTTGTTGGATTCTGCCCAGTCCTCGAGTCCATTTAATATGATGCGACCAACTATCTTCACTAGTGAATTAAGTAAAGAGATTGGCTTATGGCACGTGGGATTAAGGCGATCATCTTTTTTATAACAGTGGACAATGATTGATTCCGCCCACTTTGATAAAAATCCTATCCTACGGCATGCATTTGTTACCAAGGTCAATAGAGGGCCCTGCAGTGAAATGCTGCCCTTAAACATGTAAACTGGAATGCCATCAGGGCCTGGTGCTTCATCCTCCCCCTCAGCCCCCCCACATTTCTTGCATTTGTTTTTTTTTTAACTTCATTTTTATTGCATCACCAATATAAATGTACAGACAATATACTTAGCATTAACAACACATCATGTACAAGGCTTAGTTAGATCCAGTCGATCGCCGGCAGGGGGTTACACCTCGAGCTTGGCGCGGGTGACCTCAACCCTGCCCATTTCTTGTGCCTCCTTACAGTGTCCGACCGCTTCATCAAGCAAAGAACCCTGGGACGCTTTTGTGTTTTTCTCCCCTCCCCCTCCCCAAATTTCGGTACCCCAATTCCCCTCCAAAACAGCCTCCTACCCACCCACCCCCCGTGGTCGCTCTGCGCTGGGTTAACAGTGTAAAAGTGTCTGGTGTGTTGCAGGAGGAAGTAAACTTTCGCTAAGGTGTGTTCTCCTGTGTAGTGTTAGGGCCTGCTCCATCTGGTTCACTCTCGCCATCCTGCCCCTCATCGTCCACATCCCGGAGTGCCTGCACCATCACCTCCCATGCAGTCGCCCTCTCCAGCGCCTTCTCATCATTCAGCCTCCATGCCAACTGGTATCGTAGGGTACTTTCACACGCGGCCCATCTCAGACATTCTCCATACCATCTTTTATACGTGGGCCCCACTCTGGACTTCCAGTTTCTCGTGATCTCCCGCTTGGCCAGGATGAGCCCCAAATCTATAAATTTACTAGTCGTCTTAGTCCTAGGTGTATGCGGGAACCAATGTAGGACGCCAACCGCTTTAGTAAACTGGATATCCCCGTCTGTCGCTGCGTTAAGGGCCCGCCCAACTTCCTGCCAATAATCTCCCAAGGAGGGGCAATCCCACAGCATATGGCACAAATCCGCCCCAGCTGTGTTACATCTGGGGCAAGCAGCGTCAGTCGCCCCAAAATACTGTTGGATTTTCCCAGGGGTGAGGTATGCCCTGTGAATTACATAAAAGTGAATCAATTGGAACCTAGCGTTCCTCGAGCTCTTCCTTGCCCGTCTTAGCAACTGGCTCCAGGTCGTGTCTGGTATCTCCACTTGGAGGTCCAGCTCCCACTTGGCCTTCAGGGCTGCCAAAGGTTGCAAGACCTCCCGCTGCATCCTGGAGTAGAGGCACGTGACAGCCTTAAAGGTTCCCGCCGCCATCATGGCGTATTGGCAGGCCATCGAAGTGCCCGGTTCCTGCAGCCCTTCCCCCCAGTGGGCTCGCATAGCGCCCGTGACTGCTGCGTGCAGCAAGTAATCGCCCCTCGGAAGGTCAAATCGCTCCTGCAGGTCCTGAAACGGCAGCAACACCCCATCTTCGTAGAGGTCACCCAGCATTAGTATTCCCGCCTCCTCCCATCCCAGCAAGCGCGACCAGTCACCCCGTGTGGGAGGGCGGTGACCATCCCCAGCGGAATTTCGGGGGCATACATAAGGCGGACACCCGCCCGCTTACGGGCCCGGTCCCAGGAAAGCCGGAACGTCTGCTCCTCGACCGTCAGATCTCCCACCCGGAGTTTCTGGTGCAGCGTAATATATGCCAGAACGTGTCGCGGGGTGCCTTCTACTCTCGCGTCCTCGGGGCCTCTATACACTCTCGCCACCTCCTGAGTAAAGGTCTGCAGCTGCGCAGCTAGGTAATACCCTTCAAAATCTGGCACTGCCATACCTCCTTCATCTTTGGGGCGCAACAGCGTGTCGAGCGCTATGCGCCTCCTACCCGTGCCCCACAAGAACGCTATGACCAGTGACTTCAGGCGTTTGAAAACCGAGCTCGGTACCCACACCGGTAGTGTCCTAAAATAATACAAAAGCCTGGGCAGGGCTATCATTTTAAGCAGGGAAATTCTACCAGCCAGGGAGAGCGGCAGGGTTGCCCAGAAGTCCATGGACCCCCGCAGGGCGTTAATACAGCGAGTGATGTTACCATCCAGCAAGTCGGACGGGGCGTGGTAAACATAGACCCCCAAATAATGCAGACAGCGCGGCTCCCATCGGAGTTCCTGAGCAGTGAGTGGGCACGGTTCTCCCGGCCTCAGGGGAAACAGACAGGATTTAGGCCAGTTGACCCTCAGGCCCGACAACCTACCGAACTGTCCCAGTAGCTGCCGCGCCCCCTGAAGCTCGGGGCCCGCGTCGGCCAAAAACATCAGCAAGTCATCCGCGTACAGGGAGATGAAGTGCGGTCTCCCCCTAAATGACAAACCTGCGTAGTGGCGGCCCAGTCTGGCTTCCGCAGCGAAGGGTTCCATCGCCAACGCGAATAGGAGCGGGGATAGGGAACAGCCCTGTCTAGTGCCACGCCCAATCGGGTATTGACTCGAGATCAGTGTGCCCACTCGGACCCTCGCTACCGCCTCGGTGTAGAGGACCTTGGTCCATTTTATATATCCGTCCCCCAGCCCGAAGCGACGCATCACCTCATACAAGTATCCCCATTCAAGACTGTCAAATGCCTTCTCAATATCAATGGAAAGGACAAATGGGGAGACGGGGTCCGGCCAGTCCGCACCCATCAGTCTCGTGAGTCTACGAATGTTATGGGTGGTGTTGCGTGTCGGTATGAAACCGCACTGGTCACCGTGAACCAGGCCTGTCATGTGTACCAGCAGTCTGTTGGCCAGAATTTTACTGAGGATCTTGTAGTCCGTCGTCAACATAGACAACGGACGATACGAGGACAGCGCCGCACTTTCTCTGCCCGGCTTCAAGAGCGGGATCATGAGGGCCTTGCACATGGAGCCCGGGAGTCGGCCCCTCTCCCGCGCCTCGTTGTATACCTCGCGCAGCCGTGGTGCCAGGTACTCTAGGTATTTGCCATAAAATTCGATCGGCAGTCCGTCAAGGCCCGGGGTCTTATTCCTAGCCATCTGTTTTATAGCACAACCTATTTCTCCAAGAGAGATGGGCCGACCTAGCTCTTCTGCCTCAGAGTCCTCCACTCGCGGCAACTGTAATCCGTCCAAGAACTCCTCAAGCTCCTCTGCCCCTCCTGTTCCACCACTCTCATAGAGCCCTTCATAATAAGCACGAAACTTGTTCAGGATCCCGGGTTGAGTGTGGCAGGGCTCCTCCCCTGGCTCCTGGATCCCCATGATCGGCACTCCCCCCCCGGATTGGGTTAGCAAGCCAAGCCAACATTGACCCCGCCCTATCACCTTCCGCATGCGCCCTTGTCATGTACGCCTTGTGGTCGAAACTACGCAGCCGCTCCAGCTCTACCGCCAGCCCCTCCCGTGCCCCGCTAAGCCCCTCCTGCAGTTCAGGGTGATTCGGGCGCCTCTTCTCTAGTTCCCTCAGCCGTGTCTCAGCCTTATCTAAGTCATCCAACAGAGTCTTCCGAGCCCCTGCCGCGTGTCCAATACAGTGTCCCCGCACCACCACCTTGAACGCATCCCATTCAACCGCCCTCGTGGAGGCCGAGCCACTGTTCTCCTCAAAATACCTCTCAATGCGCTCACTCAGGGCCTCCCTGAACAACAAATCGTCCAGGGTATCAGGTTGCAGGCGCCATGTTGGCACGCAGTTAACAGTCACCATCCATTCCAGAGACATCAACAAGGGGTTGTGGTCTGATATCGTCCTGGCCAAGTATTCCGCCCCTCCCACCGCGGGGAGCACACATGCCGAACAAAGAAACGCATCCAGCCGCACATGCAAATCATGCAGGTGTGAGTGAAAGGAATAATCCCTAGCGGTGGGGTGCAACGCCCTCCATGCATCCGTGAGGGCCCAGCTCTCCTGCCATTCCAACCTACGCTTAGCGACCCTATGTACTGGGGACGCGCGCAGCGGGGGATGGGACCTATCTAGTAACACATCCTCAACCGAGTTGAAGTCCCCCCCCCCAAGAGGACCGGCCCTGCCAGGTAACCCGCCAATTTGCCCGAGATGGTAGACAAGAAGGCGGGCAGGTCTACATTAGGAGCATACACATTACAGAGAGATATCACCCTGCCTCTTAGCTTCCCCTCCACCGCCACATATCTGCCCTCAGGGTCCACCAATGACTTTGAGACCTGGAAGGGGACCCCCGCCCGTATCCAAATTAGTGCCCCCCTTGCAAAAGCCGAAAATGTCGTGTAGAATAGCTGCCCCCTCCAGCGCCTTTGCAGAGCCGCCCCTTCCTGCTTATTAAGATGTGTCTCCTGCAGGAACGCTATATGAACCCCCCTACGCTTGAGGTACGCCTGGACTTTATGTCTGCGCGCCATGGACTGCATACCCCGCACATTCCAGGTCACACATTTCAAAGCCCCAGTGCTAGCCATCCCCCCCTACACAACCGGACCATACAGCAAAGAACAATGTCCGCACAAGTCCCGCGACCACGGGCCCACCCACCCACCCTCTCCAAACAGGAAGCTGAACCCCACCAACAACAACTGCCCCCCGAGCAACCCCAACTGCTCGCAACTCCCACCCCCCCAGGACAGGCCCCCCCGCAACTGGAAGTACCCCCATCCAAACCAACACTCCCGACCACCCCTCAAGGAGAGGTGGTAATGCTCGCAGTCCCCACTGCGATGACCTTAGGGGCCAGTAAGGCGCGGCTCAATGCGATAGAACCTCAAAACAAACCAGCCCCGCGCGCTCCACCCCGCAATCCCCTCATTACAGCTCCCCAAAACCTCAATCAATAATATTCCACTGCTGCGGGCCCAGTGCCCCGGTGTCCAACCAACGAGCCCACTCCACCAGTTCAGTTCAACACGCCTCCAATATCTCCTCCGAAGTCTGCGGCGTCACAATAGGGCCCCGGGCTCCACCAAATTCCGATTGTCCTGTCTCCGAGCCCGTGCCCGGGTCCTCCGATTCCGTGCCCTTCCCGGACCGAGTCCTGGCGGTCCTAGATAAGTCCACTACCGCCTGTAGTGCCGCCTGCCTTTCCGCCTCCGTCTGCGACACCGATGGTTTCCCGGTTCTCTTGCGGTTCCTCCTGATCCGTTGGGACTGCCTGACCGGCCTCGCCACCTTGGCCTCCTCCTCCCTGGCCTTGGCACCGTCCGTTCCCGCTTTATAAGTGTCCCACCAGTCCCAAGCGTCCGCGGAAGTTGTGAAGAATAGTGTTTTCTCATCCACCACCACTCTTAGCTTGGCAGGGAACAACAGGGAGTACTTGATGCCTTCCTGGCGGAGCTCCCGCTTGAGGGACAGGAAGTTTGCCCGGAGCCGCTGCGTCTCAAACGTGTAGTCCGGGAACATGGTGACTCTATTGTTCTCCACTTGAAAGGGCCCTGCTTCTCTCGCCCTCTGTAAGAGCCAATCTCTGTCCCGATAATGGAGCAACTTGAACACCACCGGGCGAGGAGGAAGGCCCAAGGCTGGCGGGCGCGCTGGAACTCTATGTGCCCGTTCCAGGGAGAAGAAGGGGGACAGACCTTCCGGTGCCACCTCCGTCCGCAGCCAGTTATCAAGGTATCCCACCATGTCGTCGCCTTCAATTTTTTCCGGCAGGCCCACTAGGCGTACGTTGTTGCGCCTGTTTCTGTTTTCGGCATCCTCGGCCCTCCTTTCCAGCACCTTCAGGCGGTCCATCACGTCTACCATCTGGGCCTTCATCGTTTCTTGGCCCGGGGCTAATTCCTTAACCGTGATCTCCACGGATTTCACCCTGTCTTTAAGTTTGTCGTGGTCGGCCTTCAGGAGGCCCAAGCCCGTCGCCACCTGAGCGATATCTTGCTGCAGGGCGTCCTTAGTGGTGGCGATGGCCTCCAGGATACGATCCTGCATCCGCTGCAATGCCGCTTGGTCTCACTCCGCTCCCTCCGCAGCCTCAGTGTCGGTCGCGCCATCTCCCTTCCCCTTTGGCTTCCCCATCTGGGCCGGCTTGGGCGGTGGTCTCCGAGTATCTTCCTGGCCACCCTCCGAGTGCCGTCGGGTTTCGTTCTTCGGCAGGGTTCCCGGGCCCAGTTTTGTCACCAAGTAGTAGGAAACACTGAGCGATCGCAGCCCGGCCTACGCCAGACGTGCCAGGGGCCCGGGGCTCTCGTCACTGGGCCACTGCCGCACTGCCGTCGCCCCTACTAGGGGGGCGGTCCTCAGCCACCGCCCAAGAGTGCTCCCAAAGTCCAGTCGGCACCCGGGGAGAGGCGCGATGTGGCCGCCAACACCCTTGATTCGTCAGGGAGCAGTCCTCAGTGGGTCTCCGGGCAGATGTCTCCGTCGTGTCTGCTCTCATGCCCTCGCCGCCATTTTGGGGTCCGCGACTTCTCGCCTGGGTTCAACTTTCAAAGTCGAAATACTGCTGTGGGATGGCTCGGTGTCGTCCCCCGTGGGCCTCGGACCCGCCGCAGTAACGTCCAGTACCGGATGGTATCGGTTACCTCGGGGTCCGATCAGATTTTCAGGATATTTTCCGGGATCGGGCACGGAGCTCCGAGCTCACGCTGCCTACCTCCTCGGCATCCAAGCCACGCCCCCCATTTCTTGCATTTGTTGTTTTAATAACCGCCTCTAAGCTAGGAGAGAAACTAATTGGGCTATGAAGTAAGGAACCAAAAACAGATTTATCAGTATCTTGGCCTACTGCAACTATCTCATTAGTACGTATTGAGTAGAAGCTATAGAAATGGTCAATTCACTCAACTTCCAAGATTGCAACCTCCATCCTGAGGCGTTCGTCTTCTGTCAATTGTGGAGAGTTAATTATCAGCCAGAACGCAATATTATCGTTGTTAGACTTGACTCAGACAAAGATTCCCAGGCCTTATCTTTCAGACATACTTTTCTTGGTTTCACAGCAGTCTTATACTCATTTCTACAAGCCTGTACCTCGAGAATGCATCTGGGTGTTCTTTGTAAGGCCTCCTTTAATCTTTTGTGGGCTTTAGAGCACACAAATCTAACTATCCCATTCTCTGCTCAAAAAGCCCTCTGGCAACAGAAAGGCCCTCCTTGATCCCTTGTGTAATAATCAAAAAAGCCTCAATGAGAACACGTAGATCAACGGACTTGTCTGGACATATCTCAAAAACCTCTCTGTGGGTGCTAATTAACGGTTTTAAAAAGCACCCGGTCTCAACCCGAGACCAACGCAGAGCATACCCATTTATAGAGGCGAAGTCAAGATTATCAGCCATGCATGGGGATAGACTAGGGGACTGGCTACAGGATACATTAAAAGACCGCTGTATACTTTGAGAGAATTGGTTGCTTAATGAAATATCATTGAGAATGAAATTGTACGCTCTAGCACAAAACCAAGTAGACAATAACAAAGAACAAGTGGTTTACCTTCTGTAACAATGTATCTGTAAGAGACATATGTAGTTATAGATTCCATATCTTTAGAATTACCGCCAGACGTCAGACTGGATCAGAAGATTTTTACTCTAGGAGTACCCCAGCGCGTTCGTAGGTGGCATCGGTTGACTCCGCGTCAGTCGCTGGCATCATAGTCAACAGAATGACGTTGCGGTGTCTTAGACACCGCCCCTGCCGCGGACATCAGTTCTGACAGGACTTTTCCCCGCCAGAAGCGTAGAGCCATGCAGGACACGGACCACTGGTGAACATAACTAGGGCCCTGGAAGGGAGTCCCTATCCCTAGAAGTCAGTTCGCAGAACGTGGAGGATGGGTGGAGCGGTAAGGAATCTATAACTACATAGGTCTCTTATAGATACATCGTTACCGAAGGTAAGTAACTTGTTCATCTGAGAGAGACTGTAGTTATAGATTCCTTACCTTTAGAATAGATACCACAGCAATGCCAACCCTGGAGGTGGGTCTGCGAACCAAGTTCACACCAGAAAGTCCTGGAGTACAGCACGGCCAAAGTAGCCGTCTCTCCGGACTTGGCTGTCCAGGCAATAATGTTTGGTGAACGTATTCAGAGATGCCCACGTGGTGCCTGACAGATGTCAAGGAGGAGGTTCCCACGCCCCAAGGCAGTAGCAGCTGCCGTCGCCCTGGTGGAGTGGGCATGCAGTCCCGCTGGGGCTGCCCTCTTTGCCAAAGAGTAGCAGATTTTAATACATAGGACAAACCATCGAGGGATGGAGCGCTTCTGCACAGCCCGACCTTACTTGGTCCCCACATATCCAACAAAGATTTGATCGTCTACCCAGAAATCTTATGTATGGTCGGGATAGAAAGACAGCACACATATTGGGTCCAGACAATGGAGTCTCTCCTCATCCTTGGAAGGTTGCAGAGGTGGGGAGAAGATGGGCAAAGTGATAGTCTGTCCTATTTGGAAACAGGTAACCACTTTGGGAAGAAAAGAGGGCCTTGTGTGAAGGACTACTTTGTCTGGATGAACAGCAACAAAAGGAGGTTTGGAAGACAAAGCCTGAAGCTCACTCACTCTGCGAGCAGAGGTGATGGCAATTAGGAAAGCTGTCTTCAGAGTGAGGAGCCTGAGTGGACAGTTGTGAAGAGGCTCCAAGGAAGCGGACATAAGACCAGGTTCAAGTCCCACTGATGCATTATGAATGGAGAAGGAGGAAAGGGGCGAGTAATGCCCTTTAGAAACCTATTTACAATAGGAGACTTACAAAGAGAAGGCTGATCAGAAAGCCAATGAAAAGCATATCTGGCAAAAAGGTAGCCTTCAAGAGTGCCCAGGGCACAGCCCTGCTGGGCCAAAGAAAGTATTTACAAGAGAACCTCAAAAGAGGGGCAGAAAGGGGATCCACAGTCTTTTCTGTGCACCATGCTAAAAACTTGCTCCATCTGCAGGTGTATACAGTCTTGTGGAGGAAAGCCTTGATGCCAGGATGACATTACAGGCTTCAGGAGGAAGGTCAAAAGTTGTCAACTGTCGCGCACTCAATCTCCACGCAAGGAGGTGGAGACAGTACAGGTTCAGGTGGAGGACCGTCCCCTGCTGCTGCGAAAGAAGATCCGCCCGTAGAGGCGGTCTGATTAGAGGATTGATGGCCATGCTCAATAGCTCTGGGTACTAGACTGTTCATGCCCAAAAAGGAGCCACAAGAATGACTTAGGCCTGGTCGCGCTTCTTCAGCATTCTGAGCAGACGTAGTACAGGTGGAAAGGTGTACAGGAGGTCGCAGTTCCACTCGCGACAAAAAGCGGCGCCAAGCTAGTGCCGCCTTGAAAATTCCAACCATGCAGTATTGCGAACATTGCACGTTCTCTTTGGTGGGAAACAGATCTAACCAATGCTCTTCGAACCGCTGAAAGAGACCTTGCACCACCTTCCAGCCATGTCCAGAGACGAATAGCATCTTGACATAGGGTCCCCAGCTGCACCCCACCTTGCTTGTTGCAGAACCACATGGCGGTGGTGTTGTCCGTGAACACGTGCACCACCTTTCCTCAGAGAGGGAAGGAAAGCCTTCAGTGCCAGACGAATCCCCCGGAGCTCCAGCAGATTGATATTGAGCCACGACTCCGCTGGAGACCAGACACCCCAGATCTCCTCTTTTCCCAAATGGCCGCTCCATCCCAGGAGTGACTCACCGTGCGATCTGGTTGGGTAAGGGAAAGGGATCTGCCTCTGACCCAAGCTTGGTTTGTTAGCCACCACTGCACTTGTTGCGCAGTCCCCACCAAGATCTGGACATAGTTGGAAAGATTCCCCTGATGCTGCGCCTACTAGAACTTTAGGTCCCACTGCAGAGCCCGGCACATTGATAGTAAACCCCACCGAGTGCAAGAGGTCCGCCATAGTTTGAAGGTGGGAGACAACAGCCTGGGGCGATCCCGCCTTCAACAGCCAGTCGTCGAGATAAGGGAAGACTGGAACCCCTGAGCTGCGCAGATAAGCTGCGACGACCGCCATCACTTTCGTGAACACCCGAGGGGTGCTAGTAAGGCCAAAGGGGAGCACGATGAACTGAAAATGCTTGTGGCCTACAGTGAACCATAGGCAACGCCTGCGGGCTGAAAAAGAGGGAATATAGAAGTATGCGTCCTGCAAGTCCAACGCTACCGTCCAGTCTCCGGGGTCGAGGGCAGACAGGACCTGAGCCAACATGAGCATCTTAAACTTCGGTTGAGGGCCCGGAGGTCTAAGATAGGACGCAGGCCTTTGTACTTCTTGGGTACCATAAATTAGTGGGAATAACAACACAACCGACTTCTGCCACAGGGACCTTTTCGAGAGCTCCCTTGGCTAAGAGAGCTGCAATTTCCTGACGGAGAAGGGCCAAGTGATCCTCCAACATTTGATTGAAGGATAGTGGCATGGAGGGAGGGTAGTCTTGAAAAGGGGAGGGAGTAGCCCCTTCAGATTATCTGCAAAACCCACCCGTCCAACGTGTTCTGCTAGTGGAGGAGGTGATGCCGAATCCTGCCGCTCACTGGTTTCTGCTGTCCCTGAAAGGTCAGCTTGGAGGCTGCTGTAGTGGGGTTATGGGTGGACTGGCGCGCCTGCTAGCCCCCAGACCAGCGTAGCTGGGTCCCACATTCTAGTCCACGCAGATGCTGGGTGGTTTGCGTGGTCCGGTGGCAGGACTGGATAGAACGTGGTGTGGTACACCTCCCGTAGCCACAAAAGGGGCGAAAGGCAGACTGAGTGGGGCTAGAGGTTGCCGCGAGGTCCAAGGATCTGGCCGTAGCTCGAGAATCCTTGAAGAGCTCGAACGCTGAGCCCACCTTGTCACCAAAAAGGCGACGGCCATCAAAGGGCATGTCCAATAAGTTTGATTGGACATCCCCAGAGAAACCAGACGTTCCCAACCAGGCGTAGTGCCTCAAGGCTACTGACCTGCAAACCGTTCTGCCCAGAGAGTTGGTGGTATCCAGCCCACATCTGATGGTGCACTTAGCTGTGTCTCTATCCTCTGCGTGCATGAGAATGGCCCAAGCCTCTTCCGGACACTGTGGCAGCACTTACACAACCGTTTCAAACACCGAATGGGTATAACGGCCCAAGAGGCATGCGGTATTCACCAACCACAGTGCTAAGCTGGTGGAAGAAAACCTCTTCTTCCCAAGGTTGTCCAGCTTCTTTGATTCCCTACCTGGGGGAGCAGTAGGGAATGCGCCCTTAAAGAGGACGAGGCTTGGACCACCAATCTCTCGGAGGTCGGGTGTTGGGAGGGGAAAAGTGTGTCGCCCTGGGCCGGGAGATGGCATCGGCTAAACGTCCTGTCCACAGGAGCCGCTGTGCTGGGCTTGGACCAAGTGCCCAGTAGGACGTTGGTGAGGGCTTCTTTAAAAGGCAGAAGGGGCTCCGAAGAGCATGCCACCGGTTGAAGCACCTCAGTCAGGAGGCTAGTCTTGACTGCCATCGAAGGAAGCTCAAGGACCAAGGCCTCAGCTACCCTACGCAACACCACTGCGTATGAGGCTCCCTCCTCCGTAGCCATGGTTAGGGGGTGTTGGGAGGGGGGGGCGGGGGGGGGGGCGGAGTAGGCCAAGGCCTGGGGTGATAGCCAAACCACTGGCATCACCCAGTTCCTCTTGCCGGTGCAGCTCTTCAAGCTGGTAAGCTCAAGGGTCCACAGACCCCTCCCAGTCCTCCTCACCCTCCTCTTGTTGCCACTCAGGGTACGAATGTATCTTCAAATGTCAGTCTGGCGATGTGCCCAAGTCGGGGTGTGACTGGGGTCTACGCCGGTTGGGGGCACAACTGACGTCGGGGGTAGGTCGTCTATAATTGGCACCGGGGAAGGTACCGTGAGGTCGACCTGCGCCGATCTGGATCCAGGCCTGGATGCTCAGGGGCCCTCCAGAGCTGCCGGTATCGAAGGCCCAGGGCCCCAGCCGAGTCTGCGGGGCCCAAAGGCACGCCAGCAGAGTCGGACTTCTCAAAGATGCTGTGAAATTGCAGTTTGAAAGAGTGTACGCAGCATTGCCTGACCTACATTAGCTTGTTGGGATGCTAGAACATCCACAAAATGTTTAATCAAAGTGTGTGGTGTAGACCATGTATCTGCTTTGCATATATCAGCTATTGGGATATTGCCCAGGAAAGCCATAGCAGCACCTACCTTGCGAGTAGCGTGCAATTTAGGGGCTGTAGGTCAAGACCTTTTGGGTTTAACGTAACATGTCTAAATGCATTTAACTTTCCACCTGGCGATGCCTGATTTGAATATGGGCTTTCGTTTATGAGAGGGTGAAAAAGCAATAAAGAATTGTTTGGTTTTGCAAAAGTATTTAGTTATGTCAACGTAATACAATAGGGCTCTCTTAACATTAATGTATGGAAAGGCCTTTCCGCAATGAAGTCTGGTTGAGGAAAAACAAAGGTAACAACTAATTAAGGTGGAAATAAGAGACCACCTTTAGAAGGAATTTTGGGTAGAAGCGAAGGACCACCCCATCTCTGTGGGGCTGCAAGAAAGGCTCTTCTAAGGTTACTGCCTAGAGCTCACTAACGTGCTAGAGTGAAGTAATGGCAATTATAAAATCGACCTTCCAAGATACAAATAGAAGTGAGCATTTATGTATTGGTTCAAATTGCGTACCCATAAGTCTAGTAAGAATCCCGCTAAGATTCCAGGTACGTGCAGGTGGGACACGTGGTGGAATCACTCTTAAGACCTTCCATAAAAACATTGATGCCTGGCATCTTTTTGCAGAAAGGCAACCACTGTGGCCAAATGTAAGCACATGGATGTGAATGCAATGCCAGAGAACTGTAGATGCAGCAGGTAAATGTTTTGCATTGAAGCATTAAGTGACACCACTTAGTCGAAGAGCCAGGTCTTGAGTGTCTTCCTGAAGATGTTCAGGGAGGGGGCGCGCCTGATGTCGATCGGGAGCTTGTTCCAAATCTTGACCGCAATGTGGGAGAAGGTTCTTCCTCCTGTCTGGCTCTGCGAAAGCAGGGGGTTTCAGCGAGGTTGGTGTATCGGAGGTTTCTTTTGGGGACGTGGAAGGAGATTTTCATGTTGAGGTATTGGGGTCCAGTGTTGTGGAGGCATTTGAAGGTGTGGGTGAGTATCTTGAATGTGACTCTTCTCTGCGGGAAGCAAGTGGAGGTTTCGTACGTGTTGGCTGATGTGTTTGTGTCGAGGAATGCGGAGGACGAGTCTGGCCGCGGTGTTCTGTATTATCTGGAGTTTGCGGGTAGAGACTTGTTGATCCCGGCACAGAGGACGTTTCCGTAGTCCATTCTGCTGGTTATGAGTGCGTGGGTGACGGTCTTCCTTAACTCGTGGGGGGTGGATCCATTTGAAGGTCTTTGAGGATGCGGAGGGTGTTGAAGCAGATGCGATCACAAATCTGAGGTATTTGCGATGTGCAGATGTATGGGAATGTGAAAGTAGGCGTCCTTTAAGTCTAAAGCTCGCAGAAAGGTGCCTTGCAGGAGAAGTGGGATAACTTATGTCTTACAGAATGACCATATGGAAATGCTCTGACAGGATGTAATGATTTAAGGGCCGTAAATCTGATATTGGCCGTAAAGATCCATCCTTTTTTGGGATTAGGAATTACAGGGAATATACACCTGAACTCTGATGCTGTAGAGGGACGGGTTCTATAGTTCCTGAGCAAGAGAGCTTGAACTTCCTGTTTGAGTAGTGTTCGGTGTTCCAGAGAGAGTCTGTGAGCGCAAGGTGGAATGTTTGGAGGTGTGGTAATGAGCTGTAGATAATAGCCATGATGGATAAAGTCCCACACCCACTGGTCTGATGGTACTGATTACCATGTGGGCAGAAAATCTTGTAATCTTCTCCTGACAAGTGTTGAGTGGGACAGACACAAGAATAAATCTGAGACCAATTTAGAAAAAATAATTTGTATTTATATATACATTTTGATACCAAGTAATTACTTTTGCAATTAGGAATTGTTACAGGTAAGTAAATAGTTCAATTCAATGCATCTTTAAGCAACAATGCTTCCCTATGGAAAAAAGGCATATGTTGCATTCAGTTTTCAGTTTTGCGATCAGTTTCTTAGGATTATAGGAAGACAAGGTATATAGTACCTCCAGCTGTTGTAAATCAACGGCGATTAGGTTAAGCATTAGCAGAAGACATGTTTCGTTAAACCATTATCGTAACAAATGTACCGACTCCATCTTGAATTTGTAGCGGCCATTTTGTATGCCATATATTGCCATGTGCTCGCCATGCTCTTGGTCCTACCTCCTTGTTCATTGCGCCTGGAGTCTGCCCGGCAACAACCTATTTTTAGCAGTCTCCGCTTCCAACATGTCCAGACATGTGCAGTAGGATCAGTGACCGTTATTTAATTGGTTCTAAACAGGAATGTGACCGGAGACTGTTAGCTCCACCCATCTATCGATTGTGCCTTCTAAAATGTCCTTGTATGGTCATAAATCTGCTCTTGTCTTTTGTACCGCCTTTTCTTGAGCCCCCTCATTGTGTATAAAAGGAGCCATGTGCTTCAGTTCTTTGTACTACTTGATACAATACTGAAGAGTGTTGTGTGGACTGTAGTACCACCTTTAAAGGTTTAATAAACTTTGAATTTGAATTTAAATTTGAATTTAAAATTACTTATAAAGCGCACGTTCGCCAGCGGCTTCATGGCGCTACAACAAACAGAAACAGGGTGGGCTAGCCCATGTAGAAGAAATAATTCAGATTGTGGGGGGACTAATTTAATTAAAAGCTTTAGAAAACAAAAGGGTCTTAAGTTGCTTTCTGAACTGGTAGTAGAGAGTCAGGGTCCTAAGCTCAAGGGGGAGGGAATTCCAGAGCAGTGGGGCAAGGGTCGCAAATTTCGAACCGCCCCATTTCTTCCTCCGGAAACGTGGGACCGTGAGAAGGGCCTGGGTGGATGAACGGAGGTCTCTAGTGGGGACGTAGGGAGTAATCTCAGAAGAGATGAAAGCAGGAGCCGTGCCCAGTCTCGCTTGAAAAGTGATGGAAACCAGCTTGAACTGTACACGCTCGCGAACGGGGAGCCAGTGTAAAGATTTAAGGAGGGGGGTGACATGGTGAAATTTAGGTAATTTGAACACCAGGCGGGCCGCCTGGTTTTGGATCTGTTGCAACCGCCTAAGACTATATGCAGGTATACTAGCATATAGGGCGTTGCCGTAATCCAGGCGGGAGATGACCATCGCCATCATTGTTTTTGTATTTCCAGTTTCATTGCCAACTTCTTCCTAAGATCCGAGGACTCTGTGCAGAGAAGGGCGAACCCTTGCACTAAGTAGGCCTAGCTGAGGTTTGCTTACTACACAGCAATTACTTGTCATCTGCCATAAGGCGTACGAGTGCAGAGGTGTAGGTCGAGTCAATAGCGGTGTGTGTTATGCCAGTGGAAGGGGGGGGGAGGGAAGCACCTTGAAACAGGATGTAAAGGCGTACTTGGGGACAAGTCCGGGAGCTAGGGTCACAAAGGTCTTGGGAACAAGGTAGCACAGCCGCTTCATCGGTACCTGGGCTGGGGCGCTCGGGTGCAGAGTCGAAAAGCCAGCTGGGCTCTGTGCATCCTGGGGCCTTGAGGCTGTCTCTTTTCACCTATTGAGGATTCAAATTCAGGACAGCTAGGCCACTCTGTTAGTGGGACTCAGCAGTGCCGGCGTACCTCAACAGCTGCTTGTCTCACTGCAGGTGGAGTCCAGATTGGAATCTCACGGGTGCTGTTTGTTGGAAGGGGTCCAGTATCCCAGGTATTGGTCCTGTGCAGCTCCAGTTGGCCGTAGTGTCCTTTCACTTGGTGGGGGGACAGATCGGACCTTTAGGAGCACAGGGTCCTCGTCCTTGGGGGCTGGTACGTTGGACTGTCAGGGGAGCGGGCTCCAAGTAGACCGGACTTTGCGTTTCGTGCCTGCGGACTGCAGGGGAGTAGATCCTCTACTCCAAGTGAGATTACTTGGCATTTTGCGAAGGCTGGCAGTCTCCTGGAGTTTTTGGAACCTGATCAGCTGCAGGACGAGTCGCTGGTCACAAATGTTGAGACTTGGTTCAGGCAGGCAAGGTTTGCGCCAAAAGTGCACAGCAGTTTTCAGACCTCGCAGCTCTTTGTCCGCTCTTCTTGATCCGTCAAATTTAAGTTCCTGGTTTCAAGGGTACCACCTAAACACTAAATTATGGGGCATTATGGGGAGTGACCGAAAGTAGCTAATGGTCTACTTTCCTTTAGGGTGCCTACACCCTCTATATGACCACTTAACATAGGAAGTGGGCTTAACCCTGACCCAGACAGAGCCTAATTCGCCAAAACTAAGATGGTGGATTTCTAAAAGTCATGTTCATTTCAGAAAGCCCTCCTTAGGGATGGTACTAGCCTGACAGGGGAACACACCTCCTGATTAGCTAATTTTCCCACCTGTCCTGGTGCTAAATAAGCCCAGGGCAGGGGGTGGTATTTCCCCTATCTGGGGAAGCCTTGGGTCGCATATCAAAGGCGGCAGAATCCTTTGAAATCACCTGCCTTGAAATGCTAATCTGATGGCAGGCTGGCCTGCTCCAGTCACCCAGTACACCGGTAGTCGGTAGGTTTTCAGGGAGCACCTCGAAGGTGCCCCCTGGGTGCATGCATTAATAAATCCATTACTAGAATCAGCGTGGGCTTATTAATATGATATGTTTGATACCAACCATCTCTTGCTTCAGTGAAGGTATCATGTGGCTGGGGACGCCAGTGTCCAGCACACAGACTCAAAATGGCTTCCCTGTCCATTTTGTAATATCTAAGATTCGACTTAGACATCACAGGGGCATATCTGCTCATGCAGATATGTCCACACATGTAGTCTATAGTGCACCTGCCCTGGGGCTGAAAGGCCTGTTGTAGAGGTGACTTACCTATACTGCATGCAATGTCTTCAGGAATGGCACACAGGAGGTGTGCCATGTTGTGTCTTCACATTTTTCTGGACCATGGCACGCAGCCTGCAATGGCAGTCTGCATGCTGAAGCCGAGGGGTCTCTTAGTTTGGCACAATGCATGCTGCAGCCTTCACAGACCCTCTTTAGCATCCTTGTCCTAGGCACCAGGTATATCATTTATGAGGGACTTACAAGGGATGCTGAAGGTATTGCCAATAGGGGAACAATTGTACAGTTTCAGGGAAAGAGATCTGGCACTGGGGACCCGATTGCAGGAACCCAGTGCACTTCTGTCAAAATTGCAACCGATGTCAGGCAAAAGGTGAGAGGAACCATGTCAAAAAGATGCACTTTCCTACAGTTGGCTATACATTGGCGATGGTTGGAGAATTGAGCTGCCACCCTTTTACCAGATGTCTCAAGGAGTTTGCTTTCCTTGTCAAGAGATGGTGCATCACTGGCAGCTTGGGAATTAGCTTGCTTACAAGTGTTGGTAACTACAAGTGAGTCACGAGGAATCTGTTCCTCGATTTAGATGGGGTCGGATGGAGAGGCTTTAACTTTATCCATAATGGGAATAATGATTCTGACTCAAGCAGGGTCTTTAAAGAGGTCATCTGTGTGATGTAGCATATTCTAAACCATAGGGAAGTATTGGGTGGCCCTATGTGTGGAAGAAAGTGTTTAAAAAATGAAGTCCTGTTCCAGAAGTTCCTTGTGTGCCTCAATCTCATGAAATGTACTACCAATGAGCTCCTGGTACACTGTGAAATCATCAGGAGGAGATGGACGAGTGGGGGTATAGGTCTGGATTATTGTCCCCTGGAAGGTCTACATCATATGCGGTCCAGGGGATGGTTTGAGGTGGTAGTGTACCGTAAGTGTCATCCCCTGCCCCATGTCCACCTGTGTAAGAGTGTGGTCCAAGGGATCTCCATCAGAGTGTGTTGGAGAAGGTGACTGGTGGAGGTGGTGGGGGGGTCAAGGTGTTGGTGCTGTGGCAAAGGAATGGTAGCCTTGTCCACCTTCCTCTGTTTGGCGGGTACCTGTGTATCAATAGCCTCTTCAAAGAGGAGTTGTCTTTGATGGCGGTGAAGCCAGAACCGATGGTTAGGCAAGAACGAGCCCTGTGTGGGGCTGGATGTTAATTTGCTTTTGAAGAGCATCCAGCTGCTCTTGTAATTTATGGAGAATAGGTTCACAGGCTTGCCAGGATCAGATTTCAGAGCCAGTTTCAGAACAGAGGTGTTTTTGTGTTTCGGCACCAAAGGTCCTCTCGGATCCAAAGATGGGGCTGGTCGACTCGGTATTGAAGATTTACTCGAAATTGACGGTGTTGAGTGTTGTTTTGGTGCTGAGCCCAAAGGCAGGCATCCAAATCAGTCTTTCGGTGCAGACCATGGCCCGAAGGCAGTGGTGGTCCAAGGGCCTTTTGTTTAGAAAGGACAGAATGTCTTAGGTTGTGCGAGACGGTACTGAAAGACAGGACACCGTACTCCCGGATTGTTGAGCAGGTGATCCTGCATCTCCAATTCGACCTCTAGGTCAGAGCAGGAACAAACCTCTACGGAGAATGCCTCTTCCTTCACCACGGATGCTCTGGGGGGGTTCTTCCTCTCTAAACATCTTGAAGTCCGAAGATGTCAGAGGTGTCTTCAATATGGCTTCGCTGCATTTCACGTCGACGTGCCCAACGGTCTCTAGAGTCTTTCAAACAGAAAGATTGGCAGGCCTTGCAAGTTGCAACCCTTCTCCCTGTGTTTCGGTGACAAACATGTTGCAGACCGAATGGAGGTCAGTCAAGGGTATTTTGCGTGGCAGTTCGAGATGAAACGGATATGCATCCATTACATCACCAGCAGTGCATTCTCTGGTGAACCAGGTGTAGATTGAAGTATAGGTCTGAGGAGCGAGCTCCTCCTGGCCACGGTTGAAGCATATCGATCCCATGAGCGAAACATTTTTCTATATCTCGATACGCAAGATAGACTATGTGATTGGAAGCAATACCACCGAGGGTGAGCTCGAACCGAACAGAGCACCCAAACTGTCTCCACCCAGAGTGCAGGCACACATGTCCAAACCAAACAGTGGAAAGAAAACAATTTAACAATAGAGTTGATGCCCATGCACATCATCAGCAAGAGGGAGTCAGTCACTCTACCTTGTGACTCAAAAGATTTCTTTGAAGAAAAACAACTTGCACACATTCGGACCCAACACTAGATTGCAGGAGTATACAAAGCAGGTGTATCTACATTCACACATGCCTCCAAAAAGCTGTTACAGTACTACAAAATAAATAGCTGTCAATGAACTTGATACCTAGCCACTCCTATACCTTTGAACAACATGATGGTTTAATTATTGGTTAAGTACAACAAAGCATGCAACAATAGGAGTCACGGGGGCGTGGCCGAACAGCCACGATGGCGGACGGCTCTCACTAGAGCTCCAAGCCCAGCCGGGCCTTATCCGGGTAAAAACAGAGCTGTGGGTGACATTCCGGACCCAGTACCGGAGGATCGGAGGAAAAGTCCGGCCCAGGGAGCTACGGCCCGAAAAACGGAGCCTCAAGGGTGGTGTGGCAGCGAAACGGCCTGATTCCGAGGCCGCCAAGACTTCTGAGGTAGGCCTCAGGGGCCGGGAGGTGGAGTGCTGCAGCGATCCGGCGGCGGGACCAGGATTCCGGGGCCCGCTCGACAGGCGACATCGGACCTGTGGCGGGCCGGGCTTGCGACCGGTTGTGGGGATCGCCGGGGCCCTCCCGGACATTGCTGGACATAGGGGAAGCGGGAGCTGCTTGGTGAGGACGGCGCGGAGCGGTGGCGCTACGATCCGAGGCCCGGCCTGCCTGATGCCGGTTTTGACCGGCGACGCCATTTTGGGGCTGTCAGCCCGGGGGGCGCCCCAGGGCCGCGGCCGGACCCCTCGTAGGCGGAGGATTTCTTTGGTCTCCCCCTCCTTCCCCCCATTCTTACTTGCTGGACAGCTCTGCTGAGAGACGGAGGGGCCGGCGGGGGGAGAAGCTGCACAGCGGGATCCGGTGGGATCTTTGAGGGCTTTGGAAGCCAGCCACGCGCAAAGGCTGTAGTGAGGAGCTCCGAACAATTGCCCTTCCACACCTGCCCTGCCTGGAGGCTAGGAGGGGCCCGCTCTGCAGTGGTGTGAGGTCCTGCTCGGCGGAGGCCCGACGAGGGCAAGAGACTACAGGGGTGACGGCTCGAACCCCCAGGGAGGCGAATTTGACCTGCGCCTGGGGTGCCTGACTCTTGGCTCCCTATCTTCACACACACCCCTGCACGACATCGCCTGGGGGGACGAGGCGAGGGAGTACGGCCTGCTGCCTGAACTGTGACACCCTTACGGCCGAAGCGCACATACGGGGGGCGAGTGCCCCGGGCCTGGAACAAATGGTGCGGAAAGGCCCGAAGCTTGCGGAGGGCCAGGGGGAGCAGACGGGGCCCTGCCCGCAGGTGGGGTATAGCGCGAGCAGCAGCGGAGAAGGCACTGCCGAACAGACAACGCCGGGGACTCATCCACCAGATAAGCTGGACCTCATACTCCAGGAAATCCTGGACTCGCGACACGCCATGGAGCAGCAATTGGAGGCCCTCACGACTAACTTATCCCTCCTAAAAGCTGATCACGGCAAGTTAGCGGACAAAGTCAAAGACCAAGGACTAGTACTCGCGGACCTTGAGCCCACGGTGGCGGACCACAGTACATCTATCAGAGACATACAGGGCCAGGTCACTGCACTGATGGAAAGGGTTGAAGACACGGAAGGGCGTAACCGGCGCAATAATGTAAGGGTGACCGGCCTGGCAGAAAAATGCCAGGGATCACAAGCCGCAGAGTTCATGGAGCAGTGGTTCCGAGATTACGTGACGTCGGAAGGGCTTTCCCCACACTACTGCGTGGAGAGGGCGCACAGGATCCCGTCCGGACTACCCAAGCCGGGCCGCCCTCCGTGCGAGCTCATAGTCCGTATCCTTAATTACCAGGACAGAGACGTACTTTTAAGAAAAGCCCGGGAGAAATCCGTCATTCACTTTGAGAACCAGAGGGTGTCACTATATCCGGATTACACGAACACGGTACAAAAACAGCAGGCCTCTTACTTGGAAGAGAAAAAGAAGCTGAGGGGCGCACAGTTGAAATACGCATTACTCTTCCCAGCCCGCCTAAAAGTTATTCATGGAAGTAAATCTCACTTCTTTGAAAGTCCAGCCGACGCTGAAGAGTGGCTGGAGGTGATGGGGCGGGACAGTGATCAGGAGGCATCCCAGGGAGCTGGAACGGGGGCGCCCGGGAAGGGCTCCGGAGGAGGCCGCCACCCATCTTCTGGATCCAGGAAAGGGAACGCTCGGTGAGGACCGTCGCGGGACCGGCACAAGAAAGACCCGATGCCCCCCATCATTGCCATCGATGCAAGGCAGATGAGGCGGGCCTCCTACATATGCTTTGGACATGTCCACAGTTAGGCAGTTATTGGAAGGAGGTATGCCAAACAATAAGGGAGGTCTCACAGATACAGGTGAAGGAGAACGCCTTATATTGCTTAGTGGGAGCCCGCCCACGTCCCAAACCGTTGAAAACCAAACTAAGATTTGTAGATTTCGCCCTCCTCTTGGCGATCAGGACAATTACAATGAGGTGGAAATCCCCAAGGGGGCCCAGGGTGGAGACATGGCAGGCAAAGGTAGTGAGGGTGGAGTCGAGCAGAATGTATTGCCCTTAGAAAAGAGGAAGAGGGTGGGAGGCGGAAAACTCCCATGGCACAGGATTGGGAGGTAATGCTACTGGACTTGGACAGATCAGAACAGCCACTGTCCCAAAGCGAAAGACAGCGCACCACACCCTGAGGGAGGAAGGCTGAGAATAATAGCCACTGAGATGGAACTGACGAGTTCAGGTAGGCATATTCCGATTATGCTGGATTGAGAGTGGTCCTTACCATGGAGAGGAGACGGAACGGCTGAGAGTTTATTGACACCAGGATATGGTGGGGGGCGGGGGGGTTAGTTGGGGAGGGAATGGGTGGGATTGGGATAGGTCCTGGCAACCACGGAGGACCCTGATAATGTGTAGGTCACTGAATGTGGTCAACCTGAGTACAGTGATCGGGTCCGTCTTAATTATAGAATGGGTGTAAACTGGAAAAACGTGATGTATTCAATGCCCAGTACTTAATAATGTATGCTTATACCCTGAATATACATCCACGACTAACATATGATGCCAAACATGTTATTAATGTTTATAACACTGCATTTTATACAGCACTTGACTTACAGCTAAAGCACTCAAATGAAGCTGTACTTGGGCCGACGCTGGGCAATTAGGATTATCAGTTTTCTGATACTTTCCACCAATGGGACAACTATGCCAGGCAAAACTCATAAAACATAGCAAACTTGTTAGGTTACTTCAAAACCATGGTTTTGGTGCTGTTGGCCTGCACGATGGGACAAATTAATGCGCTCAAGCAATAGCAGCTGAATTTTCCTAGGGTAATGAGCTATTAATTGTCTACTGACAGTGTCCTCAAGCGTACGGATGTTCATACTAGTCTACCAGAGCAGCAAAAATATAGCACTCCACTATGCTACTTTCTTTAGGCACTTGACTATTGAAGGTAGCAATGGCAAGCGGTCAGGGCTTCACCTGGGGTGCAGAAAGGGCAGAGATAAGAATTTATATTAATATGGCACTAAGCACAAGATTTCTCAAAACCCTACCAATATGGTCCTGGACTTACTTTCTTAAGCAGTTAAGTCTACATGCATAAGATGTTTTGTGCTCATTGTATTGTGTCCAAAGCGAGCAATGAACTCATTGTATTATCAAAGAAGAAGTATGAAAAGGCATTTATACCATCTTAAATTACCACAATTTCTACCAGTCGCCTGTGACCATGGTCATTTACAGGGCTAGGTGTGCATTTTCCCAACTTTTTCTGCATCGAGCAGCACACCTTTTATGTTCCTTTCCCATTGTGAAGGGTGAAAACAGTAGGCCCTTTTCCTTTCCCTATTAATTCAAAAATTACAAAGGACTGCACTAAGATATAAAGGTTGCAAAGACAGGTTTTGATATACTATTTGTGGCAAGCTAGGTTTCTGATATAACCAGTGCAGGGGAGAGAACACAGTTTCACATTGTGCTCCATAGCACTTCTTTTTTTTTTTTTTTTAAGTGCAAGTTTATTGAAACCAAAACATAGCATAGAATACAGAATGTAATACACTCAATCAATGAAAGGTATATGAGATAAAAAATTAAAATTGAGAAGGCATAATAAAACGGAATCAATAAACACCTATATCTAAGTCATGGAAAAGGAAAACAAGGGGGGAAAAGGAAATAAAACAAAAAGGGAAGTGAAGAATGAACATTTCATAAAATATACCATTGTATGCAGATATTAAAACTTAAATAAAATGTATACAATTGACAGCGAGTAATAAATAAGCATAACACTTTATAAATCGAAGGAAAAAGATAAATAAGCAAAATCATGGCGGCTTATGAACATCATCAGATGGATTTTGGTGGGTAACAATAGTATTTTGAGGAGAGGGAGAGGTTTTGGAGAGGTGGGTAGTAAGAGGAATCCATAATAGGTCTCGTTTAACAGCTAAGGAAACGGGGGTAACATAATTGGTATCAAGCCTATGGTGAAAACAAATAGCATTCCACCAAGCTGCTCCATAGCACTTCTACGCCGACATCAACAAAGAGGAAGCACTTACAGTACAAACCATAGCATAAGCAGCTTAACTCTGACTTCAATGACAACAAAAGTGTAGATTTGGCATCTCAACCAATTAGTAAAAAAACAAGATAGATACGATATGGATGGCTAAAGCTATGAACTAGAGTACTAAATTATAAAGCAGATTACACATACAATGATCCGAGTCCCTGTTCTGAAGTTCATGGGAATATGAGAGATAGAGGGCTGCCACTGATCCTAGTAGAAGCAGAATGGAGCTGGACTGTGAGACAAGATTCTGGCAGTGTTAACTTCTATGAAGCGCTTGTCTTATTCACATGAGGCTTTTGTACTGTGCAATGTAATATTCTCAATCTATATAAGACCCTGGGGCTCTTTTATCTGCTTAGTGAACATGTAGAGAGAAAATGAGGATACAGGGCTTAATGTCAGTTTGAGGCGCACTCTGACCCAGTACTTTAGGGGAAGATAAATACTACAGTGATCAACTGCATTTTTCCTACACTTACACAGCCTCTCAAGGGAGATGAAGCATCTTTAAGAGGATTCTGCGCAACCAGACCGTGCTGTACCATGATCCATCACCATCACAGGTTTGGCAAATGGCTGTACCACCTCAAAATATCAGGAACAGAAATTGTATTTGCAGGTATCAGCAATTCTCTCAGAAAAGAAAATATTTGCAGCAAATCAGTCACCCAGTACAGCAAGAATAAAAGTCGTGCAACTAATGATTGCCTCTCCTGAGTATTCTTACCAACACAGGTGTGAAGGTCTTTGATTTCTGCAGCATTGTGCCACCTGTAGGAGATTGATCATCTTTTGATAGTGACAAAGTGGATTTTGTACTACAGAATGTGATTTTCTACTGATGGGCACATGCTAAAAGCAGGGAAATCAAAGGGGGGAGGAAGAGGTGGTGCTGTGTGGCACCGAGGTGGGCACGTCCTCCTCTTGCGAAAGTAACAGTAATCAGAAAGGTCCACCTCGAAATTCTCAAATTCACTCACATAGCACCCACATTTAAAAGGTGCTCCAGCGTAGTCGCTTGTCGCAGCACTGCCCCGTCCGGCAGGCGGGCGGGAAGACCCCGATGATGAAGCATGACACCAAGGGCCCATTGTGTGTATTCCATTAACAACAGGATACACACTGACCCTCTTCGAGGTGGACCTTTCGGATTACTGTCACATGCTAAAAGCACCTGCAGAGGTAAATATATTGAATTTCAGTGGAAAAAGAACACAAAACTCACTAGAGAGCCCGTCGCCCATAAAAGGGACCCATTGGCAATGCAGGTCAGTTTCAGGAAATATAAAACACATAGCTAGCACCAAACATTTCAATCACGGGGAGAGAGGGAAAACTATTCAGAATGCAACATTCCTACAGAACCTAAGGTCGAGTGCCAGCTCGGATGAAGAGAAACGGGAAAACCGAATAATCCAGTCATCACAGGTAACCAGTATGCAGACTGACAGACTGACTTGTAGGGTAATGCAGGAGGGTGCCTCTCCTAATAACGCATATGTGCAGTTTAAGACATGACAGCACATACAACAGTACCTTCTCTTTAGTGATAAATTACAGTAACAAATAATTTCCAAAAACAATAGTCATGTGAAAAACATGGTTATGCAAGAGGCATTATAAATATCTTAATCCACAAGACTTGAAACAACTATATTTATTATGTTGTTCTGTATTCTCTTATAATCAGTTACATTATTATACATGTATGTAAAATACCATTAAAATAGGTTTTACTAATTAAAAATTAGGCAAAATTTGCAAGTCGGAAATGTGAACTGAAAGCAAGAGAGAGTGCACTGTTTATCATTACCTTGCTGTTTCTATTGATGTACTGCTTGAAATCTTCCTCTTTGCCAAGTACTGGTTTGGTTATCAGGTGATCATAGTTAACACACACTGTGAGGATGGGAAGTGCCCGGGACGTCTCCGCTAGCCAAGTTATCTTTGTAGTTTTCTTAAAATCTTTATTTTCCAGATTTAATTTTGCATCAAGAGATTCAATCTTCCCATTGGAGTTCCTAGAAGAAAAATACTAGCATGAAATCCCATGAATGCCTTCTAGTTTATTATATTTACTGATGATTTAGATTGTGGTGGATAATTTTTATGCTTATAGATGTGGTAACAGTTTTATTATATTTGTTTTAGCGATAACAGATGATGTGGGCATACTTTTTTATATTTATAGATATTGTAGGAAATCCATTTTTCAACTGGTTTCACTTGGGTTGTTTTTTCTTTTGTGGACTATGTATACACTTTATTTTTAACCTTTGAGTACTCTGACCTTGCAAAAAAGGCCTGGTTGCATTTCTGTTACTAAAAACAAGGAAATCCTGTAGACTATTTAACAGGCAAATTTGATATTTTTATGATGCGCAAATATTGGTCAAGCTACTTATATGTCAAATTTCTAATTTAACCTGCAACAAAGCTTTCTAAACTTATGGGTCAAACTCGGTGATCGGCAGCAAAAAAGCTGCGCCCCACTGCAGCTTAAGCAGGAGGTTTAAAAACACTTCTTTTAAGTGCTAGATACAGCGATATAAAAATCAACTCCAACTATAAATGTTATACACAACTGCATAGTGTTTAAGTTGAACATGCATGTTGTGCCTACACTAATATTTAAACACTCATTGGCTAAGCCAATAGGTTTGGCCTTTTATTACAGAAAGTGCTTCGTAAGTGATAGCCAAGTCTGTATTTGTGTTTATCTGAGAATGGATGGATGGATGGATGGGTGAGCAACTTAATTTAGGGAGTATGTTGGTGTGTGAATGCTACTTGTTGAATTGATGAATGAGAGGCAGGATAATGGCTAGATGGATGAATAGTAAGTGCATGGACGACAGATCAGAAGTGGAAGGGGTGTAGAATAGCCACCTGCCACCAACATGACTATCATCCATGCATTCACTCATCTTCTTACTCATACATCCTGGATGGCAGGGTAATGAACTGACCTTGTTCGGGTCAAAAGTAAACTGAGCCAAATGTTCACAATAATGAACAAGGGAAATGCATATATTAATTTTTGTTACTAAAGGTTTGGAAACAATTATATGAAGCACTGAAATACAACAGAGACATTGAAAGGAGGAGAGTTGGACTATGCAAATTCCATGTATTTGGGTCTACCTGCGACGTATTTACACAAATTACAAATCATTCAAAATACAGTAGTGAAGATAATCAGTACATTGCGCAGATAGGTGCATCTCTCCTGCCTTAATGAAGCTTCACCTGCTTCCCGTCAAACAGAGAGCTTTTATAAAAGGGCATGTACTATTCACAAATCCATTCGTGACCAGACTCCAGTCTTTGTAGAGAGCAGAATTAAATAGTATGTTCCTCCTCAACCTCTCAAATACTCTCCAGAGGCAGAAGCGTCTGTCACGAAACTGAATACAGCACAACACATAACTCAACAAGACAACACAATACATAAAGCAGAAAACCAGAAATAACCCAATGGATCCTAGAAAAGGTGAAGAACAATTTAGTTATTCTAGTAGCAGTTGTAAATGCATCCTTGGAAGTCAAGAATAGGTCATCTTTTTTTACACTCCTCTCACTGGAGGTGGGAGAGTTGGGAGATGGAAGGCTTTTTGTTGAACCGGTAATAAATACTCTTATTTATCATTCCAAAGCAGCACTGAGGAGAGGAAAAGGTTTACCTAACAGAGAAAAAGCCAGCTAATGTGGAAACAGTGTCAAAAAGTCACATATTCGATCTGTGGAGAAAACTGGTCTGACAAGAGGAGTTTGGACAAGTTGAATAACTGAGTGCTAAGTTTCCCATGTTTTATCCAAGCAAATTTGAAAAGCTGAAATTAACGTGCCCTAAGAAATTAAGTTATGTGCATCTGACAAGTGATATAAATAAACACAAGGTGAACCCGACAGAAAGAATGCTCTCCTGGCAGCTAAATTGTCTTGATTTAAATTAGTCAACCCGCTTTCACACAGGGAAGCACCTTCTCAACCTGTGTTTCAACAGAAGAGCACAGGACAGAGGGTGAGCCATCATTGGCAGTGTTTATTGAGAATAAAAGAAGAAAGCAAGAGATGCTTAACAACAAAGGAAAGGACAAGCAAGTCAAAAGGTAAGAGAGACGGAGAAAAGTGACGGCTGGAGAAGAATTAATTGATAAGTACATAGCTCAGTATGCCCTCATCAGTACCTCCCTCCTAGCACGCTGCTCGCTCCTCTTTTGTTTTTGTTCCTGGATGTTTGGAGGGAGTATAGGAATCTGGCTCTGCATAGGATATTGCCATCAGGTGGTAATACCGTGCACAGAGTTCAGGGATTCCACAAAAAGTGTACAGGCCTCAATGTAAAACCCAAAGTGCTCCATTTGCGGTTATGTGGAGCAGCCTTAGGCCTAACACGAAAGAGTGTAAGACATTTATTGCACAACAGTGATCAATAATGGACACACGACTCAAGAAGGAGAAACAGACCATTTTTAGAAAAGGAAAATGCTACTTACCAGTATGCATCTGTTCTTGGCATGTAGAGCTGCAGAGTCGTACACTTTTGCAATAGATCGCCACCTGGTGTTGGGCTCGGATGATTGCAGGTTGTCGTCTTCTTGGAAGAAGTCTTTGTAGTCACAAGATAGGTGACTCCTCCCTTGGACAATACTGCGCATGGTCATCGACTCCATCCTCATCTTGTTTTTCGTCGTGATGGGAAATGATGACGTTAGTAGAAATAGAGAGGTAGGCTGTCCATGCGTGTGCATCTAAGTAAGTAAGTAAGATGAGTACCGGAACGGATACAAGTCTCGGTGAGGCGGGAGGGCGTGTACGAATCTGCAGCTCTACATGCCAAGAACAGATGCATACTGGTAGGTAGCATTTTCCGTTCGCATATGAGCTGCAGATCGTACACTTTTGCAACGATTGTGCAGCAGTGTCTTCCCTAGCGGTGGCCGCTTGTATCCGTTGCAGCATTCTGAAACAGTGTTCTAAGGACAGCTTGGCCTACTGAAGCTTGCTGTTTGGCTTGCACATCAATACAATAGTGTTTAGTGAAGGTGTGTATTGTAGACCATGTTGCTGCCTTGCATATGTCCTCTAGTGGTATATTTCCTAAGAAAGCCATAGAGGCTCCTAGTTTGCTAGTGGAGTGCGCTCTAGGAGGAACCATTAGTGTGCGTTTTGCTTTTTGATAGCATATTTGTATACACTTTACAATCACTCTGGCAATTTCTCCCTTAGAGATGGGGATGCCTTTGTGTGGGGGGAGAGAAAGATACAAATAGTTGTTTTGTCTTTCTGAAGGATTTAGTCCTGTCTGTGTAGTATAACAGGGCTCTTCTAACATCTAAGGTGTGTAAAGCCCTTTCTGCAACAGAGTCCGGGTTTTGGAAAAACACTGGTAGCTCTACTGATTGGTTAAGGTGAAAAGGAGTAATAACTTTTGGCAGGAATTTAGGATTAGGCCTAAGAACCACTTTGTGAGGATGTATCTGAAAAAATGGTTCTTGTATTGTGAATGCTTGTATTTCACTAACTCTTCTGAGAGAGGTGATGGCAACAAGGAAAGCAGTTTTCCATGCTAGGAATTGCAATTCACACTTGTGTAAAGGCTCGAAAGGGAGTCCCATAAGTCTTGTAAGGACCACATTTAGGTTCCATACTGGAGCAGGTTTAACCTAGGTGGGCTTATTCGTTTTAATCCTTCCATAAATGCTTTGATTGCAGGTACTCTGAAGAGAGATAGATGTTGTCTATTCTGTAAATAGGCTGCAATTGCTGCCAGATGCAGGCTTATGGAAGAATAAGCTAAATTGGACCTTTGTAGGTGTGGTGTAGAAGGTAGCAAATAATATTTTGGATGGAAACATCCAGTGGAGCAATATGATTATTGTTACAATATATTGTAAATCTTTTCCACTTAGCGGCATAACATGCTCTGGTAGTGGGTCTTCTAGCTTCTTTAATTATGTTCATACAGTCTGGTGGTAGGTTTAAGTAACCAAACTCTAAGACTTCAGGAGCCAGATTGCCAAATTCAGTTGGCTTGGTTCTGGGTGTATTATTTCTCCATGGTTCTGTGTTAACAGGGATGGCGTGAGCCGTAATTTTTGATGTGGAACCAGTGAAAGATCTAGTAGTGTGGTGAACCACGGCTGACGTGCCCATGTAGGAGCTACTAGTATTAGTTTGAGAGACTGTTGTCTGAGTTTGCGCACTACTAGTGGAATGAGTGAGAGAGGCGGAAAAGCGTACACAAATCTGCCTGACCAGTTCATCCATATCGCATTCCCCTCTGACCGTGGGTGTGGAAACCTGGCAGCAAAGGTTGGGCATTTTGCATTTTCGTGGGTGGCAAACCGATCTATCTGTGGATGCCCCCACATTTGGAAGAATGGTTGAAGAGCTTGTGGATGTATCTCCCATTCGTGAATCTGTTGTGACTGTTGACTCAACAGATCTGCTATGTGATTGTAAGTTCCTGGAAGGTGTTCTACTGTCAGGTGTATGTTTTGAGGAATGGCCCATCTCCAAATGTTCTGTGCAAGCTGGGACAGTTGCAGAGAGTGTGTGTCCCCCTGTTTTGGTATGGAATACATGGCTGTCATATTGTCCGTCCGGATTAAGACAGCTTTGTTTTGTACTTGTACTTGAAACGTTTTGAGTGCTAGGAAAATTGCTAATATAAACAAACAATGGTCCGAGACCCAATTTAGTTGAAGGTGAGAGATCAAGATTTGAGTAGTTCAAGGTGTATGCTAAATTCACAGACCTAAACACAATTAATGAAAAACAAAAGAATAGGCAACAGCAACAGCCTCAGACTCTTTCATAGCATTTAATCCATTTTTTGAAACAAGATTCAATCCACAATTATTTTACATTTTATATACAGTGCCCCGTATCTAGAGCGTGCAGTAAAGGAAAAGAAGGTGTTGAAAGGGCGTGATCGTGAAAAGGTGAAAAGGAGAGGTTTCACACAGAGTGTACAAAAATTATTCTATATTTTTTCAAGTAAACACCAGTCAAAAAAAGAGAACTGGGACAGTGGATCCTGGCCACTTAGGTAAATCAATATATAGTCCTTCTAGTTATTCAAGGGACATCAGATGAGTCAATGTCTGCACAAGGGGGGAATAACATTAGTGGTCCAGGTATTATAGGATGTCTGTCGACGTTTCGACTCGTCTTGCGACCTTCCGGTTAGTTATGCCTGGGCCATGCGAGTCTTCCTCAGGACAGGTGCAACGGGGCAAGGGATCAGGCAGATGACCCCTTCACAGGATGAAGTAGACGTAGTGTCTTCCAAAATAACTCGGTCCAAATAATTCAAATGAGGGTATTGAACAGATCCTCTTGTTCTATGCGTAGGGGGTTCCTATCAAGATACTGAGACCATAACATTATATGTGTCTTCAGGGACAATCCATAGTCAATTGTGCAGTATAGAGAAATCTTCAAGTTTTAATTAAGCCTGAAATTGGGCTGATGGTCAATGTTTCAAACTGAAGGGAAATTCCCTCGCCGATCGAGAAACTTAAACCGGCAGTTTTTGATAATAGGCAGGGTACTTCAAAGTAGACCCGCGTCGGTATCCCCTGGACAGAGTGCGGAAAATTGCTAGCAGCTCTAGATGGTTGATATGGATTTTTTTTTTGTTGGTTGTTCCATTGGCCTTGTGTGGTATAGTGTAAGAGATGGGCTCCCCATCCTGTGAGGGATGCGTCTGTCGTGAGCACTATCTGTGGAACAGGCTCTTGGAACGGCCGTCCCTTTGCTAAGTTTTTGGTGTTTCACCATTGCAGAGAGCGATAAGTATGGCTGTCTACCAACACCAGGTCTGTGAGCTGACCTTGAGCCTGATTCCACTGCTGTGCTAGACATTCTTGTAATGGGCGCATTTGCAGTCTTGCGTGTGGAACTATGAAGATGCAAGACGCCATCATGCCTATCACTCTCATGAACACTCTGGCTTGGAGAGACTGCTGGTGTTGAAAAATGGAGACCAAGGTCTGAATGCTTTGTATCCTGGCTGGACTGGGATACGCTAGAGCTGTAGATGTGTCTATGGTAGCTCCTAGATACTGATGAACGTGTGAAGGCTATAGGTGCGACTTGGTGTAGTTTATTGTAAACCCAAAGACGTGCAATGTCTGAATTGTTTGTTGTGTGTTGGACACACTGGTTGAACGATTTTGCCTTTATGAGCCAATCGTCGAGGTAAGGGAAGACATGTATCTGTTGTCTTC
The DNA here is from genome assembly GCF_964263255.1 of Lissotriton vulgaris. NCBI lineage: Eukaryota > Metazoa > Chordata > Amphibia > Caudata > Salamandridae > Lissotriton > Lissotriton vulgaris. The sequence continues at coordinate 1,712,837,977 of NC_141694.1, forward strand.
TGAGCTGTGCTGCTACTACTGCTAAGCACTTTGTGAACACTTGTGGTGCTGCTGTGACCCCCGAATGGAAGGACCTTGAACTGATAGTGCTGTCCTTGTATGACAAACCTTAGATATTTCCTGTAAGCAGGATGTATAGGAACATCAAAGTAGCCGTCCTTTAGGTCTAGTGTTGAAAGAAAATCTCCCTGTTGTAGTAGTGGGAGTACTTGTTTTAGAGAGATCATGTGAAAATAATATGATTGTATGTAATGGTTGAGGGGCCTGAGGTCGAGAATTGGTCTTAGTGTCCCGTCCTTCTTGGGAATTAGGGAGTACAGGGAGTAAACTCCTGTTCCCCGTTCCTCTAAAGGAACTACTTGAATAGTACCCTTTTTAGAAGTGCTAGAACTTCCTGTTGAAGCAGAGTCATATGTTCTGTAGACATAGGACGCTGCCTGGGTGGTATGTTTGGGGGGGTTGCTGTGAATTCTAGGCAGTAGCCATGTTGGATAATTTGTCTTACTCACCTGTCTGTTGTGATGGAATTCCAGACGGGTAGGAACTGTGATAATCTGCCCCCCCACAGGAGTGGAATGCTTTAGGGGGAAGCAGAGGGAGGTCACTGTTTGGGAGTGGAAGAGGAGCGGTTGTTGTTATTACCTCTACCTCTTCCCTTGTTATTATTGCCTCTGTATCCTCCTCTAAAGTAGCCTTTGTTAGAGGAGGTCGGTGTGTGCGTTTTAAAAGATGATGTTGCATATGTGCCGGTTTGCTTAGAGCCTCCTCTATAAAAAGGAGCGGCGAAAAGAACTTCTAGTTTGTGTGGATTGTAATGAACCCATAGACTTAGCTGTGTCTGTGTCTTTTTTCATCTTTTCTAGTGTATTATCTACTTCCAGCCCGAACAATTGGTTTTGATTGAAGGGCTGGTTCAAGATGGTAGTCTGTACCTCTGGTTTAAAACCTGAAATGCGTAGCCACGCTTGTCGTCTGAGTATAACACTAGTATTGACTGCTCTGGATGCAGTGTCAGCTACATCTAGTGCACATTTAATTGAGGCATTGGATATCAATTTGCCTTCTTGTATGAGCTCTGCTGCCTGAACTTTGTATTGATCTGGGAGGTGCTCCATTAGTTTTCCTAATTGGTCATAGTGAGCCCTGTCATAACGTGAGAGTAGGGCTTGTGTATTTGCTATGCGCCATATGTTTGTTGCCTGCGCAGCAATCCGTTTCCCTGACGCCTCAATAACTTTAGATTCTTTGTCAGGCGGGGCGTGTCACCAGAAGTCTGGGAATTGGCTCTTTTCCATGCATTAGACTACTAAAGAGTCTAGTGGCAGATGTCCCTTAATGTAGACTGGATCAGATGGTGCTGGTCTATACTTCTTTTCTATTCTTGGATTTAATACCCGTACCGGGTCTTTAAATATTTGTGGAGCATGTTTAATGACTCCTTTGATCATGGGTAGCATTTGCACAGACCTTTGTGACTGCTCAAGTCTATCCAGTAAAAAATTCTCATCAATGGCATCAGAGTGCATTGAGACCCAGTGGTAAAGGGCAGCTCTATTTAATAGAGGATTAAACCCAATACTATCTTCTGGAGGGGAAGGTTTTGTTGGGTAGTACTGAGGATCAGGAATGTCGGGCACATTGTGTGGTGAGAAACCATATATATCGTCATCTTTAGGATATTCTGGATTGACATCTTCATCTAAAGGGTATGCATGTGGCTCTGGTACGTCATTCCCCCCACCTAGATCATACTCTTCGTCAGTGTGGTGTGATGATGCAGGAGATTAAACAGGAGAAACTGTAGGTTCAATGTAAGGAGGGATAGGAGAGGAAGATGGTGAAGGAGAGGAAGGGTGCATTGGAGAAGTTGCACAACCCTTTTTGGCAGGAACCACAGGTAGAAGTGGTGTGTCTGCTGGTCTCTTGTAAAGAATTGCTTCCACATGTCCAGTTTTTGGATTTATATAGACTTTTCTTTGTTTAGGATCTGGTCTAAACAGTTCTTCCTCCTCTACAATCTTCTTCGGGGTCGATTTTTTCAGTGCCGATAGGGGTTGTTTTGTGTTTTTTGCTGTAGGAGGTATTATCGAGTCCTGTGGCAAATTTTTCGGTGCCAAAGGTGGTTTCGGCTTGGTAGGCTTGTTAGAGGGTTTAGGTGTCTCTGTATCAGGCCTTGGAGTCTTTGGTACCGAGGTTGGAGATTTGAGATTTTGGAGTGGAGACAGGTCTAGTTGGCCCTGCGGCGCCGGACTCTTTCCATCTTTATTTTTGGAACCGGAAGGTTTCGGAGTCGAAGCTTTCGGATCCAGTACGGTCTTCGGCACGATGCATCTTTTGGTTTGGGTGCCGAAGGATCTTTGTCTTTGGGCACCGAAGGGTGTTTTGGCTTCGGTGTCGAAGAGTCCTTCGGTGTCGAAAGATGTATGTGCTTCGGTGCCAATGGAGGAGGTGGAATTGGCACATGTGGTTTCGTCGGTGCCGAGGCACCGGAAGGTGTAGTCTTTTTCTCGGAGCCGAGCCCGAAGGCGGGGCGTCTGAAGGGATATTTCGGTCTCGACTGGGCCCCATGGGCAGAGTGCTGACCGTTGCCTTTGGCTTAGGTAGTGTATGTTGTGCAGGGGCAAGAGTACTCACAGGTTGCAGAGACGGAATCGAGTCATCTGAGTCCTCTGCCCCAGATATGATCTGGAGATCAGGCGAGACTTCCTCGGCGACAAGTGGAGCCTCGTCCTCGGAGACGTCATCTTCGACGATCTCCTCCTCGAAGATGGCCTCCGGTGCTGGCGCTGATCTCCTTATCTCGTGTCGACGTGCCATCCGATCCCGAATGGTCTTCTTCGATCGGAAGGATGCACAAGCTGTGCAGGTCGACTCGTCGTGTTCCGGCGATAGACAGAGGTTGCAGACCTCGTGATGGTCGCTATGAGGGAATTTTGCTCGACATACCAGGCATCTCTTGAATGGAGTTCTGTCCATGAGGCGTAGGCCGTACGGCGCCGATAGGCCCAACGGCCCGCGTCGACGCACCGGAATGTAGCTGGTGATGACGAAAAGTCTATTCGATGTCGAAAATGTTTGTATAATGTTTCACGCTTCGAAGTTGCTGAAAAAGTCTTTTCTAGCCGGAGCGGAAATCTTTCATCCGAACCCAGTGGCGGAAAAAAACAATCTGAGGATGGAGTCGATGACCATGCGCAGTATTGTCCAAGGGAGGAGTCACCTATCTCGTGACTACAAAGACTTCTTCCAAGAAGACAACAACCTGCAATCATCCGAGCCCAACACCAGGTGGCGATCTATTGCAAAAGTGTACGATCTGCAGCTCATATGCCTCGAACATATACTTTGTATTTTATTTTAAGACCAAGGTCTTCATACTCAGGTACGTACATTTTTTAATTAAAAATACTTTTCACTTTGCAAAAACCGACATTTAGAAACTGTTCAACACAGTCTAATGTTATCCTATGGCTAAAACAATATTGCAGTTAAACAGGTAAGTACTGCACTTACAATAAGAGTATTTGGAGCCAAACATCAGCAAGGGCCACGGGTCAGGTAATAACCAAAATAGCACCACAAGTAGCACAGGGGCAGCCGGGTGCAGAGATCAAACTAGGAGCACGGACCAATGCTTTCCAATGGAGATAGTGGTGCCTGGAGCCACACTGCTTGCAGGTGAGTAGTTCGGTTGCAAGGGCCAAGCTTTGGGGGTTAGGTTAAGCATGAGGGGCCACAAAGCAGCACCAAACATACACCACCAGCGGCACTGGGGCGGTCGGGTGCAGGGTGCAATTTCGACATAGGACACCCAGTCCTTTTCAATGGGGATTCTTCTTTCGGCAAAGAGGCTGCAGGCGGGACACCAGAGGTTGCAGGAGGAAGACCAACAGCAGAGGTAAGTAGAGATGCAGGGGGTCATACGGCCACCGTCAATTCAGATCACAAAATCCCAGGGGCTTCGGGTGCAGGGGTGCCTTTGGACGTTGGGAGTCTTCTTACCGGAGCCGGTCCCAGCGAGGGAAGCCTCTGGATTCACACTGCACGCACCATTGTGGAGAGTAGGAGAGGTCAGCTAACGCTAGACATGAGGTCAGGACTGCCGGGGAGCCACTCAGTCTCGGGCTGTGGGCGTCCGGTATAGAGTGGGCAGGAGACGCAGATCCGCGAGGATCTGGAGTCCTTGGAGTAGGTTTCTTCAAGACAGGCTCGCTGTCCACAGGAGATTGGTGTTTTTTTTTCAAAAGCAGCAACCCTCCCAAGGGTTTCAGAGATCGCTGGAGGCAAGACAGGTCGCAGGTTCGCAGGAGCGGGAGGACAGGCCGGTAGGACTGGAACCAAGGCAGTTCTCTTCAGTCTTCCCTGCTGCAGGGTCATCTTCTTTCTTCTTAAGTCATTGCAAATATAGTTTCTAGGTTTGGAGGAGCCACCTAAATGCTACATTTAGGAGGCGTTTTAGGGTTCAATGAGCACCGCATCTGAGGTGACTACATCCTCTATTATGCCATAAGCCTGTGGGATGGGGGGCTAGACCTAGCACTGATTGGACGGGTCGCTTCATCCTCAAGATGATGGGGGCTGAAAAGTATGCTTCACCTCGCTTCCCCCCTACCTGAAGGGTGGGGCTGGCAGAGGTGGGCACACCTCCTATTCTTTTGAATTCTTCCCGCCCAAAGTGGAAGGTGTAAACGAAGGGCTGCAATCTGCTTCTATTAGCAGAGGCTGGGGGTCGCATTACAAAGGTGGCAGGTCGTTGGAGCTTGCCTCTTCGAGAACTGGCCCATCCTGGGGAGGAGGTGCGAAATCTCTGCCCAGGATGTGCTTTGTTTCTGGTCCCAGAGATCAGGGCTCTCTACCCAGGGGTCTAGAAATATGTGTGGTGATGGCTGGCTTCCCACAGCCTGTCAGAGGCCACACCAGGATTGGCAGGTTTTAAGGTGGCGCCTCTGAGGTGCCCCCCGAGTACATAGTACAATAAATCCCACACTGGAATCTTTGCATTTCGACACTGACATCTGGCCAGAAGTGTGACAAAGTTGCTTCTCAGCCCACTTCCGAGGGTTTTGCTGCTCCTTGTGTTTTGCAAAATGCAGTGAACAGGTCCACGTGGGGTATTTTAATAGTATGCAATATCCACAATTCATGCATGCCTATGGCACACTTATAAAAAAAAAAAGACAAATACCGCAACCAGTTACCCCACTTTAGCAGAAAGGATAGGGAGGGATTGCTAATAGTCAATCTTTTACTGAGCAGAGGCTAAAATGTTATCCAGGTTCTCAAAAAACTAAATTTAGCGGAGCAATAAAAAAACATGAATTTCCTATATACATGTTAGCAGGTTTTTATAAGTGTGCTCAACTTCCAATGCATTTTACACTAACAGATTCGAGAGCTACAACATATAACAATATAGCATATCACTAGTGACATCAACATCACTAATAACTTCAGCAAAGATGCTTAATTACAATGCAACACAGTTGATTGTGCTGAGCCTTTTGATGTAACGCAATGGCGCGGGGATAAATGACTTTCCTGAAAGTGCAGAAGATGGACATGAAGAAGCCAAGCATGTATTTTCATAAAAACACAAGAAGTACAGTGAACAACTGAAGAAGTCCCCAGTCAACACCTCAAACAAAGCACCAAAAGGATGCAGACTGCTCTTTTACCTGTTTATTTTTGTGATGTTAATATTGCCCCAGTTTATAAACGTGACCATCTCTCCTTCAGATAAGGTCTCTGCATCTGCACCCTCAATAAGAACTCTGGGCCCATACCACACTGGTTTGGTACCAACATCTTCATTCTGAAAACAAAAAAACAAATTAAAAAGGGGTCTGGAAGGGAAATAAAAATCCAGGCACTTAAACCATGCCCTCCAAGTAAAAGTCAAATTATCTCTAAACTGATGAAGGTTCACAGCACATCTTTCATCCAAACATGATTACATCATATTGGAAAAAGCAACTTTTCATAAAATCAAGAAGTATGGGAATGTGTCTTTAAAGTGAATAATTGTTACTCAAAAATATAGTCACTTCCTTACTTGAGGTGTTCCAATGTCATAAACTCACATTGGAAATAACAGCAATGCTTAGTGTGTCAAAGAGTGTCCTAAACGTGGTTACAGTGGAACCAGGGAAAACGTGCTACTTCCTCACTTATGCCAAAGCACCTCCCCTGAAGGCAATTTCTGGAAGAAGATTTAACCACTTGATTTGTCACTACCAGCAATCAGTAGGAACATTGTAAATCTGACAAGTGACTACATAGATCTATGGTGCACCATCTTGACTAAAAACGGCAGGTGATTAATTTTTTGCAATCCCTTTCCAATAGTTCAAAACATTGTAAAACGTAAACAAGGAAGTCGAAAAACAATCCTAAACCACTGCGGCATAAGGGTTAACGTTTGCTTACGCAGTCTTTATAAAATTGAAAAAATCTGCCACATTTCTAAGCCTGTAAATCAGGTTGCCTTGCAGCGTTCTGATACTAGAATGGTAATTAGTAAGTTAATGATTTGGTTTTAAGAAGCCAATGATTGGGTTTCCAGACAAAAGTTGTGTTTGGTAGAAAGCAGAAGACTACCCAAGTGAGTGTGGAAGAATGCCTACCCAGAATTTAAAAATAAAGTTCCCTCACTCATCCACCCATGTGCACATATACATATTCTAATACACCACAATCATCTTAACTAAGTAAGAGAAATTTCACCCCTCTTCTATATTGTTATTTGAGTCCTGTTGCGCATATCATCTTCTAAACTTGATGATGCACATCTTTGAAGGGAGCAGCATCACTATCTAATTTTGCATGGTATGGAAGGTTTTCACATATTTCCTGACAATGCTAATCTGGTCAAATCAAAATGTGCTGAAGAGCATTTGACTGATTTATGGGACTGTTCTGAACCATCAAAGACTGATATATTGTTAAATATAATTTAATCTATACAAGTAAGCAATTATATCATTTTAATGGTTTGCTACTGCACAAGCAAACTTTTTTTCTTCCACAAGAGATGCCAATTTTGGTTTCCCAACAGAGCTGAAATATACTAGACCTTTGGATGCTTGGCCACTTCCTTCATCTCCTCTTGAGCTTCCGGGATATTCACAACAATGACATCATCTTGCAGTAAAGCGGTGTACCGCGGTGCCACAGGGTCTATCACCTGAGAGAAGCAAACAAAAAAAGGCGCATCCACGTGTGCCAAATGAGAAAGAGGGATACAAACCTACATACATCAACAATGGAAATATTTGTTTAACTAGTTATCAGTGCTTTTTACGTTGCTGCATTTGCCACGGGGGGAGTTGTAGTGAAGATCACAAGTTTGCATTCCAACAGGACCAACTATTAATCTCAACAGGGTCAACTCAGCGATGATCCTTCAGAGATTAGTTAAGTGACTACTATTACACTCATTAACAGCTGTTAATTGCAGTGCTTAAAATGGCAAAATTCAAGATAACATCGTAAAGAAAGGGTGCAGGCGTTTGTAAACCTGCCGTGCATCAGGACTCTAGCAATTGAAAGAATTATTCTGCCTTGGGAACACTGACTTGGGCATTAGCCAAGAGTTAGTAAAAATGACACAAATGGAATCCACATAATCATATATTTTCAATGAGGTGTAATACTAGGATCCTGGTAAACTGATACAAAATGTGATCCAGTATTATTTTTTTTATAGGATGAATATGGTTTTGAATAAGCTGACCTATCTATTGTTATTCTCGGTTTTGAAACTTGGATAATATTTATTCAATTTGCCCTATTCTTTCAATTGGATTGGACAGTATTTACATGTGACTGTGAAAGACATACTGCCTGGTGGTAAATCTGCACAGAATGTAGCTCAGGATCCTACTATACACAGAAGCCCCAAGTAGTGGAGTCATTAATCTTTTCAGCACATAACGTGATGCATGTCATCATGCTGTGCGCTACCATGTACATGGAAGTCTAGCAGTCAATGTGTGTGAAGAGGTAACCTGTGCAGCGTCGAACCAGAAAGTGCATTGCGGAATTCTTTAAAACCTACTAAACTTTAATACGGACTGTGAGAGTGAAGTTTTCTCCTAAACGTTGCTCTCACTAATCTTTTCATTTGAAATAATTATTAAGCAGGTAAGTATAGAAATAAATGTCATGAACCTTCATGAGATGCAATTACCTAAACTCTAAGGGCACAATTCCGGCCCAATTCCGGGCCAAACTCTAAGGGCCCAATTCCAATCTCGGCCGGAAGGGCTCCGAATCGGATTTGTTTTTACCTGAACCGATCCGGAACCCTTTTTTCCGACCGACTCGTTCCCAATTCTGAACAACCAAGTACGATGCCTGGAAACCCTTAGGGCTGACCGAATCATTTCCGGAAGGCATACGGAGAGATGGAGCCCTCCGGAGTCGAATCATACAGCTCTATAGAGTAGGTTTTCCAAGCGCGCAAGTACGATGAACGATTCGGACAGCCCTTACGTGTTGTTGAGCCCAGATCGAAAAGGCTGTAGGAATTGGTCTTTTGAGGCCCATATCAGGTCCCCCTTCACCCGGGGCGCTCCGTATCGTGCCTGTGGGGGTACCCTTGGGTCCCACTTTTCAGATCATGCACAATGCAGCAGGGGCCCCTGAGGAAGCGGCTGACTCTTGCATGAGACAGGAGATCGGAGCGCGTCCTGATAGACGAGGAGGGACATCAGGCTTGCCGATCATGCCCGCTCCCACATTTCCCTTGCGCAAGGTTGGGGGCACTGGCCTGTGGAAACGAGAGACTCCAGCTGGTCATGGAGATTCCCCCAGTCTCATGGTGGTTTGCCCCCCCCTGTAACCCGCCTGATTGCTTGGATTAACAGGGAGTTGACCGGATGCCTGAACCTAAGATGGTGGCCGCTGCTACCAATTAATACTTGCTCATAGGAGACTGTAAGGGAGCACTAACGAGAGACAGAGGTGAACTGCCGTAGTGATAATTTGAAAAGGGTCATGATGCAAATGGCGTGCTACTCCAGAAGATTCTGTTTAGACCTATAGCAACCCAGGAATCCTGGGCTGGGCAACCCCGACATGCAGAGAGTCGGGGAACCTCTGCAGACTTTGGAACTGTCCTTTCCACCTCTCCTCTCACTACTCTTGACCTGAGGGCGAGCTGGAGGACGAGGCGGGAGACACTTCCCAGTAACACCGGGACCGCTGCTTGCGATGGAACTATGACGATGCCACCTGGGCGGATACCATAACTGTTTGTACTTACCGCGGAGCCTGAGCAACCTTGGCCGATGCCCGGTGGAGCGGTCCTATGCAGCTATGGAGAAGTTTGGCTCTGGTTCACCCCTTCGGCCATCACCTACCCAGCCGGACATCTGACATTTTTTTTACTAGTCTCCCCGTGGTGTTTCCTTCCCTCCCCGTCTGCCTGACTACATCTGCATTCCTTACCCCTGTTTACCATTCCTGCTCTTCCTTTCATTCCCATAAGACATGTGTCTGGGCTGTGCCACATGCTTATAATTCATATTATTGTGTAATTGCATGTTTATCTCATACGTCTATACTTGGCTCCAGTAATTAGGTAACATGTAACTCGCTGCTCCTCATGTAAATCGCTCTGATACCTTCGGGTCTAGCCAGTGCTATATAAAACTTTGCAAACAAAAATGCGAGCATATGTACGCGTTCGGTACACAGGCTCGCATTCAAGTCAATGGGAATCTGACTGAATCACATCTGGATGCATTTAAACACATCATACTGACAACAAGTTGTTCAAAAAGTATCGCGGACACGAGTGGTTCTGTTAGCTGAACACAGAAAGGACCAGTTTGTATGCAAGCAGATTACAGGAGACCACTGAAAGATTTCTAATAAGAGATGCGGCAAAAAAAAACAGATGTGTTGGTTACCAGTAGTATATAGGGAAAGAAAACAGCACACATAACCCACCTTTGTTGCCTCTTTGACCAGCAAAGGCTAAGACAAGCGCTTCATTGAGCAAAATGACTTATAATTTGGTAAGAACGTCGACTGGCCCTTTAATTTTGTAAACGCAAGATGTAGTAAGCTCAGAAATGTTCATGTGAGGGCTCGTGTCTGTGTCTGCCACAGCATCAACGCAAATTAGAAATTCAGATTGCATGATCCTTTTTTTGGGCAACACTCATACAAGGGTTTCGATAAGGCAGCATAGAAATTAAAACTGCAGCACAATCATCTGAAGATCACTTGGGACACAAGAGCGGTAGGAAACACTTTAACATAGCTCTGTCAAAATAGATTCCTGTTGTACACATCTACTGTCTACCACTGAGTTTGTACTGGCTCAACCCTTCTTAATGCAGTTTAGCCATGTGCAAATGTCAGAGGGTGGTTCATAATGGTGTGAACTTGCAACTAAGCTCCCTGAGGGAATGAATAGTGATAGGGAGTGTAGATGAGAGTAAGCATACACAATTAGATACTGAAACTACATGGGAGATGAGAGCACTTGAATGGCAGTCTATGTGGTGAGCAGATTCCATACGAAGTAATAATCTTAGTTAGTTGTTCGTGTGAAGTAAAGGTACTAAGAATCTACCCTCAAATTGCGCAAAAGTAAAGAGTATCTGTACAGGGTTCATCCCATAAATGGCAGGGAGGAGAAGTAAACACTTGATAACTTTTTTTATAAACTTCAGTGCCCCTCCTTCCGTGCCATTCATCTTTTTTCGTCGATGTTATTGTGGCTTCGAAAAGACAAGGACTTTCCTCTGAGAAAATGCCTTCCGGGATTGCCGACCTCTATATAAAAGGCACACAATTAAAAGAAAATGTTAATTAAAAAAAATAAGATAAGAGTGTATGCTCAAGACCCATTAACCCCAGGCAAGATGCACATTAAAAGATTCCAAAAACCACTAATGTTTCGATGGACAGAGAAAAACCAAAGACAAAAGAGGGTCTGCGATTTTTAGATACCAGATAATCTTGTTCAAATGTATTGGCTCAGTCATTGTGTGAAATCATTTTCTATATTTTTCATTTGAAAATTATACTGAAAAGCCTTTGGTCGTTGACGCCATTGTCAACAATTCCCTGTTGGCTTAATTTATCTCAGATCAGAAGGCATACACTGGATTTTCACTGAATCAATGTATTTCGCCAGGTTAACATTAAGGAAGACACAAAAATTACAGCTCCTATTGAACATCTCACAGTGAAAAACAAGGCACCTCAATGCAGCAACGTAAAGAATCACTAACAGTATTTAACACACTTAACAAAGTACACAAAATGCATGCCAGACAAGCAGCTACCACTAAACATGGATCGTTTTATGACTGGGCGTTTGCAACAAGCGGGAAACTAAAGGCAGGGCAATTGCAAGACACAATCACAATACTCATCGTCAGCACCCGGAAAGAGAACTTGTTCCGTGGAGATGCTGTCCTTAAGTAACTAACTACGAAAATATGCAGTATTCCTGATTTGACATTTGTGTAAGAAACATTAAAAATGTCTAAATGGGAAACAAAGGGCACAAAGGACTTTAAAAATAGGATTACTATCAGTAGCAGGTTTGTGGGCAGCAGGAAATAAATGTCCTATCACCAGACATGGGTATGGCGGTCTACTTTGGCTGCTAGGTACGGGATCTCCGGTTTACATTACTGTACCCCCAAAACTAGAACAGAATGGTGCAGCATTTTCTTGTCTCTAAAGAGGAATAATGCATTTTCAATAAGTCTTGTTGATCAAGCAAATAAGACTGCGATACAAAGCTGCAAAATTGATGTTGTAAGCTACAATAAGTAGGCTTACGTAACTTAGACCTATGTGCTAAGGCAAAAATAAAAAAACAAATATTAAGTAATACCTTTTTACAGATAGCTCGCAGCTTGAAAGCAGAAAAATGAAATGCAGAGTTTTCATATCAAATTTACAGCAGACAAATATATTTTCCACAAATTGTCATTTTTCCATTGGGCAAATCAATAAAATCCGTAACCAGTCACATTACAAAAATGCTCATTCCAATTTCCTGAAAATTTGCCAAATGATGCAATATTCTGCCATGATTATTTCAAACCACAAGCACTGAAGTACTAGCAACATACACATGTCCATACAAATCCCACCCAACCAGCCACGGAAGGAGGCGTGTACCTTCTTGTTAAATGACCAAATCTTATCCCATTCCATGTTGACAACAGATCGGGAAGAGCCCTGCAAGACAAAGGAGATTTGTGAAAGACAATAAAAGTAACGTAGATTTGCATAAAAAAGTCCCCTTTCTTGGACATTATTTACAGAGTTACCCCTCTTTCAAACACAATAAGGGTCAGGGTTGAGGACCATGATGATACAATACGGTAAACTTGGGAAGCCGGGGTTAAAACATTTGCCTTATGGATCCACAGCTGACAATGAATCTACTAGTCTGTATCTTTTCACTATATGAATATAAAATATGCGTTTCAGGAGTGTGCTATGGAATTGGTATTTCAATAGTTTGAACTGAATATGAATTCTTTGGGGAAAAAGTATGCTTTATGTACTTGGCAAGTAAGATTTGAAAAGGAGCACTGGATATTTGAATGGCTTGGAGTGAAATTAAATTCACATGAAACACAGACCAACTGAAGTGATGAGAAAGTAAGAGTGAACTGAAATGTTAACATGTTTTGTTGCCAAGCACATTGTTAGAAATTACCACTTTGCACATTTTGCTAAAATGGATTACTGAAGTGAACATGAAAAAAGGTAAAAGATGTCGGGCTGGATTTTGAGGTAATAACATTTACACAAAATGCTGCAGGTGTTTAAGACATCACCTGAAATAATCCAGTCCATAAGGCTCCCGTCTGCAGTATGCAGCAAGGAGATTGTATTTTAATTTTGTACAAAAGAACAATGTTCTGATGTTTGTCCTACTCAGCCCTTGCTTGTGGTCTTATCAGTATTACTCCGGATATGTTTAAAGATATTAAAGGGGAGGGGTTGCATTTGTTCTGTGTAACATTTACCCCCTTTTTATTGCATTAAAACATAATATTTTAGTTCTCATATTGTGCCTTGAGCTACCGGTTTTAATCAGTTTACCGCAATTTCATACTGCAACCTAGGGTCAATTTCCTTATTTTTGGTCAGACATGCTCTGATCCACTACTCGCTTCTGTGGAGGAGCGTGCCCTTGTTAGCAGATATTTTTTCTATTGGTTCACATCTAGAGCCGCCATTTTGAGTTGGTTGTGCGCCCTAGTTCTTAGTTACCCGTTCTCCCTCTTTGGCCTACTTAAAGTAAGGCGCGGCGTGGGCGACCGATCCAGTCTGAGGTTTGTCTAACAACGCCCTTTCGTGCAGTATTTTCTCCGTATTATTCCGTAATGGTTTAAAGATCTTAACATGGGATGGAGTGCATTTGTTTTGTGTAGTTTTGACTCGTTTATTATATGAAAGTCCATATTTTTAGCTCTTAAATTGGGCCTCAAGCTACCAGTTGTATTCCACTGAATACTACACTGGCACACTGCACCTTAGGGTCGATTTCCTGATTTACCTCCAGAAGCTCTCAGGTCCACTACCCGCTTCAATGGAGAGAGAGAGAGAGAAAGTGCACTTGTTGGTGGCCTTTTTCCCTCTTGGTCGACAACTAGAGGCACCATTTTGAGTTGGCTACGCGCTCCAATTGTTTGTTGGCTATACTCCCTACAAGATCAACTTAAATGTAGTTGAGCTTATATAGCGCACAGCTACCCGCAGTGGGTTTCCCGGCGCTTGCTTAGGGAACCCGTCCTGATATTCCCCTGTGTGATAGCCCCGGCAGGGTATCCACAAGGTGAAAGTCAGGCATCCCGCCGCGAGGGGCCGTTGTGTTGTAAAGCAAGTTACAACACAGATGCATATCGCTAGCGTGCTCACTTGCGCTTGTCCGTGACCGTTCAGTAGCCAGTGTCAGCCATAATTGTCAGTCCAGTCTAAGACTTGTTTGATAGAGATCTATATGCTCGAGAGGTGAGTAACTCCAGATGAGGCCGCCGTTTGTGGGCTGCAGTCAAGAACTCACCATGGACTGTAGGGGCTTGGTTGGTCCCGAGTGATGAATATAACTTCTTGTAAGAATTGTATTCAACTCTTTCATTGGCACAGTATTCTTCTATTTCAAAATACACTATTTGGGTAAAAAAATATATATTTCTATGCTGCTCTACACACGTAGCTCAAACAAGAGATACTGAGCTAGTTTGATCAATTTGCATTCTTTGCCAAAACAAGCACTGCATATATCACACCTCCTGCTGGACTATGATCCGGACGCCGGGTTTCTGACAGAAACATGGCTGCATTTTGACTCTGATATCTATCAGGTGGTTCCCTCAGGATTTGTTAGTTACAGCACAAGATAGGGCTAACAAATTAAATTGTGGATGTTGCACTTATTCTACCAAGCAATTTTCAATTCAGGACTTTTCAGCTCAATAATGTATGGTGAGCAGAAACCCTGTGATTGTGCATTTCTCTTCCCACATCTACCTCCTTTTATATTCCCCCCCCCCCCCCCCCCCCCAAACAGAGAAGACCTTTGAATGTTTAGCTTCCTGGGATGAAGCAATGTACCCTCCATTTTTAGGATACTTGACTGTGCTAGGTGATTCTACCTGCACCTAGCCACTGATAACCTGCCTTTGCACTGGTTGAATCATGTAACGTCTTTAACATGCAACAATTCATAATTGACACCACTTAAACCCAGGGTATCTTTTAGGCAATTTTTTCCCATCTTCCTCTTCTTTTTAAGGAGAAGACTCCACTCCTGTGGTAAGACCGCCATCATGTTCCCTTTACTTGGAATGGGAGGCACTTGGGGAGCAAACCAGCTATAAACAATATGGTGATGGGTAGGGCATGAAATTAAATTAATTCTGCAGAGTTGAAACTTTTAGAGAATACTAAACCGGCCTTTGCGGGCAATATTGATAATGATATTGAGCGGTTGAACACTTGGCTACATGAGACTTTTCCACTCTGGCAGTTCAAAAAAAGATTATTCTCAAGCATAGTAGCCATTCTGCCTTTAGTTTAGCCCCCAAACCTATGGCTCTTAAGAAATACAATACACAATTTAGAGTGGAAATGGAGTTCAGACTATAATCCCGCAGATGCGGAACACTATAAAGTAGTGCTGAGAAGCCTACCATAAGGCACCTAAACACAGCTCAGTGCACCTTTTACTCTTAAAGTACCTCAAAGGCAGATAACTCTTCTAGAGATCTTTAAAATTGCTAAGGTTTATCCGACCCCCAAAGTCTGCACTCCTTTAATTCCAGCATCTGAGTATTTCTGTGAAAAACTATCGACTTTCTTGTAGGATAAAATTCTCACGATTCATGCAGGGTTACTTTCCTTTTCGAGCATTCATGTCTTCCCAATAAAAGGTGTGGAGCAGGCCTATGATTCTTGGGTGTGTTCTCTGAACAAATCTGATCCACTCATCATTTCTCAAAAACAAAAGGGTCCATGTGAGTTCAAATCCCGGTCACTGAGTGACCCATGCACCCCTTCCCTACCGGCTGCTGCTGCTGAGACCTTAGCCCCTATCCTCAAACTTTTTAATACCTCGCTCTTGTAAGCTGTAGTTCCTTATGCTGGAAAAGGGTCAAAGTCAAACCTCTTTTAAAAAAAGAAAAATACATCCATCAGCCCTTTAACTTTGTATAACCACTCTCTTCTCCTTGCTCCCTACCTACTTCACTCAAAATGCGTAAAAAGTTGTCAACACCAAGCTAGCCACTTATTTGGAAGAGCACAATCTGGTGCATCTTAATCTTTCAGGCTTCTCCCTACAGCATAGTACTAAAACATTTCTTGAGGGGGTAGAAATGATTAAGTTTGCCCTGGATGAGGGCAAGAGTGCTGCCTTGATTCTGTTGGATAAGTCAGCAGCATTTATGTGTGAATTAGGCATCGGAGGCAAGGCTTGGGGGTGGTTACAATATTTTTGAAAGGGTAGAAAGCAAGAAAACTGGCTGCTCCCTATAGTTCTTCCAGCAAACAGCTAGCTTTTAGGGTGCCTCTGGGCTCTTCCCGGAGGCCAATGTTATTTAATATTGACATGCCCTTCTTAGTTAAACTCATTGAATCTTACGGATTGGTGACCATCTCTTATATAGACAATACCCAGCTGTTCCTCACTTCTGATTTCATCCCCGCAGGTCCAGCTGGAAACTTTTTGATGTCTTGCTTGGTTGCTAATAAGGAACCAGCAATGCAATGGTGTAGTGTTTGGGCAAGTGAGAGGCCACTGGTTTTCTCTGCCTTGCCGTCAGATCTCCCTCCTCCTCCGGGAACTACTTTTGTCATCAGGAATCGTGGAATTAGACTTGAAAACACGCTTTCCCTTCAATCCTGTCTGTTACGGGGTCTTGTTTCGCATTATTCCTTGTTCCTCGATTTGTTCCTCAAAAAAGTAAGTAGGGCAGTAGCCCATGCCTTGATCTAGATTATACTATGCTAACATCATCTACTTCGGTCTCACAGAGATGGATTAGGCAGCTTCAAGTGGTTCAGAATTATGCTGCAGGTCCCATCTTGGTATTTCCAAGATAGAGGATGCAACTCATCATCTGTGCACTCTCCACTGGGTACCTTTGGGAAGAGGATTCTTTTAAAGAAACGTACGCTTCGGCAGAGCGTTCTACAAGCACAGCCTGAAATACCTAATCGAAAGGACAGTTCACTATCTTACACCCATATCTCTTTGATCTTCCTCAGACCTACTAGTCAATGTACCACGTTTTCAATAACTTAGGAACGGCTGGAGTTTCTTCTCAGTCACTGCGAGTGTGGAATCTACTTCCACACTCATTGTGGGCTATTGGTCAGGAATATGAATTCAGAAAGGCGCTTACAACCGGTCTCTGCATTACGTTAGACTGGCATATGTGGTCAATGTTCTGCAGGTTTAACGCTGGGACACTCCGTGGAGTAGCTGCACGCTTTATAAACTGTTCATTCATTCGTTACATATTAGATAGCGATGGGCAAAGTGAGCATTTTTTCACTCAGCATGCATAATTATCGTGATCACTGTGGGTTTTGGCCATTCTACATTCAGGATGGCATCTGGTTGAAAATCAGGACTTTTGGAACTAATTTATATGTGGCTGAATGGTAGAAGAGGGAACACCTGATCATCATAGATGTGACCCCTAATTTGATACACTATGGATGATACACAAGACTAAATGCTTACAACTCTCTCCTGCAACGTAAACCGTCTTAGTGACAAAATAAAGAAAAAAAGAATAGTTATGCACATGATTCAGTGATGTAAGTCAGACATTGGTTACTATAACAGGGACACCTTGCTGTCTGGACAGGGGGTATTATGTCTCGGTGGCTCAGGCGGATTCATCCACCAGGTGGGATGGAAAACTGTGCTGTTCACTATGGTAAATGATGGGTGAATCGTCTGGGAGGTTATGCTTACAAGATAGGGAATTACTGTCAAAGAAATGGGACTGATAGATGCCTTGAGAGCAAAACTGTTAGACAGTGGACAGTACTCAACATCTGGTGATCAAGGAACCCTCTCACGGCTAGAATAGGAAATGCTATGCAGAGAAGGGGGAACCGGATTATCTGGCAAGAGGAGTGTTTTAGGACTCCCCACTCTGGAAAGTATTAAAGACACTGAAGGGCATGGAGAACAGTTGGTAGGAACTTTAACTGATGGAAAGTTTAAGATCCCAAAATAATACAGATTATACTGGAAATTTCTGATAATTGTTTTGTGGAAAATATGTGGTCCATCCCCTTAGAGGCTTTGCTTTAGGAGGCATATAAGTCAGCTGTCAGGGCAATGCTATGTCAAGCATAGAAAAGAAGGGAAGTTGTTGAGGTCAAAGATATGGAGTGGGTAAGCTATTAAGAATGAAAAGGGACCATATACTTAAAATAAAAAAATTAAAAAAAGATCACTTTGGGGAATGTCAATCAGGCTGCAAAAGAAAGCTGAAAGATGAGAGCACTGAGAGACATGGAGGTATGGGTGAGTTCTCTGTGCACATAGTAAAGGATGTAGGAGGCAATTAACAAGGCTGGAAAATTGATATGCTCACCTAGAAAGATGAGAGAGACAGTCAGATAGACCGGTTGAAAGAGCAATAACATGAAACAGGGAGGTGACCCACTCCTTTTCAGTCTATTTTCAAACTCTTTACACTGCTGATGTAGAAGTAGAGACATTTGATCTGAAAGCTATTGTGGAGGAGTTGGCTATGCCGAAGCTGAATAATAGTGCAATGTTGTGTGCAAACCCAATATATTTGCTCAACATCAAAATAAATATTCTGGCAAAGGTATTAACTACCAGATTGGGGATGGTGATTGAATAGATGGTGAACGTAGACCGGTCTGAGTTAATGCCTAATTGATGTACCAGATTAAATCATAGAAGACAATATGGGTGCTGGTTGGGACCCCACTATGGTACTCTCACATGATGTAGAGAAGGGACTGGACTTGCTTGAGTGGCCTTTTATATGTAGAGCTCTAGATAAAATGGACCTTTTGTGGTCAATCCCGTCATGGGTTAGATAGCTTTATGGGAGTCTGGTGGCTAAAGTGAAAGAGCTACTACTGAAATCCTCTGAGCTGGGAAGGCGCACAAGACTGGGTATCCCCTTTGCCACTGTTGTTGTCCATGGTCTTGGACCTCTTTGGAATGCTCAGTCAGAAATGAGGCGTAATGTGGGTTTGTTGGGATAGTGCATGGGAGCGCAATCTCATTCTATACAAATGGCATTACACAGCAAACACTTAACAGACTATAGGAAGATTGCTGTAAGACCGTAGGGTGTTGGGCACAGAGGCTGGATTTGAAACTAAGGGGATAAGAGGCTCTTAGTTCCTTTTCCAACACTAAATCATAAATCAAGGATGATCATCCCAATCATCTGTGGTCTGCTTTGGCTGCCATTGATGGAGAACACCATGCTAAGTATTATGTATACACTCTTCAAAGCTACTGGAAGGTTTGGGCAAAATCTACTTACAAGACATTTCCACTGTGTTTTTGGAACTAGATGCTGACCAAATCAGGAGAGAAGGGTCACACAAAGAGACCCTGCATCTGCTACAAAAGGAATACAACATTGGACACTGCACTTTCAAAGACATTCTTCCAGTTTTTTTTCTATATTGCGTTTTGACCGTCCTCACCCGACCTAGGACTCCTGCCATGAGAGCACAGCAGTATTAACCTGTACTATTAGCTCTAACTGGAAATTGTTTTGCTGCAGTCTCAAGTGCTTTGATTCAGAATAGAGGCCTCACATTAATGACTGCCACTGTGGAAAGGAGAAATACACTAACACTTTAGATCACCATTAAAGGTCCATAATAAATATGCAATTGCAAGAAATTAAAAGCACACAATCAAAATAGAATAGGAAAAAAGATTTCAGAGGAACTCTCTGGCATATCACAAGCTCTAAAGGTCTCGATTTTAAAAGGCAAACAAGCAATATTAATACCAAAATAATTATCTGGCAAAAAAGAATAAAAACCAACCTGAGCAGCAATGAACTGCTTTAATCCTTCTACAGTCATACCTCTTCTCAGTACCCCACGTACAGTTGGGAATCTCGGATCATCCCTGTCAGAAAGATTTTCAAACGGAGCGTTATATTTAGAATTAAAGGTAATATGAGCAAGCTTTCAAGCAATTTATTGATTATTTGCCACCCAGTGGATATCCATATATAATTCAGCAATATATTGTTTTTTACATGGTTAGGTTAATAGATATCTTTATGATATTTTAGAAATTAGATCAACATGTTTCTTTAATTGTATTGTCATACTCAGCTTCTCTAGTCATAAAAATATTGTTCTGCAGGACTTCTTGTTGGCCACTGTTGATTATCTCCTCACTCCCAATTACTTCCATTACTTTGTGGCTGCTGTAGTCATCTGGTCACTGTATAATCTACTTCTCGTTCCTTCTCAAATAAGCCATATGAACACGTGTTAACTTGTAAATCAGCTAATTCCCAAAAAGGTATTAAATAATAGGTATCACTCACTGTCTACCGGATTGACAAAACCTTTCTTTTTTAATCAGTCTGATTTCAAGTTGCAATTAACATCTATCACCTGTTTCCAGATTATGATCTAGTACGGTGGAAAAGGTGTATAAAAATCGATGTCAATGTTTATAATGATGCACTCGCACATAAGAACGAAATTGCATCATTATTATCAAATTCAGCCGTGATGGACTCTCCCTCAAGCCTGACGCAGAAATACGTGGTCAGGTAGGCTCTGTGACCTAGGCCAACTGTTATGGATTGATAGGTCACAGGTGGGGTGGCACAGACCCGGCAGAAAAACACGCTACCAGGAAACTCACGTCAATCCCCAAGATAACTGCAGCAACACCACAATGGTTCAGGGAGACTGGCCCAAATAAAGCGCACATGGCCAGATGGGTGCATACATTCCTAAAACACCATAAAGTCAGATGCTACATGAAGTTAGCAATACAGCCAATCAGGACACAGCACACACAGTACTGGCAGTAATCACGCACCCCTCATGCCAGACATCTGGACACGTTACCAACTGGTCACCACTGTGCGCACGCAAGGTCGCGGTCTCCCTGCATTTGTTATCAGGGACCTTATTCATGAGTCTGAGAAAGTACCATCTTTCTTGCATTGGTATGCCCCCACTTTTTGCTGAATTGCTGATGTACTTTGACTGAGTGTGCCCTGGGCTCCTGCCAATCAGAGACCTAAACCCAATTGGCATCTCTGGCCACATGTCAGCCCCTGGTAAATGGTACCCTAGGTACCCAGGGCACTGTGACCAGAGAAGGCCCCTAAGGGCTGCAGCACTTATTGTGCCACCCTTAGAGGCCCTGTACCCCGACACACACACACTGCCTTTGCAGGCTGAGTGTCTTGGTGCAGAACAAACCACAGAGTCGACATGGCACATATCCCTGTGTGCCATGCCCACAACACACTGCCCTAGCATACCTCCGTCACCCCTCTAGCTGGGTGCCCTATTCCAGTGCAGTGCTGCAATTCAGAGTATATGGTGCTGGGAGGTCGTCATCACGAACTCCACAACACAATGATGGCTACACTGAAGACTGAGAAGTTAGGTATCAAACTTCTCAGCACATTAAACCCACACTGATGCCAGTGTGGGATTTAATGTAAAGTGCACGCCAGAGGGCAACTTGCCCACTGAAACTAACCCACAACCCGTGTCCTGACTGAGAGGCTGCCTAGGCTGCCACTCAGCAGACATGTTGCTGGACCGCTGGGTAGAGAGCCATCCGCTCTTGTGGGCCTGCAACAATGCACATCCTGGGGCAAGGTGCTAGGCCTCCGCCCCAAGGATGGGCAGGAGGAGCTTCAAAGGCATGCCACCTTTGTGAGCTTCTCCAGGCCACTTTCTGTACTCAGCAACTGGCCCCCACCGGTTCTGACCCAGACTCTGGCGGGAAGACCGGATGGAAAACCAGAGTGAGGAAAGGGGGTGTGCCAGCCTTTGCCAACCCCATCCCTCAGGTGAGGGAGGGGAGGTGCAGCACAACTCCGGGCTCTCGCCATCTTGAGGATGGGAAGCCCTACCCAATCAGAGACAGGCTCCTGCCTCTCTCCCACTAGAGAGTGGCAGGATAGGGGGTGTACACACCCCAGGGAAGGGACCCATTGGTCCCTGACCTTCCTATACCTGTAACGCTCCTAAATTTAGTATTTAGGGGCACCCTGAACCTTCCATCCTCAGATCCCGATTCTGAAACAAGAAGAAGAACAAGAAGATAGATGACCTGCTATGCAGCTGCTAACAAGAGGACGACACCAACTGACTTGGCCCCAGCCCTACAGGCCTGTTAACCCTCGAACCTGCTCCTGCTAAATCTTGGCGTCTCCTGTGGTCCGCAACCTCGAATACCCCAGAGGGCCGGACTGCCTTGCTCATCTAAAGACTGGAACTCCCACGAGCAGTGGTTCTGCTCAAACAGCAACAACTCCTGGCCAGGAACCACAAATCCAGTACATTCTGCACCCGCCAGGCCCGGCCTGTGCCTGAGTGAACAAAGGCCATGAGGACGTCCCCCAGGCGACTGTGACCACGAATCCAGCACCCCAGGACCCTCCTCGACGCTCCAGACTATGCCTGCAGCCTAACATTCAGGGACCCGTCCAACCGCGCCCAGCTGAGGACAAGATTCCAGACACCAAAAGACAGCTGTGCACCCGGCGCCCCACGGCCCCCTGTGCCCAACTACTGGGTGGCTATCTAACCAACAGCTTCCCAACTAACCTCTCGAAGTGGTGGTCACACCTGAAGAATCTCCGTCCCAGAGCCTGCAGCATTTGTTCAACTTTCAGCTTTCCCATTGAAATACATTGGGCGCCCGACGGCCCAAAAGCACTCTGCACCCAGCCGCCCGAGTGCCACTGGAAGTGCAGCAACTGTCCTATCCTACTTCCCCACTTGCCCTGTGTAAGTGACCAGGAGCTCAGCTCCCACAGCCGCGTTTTCTGCCTGCTAGCAGCCACCAACCAAGGTCCCATATCCTCCATAGGCTAACATTGGGCCTACTCACTCTGCACCTGGCTGCCCCTGTGCCACTGAGGGTGTAACAACTGTACCTACCTGACCGTGGGAGACAAGAGTCTTACCCCAGAACCTTAACTCTGCCAGTTGAGTACTTACCCAAAGACCAATAACTTGATTTTCTCCATAGGGTAACATTGGCTGGTTTTCACTTGGAAATTCTTCTGTGTCTAGTTTTGCAACTTTGAAATATTCCTTAAAAATCAACCGATCAACGAAAACAAAATTACTCACCTGCTATCAGGAGAGATCCTAGTGCTGGATTCTGTGCCCAGCACTGACCTTCAAAAGTAATTACACCTGTGATTTTCCGATAACCTGATTTCCTCCCATAGGATAACATTGCCTGGTTTTTGCCAGAATTTCTTCCAAGTGTGGATTTTCAAAACATACAAATATACCTTACAAATCGCCTGTGTAACACAAAAGATTTCTTTCAACTGTTTACAGGAAATGCACCAGGGCTGAATCCAGGATCCAGCACTGGGTAAGAAAAACATTTGTAAAGTGATTTTATTGCATTTAATTAAAACTTCCCATTGAGCTCAATGTTACAATTGTGTTTAACTTGTGTTGCATATTGCAACAACTGTATCCAGTGCATTCTAAAGTCTATTGCTATTTGAAAGTATTCAATTGCAACATCTCATTCTGAGAAAGTATTTTTATACCTACTTGTGGTTCTAAAATAAAACAACCTTATATTTCTATATACCAAACAATTTGCCTAGAGTTCAGTTATTGAGTGTGGGAGACCATTTGCTGACTGAGTGCGTACAACAAATGCTTTACACTGTCCTCCGATACTGCCTTACTGCTCGAACAAGCTACCACTTTAGAGAGAAAGGTTATATCTAACTTTAGCCTCTGTCATACCTCTGGGGACTGTGGACTCTGTGCACACTGCACCTCACTTTGGTGCAGTATAAGCAAAATTCAGCAATATATTGCTTTTCACATGGTTAGGTTAATAGATATCTTTAGGAAATTAGATAAACATATTTCTTTAATTGTTTTGTCATAGTCAGCTTCTCTAGTCATAAATGTATAGTTCTGCAGGACTTATTGTTGGCCACTGTTGATTATCTCCTCATTCCCAATTACTTCCATAACCTTGTGGCTGCTGCAGTGATCTGGTCACTGTATAATCTACTTCTCGTTCCTTCTCAAATAAGCCATATGAACACATGTTAACTTGTAAATCAGCTAATTCCTAAAAAGCTATTAAATAATAGGTATCACCCACTGTCTACCGGATAGACATCATTTTTCTTTATTAATCAGTCTGACTTCAAGTTGCTATTAACGTCTATCACATGTTTCAAGATTATGATCTAGTCCGGTGGAAAAGGTGTATAAAAATCGATGTCAATGTTTATAATGATACACTCGCACATAAGAACGAAATTGCATCATTATTATCAAAATCAGCCATGATGAAATCTCTCTCAAGCCTGACGCAGAAATACGTGGTCAGGTAGGCTCTGTGACCTAGGCCAGCTGTTATGGATTGATAGGTCACAGGTGGGGTGGCACAGACCCGGCAGAAAAACACGCTAACAGGAAACTCACGTCAATCCCCAAGATAAGTGCAGCAACACCACAGTGGTTCAGGGAGATTGGCCCCAATAAAGCGCACATGGCCAGATGGGTGCTTACATTCCAAGAGCACCATAAAGTCAGCTGCCACATGAAGTTAGCAGCACAGCCAATCAGGACGCAGCACACACAGTACTGGCAGTGATCACGCACACCTCATGATGGACAGCTGGGCACGTTACCCACTGACCACCACTGTGTGCACGCACGGTCGAGGTCCACCTGCATTTGTTATCAGGGGCCCTATTCATGAGTCCATAGACAAGATCTGCATTCTTTTACCAAAGATTAAGTATCAATGGAAGTACTTTATGATACACAAAGAAATATATAAAACCCTGTTATGATTGATTGTACTTTGAGACAGTCCTCAGACCCGCTTCTGTAACAGTGCACGCAGCCGAATTGTTTAATTAAATCAACTGTTCCTGTTTTAACAAATGCAAGAGCAACAGATCTAACCCTTATTTTATCAAACTGTACAGTATTATTTTCTATTAAGCTATTCTCTTCAAATTTGGTGCATTTTCATCTAGAATTTGCCCATATCCTATCCACTATTATGCAATAGGTATCCTTCACAGAATTTCTAATGGTCTGGCTAAGATGTTCTTCTACAGGGAGGCCCTACAAAACTGTGTAATCCGGTCTCATTGATGTAGCACTGTTTTTTTTCCTCAGCCGTCTGTTTTGCTCATATTTAATGCTATACTTTCAGCGTATGTCCATTCTTTTACCCATTATGTACGCTGATTTAGCAGTGGTGCTGTGAGGGATTTCCATGACATCACTATTGCCCTCTTAGCTAGAAGGAGGGCTAGATATTTTTTTATAAGCGTGCTACTACATTCTTTTTCTGTAGATTATGATATTAAAAATAGTAGAAGTAGGTATCCATTCATTGAGAAAATTACTACTGTTTTTAGCAACTCCATTTTCTTTGTTATTTCCTTCCACAACCCCCCCCCCTTGATTATTGGGCAATACCATATCGAAATATCCCGCTTTTTCTCCTTGACATCTAGGGCATTGCGATAGAACTGTTCTGTAAATCTTTTTCATCTTTACCGGGGTTAAATTCTTCTTATGAACACAGGTCTATCTGAACAAGCTGTATTGCTGTTCATAACCTAGGTACTTGATTAGATTTTCAGACTTTTCGATCCCAATATTTGAGGCTTACTTACATCAGAGTGAAGTCTTTGGAATAACAATAAATTATTATACTTACTTTTCTTTAGTTGGGTCTTGGTTAGACCAGTCTCGAATAGGAAACGTCCTTTCAACCACTATGTTATTAAATGGAGTTGGGCTGCTAGATAAGACATTTCAAAGTCTAGAACACCCAGACAGGTCTCTTAGACCCGGTTTAAGTTTTAATTAGCTGAAATCTACTCTGTCTTTGCATTCCTAATGTAAAGTAAGCAAGGAGCGCATCTAGTTCTGCAGAGAAGGACCTGGGGACTCAAAGTAGTAAGTGTGAGAAGGGACTGAATAATCTCAGCAGAATTAACATTTTAGTCATTACTATTCAGTCTGGGCATTCAAGGGTACCTTTTTCCAGGAGTTCCATGCTTAATTTATTGGATGCATTAGTTCTACCCAAGTTACATTCAAGTAACTCTGTATCTTTGTGTACATTTGTAGATATGAACAGGTCCTCGGTTCCCGTATTAGACGCCTAACCAAAACTTCAGAGTAATCCCACACTAATTTCTGGGTTAACTGAGAAGGCACAGGATTTCACTCAGTAAGCATGCAGACCAAAAAGTCACACATGATTGGCGTGTTTGGACGGAGTCCTTCTGTCCACTCTGGCCATAATTTATAAAGAGCAAAAGGTAATTCGTATATACGGAGATGACATGCAAATCCTCTCACACTGGGATCCCTCTGTTCCTACCCTCATTCCTCATTGCTGCCGCTAAGGGTTTTGTCACTAATGCAAATAGCAAGGGCCAATGGAGGGCACTCCTGTCAGGTGCTTCTGCCTGTTTGTATCAGACTAGATTTCACACTTCTTGAGTGGACTCTAGTAGTTAGATTTGGGGGCAACAATGAGGTTATGTAGTGAATACCCTTCCTAATCTAACACTGAACAAGTTGTTTCATCTCAGGAGTCAAACACCTGTTCCAGGTCTAACATAATACCAATTACCTTTTCAACCACTTGGACGTCTCCACTAGTACTCTATATTGTCACATTACATTTATGATGAGTTGCAGAACAGGATGAACCTGTGTTGATCATGTTTCATCATTGATAGGAATATGGGTTGCCGCCTAAGTACTAGTGTTGGCTTGAGATTTTAGAATTGGAGTTTAACCAACATGGTTTGGTTCATAATGATGCTAAGGGCATCCAACATAGATCCAAGATGATAAGCAGTAGATCTGTATACCATCTCAAATGGATAACAAGACCAACTCAGTCCCATGACCTTGCAGTTGAAAGAGAAAAACATCCTCATTTGACAACTTTAAATTACTTTTCTTGTCTAAACACACACCTGCACAGAGTAATTGGGAACAGGGGAATATTCCTCTTGTGGCATCAAACATTTAAAAAAACACCGACTATATGAGCAAAACCAAGATGCCAGTAATGGTGCGAATATCTGTGTTAAAATGGATAAGCTTCAAATGCACTTATAGATAATTCCGCCTTCACTAAATGAAATGCTCCTAACATTAGAAACGTACCAGCCATCCACCAGCCCTTCATTGACAAACCAGGTAAGCTTCCTTTTGGAGAGTAAAGTGTTGTTGAGGTTGAGCCGGCTGTACTCCCAGATGTAAGGTTTCCTTATCCCCAAAGCTTCAATGATCCAGTAGAACTGCTCGTCACGGTCGTGGTACTCTGTCGTTCTGAGGGCATGAGTGACTCCTTCTATGCTATCCACAATTGGGCATGCAAAGTCATAAGTGGGGTACACACTGAAAAATAAAAAAATATTTTGAATCCATTAGCCATAAGTACAACAGAAACATTCTTGTTGGTTTGTCCAAAAATTAAGGCCAGAGCGTAACACTTTTAGCAAAACAAGGTTTAGGAGTGCTTATAACTTGGGAATACATGAAACATGAATGGCACTTGACAAAAAAACAGAAACCAATACTTTAGAATGTATTTACTTACAATACACAAATACAAATCAAACGTTCTAAATGACAACAGATTCTACAGAATAAACCATTACAGCAGCCCAATTGAAGTGACTAGTTAAACAGGAAGGTCTTCAGTTCTATCTAAAACTGATTAAAGTCACAAGAAACTTAATTGGAAAGGATATTAGTACAAAAATTTGGAACACTAGACCACAAATTCCCCTAACCATATTGGGCAACGAAGCCGTCAATGTCGAACAATGACTGAAAATAAATTCAAGGAGGCCCAAGAAGCCAGTCTAAAGACCTCAATGAAGAAGGTGGAAATGCATAATGCAGCCATTAATCAGTTACACAACAGTATGTCCGGTAATGCTAACAATGGTAGACACGCATGCATAGACTACAACCTTGCGGTGGATGGATAGAATAAAAGAATAAAAGGTTTTGTGATTTTTTTTTTTTTTTAAAAGGCACTCTTTAAAACCACACCTTTCTGGTAATCAGTAGGAAGTTGATCATACACAATAACCTCCTCTCACCTAGTTCACCAACACCAGAGGATGTTGAATAGGGAGACAGTACCCGCTTGTATTAAAAGGCAGCTGCAGAGTCCTAGGAGAAACTAACAAGAGCACAGAGGTTCAACAGTGATTCCATTCAAACCCTTTCACTAAACCAATCTGCCACCATCAAAAGGAAACACCGCTCCACACTTATATGCTGCTGAGAGGCAGATGAAATTAAGTGTCATCTGCATGAGAGTGAAGTAGCAACTGAGACACAAGGAAGGCATTCTTTAGCGTGGTTTCCAGGAGATATGAAAGAGGAAGGTACAGAGTGTGTGGGGAAGGGGAGAAGGGAACAAACCTGCTGCCTCTTAAGTTATAAAAGCCCTTGGCCACTTATTTTGTGCAAGTCAGGTTTAGTTCCACTTAATGGCAGTGAGTAATATATACGCATAGGGGTGCTTGTGCAAGAACATTATGTAGCACCAGATTAAAATAGTCTACAAACATACAGTGATCCTGGTTAATAACAAGAGGACAGCCATGAACATCTTAGTCAGAATACTGCCCTAGCTGCAGCTTGCTCTCCTCTTTTATTGTACTTTTCTGAGGATGGCTATCTTCCAAATAATCTCTAAAACTCCAAGCCAAATTCTTTTCACACTATACAAGTATAAAAAGTTAGAATCTAAAATGGGATGAAAGAATGGATTAATTACAGAAATCAAGAGGTCTGCACAGATTATTGCACAGATCCATGCACGAGTCTTAATCAATGCCAAATTAAAATTGTGGGGTTGACCACCACATTTTGGAATTCTGAATTGATGTTAGCAGTGAGCAGAAAGTATGTGCTTGTATTTCAAACACTGACATCTTCCAAAGTGAATTTTTACATCAAAATCAGAATATGCAAAATCGTCCATGTACTACACACTCTAGGAAAGTTTTTCAGTAGGTCTAATTGGAATGGACTTTGTCTATTACTTTAACTGGTGATAGAAAAATTCCATTGCAAGGTACCAATGACATTTTGTATTAAAGACATTTAACTCAAGAGTATGAATAGGCACATCCACAAAATGCCCCGTCATGTTCACCCCATCCCGATAACCTTTTTCCAGACTCCCAGCAGTTATTTCACAAAATTATAGATTAAGGTGGATTGTGGACTCATTTGAGTGCCGGCTTCATTTGCGTAACAAAAATGGCCTTCTGATATTCAGTTTATGAACACCACCCCAGATGTCACGTCATTTTATCTTTAAAATTCATTTGAAGGACTCTGGGAAACATCCATAAACAACAGGGTGAAAAAACGAGCCATGACATTCCATGTATTTACAAGAACATGGAGGGTGACACTTATGGAGCAAGTGATGGAGGAGCAGGGGAAGTTCATGCGGAGAAGGTCACGCAGAGGAGGGGAGAAATGCCAGGTAACTATTCCAATATAAGAAAAACACCTAGCCGGAAATGGTTTGGAGAAGAGAGTGATGGCAAAGCTTGCTTTCCATGTGTTCTATGTGTTCCTGCTCCACAAGGTGTACGATGCTCCATGGAACGTTGCTATGTCACTTGGATTGTTCATATGACCGTTCTCCCGGCTGAGACCAGGGGCTAAGCAAGGAGTCGTATGCTCCTGCAGAGGTATCCCTACCTATATACTTGTAACATTCAACTGCACTTGATGTTCTTAAGAGTATCCTCATCTATGAATAAAGAAGACCTGGTTTGCACTGCAAAGTCCAGACTGATTACTACACACAACGGACTTTGCAACACTGAGACAAGATGAAAGACTTTGGGAGTGTGAAGTGAGCTGAAAGAAGTAGAAATAGAAACAGGATAACAAGTGTCTGTATTATTAGACAGCCTCGGCATTGGTCAAAGGAGAAACGGAAAATAAGCTGAATTCTTTCAAGTGCCAAAAATGAACCAGCAGCCCTGGGATACAACACAACACCCCCTCCTCCTCACCCCCCACCCCTATCTCCACAGACTTGCAAAAGGTACTAACCGGGAGAGGATATGGCCCAAATGCTAGTGCAGTCAACATCAAATCTGGCGAACCGGTTTTGAGTGTCAACAACAACGCTCAACATCCGGTGATTCTGTCCAAATCAATTAATCGCTCTGCGCCTAACAAAACAAGTGAAGTACAGTAGAATGGAGGGCATTGGCATAGAGTAGAGTGGTGCAGATTAGAGTGGTGCAGAGTGGGGTGCAGGGGCTTGGAGTGGTGTAGAGTGGAATGCAGAAATCGAACCCTGGTAGGGTCACTGGAAATATACACTCTAGCTGGACAGTCTAAAACAAATAAAGTCAGCAACCAAGCATATGTGACTTACAAACAACAAAGCCATTGGTAAACAATGGACCAAATGCATTCCCAGTGAAGCTTTCTCAATGTCCCCAAGAAGTCTTTAGCAAACCAGACAGCTGTGCTATTTGGTAGGTTACAAACTACAAAGGGGGTGAGCAGTAGTGTTGTGTAGGAATAGAAGCTTTAGCTTGCAAAACACTCTGAAACTAATTGGCTGGCCATTGCAAAGGTACAGTAAGAACTAAATAGCATCCAGTGCTCTCAAACACCAAACCGTGCTATAAGCAAATCCTGGTGATCAATGTGCGGGTCTACAAGACCTAGACTTTGACATCACCTCTCTTGAACTCCTCAAGCACGGTATCAAGCTTGGTGACTTTAAATACAAAGTGCAGTGGGTGGTTGTAGAACTTGGTGATGGTGCTGAGAGGCGTTCAGTCATAGGGTCCTCCGTTCCAAGGTCCTTGACATAGAGGATGTCCACAATTTTAGAGCTCTATTACGCAGACAGGGATGCAAGTATGGCCGCTCTGCATGGTACTGAAGTCACGCATGGCACTCAGCATGAAGCAGTCCTGCCCCAGCATCAAGGTGCCCTTCACAGTCATATTCCTCAGAGCATCTTTGCTGAACTCCTCCTTTACAAACTCATTGTAAGACTCACCATTGCACATCATGTCCACCACTTTATCTGACAGCGGCATGGAATGAAATCATGACGGAAGGCCAGATTCAGCAGTTTGCCAAGTTGGAAAACAAAGAGGGAAAGTAACGACCATACACAACTGTCAGCCAGAGGGTGCAGTCGCTCAGCTCCAGGCCCCGGAGTGAAGCAAGAGCTGCTGGAGCCAGCTCACCTGGCAACAAGAGACAGTCCACTGCCAAAAAGATTGCAGGCGCTGGTAAACCTAGTGCCAGGTACAGAAGGACATCAGCTGCTGCATTGGCCACCACTGCCAGGATCGATGTGGTAACATGGGCCACAGTGCCACATCGTTGCAGTCGCTCCAGTCACTTTGCATTGCATCGCTCTTTCTGGGATCCACATTAGTGCAGTATATGCAGATCTACTAGTTCTAAGCTTAAAGAGCTAAGCTGCAAGCCATGTGCAAGACCACTGCCGGAGCTGCTAGGATACCTAGGAGCCAAGGTGGAGTACTTGGAACCACCTTGTCATCAACTACCACCACAGCACCAGCGAAGGTATCCCAGGGCTGGTCCGAAGCTGTCCTTGTGCAAATGT
The DNA here is from genome assembly GCF_964263255.1 of Lissotriton vulgaris. Taxonomy (NCBI): domain Eukaryota; kingdom Metazoa; phylum Chordata; class Amphibia; order Caudata; family Salamandridae; genus Lissotriton; species Lissotriton vulgaris. Next base: position 1,712,869,391 of record NC_141694.1, read on the forward strand.
GATATAGCCATTCAGGAGCCCACTCTGGGACAGCCACAGTCACCAGTCCACAATACCCTCCCCATTTCGTGGTTCCATCTGTAATAGCTCATCATCTTGGGGCCCAAGTCCCCGGCAAGCTGGTGCTAGACCACCTCCTGAGAAACTCAGGCCCAGGACGCATTAAGTAGTCCCACTCCATTAAGGTGAAGGCTGAAGGAGCACCCAGGGGCACACAGATGACACCCCCAAAAAAGGATGCACTTTGGAGATCTTCGAGTTGCAAGCGCAGCTGCGCAGAGGGCGGAGCGTGCGTCATTGGGCCCGTTGGACCACAGTATGCACCAGCAGCCTATAACTCTAGTCTCCTGATTCCATCATAGTCTGGCTGCTCAACACCATATTAGGTGGAGTAGAGTTGCAAACACACCCCGCCTACCCATTTAACTCTCATTGGTCCAAGAGGGAAAGAGAGCCACCAATAAAGAGAGGGGGTGGAATGAATAAATTGTAAAGACGCTGAAAGAAAAACAGATTAGAAATAATAGGATTGGTAAATTTTATTTTTGCAGTTTATTATCCGGCACGTGTCTCTCTAAAAATTATAGTTAATTACATCACATAGGAAAAATCTGTCAGACCAAGTTTGCAGAGTCAAAATTAATATACAAGTTTGTCTTCCTCCGACACAGCAGAAGGAACGAAGAAGCCCTCCCCACAACCAGAGACGGACTGCCAATTTGCAACATGAAAAATATAATTTAAAAAACCAAAAAGGATTTGGGCGAGCCGTGTTATAGGGAAGTTATGCGCCGCCATTATTGAAGCTCAAAAGCAAGTAAAACAAGGCCCAGGGTTCCACAAATGCCGTGGCTTGCCCGGCTCATTCACCTGCATTGACAATCAACCCCCTTGTGAAATGAAGCTCAAACTGGAGGAAGGCCTGAGAATCTGCTATGGAGCGGACCTCTGACAGTTATGTTTCACCATTTCCTGTCTGCAGGGAGTGTTCATGTTATGTGGAGCTGTAAATCAGGGAAAGTGAGATGGAGAGTGAAATGAGGAATAACCTACAGGCCACACTACAGAGCGTCTTCCTCAACTGAGCAGAAAGGTCCTGGTTAATAATCGCGGCACCAAGTAAAGAAATAGAAAAAAAAAACTTATTTCTTTATCTTTGGTAAAATCGCTCTTTACTTTTACTGTTAATAGTAAACGCAGGTGCCGCGATTATACCAAAAGTAAAGAAAAATATGTTTTTTTCTATTCCTTTACTTTTGGTATAATCGCGGCACCCGCGCTTTACTTAGAACATTAAAAGTAAAGCACGGGTGCCGCGACAGTCCCGTCAAGTATCACGCATCAGGTGTGACGCTCACGCATTTCAGTGCGGTGTTCCGCATCACCGCACTAAAATGCATTGTCACGCATTTGCCACCACCTGCCAGCCCGTGCCACCAGCGGCTCCTCACCGGCTCTCTGTGCTTCTACCGAGAGACTTGCTGCGGTCGGGTTGCTGGGCTAGGTCCTAAATAGTTAAACCACCATCTGCTCTCAGCTCTGGAGTGGCTGAGAGCGCTACATTGTATCAACTCACTCTGCCCCACCTGCCTGCTGCCTGACAACAATGTTTGTTATCAAGCGCAATATATGGTTGCGGCGCCGGCGCGGCCACTTATACAGAGATTGCTGTCAGACATGGCGCACCATGGGGGCTGGGATTAATAATCCGGATGTGGCAGCGGTAGAGTGCCGTGATGTCCAGAGGAAGAGGAATTAGGTAGAAGCGGCGGGCGAGTCAGTTCATCAACGAGACTCCACTCGAGTGTCTCTCTCTCATGGCCGCCCGCCGCACAAGAGGCATGATCGTGGCGGACGGCCCGCAAAACACTACTGCAGTCGCCGGCTCACAGTGAGAGTCTGGCTGGAGAGCGGTGCGGTGGCCCGGGACAAGTCTGAGTGGCCAGGCAGCCTGAGAACAGGCAGGCTGCAGAGAGTGCACCATCGATGCCGGCAGCAGTCAGTCACGAACAGAACAGGCAGGCTGCAGCAGAGTGCACCATCGATGGGCAGCAGTGCAGGCACGGACGGTCCCGCTGTACGGTCTCTGTGAACGCTAAGTGATTACTTTGGCACAGTAATAATGTCAGGTTTAGCACCTCAAATGCATGCAAAAGTTAATTATAGCAACATAAAAATTTCTTGAAACGACATGTAGTTTCGTTTTCACAGTAGAATGTTTTCATCAGGCCAGGAGTGTCGGTCGTAGAGCCGGACTCTCTAGTGTTAACTGCATCATTCTTTTATCACAGCTCTGCCGGTGATACTCAGCCTGGCTTGGCCTCAGCAGCAGTCATGTGACATGGTGTCATGTGACTGCACCAGTCCGTCGGTGTATCTCTATTTGCCAGCAAGTGAAGTCGACTTACTGTTGGAGTATAGCGCGTGGCCATTATGGTCTTTAGATATTGCCGCACCCGTAGCCTCCCTCGCTGTAGAAATATTGTGCCTAGCCTTATATGTATGATAGCATGCATTGCCCCATGAAGGTAGCACAGTCAGCGCACTCGCAGAGACAGGATCATCAAGAGATCAGCATACTGGTTCAGACTGCCTCTTGTGCATATTTCAAGACTTGTCTTCCTGGTTCACTCAGGTCTGTGTAAATCGGTGTTTTTACAAATAATATTATTATTATTATTGTTATTTGTCGATTTATTGAGCGCAGTTGCTGCCCAGGGGCGTCCAAGCGCTGAGTTTAGACAGAGACGTGACGGAACACAGGAGGAACTAGAAGGGCTTCCTGAATAGTATGGTTTTCAATTTTCTGCGGAATGAGAGTAGGTCAGGTGTGGATCGAAGATCAAGGGGGAGGGCATTCCACCGCTTGGCGGCGTTCAGTGAGAACATCCTGCCACCGGACCTGGCTCTCTTTACTCTGGGTACCGCTGCCAGAAAAGCACCGGTAGACCGGAGGTTCCTATTAGGATGGTAAGGGGTGACAAGGCTGGTGTTGATTGCTGATCCAGTCTTCCAAAAAGCCCGATGTGTGATACACAGAGCCTTGAATGCCACTCTCTGTCTCACAGGCAGCCAGTGAAGGCTTTTCAGTCCCTGTCTAACGGACTGAGACCGTGGAAGCTGGAGTATGGTACGTGCTGCGCAGTTTTGTACCACCTGCAGCTTTCGGAGAGTCATCTCAGGCGCCCCCAGGTATAGGGCGTTGTTTGAGTCTAAACGGGACTGGATGAGGCCTTGTACCGCCACCTTCTTGGCATCTAGAGGTAAAAGTGGAAGGACCTTCCTCAGCGTTCTTAATAAGCCAAAACAGGTGGCAGACAACTTGGTGGCCTGAGTGGAAAAGGAGAGTTTGTGATCTAACCAAACACCCAAGCTTTTAACACTGTCCTTGGGGGTAGGGGGTGCTCCTAGACCGGCGGGCCATAGGGAAGAAAAGGGTAGTGGTGAGGCTGGGCCTAGGAGCATAAGTTCAGTTTTTCCACCGTTCAGTTTGAGGGAGGAGTTGGTCATCCACTCCCTCACGCTCTCCAGGCAGTTCAGCAGGCCAGCCGAGGCTTGCCCACCGTTCTCTTGGGCCAGTGAAACCACTAGCTGGGTATCGTCGGCGTACGACACGATTTTAATGCCGTACGGTTCTACTACCCCAGCCAGCGGTTTCATGTAGGCGTTGAACAGTACAGGGCTCAGCGATGAGCCCTGCGGAACTCCACAGCTGAGAGGCTTGATGGTAGATGTTGTGTTGCCATCAAAGATCTGGAAAGATCTGTCAGCCAGGAAGGAACTGAACCATCTTAGTGCGTTTCCCGAGACTCCGATGTTCTGGAGACGGTTCAGCAGAGTGGCATGGCTGACAGTATCGAAGGCAGCACTTAGATCAAGGAGGATCACTGCCACTGATCCCCCCTGATCCAGTATCCTTCGAGACTCCTCGGTAACTGCTAGCAAGGCGGTTTCAGTCCCGTGGCCAGGTCTTAAGCCTGTCTGGGAGGTGTGCAGTAGGGAGTGATTCTCTAAAAACTGAACCAAGAGAGCATTTATGTGTTTTTCCAGCACCTTGCCAGTCCATGGGAGCAATGAGATGGGGCGATAGTTGGAGTGATCGTCAGGGTCCAAATTAGGTTTTTTTTTAAGAGCGCTCGTACAGAGGCTTGCTTCCAGGCAGTAGGAACTGTGCAAGTGGACAGAGATGAGTTTAGCAGTTCCAGGACTACAGGGAGGATGACATCGCCTGCCTGCAACAGGATTTCTGGGGGGGCTGGGTCGCGAGGGGAGCCCGACTTAACCTGGCGAGCCACTTTCTCTAAGGTGACAAGGTCCAAGAGAGGGAAGTGATCAAGAGTCGGTTCAGTAGTAGACAGGCCTAAACAGGGGAGATTTTCCGAGTTGGGTGAGTCGGGCACCTCATGATTCAGGACCATGGCTGGAAAGGTGGAATATATGTTCAACACCTTATCGTGAAAAAATTCCGCCAGTTCATTACATTGCTCCTTGGTCTTGGTTAGAGGGGGAGCAGTAGGGGCATTCGTGCATTGCTTTACTATGTTAAAAATTTCTTTAGGCTTTGATCTGGCTTCCAAGATTTTGTCGGAATAATAAGTTGCCTGGGCTGCCTTGATCCCTTCTTTATAGCTTCAGATCGCCTCTCTATAGGCGGCCTTTTTTTCCGGAAGGAAGTCTACACGCCAGGCTCTCTCCCGTTGCCTACATCGACGTTTTGACTCTCTCAGCGAGTCAGAGAACCAGGGGGCTGATGTCTGTGCTCGCTTAGAGGACGATTTGCGAAGAGGCAGGAGAGAGTCTAAAGAATTTGTGATCCAGCTAACATAGTTTCCATATGCCAGATTGGGGTCTGAGCAGGATGGCGGACGGGTAGCATCTAGCTCACGCCTCCAAAGGTCGCCGGGGAGCTTTTTCCAGTTTCTTCTCATCGAGGTTTTGGGGGATAGTTGGGGGGTTTTATGGGTGGACCAGGTAAATGGCACCAGGTAGTGGTCTGACCACGGAAGGGGGATAGGTTGGGCCGTTATTAGATCCATACTATTGCTGAAAATAGGGTCGAGAAGGTTCCCTTTTTCGTGGGTTGGGGCTGTGACCAACTGGGCCAGTTGAAGGGCTTCGAGGTCATCAGTTAACTCCTTGGCAGAATGGTCGGACGGTGAGTTAAAGTGCAGATTGAGATCTCCCAATACTGTATAACTAGCCGCCGATAGGGATCTTTTGGCTACGATCTCTGGTAGTGCTCTCAGGAATAGTTTTGCAGACTCAGGGGGGGCGATATATCAGCGTACCAGAAAAGGAGTGGTTGGCGTTGAACTCTATACAGAATTCCAGACTCTCACAGCCAGGGATAGTGGATATTGTGGTGCGGCAGTGGTACTGGTCTTTTGTGATGATGGCCAGCCCACCCCCCCTCCCTTCTGGTCTGTCGAGTCTAAAAATGTGATAGCTAGCTGGTAAGGCTGTAACAATATCGGGCTCGGATTGGGCCGTAAGCCATGTCTCTGTTAAAAAGAGCACGTCTGGCTTGTGCTCCTCAAGCAGCATGGCGATTTGTAAGCAGTGCTTGGGCAGTGACCGGCAATTTAGTGCATACATACAGTATTTCGGAACAGCGGCCAAGGGGGTATTCCGGAAGGGATGTTTGCAGACTGGGCAGCTGGGGGGGAAGTTCTGTAGGGATGTATATATGCGTGCACTGGGCAGCGACGTTTCTTCCTATGCTGTGTAGGGCTGCCGAGCTATATGGCCTGCCTTGGGAGGTCGGTGAGCCAAGGGATATGGCCCCTGGTCCCGCCAGGTCGCGGACGGGCGCAGACGGGCTTGCCTTTGGCGCGCCTTCGGCGCCCCGCCGGCGCGCCCGCTGCGCCCGTCCGCTGCGCCTCCGGAAACAGCACATTATCAAATATCCAAAAAGGAGGGCGTGGCCTAACTCGGTGGGCGGAGCCCGGGAGGTCGCGTCGGTTGCCTGCTGCCTGCTTCAGCGCCTCACTCGGCTGAGCAGCGACACAGAGCAATCAGGTGAGCAAAGTGCAATAGTTTTAAAAAACAAAGGTACAATCACGCAATACAGTTTTAAAAAACAACTTTCAAGGAGGTCCCTCGCTCTCGGCTTTCCGCCTCAAGAGCTCTTATCTAAGCAGCGCTGACACCAGGGCGCGCCTAGATATAGTAAAGGGGGCGTGGCCTAACTCGGTGGGCGGAGCCCGGGAGGTCGCGTCGGTTGCCTGCTGCCTGCTTCAGCGCCTCACTCGGCTGAGCAGCGACACAGAGCAATCAGGTGAGCAAAGTGCAATAGTTTTAAAAAACAAGGTACAATCACGCAATACAGTTTTAAAAAACAACTTTCAAGGAGGTCCCTCGCTCTCGGCTTTCCGCCTCAAGAGCTCTTATCTAAGCAGCGCTGACACCAGGGCGCGCCTAGATAAAGTAAAGGGGGCGTGGCCTAACTCTGTTCTGGGAGGAGCTATGCACGCGCCTCTAGCCAATTGCGTGCAATCTTTTACAATAAGACGTACACAAAGGCCAATGGGAGAGCTGAGCGTGTGCGATTCCTAAGTCAGCTCACATTCCCCATTTTTCACCTCCAAAATGCCTCGCATTGCACGAGCACTGCTGCGCAGTGCACCGCTAGGCCTAAAAATGAATGTGTATCATATGTAACGCAACTGGTGCTCATGTACAGCGCTCTGATACTAGATACCTGCAGGTCAAGTTCAGGACATAGTGCGTTTCCGTGCACCTGGGCTGAGGGGCTCGAGTGAAAAGATGTTTTGTCTGGCAGGTCACAAAACTTAGAAGGCTCTCACTTGGCTTTGGTGACCTGGAGAGCGAGAGAAAGCAGGATAGCGGGGGCACTCTCGATGTTGGCCTCGGTGATCCTGAAGTTCCTCGTCGGCAGATCTGCTTCCGTGGTGTCACCGACAATCAAACTGAACATGTGGCTCCAACTCCAACCTAGCTAGAAAGCATATGTGCCCACAGCTTCAAGTAGAAGTGGGGCAAAAAAGGACATTTTTGCACCATGCTGTGGTCCTTGAGACACCAAATTGTTCCAGGCAGTCTTGCATATCTGAATGCTACAGGACTAGTTTGTGCCATTAAGGGAAAGGTTGTAAAAAAGTGAAGCCACAGTGACTGCTGGTGTAGCCCGCTCATGCAGTGTACAATGGATATTTGCGTAGTGGAACAGCATGTTATGGAACTTTGGTTCAAGTCTTTAACACTTCATTGACTGTCCTCTGACAAAACACATGTCTAATAGCAAGAGCTCAATTAATCAATCTGGCCAATTACCAGTTTTCTGATATCATTTCACAAAAGCTGCTTCTAAACATCAACTATTAGTTTTGTTCTATAAATCAACAACCAAATGAATGATTAAATATCATAGTTTTCTACAGTGTTCATGGATCATGGCATCACTGAGCGTACACATGAGAAAATACCCATATCAGTACTGCTGGATTCTATGATTTTTAAAGGTGGAGAAATTGTTCTGCGGCATTTAATGACTGCTACTAAAATGCTAACAGAACGTCCTATTACAAATATAAATCACTGCTAACAGAAAGATTTTATTAACCATCTGAACAATTTGCCAATTAATGTTTTGAATTAACCATTTCTCAGGATTCCACCATTAACATAATTTGGGGATCTGTTAAGGCTAAGGCGATTCCACCATTAAAACAATTTGGCGTTCTGGTAAGGCTGTAGTATGAAGTTTTATAAATAACTGTTTGAAAGCAAAAAATGCATATAACTCGAAAACATTTTGGATTACTAGATGGGTACAGTTAACAAGTCATCTTTGCATTGAGTTGAAGGAAATGAATTGAGAACTGAATTTAGCTGGAAGATGAACTAGTCAAAAGGACCAGCCTGTAAAACTTAACGCACTGTATAAGAAAGAATGCACATACAGCAACGAACTACAAATAAAAAAACACCCCAGTGAACAACAACTGTTTGTTAAAACTGTTGCTGTATCCTATTTCAATGCAATAAGACAGTATAAAAAAAATGTGACAACTAGCCTCAGTAGGATTTACCAAGTAAGTAAGAACGCAAAGGCATGTATGTGGATCAACAAAAAAAATGGCAAAATGCAACTTACTTGTATTTGCTTCCTGTCCGTGGATGTGGTTGTGTTTTACAGCGGAATAGAGTTGGGTCCCTCATGCATCCGTTGTTACTATTCATATCTATTTTGGCACGCAGGCAACACGTCTGGCCACATTCAGTTCCTTTTTTCATTTCTTCCCACATCTCAGTATTCTTCTCAACAGCTTTGTAGGAAAAAGCCACACTGGATTAAAGCACTATACAGGAAACTACTGTGAAAACTGTTCAACTAATGGACACATTTATACAGTCACAAGTGGGAAAATACTTGCATTTGTATATAAAGATTTTCTGTTTGCACTGTTTTCAAGAACTAATACTATAGCTTTAAAATATGTTCAATGTCTAATCCTTTCTGTGTTGTGTATATCAACAATGGTACTGCCTTTAACGGAATGCTCAGAACCTTGATGCCCATGAAATCAATAACACCCACAAGTCTACCTTTAACCCCTGGGCAGACTTGGAATGTTGTACAGAAGACAAACAATTAATTGTTCTATTCAAGTAAGATGTCTTTTTTGTAGAAATAACTAGTTAGAATTTTAGTAGCTGAGCAGAAAATTATCGATTCACAATGGATACTGGTCAGAAGCTGTAGCAGTAACCAACTCTTTCTATTTTTTCAATTAGTTTGATTTAGCATTAAGAGAAAGAATTAGCAGATCTTTATGAAGTGAAATATACTCTTCAATGAATATACCGATGTGAAGGAATCCGATCAAATTTATTTAAAGCAAGGAGTGTCATATTGTCAGAATAAAATAATATCTTCCCATGACTAGGTAAAATCAAAGTTTAACACAAATATTCTTGAAGATTCGCCTTTGTATTTTAGCTCAGAAACATTTTACCACAAAATGGAGACCAAAGTATGATTTAGTGACTGTTTAGTGAGTTTGTGTGTGTGTGTATGTATAACCCATATAATTTTAGATAAAACACACATTTAATTATATGTCAAATTTATTCTGATTTATAAATATCTGAACAAAAAAAGCGAGCCACCTGTTAAAAGATGGTGCGGTAGAAGGGAAAGAATGGGTAAAGATACATCCCAAACTGTTCCAGTGTTGCTAATGTCCAACAGAAACTTTGGTCCACCCCATTGACTTCTATGGTCGGGCAAAATAATAAACTGTTAAAAGATTGAGGGGATTAACTGCACTCCCCACATTATCGATTCTGCGAAATCTCTCAGAATCACACTAGATAAGCCTTTGAACATGCAGATTCATATCAGCAATGTAAGCAAGGGTGCTAAACACCAGATGAATGTAAATGTAAATCTATAGGCATTTATATAGCGCACTACTTACCCGTAGGGTCCCAAGGCGCTTCGACCGCTGCGAAACCCTTCCTGGCTTCCCTGAGAGATGGTCCCTTTTTAATGGGTATCTCCAGGGTGAGACCAGGCATCCCCGGCGGTCTGGTGGGGCCGTTAGTGAAGATGAGGCAAGCTAATGCCCAGAGTTGGCGAGTGTGAACGCTGATCAGAGTGGGCACCGAGGCGAGAGAATTATCGAGTCCGCTGACCATGGTCCAGAAACCTGCCGCGCCGGGAATCGAACCCTGGTCCCGGGCCGTCCTCTGCTCTCGGGTCTGCCGCCTCTAACCAGTGAGCCACACTACTTCACCTAACCAGTGAGCCACACTACTTCACATACTAAGGGACCTCAAACCCTAGAACAGTCTCCACCTGCTGGGGCTTAATCTACATCTTGAGGAAGATTAAGCACCATCTATCTCAGCAGGCGAGAAAGCAAGTCGTGGTTGCACTTATAGGCTCCCGACTTGATTACTGTAATGCGCTGTATGCAGGACTCAACAAGGGGTTGCTTCAGCGACTAAAAATGGTCCAGAATGCGGCGGCCAAGTTTGTGTTAGACCTACCCAAACGTGCGTCAGCCACTTCTGCAAGGAAATCTCTACACTGGCTCCCGATTGAGGACAGGATTTCCTTTAAAATAATGTGTCTGACCTATGGGGCCTTAGCAAGAAATAGGTCAGGTGGGATAAGAGACCTTTTGGTTCCTTATATCCCCTCCAGAAATCTGTGTTCCACTAAAAAGTCTGCTATCAGTACCCCGCGTCCGCAGAGCTAAATGGGGTGGCAGAGCTTTCTCTAGCTTAGCACCGAAAATGTGGAACGCTTTACCTGTGGAAATTAAGTGCCTTCCTACTATGCAGTCCTTTAGAAAGGCCCTGAAGACTCCGCTATTTGCCAAAGCCTACCTGTAGTTTTGTTTTGCCCTCTTTTGAACTTTTTGATAGGCGCCTTGTTGCCTTTGGGTTTTAGTTGCGCAATATAAGTTATTTTTCATTCATTCAAACCATTCCTTCCACAGGAGGACTTCAAGATGGCGGTACAGGCTCTGGTACTGTCTAGGCTAGGCTAGGCTATGGTAGCACCACGCTATGTGGACTTCCAAACTATAACTTGGCCCCACTAAGAGCCTCCATTAATGCCACAGCTAGACTGATCACGGGTACAAAAAGAAAGAACCAGATCTCACCAGCCCTCAAACCCTAAACTGGCTGCTATATGAAGCAAGAATACAGCTAAAGATAGCATGCATGACCCACAAAGCCAAAGATCTCAACACTACCATTTATCTGGCTCAAAAATTAGAACTATCTGGAGTTTGCAGACAGTCAAGAAGTGCAAGCTCGTTGCTCCTGAAACCAAAGTTCTTCCACAAAACGAGAACGAGACACAGAGCCTTCTCAGGCGCTGCTCCAAAGATTTGGAACTCTCTTCCACCGAAGTCTGACAAATTTCTTCCACTGCTTCCTTCAAAAAGGAAGTTAAAAAAATCCTAATGGCGAAGTTCTTGCCTTAAACAGTCCAGGCTCCATTGCTTATTGACTGCCTACTGATTGACTACTAGATTATTGTGCACCTTTGAATCGCAACAGTCGCCTGCTATGCTCATTTATGTACTGAATGTTCTTCTCCGTGTACCGAATTCATCCGACCCCAATTGTGATTCACTCCCATCTTATTCGTTTTATGTATACTCAAGTTATGCTTGACCTTCCCACCTCCATTCCCCACCTGTCCTAACTGTAAAGCCCTCTGATACCCGCCTGGGTTATGTACCCGCTATATAAAACTTTCTAAATAAATAAAAAAAACATTGATGAAAGTTGATCTTCTATTTGTTTGCTTAAAAAATGATTGATATTTTCTATGTAATGGTGTTATGGCACAAACTCCTAATTAAATCAAATAACACTTGAAAGTGTAAAGACAATATGTGATGGGAAGGCTTGCAACAAGTCTAACCACTAAATCTCTTTAGTTGCATTCCAAACCATCGTTGTTTTGCCCACTATGCCATATGCATAGAACCAACGGCAAATAAAATAGTAGCAAATTATGTCAGAGACAGCGACAAAAGTAACCAAAGTGAGGAAGGAAGGAAGAAGAATCAAGGGTCATCAAACCTCAACTTCCCTTAAGTTTTAAGTGATGCAGGCTGCTGGGTTCCATTGAGTAGTAAGTTGGACTATACATCTCGGACCTTTATTTTCATGTTTGCAGCATGTTGAAGAATATTGCCCTTGGCAACCATTTTTATTCAAGCCATAATTGCCTTATAAGCAATTAAAACCCAGGTCATAGGTATGCACTAACTTTTGTTCGTTGAACATGATTAAATCATTAGATTGTGACAGTTTATCTGAGTGCACAATAGGGGGTATGCCCGCTCTAAATCAGGACAGTGCTATAATGACCTTTTGGACACTACAAATATCATAAGATTAAATGTTCCTTGTATAGTGGTATGAGGTTTGCCCAATTCTGTATATGACTGAAGAGGCAATAAGGATTTCGGCCACTACAGCATAGTGTGTAAAAATCACGTTCACACTCACACACACATTGTTCTTCCGGTACACAGTAGCAGTTTGTGGAGTGGCATGTTACAATTAGTAAAAAAAAAACTCATATAGCCACTATATATAGGGTGCGCAGCAGATAACCTATGAATCCACAAATAATATTATATAAGCATAGGAATGCATTCTGCGTCCCCATTTCCACAGATTGAAATGAACGCTGGGTAATATCCAAACTCCTGAAGCCCTGCGCTCCCATCCCAGATTACGGGGAGGTGTAATCAACGAATATGTGCATTGAATGAAACTTCCTTCATCTTGAGGTGGTTTGTCACAGGACATTCAGTGGCATAGAGTGTTTGGTTTATTAGGGTTTCACTTCCAAAAATGTCTCTCTCAGTACCAGGTTTTTAGAGAATTTCCTTCACCTTCATGTTAATAAAGAACAGAGCTCAGCTGTATAATATGGTGCCCAGCAACTTCGCGGTGATGCCTATGAATGAGGAGTTATGAAGCTCCGGTCAAAACCATACTCTATTCTCATTGCAGACACTATCAATATTGATTGATCTTAAAAAATAAAAAATCTTTACAGGAAAACAGTTATACTTTTCCAAGCCAAACAATAGATGGCAGGATGTGAAACGGCAAGTTGTGAAGCGAAACTGGAGCTGCAGATCATTCTCCTGCACTACATATTTTCTAAGTGACTACCAAGAATACATTAGTATTTCTGCGTTATACGAGTACAGCTCATTTTAACTGTACATTTTTTGTAGCTGCCCAGCCACTACTAGATATTAAAGAGTAATTTTAGTAGTTAGATTTCATAGGTAATGAACAAACAGAAGGTGCTTGGACAGACAGCATCAATAATTACATCAATTATTTTTCTACCCACCCAGTTGCACTTATAAAACCCTCTGGCCAAACCTCAATAATGCACGGCTAATGCAATGCTTACAGTCAAACAAGGTCATCCTTTTCTGGCACAGTAGCAAACATGACAGAAGAATTGAATTATTTGACAAAATGCTTTGGACCTTAAAATCCCTATGAAACTTTTTAAACTTCGTCGGAGATGTCCCTTAGCCCCATAATACAATTATTGAACTACACAAAAACTGTAGAATATATGGAACGACTATGGCGTACTCCATACTGCTGTTAGCGAGACAGAACTTTAAAGATGAATTACAGAAAAACAACCAGCTGGTTATAAAAAGGAGTGAGAACTACTACTATAATAAGATTATTAATTCTGCAAACTCCACCAAGGAGGTGTTGCTGTTTTTCAATCCCTTGCATACCTAGACTCTTTGGCTCCCTGTCAACTTCATCCTCCTATTTGTTTCAACATACTGTCACAATAAAATAATCAAACTGATGGACCCAACACTAAACCCCTCTCCTACCCTTGAAGAAAACAATGCTTGGTCACCTTCCATTTGGACAGATTTCACAGAACAATCCCAAGGTGATACACTATACCACCTGGTTTCCACTTAGATGCCATTCCTGTTAAGATCATCAACACAACTGCATCTTTTTGGATCACCACCATTCACTCAATTTGTTCATGCTCTCTAATGTCCAGTCAATTTCTCGACTCTCTGAAGCAGGCAGTGATCCAACCCTTCCCATAAACGTTTCATCGGACCCTTTCATACCTTCAAATTACAGACCAATATGCCTCCTGCTGTTTTTGGCTAAAATTACAGAGAGATGTGCCAACCAATGACTTAATTTATTTCTGGAAATATGTAATCTCCTGAACCCTCAACAATCTGTCTTTCGTTCTAGGTTGAGCATAGAGACTGTTTTGACAGTGACTACAAACAACATCAGGCTCTCCGTGGATACGGGTGGTAGAGTCATTCTAGTCCTCCTTGACCTTTCGGGCGCTTTTTTTTTTTTATCGTCTCCCATACCATCTTGCTTCCCAGGATACAGGTGATGGGTATTGGTGGGACTGTGCTGAGTTGTATCGGTCAATCCTATATGGGCTTATGGAAGCGGTTTCTTTAGAAAACTCTTGTTCAATGTACAAATCTGTTTTTTGCAGCACCTCATGATCGTTCCATAGCCCTACCTCGTTCAATCTTTATGGAGCACCCCTTTGACTGCTTCATTTATTCTGTCTTCTTAGTATACATTGACGATAAACAAATAACCTTTAAGAACGAAGGCTTCCGCTTCGAGGCACAGACCCTTGAGCAAGTCGGTTTACTATAGCCACCTGTTTAAAGCAAAATTCTTTCTGCTTGAACACCCCGAAACTGGGATTCCCTCGTTTAGAAAATTTGGCCTACGGTCTTCTGATTGGTAGTCTAGTTCCTTTGATACCCTGCCGGAACAGTAGAATAAGCTGGCAATAATGTTTGATACCAACCTATCTTTTAGTCCACATACCTCAATGGTTAAATCCACTTGCTATTATATGCTGAAAGTTCTCAGGAAGATCACCCCACTTCTTCCCTTTGACTCCCAAGACCCTTAGTCCAGTGTTTAATATTAGGTAGCTTGGACTCCTGCAATTCAGTTTATACAGGTCTTCAAGCATTTTCAGATGAGGCGACAACTGATCCTCAAAGCGCCATTCGCCCCGCCTCCCCTTTGATTCATAAACACATCATTTTCCAAAAACTCTGTGCCACAAAGCCTTACATCCTTCACTTTCAACTTCATACACGACCACCTTGTCCGCCCTTTATAAACCTAGGCATAACCAAAGATCCTTTAACTCTTTGTTTGTCAGTGTCCACTTGCATTTTTCAGTACAGTCTCCCTTTCAATTCATGAGTCCTGTCAGATTTACTCCAATTTTATAAATCCTTAAATACCCATCTTTTTAGCCAGTAATTTCTTTTACAGTAATCATGATTTATGTTCTACAAGCACCAGGACACCTTAGGGGCAATGACTGGCTCCTAATATGTGAAACACTTAAAAGAAAACCATTATAATACATCTTATGTTCAACAATGGTGCGTTTTGATCACATTCTTACAATAGTAAGAGGCTCATATACATACCATGAGCTTTAAAAAAATAGGTCCAGAGCTGCAGTATCAACAAACGATGGAGCAAAAAGGGGCATGTTAAAATAGATGAAAATTAATGCAATAAATGGCCTTCCAACCAACACGTCCAATGAACACAATACACGAGTCATCCCCACCAGTTTTATTTTCAACCGTTCTCTTCTATGCTATTCATTGTTCCTCTAGGATGATGCACTTGGTGTCAGAGGCTCCAAGGTCTCCTGAATGGAGTGTGTGGTAAGTCACTTGGGAATATGTCTCTGCCTGATCGCTGCACAGGGTAAGCTACTGCAGCCTAGAATGTACTTTAAATGGTGATCCTTTGGACTAATACATAGTCACTCTGCTCTTTTGCTTAGACCACAGTGAACGTTTAGCATTCTAAGATAAATCAGCAACATATTCCAATATCACAAATATTAGCATAAAGGGAAGCTCTGACTCAATCATGGTTCCTGAGGAGGAGCTACGTCACCAACCAAGATGGCCGCATAGTCTCCCGGCTCCGTCGACCTCCGTCTTTCGGTCTGTTATCCTGTTGACTATCCTGATTTCCCGCACCGGATCTGTGTGTGTGATCTGACCTGCTTTCCGGTGGTGCAGTCCCGGAGTTTCTCTGCAGTCGTGGAGCGGAGATACGTTGATGGTTGTGTGAGGCCTAACCCAGCGGGGACGCCGAGGTCTCGAGTGCAAGCTCTGCCGGGTCCGAGTTGAACAACAACGGACTGCCGAATGTGGTGGGGTCCGCTCTCCGGAACATTCGGACTTTTGATTGGTATGCTACTGCCAACTGCCTGGTGTTTCAATAGTAGGTGAGGAGACGAGTGACGCACGGTGATGTGTCGCGGGGGTCCCTGACCGAGGGTTCGGCAATCGCTCGTCGATCCCCCCGGGTCGGTGCCTCGCTGCATATTATTGATTGCTAAACTTCAGTCCCTCATGGCTTACTCCTGCTCCGTCTAACTTTGCCCCGGAGAAGGCGCCACTCCGTGGGGACTACCATGCTGGAGGAAGAAATGCAGCTAGCGGAGCAGGCTAGACCTGGCCCGTCATTGCGAACGGTGCTGGAGGCACTCATGGCACTCAGGGGAACCATTGCAGTCCGGACTTGCAGTTTGTTGTCTGCGACTGATGGCCTCACAGTTCTGAGAGCGGACCCTGACTTGATACCCACGCCCCGGCAATCAGCCTGCATTTTAATATCTCTCTCGGAGACTTGTCTTGACCCGGCGTTGGAAGCGGTGTTTGCTCCTACTATACCAGATCTACCTGACTGTACTGTGCCCGATCGCCCTATGGAGCCGTTGAAAACCCCGATTGTGTATCCCCTGGAACATTTGCAAGATATCCCCATTCTGGAATTGTCTACTTTTTATCCTTTGCTGTTTTGGACCTTGTTGACTCCCCTCCCCTGTTGGTCTCTCAAGATGGCGGATGGGCTACAACGTGGCTTCGGAGACGGGGAGGGGCGCCATTGTCACCAATCATCCATATTGAGAATTGCCGCACTCTTTTCAGCTTCGTGGACATGGCTTTCTTTAACCAATGACTTTAGTGCATTTGATAGACGGGGCCAGGGTTGAGATTGTTATTTGGGTCTTTCACTGTCGCATAGGTTTAACGGGACCGTGTCTTTTTTTGATCTAACGGAGTCCGGGGCGGGGTTAGTCATGACGGGGGAAGGAGACCGGGAGTCCGTAGTAACATGCCCTCTTCCGATTTCCCTAACGAGTGGGGTCTTTTGCCTTTTCTTTCTCTCTCCCTTCTATATTTCGGGTTCTATTATTGGGCGACAGGCACGCTGCGAGGGGGGTGGCCGTAGTCATCAGCAGGGGTGCAGGGTGGGGGGGTGTGGGGATGGGTGTTCGTTTTGGTTTTTGTTCTATGGCCTCTTCTCTTCCTTCTCTTTTCTTGTCCTTTTTTCCTTTCTTTTTCGGGTTAGTGTAGTGGGTTCGGCTTTCTTGCATCCTGGTCTCTATACCTGCACCTTGTTTATTCGGGGTTTTGGTGCTCTGGGGCGGTCAGTACTGATGGAGTCGGCGAACAAAATGTGCTAGTTTATCCTGATGACTCATGTCTCAACTTCGTTGACTCAGTGGATAGCGAGTTTCTTTAGAACACGTTTCTCTGCTCGCCCTCCTCTGTGATCCGAGACACTGTGCGATACCCGACTCTTCTACTTATTATTTAAAAATGAAAACCTCCTATCCTGTGTTTAAATCGATTTCTCTTTGCAACCGGTACGCTTTTGAATTGAGATCCTATGATTAGCGGCCAGCCCTGGGGGTTGTAGGCCCTTGTCTGTATTTGATTGCAAATGTTCAATAAAGGTTTTCAAAAAAAAAAAAATCATGGTTCCTAGGAGAGCATACTCGGCCCCCAGTAGCCTAATACCACTAAGCAAAGCCATGCAATGTCTAAGAAAACTTGCTGCACCTCTCCAGGGTATCTTCAGTGCTAAATTTACAAATGAGTGCCACAGCATAGTACAGCCTGTGCAAAAGTCCGAACTGGAGTACTCCGTTTGCTACTAAAGGAAATCTTTCTAATGTAACCAGCAATAGACCCAATAATCAAACATGCTACCCCTTATCTACTTCCCCACTGACCCTGAACGTTTTTGAATAAAAGAAGGATACCAATTTCCTCGGCTAACCCGGTATTCTTGACCATGCACTGAAAAGTGGTGTATAAGATCTGTAGTTTCTGCCTCCTCGAATTAGTACATCATGGTGGTTTCATAAAGTTTTTAACATGCCGGTCTCCTTAGCCTGGACCAATGCACCCGATACTTCTAAAACACATGTGGTACAACCAAGAATATCACAAAATTTGCTTGTGCTACCAGATAGTACAGCCGGAGTTCTGGGACAGCCAGTCCTGCCTCCTCGAATTAGTAAATTTTAGCTCATTTGAACTCTTTATCTGCCCAGACAAGTCCAAGTTATATAGGCAGTTGGTAGCATTCAGTACATTCAAAAGACTTAAGAATTTGGAAAGCAATATTCTGCCATACATTTTATAGCTGCAGCCTAATTCATCTGCCAACATGCATTTCTAACTTATCCAGTGCCACTCGATAGTTCTCTTTTAGCACTGTATCAGTGTTTGTACCTATCTTCACACCAAGATACTTCACAGAATCTGTGCACCACAATAATGGTTAGCAAAAGGGATAGCTCGGCTGTTACTCCAGTTAACAGCAAGACTTCAGGTATATATCAGTAAATACAGAGGGAACAGAAGCCATCACATGTAGTTACTTGTGGTATTAACGGGCATAAATTGTTCTATTACTATACGTTTAATATCAGCAGATCATCGGCACACAAAGAAGCAACAATAGGGAGCCCCATTTTGTATATTCCATAAAAGGTGTGATAATCACAAAGCATAGGAGGAAGGGGGATCTACTGTCATGGCAAAGAATAAAGGTGACAGTGGGTAGTTCTGTCACTCCCCCATAGACAGGCATCATCCCAGTAATGAGCTTGATTAATTTGAGAACAAAATAAATGCCTGGGCTCTCGTCTGAAGGCAACTTGTACCAGCTTATTGCTCCTATTAGCGCCGCCTATACCAGTTGAGAGAGAATTATTGACTTTGAAGCTGGGAACCAGGTTAGAGTCTCGGCGCAGGCTCAACATTCTACCACTGCCTGCAAAAAATGAATGTGTCCTTAACTGGTGCTCATGAAAAGTGCTCAAATACCTTTGGGTCGAGCTTGTGCTATAAGCGCCGGTGTTGATGATCATGTGCCGGTGCTGAGCACGGGACACCACTGGCTCAAATTAAGCACCAACACATTAACCCTCACCTGTTTTGTCGAATAGAGTAGTAGGAGCCATTTCAAGAAGCTCATCCAGTCAACAATGACTAAGCATTCTGACAAAGTCCCACTTCAATTAAGTGCCACTGCCAGCACACAGACTCAACATGATGCAGCAGGGCAATCAGCATACATAAATTATATATTAACCATGATTGATTCGACAGAATCAGAGCGATTATAAGGGGCATTAGTCTACTGCCTAATATTTTAGTCAGGAATGTATTGTCTGCATTGAGGGCAGTGGCTGGAACGATAAACATTGACCAGCAATCTCTTTCCGACCTTAAATATTTTAATCAATGCCCCCTGAGCAGTGAGCTCCTCATATATTTCAAGCATGTTTGGCACTAGTACGTCTAGAAATTCTTTGTAGAATTCAGTCAGAAGAACATCCATCCCAGGGTCCTCACCGCACGCCATAGACACAGCAGTGGTTTTCACATCAGTTCTGTAAACAGCATATTATTCTTTCCCCCTCTGTACAGCCCATCACAATGTAACTCCGGTACTAAGATATCTGCTATTCTATCATCTGAACCCTGGACAAGTATAAGCGTGTATAATAATCCACAATGCACTGGAGTATGGACTCATTGTCAAAAAGGCATCTTCTGTACAACGCACTTGTGTGTTAAATCGCTGTTTGACCTTTAGCACTATTAAGCAGCCATAACAGAGTGAGACCAGGTGAGTGGACCTCTCTATACTGGCTGGCCAGCACATGCTTTTTAAGGCTATTTGGCTCTGTTAATTCTCTGCTATCTGGCAAAATTGCTCTAGCTTCTCTTGCAACATACCCAGTCCATTCTTATTACATGTAAAAGTTTAGGACTTCTCCAAACTATACAGTTCAGCCTCGAGTGTACTCAGCTGCCCGCCTGTGTGACTTACACCAACCACTTCAGAAATGCATATGCCTCTATTGTATGTTATTTGTATACTTCCCAGATTGCGCTCCTTTTAGGCACCATGCTTATCAGATTTTTAAAAAACCACGACAGCTTTGAGATTTCACATTGATTTTACAGCGAACATCGCATCTGAAGGTGCAGCTGAACAGAAGCATCGTAATTGTGCACAGTTGTTTGAGTATCCAGCAAAAGGAAATGGGCGGGTGATCGACAACAGTTCTAGGTAATAAGTCCACTCTGCAGATCCACCTAGACAATCCATAAGTTATCAACGAAAAGTCAATTCAAGAGTTGGAGTCATGTGGAGATGAATACATTGCAGACTGCTTGTCCGCCCGGTTGAGCACATCGGCAGACATCCGCCACAGCCTGCATCTCCATGAACTATAGGATACACTTTATTGCCATTGTGAGAGGCAGCATTTAACTCATCTACCTCTCCACAAGCAGATCTACAATAGTGTTAAAGTCTACACTCAAATAGCCTACACATCAATATAGCCTCATAAATAGCAGGCTTATCCAATCGCATGCTATCGACATGTGAAAGTCAACACTATGTCACAGTTTACCATGTACTATGAATTAGTGCAGCCTGCTGAGATGGCCTCCAATGAGCAACAGAGGCAGGTACTTCTCAACTAGACTCCACCTTCGGATTCACCGGTCACTTTCTCCTTCAGCAGCGGCACTTTCCTGAAGCCCTCCATTGGGTTCGACGGCGATTTCCGACACCACTTCACACGTATGCACCCGGCGTCCCTGGTTGTTCGCCCACCCTCAGATCAACTCGACCCGCAACTCCCATAACTTACCACGCAACGCTCTCCGCAGTGAAGATTCCCAAGAAAATGATGATACCGGCTGAAAACGAATGGATACAACCTGCGACGCTCCTCGGATGAATCAACAGCCCGATCTGGATCCCCTGCAGCGCGCCTGGATCCTCCTCAGCAGCCCCAGGAGAAACCACCAAGTGAGACCGCAGTCCGACCGAACATTAAGCCATGAGCCCAGACTGCTGATCTTATTTTCGGAAGGATTCACGTCTGACTCTGCCCTGGAGCAGCGCCTGAGGTAGGACGCCTGACCCCCCCCCCCCAACATGGCCGCCACGCACGACCTCCCCAACAACAATTTGAAGCCTGCAGATTCCCAATGCCCTCAATTTGTCTAGCGGAGCTCAAACACCCCTGGGAACTCAAAGGGGAACCCCAGAAAAAATGAATCGCTCTTATTAACGGCCCGTAAACCAGCCCGATCACATGAAGAGCTAGCCTGACTTCAAAATGGCCGCCACGCACGACCAAATCATCACCAAATGAAGCGTGTCGACTTCAAACGCACCCAATTTGACTAGCGGAACACGGACACCCCTGGGAGATCAAAGGGGATCTGTGTATAAAATTAATTGCTCTTGTTAGTGCCTCGTAAGCAAGCCCGGAGACCTCAGTTGAAACTGGCAGACTCCTTATCGCTCCTAATCTCACTACCAGAGCGCAGACACCTTTGGGAGCTAAAAGGGGATCCTTGTAAAAATTAATCGCTTTTGGAAGAGTCCCGTAAGCAAGTCCGTCGCATGAAGAGTATTCCTGGCTCTTAAATGGTCGCCACGTGCGAACCCTCAGACTACAAATGAAACTCTCCGACTCCTAATGCCCCCAATTTGTCTACCGGAGCACAGACACCCTGGGAAGCACAAAGGGGATCCCTGGAAAAAATCTAACGGCTCCTGCCATCGTCACGCCACCAAGTCTGGACACTCTAAAATCAATCTGACCTTAAAATGGCCACCACGCGAGACCCTCTCTCCTAAGAATAGGTCCCCCCCATCTATTAGCGCGTCCTCCAGACCAGCAGAGGTCACTCATCCGGCCTCATCAACAAGACTAGCGCGGCTGCATGGAACACGCTGGCCTAACCACGATCTAGCAATAAGTCTGGTAGTGGGAGTAGCTAACAGACCCTAAAATGGCCGCCATGTGCGACCCCACCCTTAGAGAATAGGTCACATCGCCCAATAGTACGTCCACTAGCGCAACAGAGGCCACCCACGCTGCCTCAACATCAAGACTAGCGCTATTTCATTTGAACGCGCTGGCTATACTAAGATCCGTTGCCTACACCTCTGCCACAACTCTCCCCTTACCTACACCTCTGGCACAAGTCTCCCTTTACCTACACCTCTGACACAAGTCTCCCTCTGCCCTTAAGTATGAGGAATCCTCTGCCATAGAACCCCCACCCCAGCAAAAAGCTCCTCGCCCCCTGGCAAGGCTGTTTGTCCTCAAAGCACCTACCCCCTAGATTCCTACAAGCCATAGCCTACCTCAACAAGACTCGCGCGATTTCATTTAAACGCGATGGCTATATTAAGATCCGATTCCTACACCTCTGGCACAAGTCTCCCTCTACCCCATGAGTAAGATGAATCCTCTTCCATAGAACCCACACCCCAGCAAAAGCTCCTCACCCCCCTGCCAAGGCTGTTTGACCTTAGGACGCCTACCCCCTGGCTCTCTTTGAGCCACAGCCTACCATCTGAATAGATCCCACGCCCTGCCTAAGAAGATCCCGGGAAGTAGATCACTAAGCCTACCAGGATCTACGACCCCTCCTAGGTCCCGATCCGGCCTCAGTCCTAGCTACACCTATCAACAGGCCCGATCAGCCCCCAACGGGAAATATTAACACATTCACCCACCCCACATCCATCTTGATCGACTCACCCCGTGCGTCCACCCTCCCACACAAGCACCCTTCATTTCACATTACCTACACAATGGCTCTCGACTCGCCATCCCCTCCCACACAATCCCTACCTACCCACCTGAAACCCCATAGCCGGAACTCATTCACCATCATCTTCCCTCTCCTCCTCTCTACAAAAATGAGACGCATCTTCAAACACAAACTTATCCGCCAACACAAAGAAACCCTATTCACAGACCTCTACCACTGAGCCTCCATACAGCTTCTTGGACAGTGCCAAAAACAGACCTAAGGAGCTCTATAGGATCATTAGACAACATACCTCCAAGCAAGTGTCCTCATCTGTACAGGCGACCAAAGAACTCTGTGACAACTTCGCCCACTTCTTCAACGACAAGCTCGCAAAAATCGAACTATCATTAGACTTCAACAAATCACACCCCATGAAGAGCATCACGGCTGTGCCTCATGCTCTCTCTCCTGGCTCTTCTCCCATCCCTTGGCTTAGCTTTCGCCCCGTTCAAGAAACGGAGATAATCACGTTGATCTCCACCTCCAAACCATCAGCGCATGTCCTAGACCCCATTCCTCCCCTACTAATCAAAACAAGCATTGGAAATGCAATAGGTCTCGCAGCATTAGAGTTAGTGCTTTTAGAATTGTTTATGGGTTTTTTTGTAAATCTTTAGCATTTTTGTTTCCTGTAGCCAATGCTAAAGAATAAAAAAAAAAAGCCATAAACATTTCTAAAAGCTCTAACTCAAATGCTCCGAGACCTATTGCACTGTGTGAGGGTGAGGGGTTGAGGGTGAGTGAGGGTGAGTGAGGGTGAGTGAGGGTGAGGGAGGGTGAGGGTGGGTGAGGGTGAGTGAGGGTGAGTGAGGGGTTGAGGGTGAGGGGTTGAGGGTGAGTGAGAGGGAGGGTGAGTGAGGGTGAGGGTGAGGGTGAGTGAGGGTGAGTGAGGGTGAGGGTGAGTGAGGGTGAGGGTGAGTGAGGGTGAGTGAGGGTGAGTGAGGGTGAGTGAGGGTGAGTGAGGGTGAGTGAGGGTGAGTGAGGGTGAGTGAGGGTGAGTGAGGGTGAGTGAGGGTGAGTGAGGGTGAGTGAGGGTGAGTGAGGGTGAGTGAGGGTGAGTGAGGGTGAGGGTGAGTGAGGGTGAGGGTGGGTGAGGGTGAGTGAGGGTGAGTGAGGGTGAGGGTGAGTGAGGGTGAGGGTGAGTGAGGGTGAGGGTGAGTGAGGGTGAGGGTGAGGGGTTGATGTTGAGGGTGAGTGAGGGTGAGTGAGGGGTTGAGGGTGAGTGAGGAGGAGTGAGAGTGCAAGAAAGTTGCAGTTTGGCTTTGAAACGGATCTGAGAGGTGTCTGCGTGATAAATGAATGATGCATAGGAATGGACAGAATGGGAATGTGTTTCGAGGACGTGCTCGGGGTGTGCATACTGGAAGCAGGGTGATGGATTCGAGGCTATGAGCGAGGGTGATGCCGAGCTCACCTCAAGGAGAGGGTGAGGGGCCAGGGCAGAAAGTAGGTGCAACAGAAGGAGCTGTGTAGCAAGAAACGCTGAGGAACGTGTCACTTCTTCAGGCGGAGATGCAGCCTGCAAGTTATCTCGAAGAGTTAAACGCTCGCTACTGATATCCGCTCTGACCTGCAAGTGAATGCTTTAAATCCTTGCAAGGCCACCTCATCTATAGATCCTTCCCAGCTCGATAAATTGTGTGTCATTCATTTACATAACACTAACACTTGTTATATACAGTGACTAGAAACAACACAACTTTGAAATTAAATGCTATATTAAAAACCAGTTTTTAGTTTCTGAATTACTCTTGTTATGTATGAAGCACTTCGTCAGGTGCGATGCCAGAAATGGAAGACCCTTTGGTCTTGCGCGCGACTGAATAGCTAGCTCACGAGAGTCTTGGAGGCACATGGGGAGGTGTAAGAGTGTGTGGGGGTGGGGGGGGGGGGCAGGCATGCTGCAGCTTACAGTTAAACGTTGCCATTGACGTACAGGACTACGATTCCCAGCATGCTCGGTGCTTTCGGTTGTAAACCCTTGACAGGCTGGAAGTCGCCCTCCTGACATGGGGCCAGGTATGACGTCAAGGTGGACTTTTGCTGCGTCGTGCGAGCTTGCCTAATTATCTTGAGTCAGCAGCCCATGCTAAAGGTAATCTTGGGGTCACGCTGCCCCAGCCCTGCCTGCTCCAGCAGTGTGCAATGCAAAGCAGCGACCGCAGGCGGGACACGGTCAGCGCCGCAGGGAAATCACATACAAATAAAGCGCGCATTTCCATCCCGAAAGCCTGGTGATGCATACCTCCCAAGAGACCGCCATCTTTAAGGGTAAGATGCGCGCCGTGAAATATTAATAAGCAAAAAAAAAAAAAAAAAGTATTCCATGCATCAACACTTAGCGCATCATGAAAGCTGGTCGGCACTTACGCTCGAGGCGCTTCGCTGCACGTTTATTAGGAGGCCTGATCGTGCATGCCGGGTCTTGCAGTGTCATCTGGGGTAGAGGACGGGTCTCGGGGGCCTGCCTCCTCTACAGATATCTCCCATTAGCACTATGCGCCGTAGGACGGGTGATCAGCGGAGAAGCAGCCAGCGACAAGACTGTTTACAAAATTCTCTGGCCAAGGCCTTAAAAATGTGTGTAGAAAATGCGGTTTTGTTGCTTTGCATGTGTTTGCTGACGGAGGTGTGCCCTTCAGATGCAGCGTGAGGGGGGAGGAGAAATGCGACACGGCGGGAAGGGGAGGGGGCGGAGCGGGTAAAATAAACAAACAAGACGGAGGGAAGAGAGGGGAGGGGGGAGGAGAAATGCGACACGGCGGGAAGGGGAGGGGGCGGAGCGGGTAAAACAAGACGGACGTGCACGCGCTTTTAAGCTCAATGCGCATGCGCATTGAGCTTAAAAGTCACGGGCACTGCAAGGAATCGCCACGATTCCTTGCAAGTTGGACAAAGAGTGGTTAAGCCACCATAGTCTCGTTTGCTCGATGCGCATGCGCATCGATAGGCGAGACCTAAAAATGAAACACGCTTTTGCACCGCTATGGAGCAAACTCATAAATAGCTCCTTAAAAAACGGAGTGGTTCCTGATTGCCTTAAAATGGGGCAAGTCACCCCCATGATGAAAAAACTTAGTCTAGATCCGACAGATCTGAACAATTTCAGACCTGTGTCAAACCTCCCCTTGCGCTCAAAAACACTTGAATGATGCGTACTTAATCAACTAACACAGCACCTGGACAACATCAACCTATTGGACCCCCACCAGTCTGGCTTCAGAAAAGGTTGCAGCACAGAAACTGCGATCCTCAACATCATGGATGATATCCATGGATCACTAGACTCTGATAAATGCTGCCTCCTCATTCTCCTTGACCTCTTAGCAGCATTTGATATGGTGGACCACAAACTCCTCATCAGGGCTCTTCAAGAAAGAGCGGGTCTCGGCGAGGTAGTTCTCAAGTGGTTCTCCTCCTTTATACACAATCTCACCTAAAAATTCAAAATCAAGAACTTCACCTCCGAAATCCAGCAAATCAACAAGGGCGTCCCCCAAGGATCGGTGCGCACTCCACAACTCTTTAACATCTACATGGAACCGCTTTCCAAACTACTCCGAAAAGCAAACATCTGCTTCCACCTCTATGCGGACGATACGCAGATCTATCTCAAAACTACCTCTCTCAAAGACATCCAAAGACTAAATGATGTCCTGGAAGATGTTCAAGACTGGCTGACAAACAACCACCTGAAACTAAATCCTGACAAGACCGAGACACTCCTCATCTCGAACAAGGAGGATAACCCACAAATCACCGAATAGTTAAAGGCTATTGATGCACTCAAAGGGAATCTTACTCTTGCAGACTCTGTCAAATCTCTAGGCATCACCATAGACCCAAAACTGAACATGATGACACATTAAGAACTCGGCCAAAAGTGCGTTCCTTAACCTCAGACTCCTGAACAAAATCAAACCCTACATTCCAACCAAGGATCTCAAACTGGCCACTCAGTCCCTGGTACTGTCAAGACTGGACTATGGGAACGCAGTCCTAACAGGAATTCCTAAATCGCACCTGGCACCGATCAACACAACATTACATGCGGCAGCCAGAATGATAACCGGCATCAAAAAATCTGATCATATCTCCCCTGCTCTCAAAAAACTCAAAAGGCTTCCAGTAGAAATGAGAAGTAGCTTCAGAACTGCCTGCCTAACCCATGAAGCCCTTCACACAGGCAACCCCGAATACCTGGCGAAAAAACTCAAAAAAGCAGGCCAATCCAGGAATCTGAGAAGCTCTAACTCCCGCCTACTCATCCCACCTAAAACTAGAAGAAAAAGAACAGCGGACTGCTCTTTCACTGGAAGCACCCCCAAAATTTGGAATTCCATCCCCCCGCACATCAGAACCATACCTTCCTTTGTGGAATTCAAAAGTCAACTCAAATCCCTGTTCCTCAACCGTTCCCTAGGTTGTGGATAACCCAGGACAGACAGCAACCACAGAGCTATGCTCCAATCCTACGACCCTGAAGAATCATGAAGCCAAAGAGGTTTTGCATTACAATTACGCCGCTCTTTACTCTATCACTCGTTGATTGTTATATCGCTCCTATGTCATGTATCTGTTGATTATATGCTATGCCCCTACTGTAAAGCGCTCTGATACCCTTGGGTCTTGACAGCACTATAGAAAACTTCTTAAATAAAATAAATAAATATCCTTCAGTATTAGCATAGGACTGCAATACCCTAAATCCCAATGGGTACAGGAGGAACACAATGCAGGCTGCACGTAGTCACAAAGTATTGATGAGCAGAAGGGTGTAAATTTGTATCTTGCAGCACTGATACATTCACCTTAATCATGTCCAAATACACAAGAAGCTGTTCAGCCTTTCTAGATGTAGCGCTCTCCTATAATGTGCTCAGCACTAATCTTTTGGCAGTAGTACGTTGGAATTTCCAGACCAGAAACCAACCATCAACAACTGAAAGTTAGCCAACCTTCATATACATTACCCTCCACCTACCACACCAGCTTTAGCACGGAGAGTGTTATTTACTGTGTCATACTTTCTTTAGTGTCCAACAGCTATCACCTTCTTGAGTCAACCTTACCTGCTCTACTTATTTACTCCTAAAGATTCAAGAACCATAAAGAAATTTCTTGGGTATTAAACTAGAGTGCACTAATATTGGTAGATTTCTGACACCCCTGTTAAACATTACAACCGCACAGTCAGCATCCTGCCCAATAACATGCCCAGGAGCCCAAGAAAAAGATAGATTTTTTTTTAAAAAAAACACTAATTAAAAGCCAAGGAAATAACAATATTACATATCCATGCTTTATGACTATTGTGTGTCCATTATGTTATACAGTATGCTTAAAAAATATTTTTTTCTTGTGTGGTAGCCATAGTGTTTGCTCACCTTGAGGACTGGGTGTAAAAATAGAAAAGTACACTTTTAAATCTAAGTACTAGTATTTTCATGTATTTAACTTTCCAACTTTTTGCAGCAATACAATTATGTTCAGTGCCACATTTATGAGAGAGACTAAAGTAAAAATCTTCAGTCTCATAAATGTGGCACTAAACAGAATTCTATATCAGGACCAGCGACAAGGATTATGCTTTTCTTTCCCATGAACACGTGTTGAAAAAATGTTCAGCAGTGCATCCACTCAGCTTGCACATTTCCCCTTTATAGACCTCTATTTGTGTTGCCTCCTCCTCTTTCCTTGTTGCTCCTGGTAGCCAACAGTTAAGAGAAGGGCCAGTGGGCCGCAATGATGAAACTTGAGGAGGCCCCCCCTGCAAGGTACGTGGAGGCGTGCCCTCCAGACTCAATCAGAAGTTCTGTGGCAGAACTACTAATGTGTTTTGACTGAGTGTGCCCTGGGTTCCTGCCAAACGGGGACCTATGGCCTCTGTTCTTTGCCTAAACTGCATTGAAAATAGAACCCTATTGGCACTAGGTCAGTCCAAAACACACACACACACACACTATCCTATCCCCTCCTAGCCCCTCCCCTCCGCTCCCCTCCCGGCAGGCTGCGTGTTTTGGTGCAGAACAAAGTAAAGAGTCACAACCACACCAGCTGATTTTTTTAAAGCACTAATTAAAAGAAAAGAAAATACAAAAAATATCCACGCTTCATGACTATTGTGTGTCCATTCGGTTATACTGTTGTGCCTACAACCCACTGCCCTAGCTGGGTGCACTATACCAGTGGTGAGGGTACAGGTGCATGAGCCCTGTACCCCTACAGTGTCTAAGCCAATTCTTAGCAATCAAAGATGGGGAGAAGGAAAATCCGTGATCCCACCAAGTTCCTTGGCTTTAGATGCTTTTAATCAAAAGGGGGGGAGGGGGGATCACTTGTCCTGTATAACCTGGGTACAGTTCTAACTAGAATGGCCCTTGTTTAAAAGACCCTCATACACGTGCAATCATGGTGGTATGGGCGGTGTATCTTGATTCTCCGCCTTCGTTTACACGTCTGTGCAGAATCACGGGGTCAGTTGGTATGCACCCTCCACCTGGAGGAGAACACCCTAGGTTAAAACAGTAGTGATCAGTGATTATTAGTGAGGTGACTGTGCTCTTCTTAAAAACAATCCAATCTTGCCGGGAATGAGATAATTTTATTAACCGGGATTGAATTGACAATGGAGGATATGGTTGAATACGTGTTAGAGGAATTATTAGGATTCATGCATATTCAATCCTCCTGTGTGCAAAGATGGTCGACATGTTTCGGCCTTTGTCGCCCAAAGGGTCGGTACGGCTTTCTTCAGGACCAGGTGAGTTTGGTGAAGGGAGTGGCTAAGGCCTACTCTCTATTGATGGTCAAAGTTGGACCTTCCGTTAGTTATTCTCAACTTTTCACGGGTACCCAGAGGCTTGAAGGAGGGGCTCCTTATGGCTCCACTCGTAAACCTGCAGCTTGTGCTGTCTCTGCCTCTCGCGGTCCCGGATAAGCCAATTCTTATACATTGTAAGTGCAGTAATGCCATTAAGAGTATATGGTACTGGGAATTTGTCATTACGAATTCTAAAGGACCATAATGGCTTTACTAAAAACCGGGAAGTTTGGTATCAAACTTCAGCACATTAAATCCACGCCAGAGACGGATTTAATGAAAATGCACACAGAGGGCATCTTACCAGCTGCCACTACCAGACATGTTTCTTGACCCCTGGGTTGAGAGCCTGCTGCTCCCATTGGTCTGAAACTATGCACATCCTAGGACGAGGTGCCAAGCCTCCTCCCCAGGATGGGCAGGGTCCACGAAGAGGAAGCCTCAAAGGTTTGCCGCCTTTGTGAGCTTTCCAAGGCCTTTTGCTGCTTCCAGCAACTGGCCCCCACCGGTTTTGACCCTACTTTGGGCGGGAGAATCGGCGGGATAACCAAGTGATGAAGGGAGGTGTGCCCACCTTTGCCAACCCACCCCTCAGGTGGGGGAGGCGAGGTGAAGCACAACTCTCAGTCCCGACCCAGCCAACCAGACTGAGGCATATGCCTCCCTCCCACTGGAGGGTGGCATAATAGGAGGTGTACCCACCCCGAGGGCTCGACCCAATTTTATTTTACTTTCCAGTGAGTGCTGCCCTCTACACAAGCACACAAGGTGCTGCAATCTTTCCTCCAGCAGCACTGGACCGCCAACCAGTGTGGCCCTACCTCTGACGTGAGAGAATGCTGGACTCGTAGCCTCTGTGCTCAGTGTTGCCGGCGAGACACCTGTGTGCAGCCAAGAACAGCACAACTCTATCTCTGACTCCAGCCTTGAATCGCCAGGTAAAGCCGCGGGGGGGGGGCAGTACGGTCATCACTGCTGTTCATCAACCTCGTGGGGAGCGCTTTTGAGACCCCAGACGGAACTAGTGCTCTAGACGATAAACCCAGCTGTTTTTCCTACTCGGGAACAGTATTTGCGTTGTTCCGATGTGAGAAGCACTACCTTAAAGCTTTTAAAAGGAGCCTAGGTTAATTAAGAATTGCTTTGGATTGGTTGTATACTTGCACAAAGCAAATCTCTTGGCCTGGTTACTGTATTTTCATCGTATTAGGCTTGTTCTGAGCAGGGATAATGAGGTCATCCTGTGTTTTTATGTGTGATTTATGTCGTTTTTGCATAGTTTTGAATCAGGACAAAGCATTATATATTTAGTAACACTGATAACTTGCAAAGGTTAGTGCTCAGTATTGACGATTCATGTGTCTTTATTTTACAATCGGATGCATTTCATACCCTGATGTTATTATGTAGGACTCTAGCATTGTCCGAATAATGGGTACAGACTCATGATTTGCATAGTATGCACAGTAGCTAGGATCTTGTCGCTTTAGTCTATGTTTTAAGTACAATATACAATCTATATTTTACATAATCCTGTGTGGAGTCTTTTATGTGGTGTATTTATTGTGTTACTGGTGTGAGTGTGTTGCGCAAAGGCTTTACACATTGCCTCTGGTGATCAGAGTAGGTATGTAACTAACTGACTTGCCCTGACTAGAGGGGTGGGTTCTGCCTGGCTTAGGCGCATACCCTAGCCAGCTAGAAACGCCATTTCTAACACCAACAGTGCCTTGTCAACTGAGCCGCGGAAAACCCTGCCTTTGGTGAGAGAACATTCTTTCGTCTAGAAATTACGCAGGGGTATACGTTTATCCCTTTCTCCTTAACCAAGATACCAAGTCCTGTTGAATGTTAATGTGGTACTCAATTTGTTTATTTCCTGGCCTCGGGATAAGTCTCTTTATAGGAAGCAATTGTCAGCCAAATTGATCTCTCTTCTATGCTTGATTTTTTGTAGACAAGTATCTGATATCACATCACCGGACTAGTGTACCCTCCAGAAGGAATTACCTTCCACACTTAGAGAAGGACAAAATACCAACTCCCGGGTGGGCTCCTATACAGCTTTCCCAGACTCTCTGAAACTGTGCGTAGTGAGATACATTGAGGCTTATGAAGCCATGACGGATGATCGCTGTCCCCATGGGGAACGACAACTCCTTATAGCTCTTAGAAAGCAACACCAAGCTGTGTCCTTCCCTACCATTGCTAGATGAGTTAGATGGACCATGCAGGAAGCAGGCATCGATACGAAAATGTTCGGGACACATTCTAAAAGAGGAGAGATGTCCTACAAAGCCTGAGGCACACTTGGAAGAAATCATGAGCACAGCAAATTAGTCAATGGACTCAATGTTCAAGTGCTTCTATTTTAAGCCACTTCCTAATGTGGCAGCCCTGGTGGTGGACTAGCATAATCCTTGCCTCCGGTATTGACATAAAATGTCCTAGCTTTCGTAATGAAAAGTTTCAATGCTATTAAGAACACAGAGGCAAGGATTATCCCACCCAGGGTAGAGGACCGACTGAGTCCACCCCCCCCCCAATTCTCTCCCCCATGGTTGTTAATAATGTATGTACTTGGTGTAAGTAATATCTTTATGACTACATGCCCTTGTGGTTCTGGGGGTTCTGAACCTGTGTTTTAAATGTTATGATTCTGTTATGAATTTGGTATCAGTGAACCGCAAATGATGAATGCGTTATTCATGAGTATTTTCATCATGTTACACCAATGGATTCACTGTGCATTTGAAGGTTTTGCATTGAACACTTGGGTTTCATCTTGTAAAAAGCAGCCATGTTATTTGTTGCCCTTACAGTAGGCTCTCCCCATGGCAGAGCAAGCATTTAAAGGACAACCTTAGCATGGGTTTGTGCTGACTTCTGCATGACCTGACGACAGCTGACCCTGTTGCTTGAGGCTAACCTCCCAAGCCAGTTCCTTGTTCAGCAGCTGGCGCAATAAAGTTCAAAGAGCAGGACATGTCCGATCTTTTATGGCACCGTTCCCACCGCTCCTATCTCCGTCCCATCTGTTGCTGCCTTTCCTTTAAGACATGTTCATCGATCTAGTTGAAGGTTTTATGGTGGGTTTGTCCGGCCTGATTGAACAGGAAACCAAGCATGTGTGCGATCCTTTTTTTAGCCTGGACTTATCTTGAAAGTGGTGCTTTGTGTGCACGTCCTGGGAGTGACTAATAATAATAAGGAATGTGTGTGCCTAGAGCACAATTTTCTGTATAAAAGGCCTGTGCGAGGCCATGCAGGCAGACTCTCTCATTCAGTTACTTTAAGAGTGACTGGGCGACGGAGCCTCACAATTAATAATAAAGATGTCTTTTCATATTTCAGATTCTGTGTTGATTTCTTTGCCACTTTTGAATGGACTACTTATTGGTAAGAACCCTGAGAAGGAGTATTGTAAATATTTGGTTTCTTCAGTTGGCGCAACCAACTCGGGCCTCATCATGAAGTGACTACCTGGAGGAGAAATTTTTCAGAGAACAGAATTCTGCTGGGGAAGGCAAGACAGGAATCTACTAAAAGAGGTACTCTGTGCACGGAGGTTCTGGGGGATTCTCTGTCTTTGCGGCCTGGCATATTTTTGATTTTTCTGACTTAAAACTCTCCAAAAGATGTCACTCCTGACTGAGCAACCCTTTTTGGTGTAAGTTTTTTTTAAAGAGACTGTTAGTGCAGTTAGAAATTGGCAGTTAGAATTTGGACAACTATTTGTTTGGTACAGCTTTGATAAGTATTTGTGGGTCGCTCCCAGTTAGCTTTGTGGTTCCGTTTTAGGAACATTTGTTTCAAATTTGTGAACTTGGCATGTGTTTGACATTTGCTTTGTACTTTGAAACTTGGCCTTTGTTGTTGAAACTTGGTTGTTTGATTTAAGTGGGTCGCTACCAGTCCTTAGTAGTTCTTTGTTTGGTTCTTTGTATTATTTGAAGATTGCAATTTTCAATAACCGAGGGTTTGCATATTTGCAAATATATCGATGGAGATAACCCCTTGAAGTTTGATGCTGGATTAGTGAGCTATAAGATGCCTGATCTTAGCAAATTTGGAGCTTTGTATTGGCCAACTTTGTATACGTTTGAATTAGCCGGTTTATCTAAATAGGTTACATTTACAAACATATTTCTTCCTTGGTGATTTTGTATCCGCAGGGAATTAAAATATGACAGAATACATAACAAGGATCCTTTGCTCTGTGTAATTTTATGAATGGATATGCAGAACGATTTTTGGTATTCTGCCAGCTGCAGCTAGTGAATTGAGTGTATTTTTTGGTTTTTACACTGTTGAGCAGTGTTTCTTGTAAATATGACTTACAGCTACGTATAGTCCGGACTGTCCTGTTTTCGTCCTGAGTGTTGATTTGTGGGTTTAAATGTGTGTTTGAATGCGTGGTTAAAATGTGTGTTTACATGTCTATTTTGTTTGTGAGTTTTGTTGTAAATTGCGACGACGCGATTTACAAGAAATGGTTAGAGAGCGCTGTATTGTGTCCCAAATGTTTTCAACACTTTCTGTTTATGTCTGAAATGAGCTCAATGTGTGTGGTTCACATTTAATGGATATAAATAAGGCCCCAGCCAAAAACGAAATTACATGTTTTTGCAGTAATAAATACATTTACAGCGTTTTCACTTACATGCACTGTATTAAATGTTCACAGGCAAAACGTTTTTAGCTGCAGTATATTTGCATAGGAATGTTTCTTCAGCCAGCAATTTTTTTGCAGTTAAACACGGGTGGAATTTTGCATGACGGCCCTTTTACATGACAGAGGCCCTAAAAGTGACGCAGAATGTGACGCTTTTTCGGTTAGGCATATACGCTCAGGTTTGTGAGTAGATGCATTTAAATAATAGGCAAGGGATGTAGCGGACTCTTATATGTAAAACAATCACAAACAGAAATAATTGGGTTTTATTAGAAGACAAAAATTATTAATTATGGAAAAATAATTAATAAAAATTAGTGCTACCAAAATCGTTTTTTAATATTTATAAAGCTTAGCACTCATACTATGACCCCTTAGCATTAAAATGTGATTTACGTTATGTTGCATCACTAAAATGACAAGAATTCATGTGTATAAATTTGCTTGCCATAGGCGCAAGCAAGCTCATTTTTATAACGTATAAATTATTATTTTAACATACCTAACTCATGGATTATGTAATAGACTTTCTAGTAATTCATATTCTGCAAAAAGATTGTAGGATACTCATTTTTTAATGCCCAAAATAAGAAAGTCGATTTTGAGTAAATTCACTGTTTAAACTGCATTTTTGCTTTCCTTAAAGTGTCTCAGCCTCAAGCAAAATGCATGCATTTAGGTTTTGATATAAGGTTATGCTTTCTTATGATTCAGTGGGTTAATGTGCCAGTACACAGGCTTGTTTTAATATAAGGATTGGAGGTTCTACCTTCAAACTAGGCCTACGGAAAGTTTGCTTATTTAACACTGATGAAGTGTGTGCCATAGGATTGCAACAAGTAATTACTCCAAAAAAAAAAACTGGTCTGTGTGTCTTTAGCTTTTGAGACAAATTGACAGTGTAGTCTAATAATATGGGAATAGTGATAATTTTAGCGCCTAAAAAGAGAAATTATTTTTTTTAATAGCTTGAATTATTGCAGATTAGATCCAGCCTACTGGCTTTGTCAGCTCCACTGTGGCAGAGGCCGGGGGCTGGGAGAATTTGCAACAGCTGGCTCAGCGCGCTCGCTGAGATGTTCTCTTTTAAGTGTTTCCCCATAAATTATGGAGAAGGCCCCTCATGTGTTGCCATTTACAGCCTCTTAATTAGGCCTTTGTTTCCAAGGAATGCAGAATGACCTCTCTGAACGGCTGCTGAGGGTGAGGTTTCTGGTTTCACCGTGGTAACATGAAGGACCTTGATTTAAACAGGGAAATGAAAAGGGGTTTCTTTAAACATCATGTTAAATGCTTGACAGGACTGCTACATTGTGTTTCCAGGTTAAGGAAAATAATGTTTGCTAGCTGCGTTTATTTTACAGAAAATGAAGTGTTACATTAAGTTTTAGATAGAAAATAACGTGCAGCCCTTTTTCAAATTTTGAAGGTTATAGGTTACAGGCCTACGTACAATACAGATTTGCTCATTAACAGTTAAGTAATAAACAGTTATTTTTTTTTGTGTATGTTGCAATGTTTTTTTTTGTGTTGTGTATTTGTTTGTTTTTGCCAACAGATTATTCATGGATTGTTCTTAAGAGGAGAAGACACGGTCCTGCTGGATCTTCCAGAGTCAAAGGAAGAGTGATTCCCTGCAGACCTGTGATCAACACTAAGCTCACTCCCCATCAGTGACCGCTCTAAGATGAACAGATTTCCTGGCTCTACACTTCTTGCAACAAGGAAGTCGCGAAGCTGGACAACGATCATCAGCGCGACATCGGTGATTCCTCCAAAGCAAGGCAGTTGATTTGCGAAAGGCGTTGCAGAAGAAAGGAGGAGCTGATTCGTTTATTTGTTGTTTGGGCTCTGTACCTGTTATGTGCTGGTAAACCTCTGTCAGTGTACATTCCCTTGAGCCATTGGCCCGAGTTTTGGCCACATTCACACTTTTTGCTTTGCACCAGTGGAAAGGCAGTGCACCCAAGGATCCACGTTTGGAAAAAGGCACTACATTCTGGTGCCCATGAAAGAGCAGCTTGAGCGTCCTCTGACACTAAATAATGAGTGTTGGAGCCTGAAAGTGCTGCTGATTTTGCTGGTCATTTCTAAATAGTGCTTGGATCTGCACGAGATGCTTTGTGCCCTTGATCAATGAACAGCACATCATTTGTAGTGTCTGCCACAAAGAAGAAACACTGGTGCATTGTTTTAAGACATTGAGACTTTCGAGTGCGCTGTGAGTGTTTTGCCCGGAGAGCACTACAACTAAACAGTATTGTTTTCTCATGAAAAGCCTGACTTGAAGAGGCCCAACGCGAAGAAAACACTGGAAGCGGATTTGATGGACTTTGGGTATTTTCTGTGAGCTTGTATAGACTTGAAGTTTGGAAACTAATTTTTGCTGCTTTGCTGGCATTGTTTTAAAGTACTATTCTGTTTAGTAAAAGCAGAATAAAGTCCACTCTCTGTGGAACAGTATCCCTTTTTCATCTGAGAGCATTGATCAGGAACACTATTGTTTCACTTAAACATATAATGAATTACTGAAATGCATAGGAAGCTATATAAAACGTTATTAGATAATTCTAGGATTTGCTTTCTGCTTAGGATTGTGCAAGTATTTTGCATTTGACTGTTTTTCTTTTTCTCTTGCCTTTTCTGAAATTGTATTATGGTTTTTTGTTAAATTTTTGATTGGTTACCATTTGCCAGTTGCAGGGTCACGTAGGAGTACAAACGGTTCAGTTTGTGACCTGAGTAGTGGCAGTAGGCCTGCAGGACTTGCAGTGTCCCTATGACCTGCTAATAATCACAGCTGAAGTACTCTACCAAGATTGCGTGAGCGACATTAGAAAATGGAGATTGTATTGAGGAATGACGATAAAAAGCAAGAGATGAAAAACAGACATTATAGAATATTGTTCTCCAAGTGCGGTATAGCTCTATCTATTTTAATACTTTTATGTATTTTATTGGCTACTATATTTTGGTTTGTTTCCTCCTACACAATTGACGTCTGCACCAACTTCCCAACGCACTCTTTCTTTTTCTATTGTTTCTTCACATGAGCTTCATATTTTACCTGAACATGAACTGGTTAGGTCAGAGTTTACTGATAATTCCTTTGGTACAGTATTTACATCAACACCAGCTAGTGATGAATATAGACATGGACTCAGATTTAGCATGAGTATAGGTTATTGCCTATGTAAGGGCAAAAGGATGCTCTGTGGTTCTGGGGGTTCTGAACCTGTGTTTTAAATGTTATGATTCTGTTATGAATTTGGTATCAGTGAACCGCAAATGATGAATGCGTTATTCATGAGTATTTTCATCATGTTACACCAATGGATTCACTGTGCATTTGAAGGTTTTGCATTGAACACTTGGGTTTCATCTTGTAAATAGCAGCCATGTTATTTGTTGCCCTTACAGTAGGCTCTCCCCATGGCAGAGCAAGCATTTAAAGGACATAACCTTAGCATGGGTTTGTGCTGACTTCTGCATGACCTGACGACAGCTGACCCTGTTGCTTGAGGCTAACCTCCCAAGCCAGTTCCTTGTTCAGCAGCTGGCGCAATAAAGTTCAAAGAGCAGGACATGTCCGATCTTTTATGGCACCGTTCCCACCGCTCCTATCTCCGTCCCATCTGTTGCTGCCTTTCCTTTAAGACATGTTCATCGATCTAGTTGAAGGTTTTATGGTGGGTTTGTCCGGCCTGATTGAACAGGAAACCAAGCATGTGTGCGATCCTTTTTTTAGCCTGGACTTATCTTGAAAGTGGTGCTTTGTGTGCACGTCCTGGGAGTGACTAATAATAATAAGGAATGTGTGTGCCTAGAGCACAATTTTCTGTATAAAAGGCCTGTGCGAGGCCATGCAGGCAGACTCTCTCATTCAGTTACTTTAAGAGTGACTGGGCGACGGAGCCTCACAATTAATAATAAAGATGTCTTTTCATATTTCAGATTCTGTGTTGATTTCTTTGCCACTTTTGAATGGACTACTTATTGGTAAGAACCCTGAGAAGGAGTATTGTAAATATTTGGTTTCTTCACCCTTATAATACAATGGATATGAGCTTTACTGATACGTGATGTCGGTACACAGCTATCAAGTTATGTGGTTGTGCTTGAGCTTTTAGAAACAAAGGAGGTGTTCTCAAATTTGTTTTCCCGTTCATAGAGAATAATAGACACAAGCAGGAATAAAAGAGGACTTTACGACGGACTGACGCACAAAGACAGAAGAGGAGGCAACACGAATAGGGGAGTATAAAAGGGAGATGTGCACCATGATTGGATGAACTGTGATGAACTTTTTTTCTCAAGTGTTCATGGGATTTCTAGCTTGATAATGGCACATAGTAACCTTTAGTCATGCAATCACTATAAATGTCATATTAAACTACAATATTTAAGTAGCTTTTTCTAGAGAAATCTAGTTGTTAAATAACATAGCAATCTCATACCTAGCGTGCTTGGTTATTTCTATTTAGTCTTCTTCACAGTTTAGAACCAGGCACTTATTGCAACAGTGCAACACACATTTATAGAAACTACACATATTAAAAACATAGTACCATAAATCAAAGAAACATCTTACAGTTATTCCTGTGCTTGGATTCTGTTCTTTGCTCACGTTCCATCTTCATCTGTTCTGCAGGTGTATTGTCCACATAAGCCTTGCCCTCCTGAATTAGCTTTTCTGCATATTTCATTATGGTTTCAAAATGGTCGGAAGTGTAAGTGAATTGATCTGGCTTGATGTGAAGCAAGGAAACATCCTCCAAGATAACCTGCAATGCATCATTGTATAAATGTGGCTTATCGGCAAAGCCAGACGCTGATTGCACATTAAAATAATGATTTATAGTGGTCCAAAGACCTGCCAAACATCATGATCAGTATAAAGCTTTTAGAATAGGGTAGATGCTAGTAACTGGCAGCAAGAGGATCCTCATTTTTACTACCTATGAGAAGAAGGCAAAAAGCTTACAACAACATCCTTTAAAGCATTGAGCATTTAGACAAGTCTTCAATTTCCTGTCACTTTCAAGTGGAGAATAAAACCAGATCTAACAAGACTGCCACATATGGTATTTAAGCCTTGGTAGACAATTATCTGATCGAATCATAGCCAACTTTGACAGACCTAGTCTGCAAGTAGATAGCCTTACACTTTTAAGATGCCAGAAACAATAAGCTTGTAAAAGATAGATTGATCCAGTAGAACGAGCATGCACAGAAAAAAACTGAAAGAAATAATATTCAACAAAACTGAATAATGGCCAAATTAAAGTTACAAATATAAATATAAATCTAGCCTAAATAGAAAGATGTACCTACAACAAAATCAACAGACAAGAGAAAT
This sequence comes from Lissotriton vulgaris, assembly GCF_964263255.1. Lineage (NCBI taxonomy): Eukaryota > Metazoa > Chordata > Amphibia > Caudata > Salamandridae > Lissotriton > Lissotriton vulgaris. The sequence continues at coordinate 1,712,908,789 of NC_141694.1, forward strand.
GCAGGGAAGTACATTTAGAAAACAAAACTGAGTAATTGAGTGCGAGGCATGAACAGCATAGATCAGATAGTAGGAAATATACAATAAGGGAAGGAGGAGATTAAAGCTCAGTAAGAGTGTAGCAGAAAAGAGGCTTTGGGAGAGAGTAAACACAGGACATGTGAAAAGGTGCACCGCATGTACAACAGAGGCAGAAAGAGCCAAAGGAATAGAAGTACAGGTGAGAGGTAAGGAGAGAGCAAGATGAAGGAGATCATGCTGAGCTGGTAAACTATAAGTGGGAACACTGCGCACAGCGTGACGGATACCAGCAGTTTAGTAATTACCTGGTGCAATTTTACTGCACAAGTATGAGTATTTCCAGCAAGCAGGTGAAATTACCTCTATAATCGATGCTGAGGCACCCATTATGGTGCTTTTACTCATGAACATTTTGTCAGGGTTTTCCCATGACTAATGTGGGAGGTAAAAAAAAATTTTTTTTTAAAGAAAATGTGTGGTATGCCTGCTATGCGATCCCAATTCGCCCATTGTCTCCTACTTCCATTTGACAATAATCGGCTTACGGAAGAATAGTAAGACAAAAATATATAACTCCTAAAACAAGATAAGAGTTTTTGCAAGGGTTTTTGGGGTGGCAGACACCAAGCATGCTTTAGTTATGGCAACCAGCTTAAACTGGAAAGTTTGGTACTTTAAACGTCTGTCCCTTTGATCCCAAGAATATACCTTCAAATTAAAAATCATGTTTTTCCTGGTGGATGTGTGTCCAAAGAAGGTTTTTCTTTCTTTATCTTTCTTTTTTTAAAGCTTTTGGAAATGTTCCTTAAATGGCCTCCCACTGGGAACCCCCAGGAGCTCAATTTTGCAGGAATGGTGATCTTCACCAGAAGAACTAATTTACTGCTAATAGGTACCACATCGGCCAAATTTCCCCTTCCGATTAATGAATCCTCGGGGACTTAGGCTACTTGAGAAAATTCACCAGGGTCCTACACATTCTCCTTCAAAAGTTCACTCAGTAGCTTCTGCAATCTCAGAGTATTGCTCCACAAAGGGAATTCTATATCTGGCATGAATTTTCAGTATCAGTATCTGAAGCCTTCAAAACAAATCTTGCAGTTGTTCACTAAATGAGCTCTTATAATCCTAGTGCTAGCGTATTGCCATTCTATTCAAATAATCTTTGCGTTACAAGCAGAAATCGTAAAATGGCTGTTTGGGGGGCACGGGTACACTTTAGAACTTGGATCTCCACATTCAGCAAAATTATATAGCATGACCTCATTTGCAGTGCTTAATTTGAGCAGGTGCTTTCTGGTGCTCAGCACCAGCACCTAATCCTCAGCACTGGTGCTTTTGGCAGCAGTTAAGGACACATTCATTTGAAAGGCACGTGATTTTCAAAAGAATCACAGGATGTTGAGCCAGGACGAGACCCGAACCCTCTTCCCCAGCTTCGAAATCGGTAGCTCTAGTCATTAGGCCAAGTCCTCTCTGGAATATTAAGTGCTAGGGCTCTAGTCAGCAGGCATTTTGCACCAGCAAATTTCTCCAATTAGCGCTGCCTCCTAAGGAGAGCCCCAGCACTTTATTTTATAAATTAACCACTGCTCATTTGTATAGTCAGAACTTTGTGCTGACTGACCGGTTTTCTCCAAGCACTCTGACTGGACAGGTTAAAGTAATACAAATCTGAAGAGGGCACCTGATGTAAAGTAACTTTGCTGCCAAACCATCAAACACGAGTCACTTATATGGACTCTCCAGCCAACATTCATCTTCACCCTAAAACCTTTTCCAAGAAAGATCATTAAAAAAGTGCTGATCAATGGAGTATGAATCTATGCAGGATTCAAGCAAAACTCACCTGTGTACCAATAAGAAAGAGTGAAGCTAGTTATGTACTAGAGCATTTCTTCTCAAAAAGAAAATGGATGTAAACTGGAGATTGAGCCTCAAAGAACACCCACTAGTCTAATGTCAACAATTCAGAGACTTCAAGAAGCCAGCGGTTCAAACATCTTCTCCATTGGGAAGGAGAAGGAAGTGGAAAGGAAAACTTTTGTCTTTCCATTCTTGAGCTCAAGTCTAGATAATACTATCCCTTTTCGATAAGATTTCTGTTTAGGGCAAAACCCCCTGCTACAAAGAAATCCAGACAAGGAGACCATGCTTTCTCCTCGGTTGGACCTGCCTTATGGAACAAGCTCCCCACCGATGTAAGAATGACCACCAACCATATGTCTTTTAGAAAGACATTAAAGACCCTTCTTTATCAAGAAGCATTTCTGTCCTCCTAACCTCTTATGTCACACTACCTGATGATTCTATGGCTGGCAAAGCGCGGAGATACCCTTACGGGATTGATCCAGCGCTATATAAGAAATGAAAATAAATAAATAAATAAATCAGTGGAATGGTTTTAAAGATTATATAGTTTGAAATCCTGCTGCACATCTAACAGCCAGACAGCACCCATTTTCATAACTACTACATATGTTCCACTCATTCTATAACTACTCACGCTACAACATAAACTGGGAAAATTCACTTTTATATCCTTTAATGCAGTGGCAATGCAATTTGACCCAGACTACTAAGATTGCTTTCTCACTATCCAGTTTTAAATAACTTGGAATCTATTTACAAGGGGACCGGTCAGATTTCTAGTGGAGAATCTACCAGCTACTCAAACAATTGGAAAATTATATCCATCACTGGAGGACTCTTCTCTTGTCACTATTGGTACACAAGCACTATATAAAAGGATTACGCTCCCTAAACCACTCTATGTGCTTCAGAACAAACCATAGAAAAGTGGGGTAGTATTTCTATCTGGACAAATAGGGGAAGGTTGGGTGGGTGTCATTTTGTGGATCTCAGTGGTTTTCTTAAGTTTACGTCGCAATAATGCAAGGAAAATGTGCAATTTTAGTTTCAGAAAGACCAATGCACCTATTCTGGGGTGGGAGCAAGGCGTGATGCAAGGCAAAAAAAAGCTGTGAGGGCAGATCAAGCCGCCATCCCGCCTTCCACCCACCGCAGAAAGGGTGCATCAGTCTTTCTGCCACCCCTCTACACCTGGGGGCAAATCGGAGGTAAAAATCTTCAATCTGCCCTCCCCCCTTCCGTGGAGGATGAGGGAGGAGTAAGACAAATAGTTTAGGGCTTGGGAGGGAGGGGGAGCATTAGTCCATTGAGAGGGCAGAACTCCTTTACTCAAAATCCAATCCATGGTGGTCTAGTGGTCTTTTTTTCCCCACACCAGGGAGCAGACTGGAGGAAAACACATCCAATGTGCCCCGGATGGGGGCAGAAAGTCAGAGGGTTATTTGGGAGGGATGATGCTAGGCCAGATGCCTGGGTAGGCAGCACCCATCAATTGATGCCCCTAATAAAACCCCTGGTGTCTAGTGAGCTCTCTTAGCCCTGCCCCCCTCACCCATGGGTCGGGACAGAAATACTTTTGGGCCTGGAGGAGTACCAGTTTGCGAGGAGACTGCGGGGGTGGAGGTTGGTGGAATGCACCTTCAATCAGAAACAAACGTCGTAAGAAAGCCTGCTGGGGGTAATTTCAATGGGTGGGTGCTGAGCCAGATGTCTGGGTTAACCACCCCAACCATTTGTGCCCCTATTAAAATTTCTGGTGTGTCTAGTGGCCTTTCTGCCCCCGGGGAGCAGGGAAAGAAAGACTTTTGTGCTTTTTGGGGGTGGGGTGGGGGAATTGGATAGCCCATTGCGAGGGAGCAACCACCCCCTCAAAATTAGCTCTTGGTGGTCTAGTGGGTGGATCCCCGCTTGGCAAAGGCGCCATATGAAAGGCGAGATTTTCCCCTTTCGAACAATACCCCTCCCTTCTGCATCAGAGCTCAGGGGTCTGGGATAGCCCCAGAGTACCGAAGGAGTGAAAGTGAAATTATCCAATTGGCTCATTCACTTTCAACTGTTAAGACAGCAGTGTGCAATGCACGCCGATCGTCATTACAAAAAAATGCCTTAGGTTGCTGGGGAAGCTCTTCCCCAGGAGCCCAAAGTAAAATTTTAAAAATTAAATCCCTCTGGTGCTCGTACCAGCGGGATTTCCAGCCACAGGTGCTGGGACTTGCTGGAGCCATCCATAGCACCCAAGTGGTTAATTTATTACTTTACTATGGGTTTCCAGGCACATTTTGCCCTAGTGTTTCACGTAAGGTTTTATTTCCAATCCGAAAATCGGTGCAGTTTAATCATTTTTTTTTTTGAGACCAACGTTCTCATATTTTATTTAATTTCACAAGTAATAAGCCAATAGATCATACAACGTCATATAAACTTCAAGCATTACCCAGTCAGTAACATTTTCGACATGTTGGTCACACATGTGAAAATAAACAGTAGCCAGAGAATATGCATTAGTCCGCAATTATCAGTTCCAGGAGAAATCATGGGTTGCAGTGCCTGCAGCGTTCATCACTGCAGAAGGACCAGGGTGGTCATGATAGCCAACAATGTTCATCCTAGGCTGCGTTCCCTGGTTGGCACGGATGAAGTCAAAGACAGGAAGCACATCCCACTTTGCCATATAATGCACTGGGCTATAGTCTTGTGATCGTGGCAATATTCAATAAACATAGTAGGAAGGGCAAACGGGGCGGGGAAGATTAACATCATCGTGAGCACAGCAGAAACAAGCTAACTGCCAATCATGAGAAACTAAAGGGAATTAAAGAAAATAGGAGAGAAAACACTTCAACAACGATCGGACTAGTGCTAGCATGTACAGTAGTGTATCAGTGATCCTAACTGTGTATGTGACGCCATATGTGGACTGTGCGGGGGGCGGGAGTGGTCGTGGATTGAGGGTTGCTGCGGCCAGAAGGCGGTGGGGGGGAATGATAGCCAATGGAGTTTGCTGGGCGTTACCCCAATGGTTGGGGGGGGGGGGGGGGGGGGGGGCGGCATGCTGGGGCGGAGGATGACCGGTCTATCACTACTCCATGACGAGGCGGTCATGTAATGCCAGCCTGGGTACAAGCCCGATGGTATGCAGTCAGGGTAGTGTCCCACTCAGGGGCAATTGGGTACATACGAAGGCCCGCTGTCTCCTCCCTGTGCAAAGACACACTCTCTGCGCTAGCCCAGTTGGCAAATGAGCGACGCCAGTCTGCAGGTCGCGGGGGGGCATTATTCTTCCAGAGTTTCGTGATGAGCCGCTTAGCCGTAATGAGCCCCAGGTCCCAGAAACGTGCCTGTAGTTTGGACTGCTTGGTTCTGTTGTAGAGTCCCAGCAGGCATACTTCCCACGTCTTGGGGAGGGTATCGCCCGTGGCCGCCACTAACGTGTCAGTGACCGCCGACCAGTACATGGTGAGGTGAGTGCAACTCCAGAGTGCGTGTAGCAGGTCCGAGTTCAGGAGTCCGCACCTGGGACATGCCGAAGAGGCGAGGCCAAAGTAGCGGTTCAGTTTGTCCGGGGATAAATACGCACGGTGTATTATGTAATATTCGATGATCCTAAATCTCGCATTGCGAGGAATGTTCCTTGCGCCAGCCAGTACTGCGGCCCACTGTTTGTCCGTCCATTCACTACCCCGGTCGGCCGTCCATTTCTCTCTCAGTCGTTGGGAGGAGAATTGAGTATGATAGTGGAGCGCCTGAGCCAGCCAGTGCACCAGATGGGAACCATCGCCCATCACATGTAGGTACTGTATGAGCATATGTGTGGTCGGCTCGTGAGTCAGGTCTCCCCATGTCTCTGTCAGCACTCGGAGAAGCCTCGCATGCGTCAGAAACTGTCCCGCTGGCAGACCGGTGTCGGCGGTCAAAGTCTCGAAGGACAGTAGCTCCCCATCACTATACAAGTCACCTAGTCCGTCCAAGTCTGCCGCAGTCCAACTGCGTGGCACGGTTGAAGACAGCACGCCATTTCCCCAGGGGTTCCCCAGCAGCGGCAGGTTCGGGGCATATGGTACGGTGCTTTTGGTGAGTCTGAGGCTTCGCATAAAGCACTGCCTTGCGACAGCTAAATGGATCTGGTTGGGGGGCCGGTCTCAGCACCTGAGTTGGGGACAAGGTAGTGTCCTCCGTGGCCGTGTCTATCAGGTTCTTACCACTCAGCCAATAGGCAACCCACTGCAATTGGGCCGCCAAGTAATATAGTTCCTGATTGGGAACCGCCAGGCCTCCAGATTCCGCGGCCGCATATAAGGTCCTCAATGCCACCCGGGGGAGTCCTTTATTCCAGATAAGGCGCCTGGTGAGGGTTTCCAATCCCTTGAATATGCGCGTCGGCACATACACCGGAAGGTTAGCATAAAAGTAGAGGAGCCGGGGGAGCATTATCATCTTCGTCAGTGCCACTCGGGCCGGCACATTCAATGGGAGGGAGTTCCAGAACGTGACCTGGGCTGACAGCGAGGAGATGGCTCTCACAAGGTTGCCCTCTAGGAGATCAACGGGGTCCCGATATATTAGGATCCCCAAGTACCGGAATACCGTCGGGTGCCATCGAAGCTTCTCTCCCATCATTCGCACATCACATTGTGGCATAGTGTCACTGAACGCATAGACCCCTGATTTCGACCAGTTAACGCGGAGCCCTGACATGTCCCCGAACACCCGAAAGATGTCTGTGAGTGTCGTAGGTATATGGGTGAGGTCCCTGATATATAACAGTAAGTCATCGGCATACAGAGACACCGAGTGGGTTCCATCCGCCAGTGGGATACCCCAGGCGGCACCGGAGGTCCGGAGCAGTTCCACCAATGGCTCCATCACGAGTGCGAATATCAGGGGAGAGAGGGGACATCCCTGCCTGGTGCCTCTCCCAATCCTTATTCTGTCAGAGAATAGCCGCCCAGTCCGGACTCGTGCCTGGTAGAGGAGCCCCACCATCTGAATATAGGCGTCACCCAGCTCATACTTTGAGCACTTGGAGGAGAAAGGGCCACTCTACCGAGTCAAACGCCTTTTCAAGATCAAGTATTATGCACCCTGAGTGTGGCCAGGCGGAGGACGCATAGCGTTGGACTCTGAAGAAGCGGCGTATGTTGTAAGACGTGCTGCGGGTGGGCACAAAGCCATTCTGGTCAGAGTGCACCAGTGTGGGAACCAGGAGTGCAAGTCTCCGAGCCAGTGTCGCCGCCAAGATCTTGTAATCTGTGTTAAGGAGGGCCAATGGCCTGTAAGACCCTAGCTCGCACGCTTCCCTGCCTGGTTTCAGCAGGGAGATCACATTGGCCTCGTTCAGGGACGCCGGAAGTTCAGCATCCTCAGATGCCGCCTTGTACACCTTTAACAGTTCGGGTATCAGTAACAAGGAATAGGCCTTGTAAAATTCGGCCGGGAGCCCGCCCGGGCCCGGCGCCTTGCCGTTAGAGAGGGAAAAGATCACTTCTCGTAGCTCCTCACCAGTAAGCTCCGCCCCCAGCTCCGCCTGTTGGGCGTGAGTGGCCGCTGGTAGTTGCAGTGTCGCTAGGTAATCTGTGATCTCCACCTCGGTGGTTCTCAGTCTCGAGCTGTATAAGGACCTATAATGTGTTGTGAATGCCTCATGTATCTGTTTTTGTGTGAAGACTTCAGTGCCCTGAGTCGTGCGGATCGACAGCACCGACGCTGATTGAGTATCTTGTCGTATCAGCCATGATAGGAGTCTGCCTGGCTTGTCACCGGTGTTGTGGGTGCGTGCAGAGTGTGCTGCAAAATTAAGGTTCTTCAGTCTCTCCATCAAAAGGGCGTGATCTGCCCTGGCCGTGATCAATGGGGAGTCATCGCCCTCCGCCGCTTCCCGCTCCTTGTCTAGCAATGTCACCTCCGCTTTCAGCAGATCCCGCTCCACCTGCCCCCGCAGGCATGCCTGCACACCGAGACAGTTCCCCCGGGTCACTGTTTTAAAGGCGTCCCACTCAATTTGCGGGGACGAGGCCGAGTCGCTATTGTCCTCGAAGTATTGTATTATCCTCCCAGACATCTCCTCTCGGAATGGGGTATCGAGCAAGAGATCCGGCTGCAGGCGCCATGTGGGCACAGGTGGGCGCGGGCGCTTCCATCCATAATCTAGAGTGTGTGGGTTGTGGTCTGAGTGCGTCCGCCCCAGGTAGTCGGTGTCTGTCACGTAAGGAATCAAGTCACGGGACATCATATACCTATCTAATCTGACGTGTAATGAGTGGGCCCCGGAGAAGTAGGAGTATACCCGGGCGTCGGGGTTTCTGACTCGCCAAGCATCTTGCAGGTTCCACTGTGTCGCCCAATCAAGGAGGGCCCTGGAGGCTGCTTGGGCTGGGGCGACTGTCGCCGGAGGAGACGAGCGATCGAGGGAGACATCTAGCACACTGTTATAATCGCCACCTAACAATAGGGGCACGTCGGGCCAAGGTGCAATCACCGTCGACAGTCTCGTCAGGAACCTCCCCTGTTCGACATTAGGTGCGTAGATGGAGGCTATAACTATCTGTTGCCCGTCCAGTCTACCCTGTATGAAGACATAACGCCCCTCTGTGTCAATGTTGCTGTGTGTCAGTGCAAATGGAACTCCCGGTCGCACCCAGATCAGGGTCCCTCGTGCAAACGCTGAGAAGCTCATGGCAAATATTTGCCCCCTCCATCTACGGCGAAGTGTGGCAACCTCTGCGGCTACTAGGTAGGTCTCCTGCAACAATGCGATCTGTACCTGATGCCTTTTAAGATAGGAGTACACCTGATATCTATGTGAGGGTGTGTGCATGCCCCTGACATTCCAGGTACAAAATTTAACCGAAGCCATCACAGTTTCCACATCGCCCAATTACCCGCACACCCCCCCCAACCCCCAGCCCGCCCCGGCCACACAAGTACAACAGCAGATATCGAATACCAGTGTTCCAGCCCGCCATCCCGCACAGACCCAGGGACATAAACTGTAACACGTCAGTGCCGACACTAGTCTCAAAAAGAACATTAACAGAACCATAATGCCAAAAGGGCAACAACAAAACGTGTTGTCGCCCAAACACTCTAGAGAGCTCAATTAATCCGTGAGTTCAATGGGGGAATGACAAAGTGTGTAACACAAGCAATATAGGATAGTTCACCAGGCCAAGAGAGCTGTGGTGTCTCCCCTCCATGGGCTGTGGGCAAAAGGGCACCAGAAGTCAATGTCAGTGTTCACATCCAGGGCCAGAGCGACTGCTGCCTCAGAGCCAGGATGCTCTGCTCCGGGGGCCTCCTTCTCCACCCCCCGGGGGACACTCACCTCTAGGGGTCCGGCCACCCCTTCAACACAATGTCCCTGGCGTGTCTCAAATAGAGTAGTTCCGACCCCCCTCTCGGCAACGGGAGCAGCTCAGGGTGCACCAGGGTGGGGGGGGGGGCGGGGGGGGGGGGGGGGGGAAGGGGGGCAGGGCACGGGCCCCTGGGACTGCGCCAATTGTGTTGTCTGAGGCCCCCAGTAGTCCCGGTGGGTCCGCCAAGTGGGACTCCCAGTGTGGTGCAAAGCCTCTTACGTGGCGTCAACCGCTGCGGTCCGCCCAAGGCCAGGGTGAGGGAGCTCGTTATGCTATCAGGTCCGCCGTTTGGGGTGTGACATCCGGCAGGCCCTCTGTAACTTGTTCATCCGGCAGTCTGTACAAGTATTCGTCATCCTCGCTCCCGCGTGATCTGGGGCTGGCGTTGGAGATCAGGATAGGCGACTGTGATCCACTGAGCTCGGCTGCTATCCGGAGGGCCTCTTGCTGTTCGCTTTGTATTTGTTCTGGCGTGGGGCCCAGTTCCGTGTCCGCGGTGGATGACCTGGTCGGCGAGGGGCGCCGGTGTCTTCGTCTGCGGGTGCCGCGGTTTCTGCGCTGCTCTGGCGGTGCAGTCCCATGGCCTGTGTCGATTCCAGAATCCAGCCAGGCCGCAGCCGCCTGAGGAGAGTCAAAGAAATGCGTCTTGTCTTGTGCTACCACCCGGAGGCGTGCCGGGAACAGTAACGAGTACTTGAGAGCCAGACGCCAGAGTCTCTGCTTCACTGCCATGAACGAGTGGCGCTGTCGCTGGACTTGTACCGTGTAGTCGGGGAAGAACATCACCTTTGCATTGTCCACCTTAATGTCCAACAGCTTCCTGGTTTCGCGTAGGATGGCGTCCTGGTCACGGTAGTTCAGCACTCGCATAAGCATAGGTCTGGGATTGGAGCACTCCGGGGGCGGACGGGACGGCACCCGGTGCGCCCTCTCCACCACAAAGTGCGGCGACAGTGTGCCCTCCGGTAACAGTTCTCGGAGCCAGCCCTCCATATGTTCCGCTGTCTCCCTCCACTCCCAGCGTTCCGGCAGGCCCACTATGCGCACATTGTTCCTCCGGGCCCGTCCCTCCGCTCTGTCCTCAAGGAACTCCACCCGGTTGAGGAGGTCGCGTATGTGCTTATCCGTCTGTACCAGCTTGGGCGAGGCCTCCGCCATAGTCTGTTCCAGGACTGTGGTGCGTTCAGAGAGTTTCTTGTGGTCCGCCCTGAGGTGCGTCAAGTCCACCGCCACCTTATTGATCTTGGTCTCCAGCGATGTACGGGTCAACTGCATGGATTCCTCCAAGCGCTCCATGGCCGCCAGCATGGTGTTAGCTTGGAGGCAGTCTGGTCAGCCTCGAGGTTCTTCACCATCTTTCCCTTGTTCAGCGCCCCACCGGTTCCAGTCTTCACTCTAGTCCCCCCTGACATGGGACTGGTCGGCGCCGCAAGGCAGCCGGGACGGCAGGCCTCCACAACCAACACCGCAGGGTCCTGGGCGCGTCGGCCACTAGGTCAGGTACTCTGTATTGTCCGCTCCAGACGGAGTGTAGCTGGTAAGGAGATCGCTACTCCGCTTGGGCTCCCGGGAACTCGCACAGTGACACCACCCAGGGAGGGTGCGAAGTCTGTGTCGCAGTCTGTGTAGGGGGCTCCGTGTGCCACTGGATGGCACTTCAAATGTCGCAACGGCAACTCGCCTCCTGGTAGGGCCGTGTGCAGGCTGGTAGGGTCGGACCACGTGGCCTCTCCGGCCGCCCCCGTCTCCCCGGGCCCGGGAGGATCAGTCTGTCCGGGTGGCACTGGGCAACATCAATTGTGGTGGAGGGAGTCGTGTCCTTCGGCGTGAGGCGAATCACGGGGCGCTGCGCGTGGGTTTGCTCGGGATCCACTCCCGCGTGTCCAAGTCCAGCACCCCCGGTGTGGAGTCGCCTTCTAGCAGGGCTACTCAGGTGTGGCCGTGGTCGTTGCGGATAGTAGGCTGGGTCCACGGATATGGGCCAGGTCCGACACCGGCCGCTGACCACCACAGGGTAGAGAGGGGGCAGGGATCCAGTGTGCCCGGTCTCGCCGTCCCTGCAGGCAGTTGTAAGGGTTCACGTGTGGCAGGGGCAGTGGAGGCTCCAATCGGCGCGATGTAGTCCCCCTCTGAGGACCGCGTGGCCCAGCGGGGTGTTCCTGGCTCTGCTTGCCAAGCGGGCCGGTGCTCCAGGCCTCAGTGGCCGGGGGTGTCACCTCCGCCACCAGTTGCTGGGGCTCCCGGGTAGTGGGGTCGCTGGAGGCACCAGGCGCAGCGGCGCGGTCCCGTCCCCCACTCCGTGTAGATCGGGGGCGGGTGCGCGCGGCGCGGCCTACCTCGTATGGCCGGATCCCCGGGCTCAGGTGACTGGAGCCGCCGGCCGGAAGTGGGAGGGTCCGTGTCTCCAATCCTCTCCAAAGTCGCACAGGTGTCGGATCAGGCTCCGAGGCACACTCGGTCTGAGTTTGGGACTGCCACTGCGGGAAATGACGGAGAAATGGCCCGCGGTAGGGGAGCTTCACTCGGAGCTCAGCCCAGGCACGTCTGTCTACATCGCGTGCTAAGCCACGCCCATCGGTGCAGTTTAATCATGGAGTTGTACCATTAGCTTGGACACCCTTGACTACATTTACTTGACAAAGCAGGACTATGTTTGTTTGAATTGAGCTAAACATTTAGATTATGTTGATAGGTGAAGAATGAGAAAAACAATGCACATAGTGCCCTGATCACATCAGAGTTAAGTTGTGGAAGAAGGCACCACACTGGATAGTGTCCAGACTACTTTCATTGAGAGCATGTTTGGGAAGTTGCAATGTCACATGTACGGTTCTATCATAACAAACCACAACAGTAAGTAGCACCCAAACTGAAGTCACAGTGTAACCCATAGTGAGGAATATGCTACTTACCAGTATGCATCTGTTCTTGGCATAGAGGGCTGCAGAAATTCCCCGCCTCGGCGGGTCTTGGGCTCAAAATTCCACGGACTCGTTAATTCTCGCTCCGGTGCCTCCTCGACTCACGGGTTCACACTCTGCGACTCTGGGCAATAGCTTGCTAAATCTCCACAATGGCCCCTCGCGGTGGGATGCCTGGCTTTCACCTTGTGGATACCCTGCCAGGGTTATCTCACAGGGGAATACCAGGACGGGTTCCCTAAGCAAGCGCTGAGATGCCCCAGGGTAAGTCGTGCGCTATATAAGTTTCATTTCATTCATTTCATTCATTTCATTCATTTCATTCATTTCAAAGTGGTACATTTATGAATAGATCGCCATCTGGTGTTGGGCTCGGATGATTGCACTTGTTTTTCTCTTGGAGAAGTCTTTGTAGTCACAAGACCGATGACTCCTCCTTTGGGTGCTAGCGCGCATGGGCATCGGCTCCATCCTTAGATTGTTTTGCCATAGTAGGGTTAGATGGAATAATATGATAGAATACAGAAAGAGATGCCCATGTAAGTGTATCTAAATAAGATAGTGTTGGAACAGACACTGGTTTCCGGGGAGGCAGGGAGGGCATGTACCACTCTGCAGCCCTCTATGCCAAAAACAGATGCATACTGGTAAGTAGCATATTCCGTTCGAGACATATGGGCTGCAGATGGTACATTTATGAATAGATTATACAGCAGTTACCTCCCTAGCGGTGGTTACCAGTGTCTGTTGCAACAGTTTGAAATAAAGTTTTTAGTACAGCCTGGCCCACCCTTGCTTGTTGTGTTGCCTGCACATCAACACAGTAGTGTTTTGTGAAGGTATTTGGTGTAGACCAAGTTGCTGCCTTGCATATGTCATCTAGGAGAATGTTTCCTAAGAATGCCATAGATGCCCCTAGTTTACGTGTAGAATGAGCTCTAGGGGGAACAGTTACTGTTCTCTTTGCTTTCATGTAACATATTTGTATACATTTTTCAATCCACCTGGCAATGCCTGCTTTAGAGATAGGATTGCCTTTATGTGTTGGTGAAAACGCTAAAAATAGTTGTTTAGTTTTCCTGAAAGTTTGTGTTCTTTCTATGTAATATAATATTGCCCTTTTGACATCTAATGTATGTAGGGCCCTCTCTGCTACCGTCTGTGGTTTTGGAAAAAAGACTGGTAGTTCCACTGGCTGATTGATGTGGAATGCTGAAATCACTTTAGGCAAGAACTTTGGGTTTGTTCTAAGAACCACTTTATTCTGGTGTAACTGTAGAAACGGTTCTTGTATTGTGAATGCCTGTAATTCACTCACTCTCCTGAGGAAGGTAATGGCTATAAGGAAAGCCATTTTCCATGTAAGAAATTGTATTTCACACTTGTGCACAGGTTCAAAAGGTGGTCCCATTAGTCTGGTGAGTACTATGTTGAGATTCCAGACTGGAAAAGGTGGCAGTCTTGGTGGAATGACTCTTTTGAGGCCTTCCATAAAAGCTTTAATTGCGGGTACTCTAAACAGGGATAGGTGATGCCTGTTTTGCAGGTACGCTGCTATAGCTGCAAGATGTACTCTAATGGAGGTGTAAGCAAGGTTACATTGCTGTAAGTGTAGTAAGTAGCAAATAATATTTTGTGTTGATGAGTCCAGAGGGTTGATGCTGTTACTATTACAGTATACAGCAAACCTTATCCACTTTGCTGCATAGCATGCTCTGGTGGTAGGACGCCTTGCTTGCTTAATAATTTCCATACAGTTTGGAGGTAAATTTAAGTATCCAAATTCTATGACCTCAGGAACCAGATCGCTAGGTTCAGTTGTTTGGGATCTGGGTGCATTATTTCTCCATGGTTCTGTGTAAGTAAGGTGCATGGGTAAGATTCTTAATTTGTGAAGTGGCACCTGTGAGAGTTGCAGGAGCGTGGTGAACCACGGCTGTCGTGCTCACGTGGGTGCTACTAGAATCATGGTCATTGAATGTTGTTGCAGTTTTCGAACCACTAATGGAATCAGTGGGAGAGGGGGAAAAGCGTATACAAATTTGTTGGACCAATTTATCCAGAATGCATTGCCCTGTGACAGGTGGTGTGGGTACCTGGATGCGAAGCTTTGGCATTTTGCGTTCTGATGAGTGGCAAAGAGATCTATCTCCAGTTGCCCCCATCTTTGGAAGAATGGTTGCTATCTGATTTTGAACTCCTGGTAGGTGAACTGCTAACAGATAGATGTTTTGAGGAATGGCCCATCTCCAAATTTCCTGCGCGCGTCTGGATAGTTGGAGAGAACGAGTCCCCCCCTGTTTTTGAATATAATACATTGCTGCCATGTTGTCTGTTCTGATCAGGACTGCTTTGTTGAGAATCTACATTTGAAAAGCTTTTAAAGCTAGAAACACTGCATCCGCTGTTAGCACCACTTGTGGAATTGGCTCTAGGAACCACCGTCCTTTGGAAATGTTTGTTGTGTTCCACCACTTGAGAGAGCGATGTGTGCGGTCGTCTACTAACACCAGATCTGTAATCTGACCTTGAGCCCGATTCCACTGTGTTGCTAGGCATTCTTGCAGCGGGCGCACCTGTAGTCTGGCATATGGTATTAGCAGTATGCAAGAGGACATCATCCCCAAAAACTGCATGAACACTCGAGCTGTTAGAGAGTGTTGTGGTTGAAATCTTTGAATCAATGTGAGCATTGTTTGAATCCTGACTGGATTGGGGTATACTCTGGCTTTTTCTGTATCTATAGGAGCCCCTAGATATTGTTGAACCTTGTTTGGTTGCAGGTGTGATTGTGTAGTTCACCGTAAGCCCTAGCTGGTGCAGCAGCTGAATTGCCTTTTGTGTGTTTTGAAGACATTCCTTTTGTGACGTGGCCTTTATTAGCCAATCGTCCAAGTAAGGGAAGACATGTATTTGTAGTCTTCTTAGGTGTGCTGCAACCACTGCTAAGCATTTTGTGAACACCCATGGTGCTGTTGTGACCCCAAAAGGAAGGACTTTGAACTGATAATGTTGTCCTTCTACAACAAATCGGAGATATTTTCTGTGGACTTTGTGAATTGGGATATGAAAGTAAGCGTCTTTTAGATCCAGTGTAGAAAGAAAGTCCCCTTTCTTCAGTAAAGGAAGTACTTCTCGGAGCGTAACCATGTGGAAATGTTCCGAATTTATGTATGCATTGAGAGGTCTGAGGTCCAGTATTGGCCTTAGAGACCCATCTTTTTGGGGGATTAGAAAGTATAGAGAGTTTACTCCAGTTCCCTGTTGATGTTGTGGAACCTTCTCTATGGCATGCTTTTGTAGTAGTGATAGTACTTCCTGTTTTAACAATGTCAGATGATCTTGACTCATTGGACGTTGTTTGGGGGGATGTTTGGCGGGGTAGCTGTGAGTTCCAGGCAATAACCATGTTGGATAATTTGTCTCACCCACCTGTCTGATGTGATGTTTTCCCAGACAGGTAGGAACTGTGCTAGGCGTCCCCCGACCGGTGTTACATGGTCTGGGGGGAGCTGTATGAAGTCGCTGTTTTGGGGTAGGAGAGTTGCAGTTGTTATTTCCGCGACCTCTACCCTTGTTGTTATTACCTCTGTAACTGCCTCTGGAATTACCTCTGGGTGATGTTGGGGTAAAAGAGGTTGATTGCTGGCTTGTGCCTGTATTCTTTGATCCGCCTCTATAGGTGGACCTACAAAAGGAACCCCTTTGAGCTGGCTGTTGTAATGCTCCCATTGACTTAGCCGTTT
Organism: Lissotriton vulgaris; assembly: GCF_964263255.1. Classification (NCBI taxonomy): domain Eukaryota; kingdom Metazoa; phylum Chordata; class Amphibia; order Caudata; family Salamandridae; genus Lissotriton; species Lissotriton vulgaris. Next base: position 1,712,924,701 of record NC_141694.1, read on the forward strand.
CTGTGTCTTTCTTCATCTTTTCTAATGCCTCATCTGTACTTGAGCCGAAAAGTGTTTTACCATCAAAAGGCTGGTTCAACAAGGAAGTTTGTACCTCTTGTTTGAACCCTGAGACTCGGAGCCATGCATGTCTTCTTAACATGATACTGGTGTTTATGGATCTTGCTGCCGTGTCTGCTGCGTCTAAGGCGCACTTAATGGAAGTGTTAGTTATTATCTTCCCTTCTTGTATGAGCTGATCTGCCCTTTTTTGATGTTCTTTAGGGAGATAATGAGCTCTATCATAACGTGCAAGTAGTGCTTGCGTATTAGCTATGTGCCAGCTGTTTGCCGCTTGGGATGCTACTCTTTTGCCAGAGGAATCTATTAACTTGGACTCCTTGTCAGGAGGAGGAGCTTCTCCTTTAGTTAGTGAATTTGCCCTCTTACGAGCGTTTGTGACCACTAGTGAGTCGAGAGGTATTTGTCCCTTAATAAATATTGGGTCCTTTGGGGAAGCCTTATATTTTTTATCAATTCTTGGGTTTAATACCCTAGCTCTTACAGGGTCTTTAAATATATCTGATGTGTGATTGAGGAGACCCTTAAGTATTTGTAGGGTCCCTGAAGTCCTTTGTGCAGCAGGTAGTGTTTCTAAAAGGAAATCTTCTATTTGAGGTTCCGCATGTAAATCTACCTTGTGGTATTTTGCTTCCCTATTAATTAATTGTGCAAAACCCGTATTATCATCAGGTGGTGAGGGTTTTGAGGGATACAGTTCAGAGTCATTATCGTTATCCGACACTGCGTTATAGTCTTCCCATGGGTCTGCGCCTTCTGGGATAGTGTCGTTATCATCCCTAGGAAGTTCCCCCTCCACTGTGTCACTTTCTACATCGGTTTGAGGTGTAGATGGGCGTGGTGTAGAAGGTGGAGGAATAGCTGGCAGAGTGTGAGGAAGAGGAGAAAAGGGTGTGTCTCTAGGTTGTGGAGAAAGGGGAGGGGTTGTATTTGTCCCCATTGTTCTCTTCTTAGGGAGAGGAGCTTTGTCCTCCAACTGTTCATTTTTCCTCTTTTTAGGTAGTTTTGTCACCACCTTGCCAGTATGTGGATCAATAAACAAAGTCTTTTGTTTTATATCTGTTTGTTGCTCCTGTGTCGGTACCGAAGTCTTTGGTTCCGAAAGGTGCTTGTGTGTCCGATTCTCGGTGTTGTGTTTTCGGCACCGAGAATTTGCTCGAGTCCGATGTTTTCGGTGTCTAGGAAATCTTCGACGTCGAAACATGTTTCGGTTTCGACATGGAGTGTTTCGACTGCGAGCTTTCCTTGGTATGGAGCTTCGGTGTCGATGTTGATGCCGACCGTTTCTCGGATCCGACATGGTGGGAGGCCGAGTGTTTCGGTTTCGGTTTCGTTGCCAAGCCAGAGGGCGGCGCGTCAGAAACTTTTTTCAGTTGTCTGACCGGGCTTGAAGGCGGGGTCGACACCACTCGGGGTCGTTTTTTTGGTAAAGGGACATCGATTTCTTCAACGTCAGACTCGTCCGCTTCCGACTCCGACCCATCCTCATCTTCTACTTCGTCCTCGGGGTGTTGGGCCTCGAACAACTCCGGGATTGCGTCTGACTGCATTCTCGACGCCTCGTGTCTTCTGGCTCGACTGTTTCTAATCGTCGACTTGGAGGAGAATGCCGCGCAGGCTTCACAGTCCCAGGACTCGTGTTCAGGTGATAAACAGAGGTTGCACACCTCGTGTAGGAATTTAGCACCACACGTTGGACATTTTTGGAATGGAGTCCTTTCCATGGACTCCGGGCTGGACTACGTCGAGCTAGGCCTCCTGGGCTCGTCGACGTAGAAGCTGAAAATCTTGTTGTTGACGTCGAAGTGCGTCGAAATGGAAATGAACTCACGCTCGATAACAGTACCGTCGAATTAGAAAGGGAATACGCGCCGAAATATAACTCTTTTCTCTAAGTCGATCCGGAGCGCTTCGATCCTCATCCGAACCCGATGGCGGAAAAAAACAATCTAAGGATGGAGCCGATGCCCATGCGCACTAGCACCCAAAGGAGGAGTCATCGGTCTTGTGACTACAAAGACTTCTCCAAGAGAAAAACAAGTGCAATCATCCGAGCCCAACACCAGATGGCGATCTATTCATAAATGTACCATCTGCAGCCCATATGCCTCGAACATTTAAAACGGTGTGTCATATACAAGCATAACTGCGATAAGGGTCTAGATCACATAGTGGATGCCCAATACACACCACAAGCTGCCTCCAGTCAAACTGTTCCTTGGCCGTATGACAGTACAAACTCACATAGAAACACACAAGGAGGCAGGTTCACTGCAGGTATCTGGTCTAGGAACATGCTTTATCTGTAACGGAATCTTCAAATGTACAAACTACTCTAAGAAAGATTAAGAACTGCTCATTGGGCAAGCATTCAGACAAGTACAATTCATGAGACTGGTCACATCAAAGCCTACAACCTAAAGTTATGCACCCTAACCTTTGTGAGCAACACAACATCTTTGCTGCCAATATCCAGCCAGCACTATTATTCTTCAGCCCACAGGAAAACCATACATTGATTAATGTAACAGCATCTACCTAATTCTGGTAACAATAAATTAAGCTGCATTGACATTTCCATCATTTCATCCACCAGTAGTGCTATCTGACAGGCCCACATGATTTAAAAGCAGTCTGAAGTAAAAGGAAGATGACAAGTTGATAGGCTGAAAAGAATGTACTGTAAAATTACATAAAAGGGTCATTCACTTGGTTGATTAAAGTAAATATTGTTAAGTGATTCTTTTAGATATCCACTAACAAAGAGAACAAAAAGACTAACACTCCACAAAGGAAATAGATCAAGGGTAAAATTCCTTGCAGAGTGCAGCCTTCCATATGCCACACAGCAGTTGTTCTCTCAGAGAAGGAACGCATTTTTCATTTACATGGAACGTGCACTGTGACAAACAGGATGGAGATTAGAGTGTGTCCTTTCGGGTACCTTTCTTCTCTGTTGCGAGACTCAAGGTAATTAATTTGTTCGTTTTCAAACCATGCGCATAACACGTGGTTTACTCACCTTTTCAAAGTCTTCCTTTTCTTTCTCGGGATTGGTGTCGTCAAACCTCATGATCAGCTTTCCTTTGAAGTTCACCTGGTAGTGTTGGTTTAGGAGAGCAGCCTTTGCATGGCCAATGTGCAGGTAACTTTACAGAAAAAAGAGAACACCCTTTAGGAGTGCACATGTCAATAGGGCCATCAATATAAAAAAAATCATTTTATCTCCAAAAGCCATTACTTAGTCATAGTAAGGTGCCAGCAAATAAAAATCACAGGATTTATTATAAGCAGATTTATATTTCACAAGCATACAAAAGCATTCTTTTAAAAAAAAAAAAAAAAAAACATTTAAACATTCCCAATGTTAAACTTAAAGAGCTTCTCCTTCTCCTAGTCACATGTGCGAATCATCTCCCATTCTGAGCACCAATCACATTCTAGTGGTTTCTCAAAAGCAGTTTTAGCCCATTATGCGAATGCTGTCCCATCCATCCCATGTAGTTTTGGGGAATTGGGAAAAGAGGGGTATTAGAAGTGGTGACATAAATACCTTTGTAACCCTCTTCAAACACTAGCCATCTTGCATTTACTAAAGTACTAACACCATTTCTAACAAAAGCCCTGCACAGAGTAAAACTGGTTTTAGAGGACCATTAGGCATGGAAATTTAGAGGCGTGGGTCACACAAAAAGTAAAAGTGTTAAGGTGAGAATGATTGCTAGGGAATCAAGTGTGGGTACAAGATAAGGCATGGAAGGTAGAAAAGTGGAGTACGAGCACAGCCGCAAGTTGCACTTGTACTCAACTAACAAAAAGTGAATAGAACAGGAGCGTGAGGTGTTGCAGAAGTTGTGAGTTTTGGGATGTTACAGGACTCATATGGTGGGATTTATGACTTTTCTCAAATAGGAGCTTGAGTAGTAGTGTAGAGCAACCAAGAGGCTTTACGCTAGGCTCATATCTATTTTGTTCAGATCTCAGCTGTGTGGGAGAGTACATGGGCAGAGTCTTTTTTGTATGTTCAACAACTGGTACTGTGGAGTAGAGATAAGTGGCGAATATAAAGCAAGAATCAAAGGACTGAGATTTGGCACTCGGGGGAAATGGAGTTACTGTCAGGTGGGAAGAAGGGGGAGGGTCAAAGATAGAATGAAAATCATTCTGGTATCTGGCGACTAGCAAATAAAGTAAGCATGAAGATGTGATTGCCCTTGTAAAATACATCACAGCACGTGTGTAAAATCAGGATTTGCCATTGCCAACAACTGAGGTGATGTAATTAAGCACATCTGACTGACCAATCTCGAACGCATTAAGAGTGCAGATTTAAGATTGAAGAGTGTCATATGGTTGAGCTTGTAGCAATGGTAATCAGAAAAAAAGGCAGTTAAAAAAAACATTAACAGTTGGGAGAGAGGGCTTACTTAGTATTTCAAAACTCGTCAGCAGTTCTTAGAACAGTAGACAGACAATAGGAAGTAGTGTGGGTTGTAACAAACACTGACGTGATGAAGAGATGGCCACCATGAAAACAGTTTTGAAGAGTAACAAAAATAACTGCCAACTGTTCTGGTGTTCAAGCAAAGGCTCCATTACAAGTTAAGACCAAATTCAGATCATACTTTGTTATCACAACGGGTATAGAGGGAAACACATACATAAAGTCCTTCACAACAAGCAGGGACTTGAACAAGGATGGTTGGTAAGGAAGTCAAACGAAAGAGGAAAGGACAACAATAGTGACCACTGCACAACCTTGCTGAGCTAAAGAAAGGGAAAAACGGCACACAGACGGGTGTTTCTCCAGAGGGTTTAGATTTTCCTCTGCACAGCATGGCAATAAATTGTTTCACAGCCCTGAATATAGTGGTTTTGTAAAGGACTGATGAGCTGACATTATTCCAAGCACTACATCACGCAGCAGATGAAATAAGCTAGATCTCCAGTCTTGGAGGTGGAGGCTCTGGAGATTGGGGTGCAGAACATGAATGGCCCACTGGGAGAGGAGATGCACGCTGAGGTCATCAGAGTGGCGGACACAGGATTACAGGAAGTCTGTGGACCACACCCTTCTAACGCAGTCCAGGATGATCAAAATGAATTGGGGCAGTCTTGGCGAGGCTTCCTTAATATCCAAGAAATTAGGTGTGTTGAGGGACGGAGGGGGGAGATGGGTATTCACATTGATACAGGAAATTGCACATAAACTGAAAGGCATCCTCACACACTCCCTGCAACAGGAACTGGAGGGTTTACAACGGAGGGAAGTGTGCATTCCAACGAGTTGTGAAGAGGTCCACCTGAGGAGTGGCCCATAATGTGAAGATGTCTTGAAGCACCTTCGAGTGGAAATGCCATTTGTGGTCGGCAAGTTGACATTGAATGATCTCCGGTGTTCAGAGAGTCTGCCAGGCCATAAACAAGTCAGAACCCATAAGCCCTGGCCCAGTGTCTTAGCACTTTTAATTTGAGAAGATAGGACCCCTTCCTCCAACACTTTCATAATTGTTGATGTACCACATCACTGTCATTTTGTCAGTCAAGATCTGGACAGATCTCCTGTGAAGGGAGATCAGGAGGTCTTTCAGTGCCAGGCAAATTACTCGCAGACCGAGCAGGGTGATGTGCTGAACTTGCTCTCCTGGAGACCAGAGGACCCTGATCTTCAGTTCCTCCAGATGATTAACACCACAAAGTAGATCGGTACGCCACTAACCCTGCCACTGATGGTAGAGGGAAAAAGGAGAAACTTTGCCTCAGTTTCTTCCCAACCAACTACAAGAGCAAGTCCATTACAGTGTGCTGGAAGACTGCGATGGTATCCAAGAGATCGCCCCTATGTGGCAATCATTGGCGACGGAGGCATAATTGGACAGCACTCATGTGCCAACGTCTGTGACCAGTAGAATACAGGAATCCACCAGACCTAGCAGGTGAAAAGCCGTCAAGATTGTATCTCAAGCTAACTTCGCCAAACATCTAAATCTATCTCGACTGTACTGGATACTCGAAGGAGAACAGAAGGTTTGCAAAGATGTTGTATTCAATACTGCCCCTATAAACAGGAGGCTCAGAGAGTGCTATATTTGAGACTTGGGCAAGATGATGGAAACGCCCCGGTCAAACATCAGGGATGCTCCGACATTCAGGTGTTCCCACAGAAACTGGGGAGAGTCACCCTATAGTAGCCAATAGTCAAGGTTTAAGAATACTGAGATTTCTGACTTGCAAAGATGCAATGGAACCACCAACATCACTTTTAAAAAGATTTGTGGTGTCATTGTTAGAACAAAGGTAGTCCTGCAAACTGGCATGGAGTAGATTTTACCATGAATCGCAATAACTTCTTGAGTGACTCCAGAACTGGTGTGTGAAATATGCACCCTGCAAGGCAAGAGACACCATGCAGTCTTTCGCATTAAGTCCCAAACGTCCCCGAGTCAGGGACCTTCCTAGAAGATAAATGTTCAAAGCCCTATGGTTCAGGATCGGATGCAGACCGTTACCCTTCTTGGGAATCAGGAAGTACTGCTATCAAATTCTCTGCACTGAGACCAACTCCGTTGCTCTTTAATACGTCCTCCCGCTGCAGGAATCGAAAGTGATCCAGTGACAAAGCCATGAAAGGGTGAAGTAGGGGGAGTCTATGGGGAGATTTCTTTTGGCGAGCATACCCCCCTTTCTATGTTCTGCAAAACATAATGGTCTGATGTAACAGCCTTCCAGGCCTGCAGGAAGTCATCCTCCCTCCAGCTAGCCACGTGGTGTGGTAAGGGAAAACAGAAGCAGCTTTCCAAATGGTGCAGAGGGATTGAGGAGGAGAAGGGATTGAGGAGGAGAAGGGAGGTTGCAAGGTCTGTCTTTCCATTTGCATCCACCCCTGCACTGCACAAGAGGTTGGTTTGGCTGGGAGGGTCAATATTGCTTATTGCAAAACGCCCTCTGAAGTCCTGAAACTTCCTGAACTGCCTACAGTCTCGAGCAGTAGCTCTTCCTGCCTTTCATCTCTCCAGGACTGTGTCAGTATTTACATCAACTAGACGCGCACCAAAGAATGGCATGTCCATTAGACTTACCTACACATCACTAAAGAAACTAGTGTACTTGTTATCCTATGCAGATCTATAGAATGCACCATCACCCGGGAGGGTATGCTGATGCAGAACAGGTAGGAGTTCAGCCAAACCTGTGGCCTAGTGAGACTACTCAGAAAGCCAGGTCTTCAGCTTCTTGTGTAATTCAGTAAGTGAGGAGGATGCTCTTCTGTTTAGTGGCAGGTCGTTGTAGACTTTATGAGCAATGTAGGAGAAGGCTTGACCGCCAGATTGGACTTTATATATTCATGGGATCTGTGCAAGTAGGAGTCCGGACAAGCAGAGGTGCCTTTAAGCTTTGTGAAAGCAGATGCTTTTCAGGACCAACATTTCGAATGGTTTAGGCTCTCTTGTTCCCCGCTACTTTAGTCAGAGGGTGCATACTCCAGTGCCTCAACTGGAAATATCCAAGCCTTTAATTTTCTGTAAATGTAAATCATTTGATCAGTGTAAGAATGATTTTAATCATCTTTTCTAGGAATGGATCTCTCAGAAAATTACATTCGACCCTCCCTTCATGCTGTAAACTGTAGCACGTTGAAGTCCAAAATAAAAACTGCATTATTCAACATTGGGGTGAGGAGGAGGGGTGGAAGGTGGTTATCTAGGGAGACCTGGTAAGTGTGTCCCATGCCTCCACTAAAGGCCTTGTTATCTCTGATGGGCGTGCCACTTTCGCTCTAGCATGTTTAGGAAGCCAAAGAATGTCCCAGGCGCCTGTTCGATAGATGAATTTCCATGATGGGCCAATGTTTCTCTGTCTCCCAGAGTCACCATTGAAATGCTATACACAGCTGTGACGCTGCATAGTAGCTCTTAATGTCTGGGTGGTCTATTCCACCCATCCCCATTGTTCTCTGCAGCACTCTGCTGGCTATCCCAGGTTTTGATAACGCATCTTGTGCTTAGGTATTGAGAACGGTATGGCCTAGAAGACGTATCAATAAAACAAAAATTTTAAAAAATTCTTTCGAGTATTCATCCTCCTGTTTGGTTTCCCTCTTGATCAGCCAGTCATGCAAGTATGTCGTTTGTCCGAAGATGAGCAGCCACTAAGGCAAGACACTTTGTGAACACTGTAAGGACAATGGTGGCCCGAAAGGCACCTTGAACTGGTAATGCTGGCCACTCACCACAAACTAGAGGTGCCGGCTATCAGCCGGGTAGATTGGAATGTGTAAGTAGGCGCCCTTCAGGTCCAGGAGAGGCAAGTTGCCTTTCTGTTGCAGAGGGACAACATCCTGGAGTGTCAGCATATGGAAGTGCTCTGACCATGTATTCGTTGAGGGACCAGAGGTAGATTATAGGCTAAGGGTCCATTATTTGAATGATAAAGTACATAGAGCACACTCCCTTGCCTCAGGTTATATTGCCCCGTTGTGAATAAGTGCCTCTACTTTTTCCTGAAGGAGGTGCTGGTGTTCCGGGGAAAGGGAGGGTTTGTGTGGAGGAAGGTTTGGTGGGGTGGTGGTTAGCTCCAGGCAGTAACCCTGGCTTGAGATGGTGAAGACCCACTGATCTAGGGTCATTTCTGCTCAACGTGGTAGAAACCCCTGCAGTCTTCCCAGAAGTGTTGTGTGTGTGCAGTGTGAGCGAATTACTGTTTGGTTGGGGCAAAGCCATTGGCAGCAGTGCCCTTTCCTCTTCTCTTCAAGTTGTTACTTCCCCTCGAATAGCCCCCCCCACCAGTGTGGTTTGCTGGGTCTGTTGCCTTTGAAAAGAGGAAGAGGCTTTGGGAGAGGTGGCCTTGGCACTTCCGTAGTACTGACACCTGTGAAAGGACTCACAGTTTGAAGTGGTTTTAAAGCGCCCACACGGCCTTCACTGTATAATAACCCCTCCTTTATTTTTTCCAGCATCTGGTCAGCCTGTGGACTGAAGAGGTGCTCCCCATCAAAACGCAGTAATAGGTGTTGCTGTACCTATAGGTTCAAGGCCGAAACACACATCTAGGCATGATAGCAGATCAGGAAACTTGAATTAATGCCTCCGGATGCGGTGTCCACAGCATCCGGGGTGCACCTAATAGTGGCGTTTAATAATATTTTGCCCTCTGTAACAAGGAATTAGCCTCTTTTCCGGTACTACTCTGGGAGATGCTGGAGAAGCTCATCCGTTTCCTCCCAGTGCACCATGCCGTACCTTGAGAGCAAGCCAACAGAATTGGCCATGTGTCAGTTGAGCTGCGATTGAGCTGCAATGCGCTTACCAGCCACATCTATATTTTTGCTCTCTTTGTCGTGGAGAGTCTCCTGTGCCTTAGGCATTGGTGCACTTGAGGGCAGTGCCCAGCCTCCACAAGGGAGATGGAGGAGAGTGAGATGGTGTATGCACAACCAGTAAATCTGGTGAAAGTTGAACACCAATGTATGCAGGGTCTGAGGCTTTGCATTTCTTGTGCACCCTCAGGGTGATCACCCTGGCTTTAACCTGCTCCTTGAAGACCTCAAAAGCATCCCCTTTAACATTGCGAGAAATTGTGTGGAGCGCTGGGTAGAGCCTCTTTCTGTGTTTTGTGCCTCTCCGCCTTAAGCTAAGTGGCTGCTCTCTGCAAAACCTCATGATACGCAGAGGTGTCTTCTGGTGAGGATGGCTTTGCTGGAAACAGATTGGGATCAGGGTATCCAGGGAGGTCTTTATCAAGCATCCTGTGGGTCGACCGGTGTGTCCTAAGGTCTTGGTGAGAGCCTGGATTATCTCCCCCTGCCACCCATAAGCCCAGAATATGGGGAGATGCTGTGGTGATTCCCACAAAGGAGCAGCGGGTAGCAGTGGTGGAAAAGACATGGAGGAGGTGGAGAGGAAGACAGGGGGGGGGGGGGGCAAAAGTATAGGCAGTAGTGATAAAGGACTAGTGCATCAGTCCCTTCACGTCTCAACTTTGGCTGGTGGCGCAGGTGCTAAATTGAGGACTACCTCAAAAGTCAACTTCCTTTTATGAGGCAGTGGGTGTTGAGTCTTTGGGAGTGGCAGTCAAGTTCCTGCCAGTTTGGGGATGGATCATGATGTGCTTTTGCCTGGCATCAATCTTCTCTTGAAGCAATTGCAGGATCAGCCAGTCTTGGTCATCGGAGGCCATGGATGATGGAGCTGTGGACGTCGGACGCCGAAGAAGGTTTTTGCACCCCTGACACAGATTTACACATGGAGAAGGTTTTGGTGGCGCCAGCACCAAGGTGGATTTTGGTGCAGAAAAACTCTTTGAAGCAGAAGATGGCCTGAAGGGTGTTTCAGAAATGAATGCACAAGGCGGTGTCTGTGCCGAGAGCAGAAGCTTCCAGATATGGCACAGTGCAGGGAGGTGGCTAGTTGCAGGATCCGGAGAGTGCTTTCGGTGCCAATCAGGACTCTCAGGCAATGCTATACTGGAAGCCTGGTGCTGAACTTCAGGGCTCGATGCTTGACCCTCTTGAGGGCAGAGCTCGGCCTCCACAAGGGAGATGAAGGAGAGTGAGGTGGTGTGGTCACAGCTGATGTCTTTCTTATCTGGAACTGCACAGACTGAAGGGCATCCGCTACGGATTCCGAGCAGAAACTTGCCTTGGGAGTGAAGGTCGGTCTATCTCAACATCCCAGTTTCAGAGTAGATCGGGGGGTGTGTCTCTGTGTATTTTATTTGACTGGGAGGCAAGGCAGGCGGAGAAGCAGGCCTCATTGTGATCCTGAAAGACACGATTACACACCTGGTGATGGTCCGCCTAGGGGTATTTGGGTCTATACTGATGGCAGTATTGACACGGAGTCCTTTCCATCATGGATGTGACATTTTCTGCGCTGAACACAATGGAGTAGGCCCCGAATGAGGCATCCAAGGGTTCCCAGTCGTCGAAACAGACGGGTAGCACGCAGACAGCAAACGTTGTGGCGAATGTAGAGGAAACGAGGAGGACCGAAAGCTATGACAAAGAGGTTTCAACAGAGAGCTCAGTAGAACATGCCCAAACCACACAGCAGGGGAAAAAACTAAATTGACATAAGAACCGAAGTCCATGCACATTACCAGCAATAGGTGGAGTCACTGTACCTCATGACTATGACTTCTTCAGAGAAAAACAAGTTGTGCACATTCAAGCCCAACACTAGATGACAGGAGTATGCACAGCATGTTTATCTACAACACATGCCACAATCAGAATTTTCCCCACTCTGTATTCCTGCTCATTTAACCAGAATTCAGAATCTAACTTTCCCCTTTTATGATACCACATCTTTTTTTGGCGGCCTTTAATGGCGACGGCTTTACCTGTAGCTACCCAATGTGAAGGTATCCCAAACAACTGTGTGGACAAATAGCCCCACTCTGTTTCATACTAAAATAGTAATTTATATGGTCTCTCATCTCCATTTCATGGAGTGTGTCCTTAAGGATAACTACATCAAATTTCCAGGATTTTCCACATCTGTATGTTTTGGCCCATATAAAATCCCAAACTACGGGTGCATGGTCTGACAATATGATCAGGTCTAGCTCAGTTTTAAACATCTGGGTTACTAATGTATTTGATCCCCATATTTGATGGATTTGGGAGAAGGCTTTATGACAGATAAAAAGGTGAATTTGTTGAACCTAGGGGGACCTCCACAGATCAAGGAGCTCATCAACCAATTTGTTCTGTAAAGATCTTGACATCCCACCACAAATCTATCTGTCCAGTGGGTGGTTATCTTGTATTGAGTCACGGATTATGTTGAAGTCTCCTCAAGCCCACAGAATCTCACCCTTTGCCTTCTCTTGAATGATGCCCAGGATCTTTAATATGTGCGCTTCTTGGTCCATTTTGGGGAGCATGTGACTACCAGTGAGATCTTTCTTCCTTTAAGACTGCTTATCAGTGATCACATATCTCCCCTATTGACTTCCATAATCTCCAGGGATAGACGTTTAGGATATAGAAAGCATCACCACCCTTGGGTTTTAGGTCTCGCCTAGGTAGCGCTTGCGCAGTCTCTTCAAGACATGCTGTATTCAGGATATGGGCATAAAGCTCTGCTCATCTTTTTAATTGGCTCATTTCCCTGTCCTTTGTAAATGGTGGCTTTTCACGGGTCAATAGGCTTAGTAGTCCCTCCTAAGTTCCACCTTGTCTCTTCTTGTAACTTACCATGAGGACAACCCCTGTTACATGTGTTGTTACTCCCCAAGTTTTAATTACAGCCTCCAGGGACTATTCTCCTAAATGGCGTCAGGCAGGACACACACTTGGTCCTAAGCTAGGCTGGCAGTGGTTACTTCACTCACTAGAACATCTCACATTTACATGAGCCAGTTTATAAATTTTCCTTCATTAGCTCCACACAAAGTATAACCTGATCGGAAATAATGTAATAATTCTTTTGTCACATTTCAAAGCTACTAATTGTATATATGGACATAGCTATTTGGATGTACTCCTAGTTCTGTCTTGCATTAAATGCATTATGGGTAGAGTTGATTTACCATATCTTCTGCAGGGTGCAGTACCATATGTGACCAAAAGAGGTCTCCTCTTGGCCACATATGGGACTACACCCTTCAACATGGCTAGGTAAAAAACATTTCCATTTATAAATAATGCCAATAACTCCAACTTTGTAGACATGAAGTGCTGGTGCCTTGCTCACTAGGGGCCTCCAGGAGCAGCTTGCGGTACTGCACTGAGAAATACAATGCTGGTTCCTGGCTCACTACACAAGCATTTGCAATGCACTAGGTCTTGCATTACTGAAAGTATAAGCTATTGGCGCTGCATTATTAGTTTGCGGTATTGGCGTTTCAAATATCAGTACTGCGAGACCTATTACAGTGTAAGTTCTTGCTTTAATACTAGTTAACTATTTGACCTAAGGCTTTTCAATGCACACTAAATTGAACAAGATAAAAACAAATTGTAAAGGCATCTTTATTGCTCATTCACCTGCTGAACACCAGCATGGTTATTCGGGGGGGGGAAGGAAGAGGGGGGGACCGGGTTGGTAAAGAAGGGGACCAAGGTTACTCCCATCCCCACCCCCCCGAGTGGTTCCCTTGCATTGCAAATTTGAATGTTATCCTCGCGGGATCGGCCGTCAAGGTCCTTGCATTTGTTTTAATCTTCAACTTCCTCCGTGTTCATCAATATCATAACTTGGACATCACATATATCAATTTGTAGTTGTGTAATAGCATGTACTTTTTTGATCACTAAATAGCCCACTGAGCCGATTTATTCTGTAATAGCTACCAAAGCACTTTATATCTCAGGTTTGACAGTCTGGATTTGCTCCAACAGTCTTTGTCAGTTTCTCCTGTAGACCCAAAGGGCATGTTAACAGGTCCTGCTTCGTGAGGGTCTGTTGGGATCCCTACTTCTCAGTCACATTTGAGGGAGCCTTCATTGAATTTTGGCGAGAGCCTATAGCAGTCTGCTGCAAAGTGTATGTGAATTTAGAGGGCCAATTGGATCGGAGTTCATGCTACACGTTAGGAGCATCCATGCTCTTCATGAATGGGAGTATGTGAGCTGATTTCCATACCCATACAATCCTGTTGGGTAACTTTTTAGGTTGAGCCCGGGGAGCAAGCGCTGCTCTGCGAGGCATGCTGTATTCGGTATAGGGGTCTTTGGAAACGCCCACCATTTTTGGTTGGTTAGTTGCGCTGGTTTTTAAAATTAATTTTCTCTGGTTGGTTTATATTATGCATCTATCCCACATTTCAGTGCTTGGTTCCCTCCTAGCGGACATCACCAATTGATCCTTTTGGTTGGCCAGCCATGGCCATCTCTTGAATCCTCCCTTGCACACCCTCTCCCCCCCACCCCCGTCACAAGCAAATGCAGCGTTCATCCATGTCGTTATCTGGAGGGGTAACATTTAGGCCTTTTTCGACAGGCCACTGGCCTGCTTAAGAACAACATGGGAACCCGGAGGTAAGATCAAGATTTAAAAAAGCATTTGTAATGCAATCGGTCTCGCATTACTGAAAGTTTGATCTATTGGCGTTGCAAATAATAATGCAACGCCAATAGCTCAAACTTTCACTAATGCGAGACCTACAGCATTGCAAATGCTAGTTTGCTGGGAGGTAAGTGTTCCATACAATGGAGGAGGGAGAGTTCGCCCCAGTCACAAGTTATGCCTTACAAAATGGTATCCTTATTCACCAGTTCCAAACATTCACAACATGATTTTGGGAGCCATTTCTCCTAAATCGTTTGGTAAGGGTGTGTCTATTGGTAACTGTTGGACATCTGTTACATCGCACATGCAATGCACTTTGGGCTGAACACAGACCTTCATGAATCAATTATCTTAAAAGCCAGCCCAACATAAAACACCCTTCCTGTTATTCATTATCTTTGACATCGTTTGTACTCTTTATAAATGAGGGGCCAAACCAAAAACCCTGCTAGCCAGGGCCACGCCCCATCAAGCAAACACAATCAAATTGTTTGCCCAACAATATTTATGAAACTATCCTGCCAATATAGACAACTTTTTGATGCCCATAGGGTAAGGAAAACACCTACGTCTGCACATATTTTACTTTATAAGGCAGACTGGGTTGCAGATTAAAAATTGAAATATATAATTCATGGAGAACAATCCAACCACCTTTGTACTTACAAGAAAATAATAATTAAGGTCACCACAATCTTGTGCATGCGCATGTATACAGTATTGCATGAAGCATACAAGTACCACTTATGTGTTACTCTTATGTGTCTCAATATTCACTAGGCCTATAATACAATTTTAAAGAAGGCAGCTTAAATACTCAAACAAATAGTATTTTGTCAACTTCACACTTTATTTTTAAAAATGTTGTCTTACCCACTAGCTTCTGGAGGAAACCTTACAACGACTTTCCCCATCTCCGCACCTGGAAGTTCAACAAATTTGCCAACATCTGCTTTCTTTTCAGATGCCTTTAGAAGAGAAAGGACCATGTGAAGGTAGATATATAAACACAACATTGATCATAAAGCAACTAGGCAGATATAGGTTCTGCCTGAACTAATCAATTCAGGCTAGACAAAGCTTCTGGTATTTTAGTGTGCTCCGCTATAAAAATCAGTAAATGTAGGACACTTGATCGCTGCACTTCATTATTTGTGGACCTGCCTAAATATTCTCTGCACAAAGCCCAAACTGTTCAAAATATGACAGCAAGAGTTATGCTGAATTTACCACAAAAAGCATATGTTGGTCAGCATCTCGAACTATATAGGTTAGCAATTCAGAAGAAGATCAATCTCATACCACTTACTAGCTGTCACACAGTAATGTTTAAATCTTGTCCTAAGTTTGTGCAGAACAGGATTGAGATTTGTAAATCAGTTTTGAAGTTGCTCTCCCTGTAATATGAGTCAGGCAAGGAGGTTGCTCTTTTTCGTATGCACCAACTAGGTTGAGGAATGCACTCCCATTCCAGTTATACACCATAAATAACAACCAAGTCTTTAGAAGATTGCTAAAGATCCTGTTCTGTAAATAAATGGTTAGCCAAATTACAGGCAGACCTAGCAATACAACAACGTATTAGTAAAAACGGACTTACAAAATAATCACAGGGATGTATATACATTAGGCAGAGCGGATGTAGATTTAGATGAACAACCCTATGGAAACTACATGTTCTTATTCACTTCTAAGAAATGTATATGTGGGTTGAGAGTGGATACACTTCCACTCTGACTGGTTTTGATTTTTTGGGTACCACGGGGGTGGTGGGGGGGGGGGGGGGAGATAAATAGATAAAATCAACAGATATACAAGCCTCATTAAAAGATTTCCCACAAAAAGAATCGGGGAGAAAAAAAAATCTGTAAACCCTTAAAGCCCTACTAAAACTGAAACAGTGGTCCACTAACATCTCAAACAATAGAATAAACAGAACCTGTGCAAACGTAATTGCAGTTAACAGTATTAATACTGAGAGTATTTCACAAATAACACGATCACACAATATATGATCCAAACGATGTTCTTTTTCTCCTTAGTCAGGTTTATTATTTTTCCAGGTGCCCATATATTGTGTGATCGTTTTATTTGTGAAATACTCTCAGTTATAATGCTGTTAACTGCAATTACGTGTGCACAGGTTCTGTTTATTGTTGCATTAAGGACTATGGTCAGTTTTGAAGGTTGTGGGTTATTCTCTTACCTGTCGCACCGTAGATAACTTGTGCTGTTCAGAATTACGTGAATACTAGAGGCGCCACTACTTGCCAAATCACTTTCAACCCAGTTACTAGTATTATAATCTCAAATATTAGGTTCACAGTGAAGGTCAGTTCACATGCTCTTCGAGTTCAGTTAAGAGGCCAAGTCAAGTCCAACAACTGGGGATGGGATTTAAGGTTATTGATAGAGCTACTATGGGTAGAGATAAAAAAAAGAGGCTGCTGGGAGTTGCTGATTTGTATTTTTAGAAAGCAAGATTTGTCTCTAATCAAAGTAACTTTCTACAATCTGAAGGTACCTTTCTACTGAGGATAATTAGGATGCTGCTAGAAGCAAAAGATGGGACAATTTGAGCTACCAATTCAGTTAATGATGTGTCTTGTAAGTGGCAAAAAGCAAGGTTATTATCAGGCTCAATTCAATTTAGATTTTATACATTGAAAACACTACAGGTCGGCAGATAACTGCAAAAGATTCAAGCAGTGCCTTGGCATTTTTCATTCTGTGACTGAGCTGGTATTTGGAGGTTATGAAAGCAGCACTTTCTAGTACAGAAATGCTTAGAATGTTTAAACAGAAATAATTCATAGCAAGGCTTTAACACCTATCTGGTATAATATTCAAAGCCCATCTGGAAAAATCCCAACTAAAGATACTTAGTCCAATCCCTATGTTAAAACATCAAGTCTTGTCTTGAGAGCTATTAAATTAATTTTGTATTGCTCTCTATTGATAAATGTAGGAGTTCCTCACTTCTCCGCACTCAAGTAGAAAAGCATAACCCCACGAACAAAACCTGAAAAAAAAATAGACTACATTCCCTGCCTACAGTCCTCTTTATTTCAGAATCAAAGTCTTTACTTCTTCAGCCAGTCATATTACAGGGATCAAAGTACTGCACGTTGGGCCACTGAAGGTGGCCAAGTGTGCAAATACAATAAATTCACCTGCGGACAAAAGATCAAATCATCATCTACACTGCTTCTGCTTAACTGTAATTTATTTTAATCTATATTTTTCATTTTTAATACTTAACAGCAAATATTACACATAAATTAGCAACTTCTTTCTAAGTTCACGGTGTACATGCACGAATGCCAGCAATCAGTAGTATTTTCCAGTGGGGCTTTTCAGCATCTGTTCTTTATCCGGTCTCTTCCCAGCAATCCTTTTTCTGGGTGCAGACAAGAATATATTCTTTTGACCTATCTTGGCTGTTCGCAGAGTATTTCTTTTATATCAGTTACTCAGCACAAACAGGCCTCCCATGTCCTTTCACAAAACCATGTCCTCACAGCTGTTTTCTATGAGAAAACTCAATCTCCCTATACAGACACCTCCACTCAATGTGGCTGGCTGTTAAGGGGGAGGTGTGGTCTGGGAGAAGAAGACCGCTTTTGTATTGTGGTCTTCCACTCAGAAACAATGAACACATTTGGCAATTTCAAATATGCCCAACCGATACAAGCAACAAGTACAGCTTGGGTAACGTAATCGCAAGCAGTGGGTACAAAGCATCTAAATATGCTTTCCTAATTGTGTTTCTAATGTATGTAAGTATATTTGGACACATAAGGGAACAGAACTATTTCTTAGCTAGACTTCCATACTTCTCTACTTACCACTTTCTTCTGAGGGGCGCTAACAGCCCACTTGGCAACCACAGACTGAAAGTTGGCCTGTGCTTCCAGAAAGCCATACCAGCGTTTAGCATGGGCTGGAGCCTTGTTCTGTTGCAACTGCTTCTGCCATGCATTGCTGCCTACAAAATACAGAACATAGGCAGAGAATGAAGGAAGGACTGCATCTCATACCACCTTTGATCAATTCTTTAAACAGGTTCATTTCCCAGCAGGGTGGAGAACTTTTCTGAAACACGCAGTCAGAAATGTCACATTTCAACTTGGGCAAGTTTCATGTACAGAGCAAGAATGTGGAACAGCAGAAATTACTTGGCAAAGCGGCAACTCCTTAACAAAGCTGCCATTGCTAGTCCTAGTGTGTAATAAAAACAACAGTTTTGCAGGCCCCTCTCTCTTTAAAAACAAGCTAGTTTCAACGCTTATACCAGACTTTGGGGCTTCATTATGGATTTTATTTACGATGTACGGTCATAATTTTTCTACATAGTTAAACAGGTTCAATGCCTCATTTCTCCCAGTAAGATAGTCTTAAAAGCTCCACAAAAGATCAACTTTTTACAAATGAGACAGCAGCTTGTTCACCTCTAAGTGCACTACGAAGATTGGACGCTACAAGAGATAATCAGCTTTTCCCCACCATCAAAGGCATTAAAAAAAGTGTACCCTTGTCTTGCGCTTTTGCCCAACTTGTTAACGCTTGAAAAATTATTTTTTATAATGCATTCCTCAAACTGTGTGAGTGTTAAAAACCTTTGTAACAATAAGTTTAAGAGACAAAAGATGAACAAAAGGAAGTTTCCCCAGTTAATAACTGCTGTGGGTCATGTTGCAAACCCCGTGCAAAGGGATACCACGTTGAGGGAAACAGCAACAGCTCAATAACCCACCTTTCAGTGTGGCCCAGACGCACAGGTCAGCGAGGCTCAGAAAGTGTCCAACTAAGTAGGTGCGGAGAGAGAGGCAGTGGTTCAGATCTTGTAGGGCAGCCTGGAACGTAGAAGCGCTCTGCAATCTTGTGGCACTGAACTCCAGCCAATGGTCAACCTGCAGGAAGATCAAAGGGGAGTGTTGGAATAATAGACCCACCAATACCATAGTCAAAACTCACATAAGCATTGAACAGGAAAATGACATCAAAATGGCACCCGCTCATTAAAAAGTGATAAGAAAAGAAACAGTAAAAAAAGGCACACGGTAAAGACGGTTCATAAGGAACAACATATTCCTGGGTTCTCAACAACTTGAAAGTAGGTTCTCTAGTAAATGCCTACAGCCGAAATGAGAATAACCAGATTGGGGAAGGATTCATATTAAAGGGTTTCTAACAATTGAATTGTTTAAGTTATGCAGTAATGTTTATTACTTTAATTATTCATAAAAGTCACTAGAATAAAAGGTTGTGCAGCTTCCTTTTCCTAATATGATATTTTTCTAACAATGCACCAAACAAAGTCTTTGTGGTCGAGTCACAAGGATATATATATATATATATATATATATATATATATATATATATATATATATATATATATATATATATATATATATATCCAACACGACAGGAAGCACTGAGAGGGAGGCCACAGGAAGCTTGATAAGGTTCAATTTAGTAAATCAAACACTTGCCAACAGTCATTGCGCAAAACTCCAGGCTTCTCAGTCTCATTTCTTTGCCAGACGCGTTTCTGGATACATAAATCCTTTCATCAGTGGCAGATTGCAGAAATGAAAATCGCGCTGAAACTTTCCAATTTGAAACACCTGCCCATGTGGGTGTGGCACTCCCACTGCCTCATGGTGTTTGTAGTCACTTACTCCCAAGTGGGTGCGCTAGTTCACTCCTTTAATAAAGCACAAAATAAATTCCAAGTGGATCGATGCACTGTGCTTCATGCTCTGACTGTCCTGCTTTACAGTGCTTAATTTCGAACTTGGTGCAGGCTGCAGCCCTGAAATGCAGCCTGTACTGCTTCCTCCTGATATTTCTGGGCTCACAGTGGAAGCCTGAACAGACCCGCAGAATGCAGTGAGCCTTCCTCGTAAGGCGTGCAAAGCCCCAAACATCCAACACGACAGGAAGCACTGAGAGGGAGGCCACAGGAAGCTTGATAAGGTTCAATTTAATAAATCAAACACTTGCCAACAGTCACTGTGGTCAAGCAGGTCTGCTCAATCTTGTATTTCGAGTTTGGGACTGCCAGAAGGAAGCATTTGCAGGCTGCAATTCAGGGCTGGAGCCTGCCAAAGTTCGCATTTGGAAACTATAAAGCAGAGCAGCGCTGTCACTGAACACTGTGCATCTACCCACTGGGGCTGAACATTTGAATTTTAATTGGTGAGTGAGCATCGCATCCACTGGGAATAAAAAACTACGAACACCATGAGGCATTGTGAATGCCACGCCTATACAAGCAGGTGTTCTTAATTGGAAAAAAAGCAACGCAAGGCTCACTTTACCGACTGTGCCACTGATGAAAGGAATGATTTTCCAGAAACGCGTCTGGCAGAGCAGTTTATTTAAGAAGCCGGTTGTACTGGGACTGGACTGCTGGCAAGATTTTGAATGCAAAATAAATGAACATTTATCAAGCTTCCTGGGGCCTTTCTCAATTGTGCTTCCTGACTGTGTTTGATTTATGGGGCTTGCACGCCTAACGAGGAAGGCTCACTGTGCTCAAGCAGGTCTGCTCAATCTTGTATTTCGAGTTTGGGACTGCCAGAAGGAAGCATTTGCAGGCTGCAATTCAGGGCTGGAGCCTGCCAAAGTTCGCATTTGGAAACTATAAAGCAGAGCAGCGCTGTCACTGAACACTGTGCATCTACCCACTGGGGCTGAACATTTGAATTTTAATTGGTGAGTGAGCATCGCATCCACTGGGAATAAAAAACTACGAACACCATGAGGCATTGTGAATGCCACGCCTATACAAGCAGGTGTTCTTAATTGGAAAAAAAGCAACGCAAGGCTCACTTTACCGACTGTGCCACTGATGAAAGGAATGATTTTCCAGAAACGCGTCTGGCAGAGCAGTTTATTTAAGAAGCCGGTTGTACTGGGACTGGACTGCTGGCAAGATTTTGAATGCAAAATAAATGAACATTTATCAAGCTTCCTGGGGCCTTTCTCAATTGTGCTTCCTGACTGTGTTTGATTTATGGGGCTTGCACGCCTAACGAGGAAGGCTCACTGTGCTCAAGCAGGTCTGCTCAATCTTGTATTTCGAGTTTGGGACTGCCAGAAGGAAGCATTTGCAGGCTGCAATTCAGGGCTGGAGCCTGCAAAAGTTCGCATTTGGAAACTATAAAGCAGAGCAGCGCTGTCACTGAACACTGTGCATCTACCCACTGGGGCTGAACATTTGAATTTTAATTGGTGAGTGAGCATCGCATCCACTGGGAATAAAAAACTACGAACACCATGAGGCATTGTGAATGCCACGCCTATACAAGCAGGTGTTCTTAATTGGAAAAAAAGCAACGCAAGGCTCACTTTACCGACTGTGCCACTGATGAAAGGAATGATTTTCCAGAAACGCGTCTGGCAGAGCAGTTTATTTAAGAAGCCGGTTGTACTGGGACTGGACTGCTGGCAAGATTTTGAATGCAAAATAAATGAACATTTATCAAGCTTCCTGGGGCCTTTCTCAATTGTGCTTCCTGACTGTGTTTGATTTATGGGGCTTGCACGCCTAACGAGGAAGGCTCACTGTGCTCAAGCAGGTCTGCTCAATCTTGTATTTCGAGTTTGGGACTGCCAGAAGGAAGCATTTGCAGGCTGCAATTCAGGGCTGGAGCCTGCAAAAGTTCGCATTTGGAAACTATAAAGCAGAGCAGCGCTGTCACTGAACACTGTGCATCTACCCACTGGGGCTGAACATTTGAATTTTAATTGGTGAGTGAGCATCGCATCCACTGGGAATAAAAAACTACGAACACCATGAGGCATTGTGAATGCCACGCCTATACAAGCAGGTGTTCTTAATTGGAAAAAAAGCAACGCAAGGCTCACTTTACCGACTGTGCCACTGATGAAAGGAATGATTTTCCAGAAACGCGTCTGGCAGGGCAGTTTATTTAAGAAGCCGGTTGTACTGGGACTGGACTGCTGGCAAGATTTTGAATGCAAAATAAATGAACATTTATCAAGCTTCCTGGGGCCTTTCTCAATTGTGCTTCCTGACTGTGTTTGATTTATGGGGCTTGCACGCCTAACGAGGAAGGCTCACTGTGCTCAAGCAGGTCTGCTCAATCTTGTATTTCGAGTTTGGGACTGCCAGAAGGAAGCATTTGCAGGCTGCAATTCAGGGCTGGAGCCTGCAAAAGTTCGCATTTGGAAACTATAAAGCAGAGCAGCGCTGTCACTGAACACTGTGCATCTACCCACTGGGGCTGAACATTTGAATTTTAATTGGTGAGTGAGCATCGCATCCACTGGGAATAAAAAACTACGAACACCATGAGGCATTGTGAATGCCACGCCTATACAAGCAGGTGTTCTTAATTGGAAAAAAAGCAACGCAAGGCTCACTTTACCGACTGTGCCACTGATGAAAGGAATGATTTTCCAGAAACGCGTCTTGCAGAGCAGTTTATTTAAGAAGCCGGTTGTACTGGGACTGGACTGCTGGCAAGATTTTGAATGCAAAATAAATGAACATTTATCAAGCTTCCTGGGGCCTTTCTCAATTGTGCTTCCTGACTGTGTTTGATATATATATATATATATATATATATATATATAGATATATATATATATATATATACACACACACATATACACATACACACACACACACACACACACACACACACACACACACACACACACACACACACACACAGAGTACACTCCATGCTGTAAGATTAGTAGAATAGGTCAAAAAACAGAAATAAAACCTATTTCGTAAATAAATTTGACGATAGAGACTGCCTGCCAAAAATCTCAAGCTTCTATGTATATCATAGCTTCAGGCCTGACCAATTCCCACAATCAAACACCACAAAGGATGCAATTACTGGAGTTGGAAAGCAAATGAAGTAGGAGCTAGAGATGTTTAGAGAGGATTCATTAAGGCTGAGATATTGGAGTGTGAAATTTATGTTTTTACAAAATATGTTTTTGCCTTTTTTGTTGAACACATGGAAGCTTAATAGTCCAGTCTCTTCAAATCCTTTGATAATCCAGTCATGGAAAGGCAGTAACTTACTTTCCAGCAGTACATTTCAAAGTGCACCCAAGACCCTTAAATCCAATCTTACCATCACATCCAAAGCCTAACATATTGGTGAGAAATTTGACTTTTTTAAAAATGAATTATCCTTACTGTGGACTTCATAGTATAAGTAAATTACTACTTGAATGTCCAATCCTTAAATGTGATAGTTTCAGCTCCATTCTCTCAAGCAGTCTAGTGCATGAGAAACAAGGCCTTAGTCACACTGCAGGTGAAACAAAATCTAAAGCGTAGTGAGATGTTTTATCCTCCACTGAGAAATGGACTCATGGTTTCACAAAGCGCGATGTAAATGGGAGAGCAGGGTAAAAAACGATGTTTACTTTACATGGTGAAACGATGAAAAGAAAGCGCTATAAACCCTGGCGAGAAATTACTTCTCACCACATGTTCTGCGCTTATTTAGTGCTCAATGCAAGAAGTAATAAAGTATGTTGACGCTAGAGGCGGGGTGCCTTCATCTCCACCAGAAATATTATCACAAGCACAGTCTCTATGCGTTCCAGACTCATCAGCTATGCATTAAATATGGGTTCTTCAGAGGAAGGTGTCAGGGAGTCATCATGAACAAGAACTCAAAGACCTGGATGCGATTGATCAAACAGAAGGCGTGGAGGTGACATGGCCGCCTCATCTACACAGAGAGAAGTCCATACCAAGACTGACATGACTTCCAGGTCACCAGTAGTACAAAATGACCTTCCTGTTCCACTGTTTCGCTGGAAGGTGGCACCTGATGATGCTTTAACCAACTATGTACTTATGCACGATGTTCTTTCTCAAAGTTAGCTTTAGACCCGTGGGATGGGCGGCGTCCAGTGATCGGAGGTCATACATCGTGGATTATCCGCTCGTTGTTGTGCATGAGTCCTTCTGGGCTTCTAACAGGCATAATAAGTGCTAGAATAAAATATGGTCTTTAAGTTGAATTGCCGCCCCCCCCAATTCTCTTTGTGTTACTAATGACAATTTTTTTCTGACAGGGACTTTTCTCAGACCTCCCTTCCGGCGCGCCTTTGGAGCGTGTGTCCTTTGGCAAACTGTAAGGGGGTCGAATTGGGGTTGTTTGGGGGAGGGTATTAACACCTTATTGCCCGCTGCTTAGATCAGCACTATCCACCGTCCCTTTGCTCCTGTGCTGCTCCGCAAAGAGTCCTGCTTGAGGGGTGCAGAGTGCAGCATTATGATGTAAATAATTAATTTACTCTCTTAATTTCTATGCAGGTAAGTACTTAATCAATAATAACTCAATCGGAATGAAGGAAAACAGAGTCCGTGGTGTAAGAGTTTCTAAGGGTTTTATTCCTCATAAAGGAATCAGGATATCATGTTCTGACCACCACACAGGGTGTCAGAAGGGATAGATGAGCGCGCCAACGTTTATTGACAATACATAGCTTATATACTTGATTTACATCATAATGTTCAATGTAAGAGGCGTAACAGCTGAGAGAAGACAAGATAACAGTATACACGTGGTGCTAGTACATCATCAAGAGGCGTAAACTAGGCGTGAACTAGGGTGTGTGCTAGAAAACGTCACTGATAGGTGACGTAAGTGGGTGGCACCAAGGGGTGGTGCTAACAGAATGTTGCAATGTCAGCAGAAATCGGAAAGCTTGGATGCGTGCGCAGCTGCATGACGTGTGATAGACGGGGTGCAGGGGACTTGACATTTACACTGACGGGAAGAGACAGAAGTCTGGCATGTCAGATCAACTTGTGCTTCTATCATATCCGATATCTGATGTTTAGGAACTAAGCTATCTGGGCAGAAAGGTCTCTAGAGCAGAAGCTATTCTATACTTGCTGTGAGTGCGTGTATAAGCGCCTGAGTGTCTGTATGAGAAGCGTGGGGGCATGGGGCCTTCCATGGAAGCATGGCAACAGAGGCTATGAATTACTTGCATAAAGACAGGTCGGCCCTTTAGCCCTGTAGCTGAGGAAGGATGTTTACTGAAGCTAGCAAGCTGGAATGTATCTTCGGGGAGGAAAACAGATAACTCGAAGGTTATAGTCAATCTTGGCAGGCAGCAGGCTGAGCTGAGCACGGAGGGCCGCGCTAGAAGTAAGTCAGAGTTCACGGGTACGGGGGCTGCTTGGGCAGAGGCCCTCGCAGTCAGAAGCCAGAAAAGAGGCTCGGTGGCAGAGATTCAGGGCCTACTTTCAGCCAGGCTGAAAAACGTAGGAGTACACTTCAAAAAGACGTTGGCATAGCATACTTAGGAACGGACCATCAAACCCATTCATGGTGGGTCTGAAAGAGGACAAGTTAACGTTGGACGCAAATGTATTTGCGTCTTCATAGCTGGTACAGGAGGGAAGTTACATGCACTTTTAACTCGTACATGGAGTCGGTGGGGTACTCGCTAGGGAACACAACATGACCATAGAATTTATATTACCTCATTCCCTCCTTGTTCCCTACGGACCCTTCATGATATGTCGATCCTCATAAATCGATCGGTTTGTTCTTGTAACATTATATGTTCGTCTTTCTTTCTTTGACTGTTTGAGAGGCAACTGGAATGCTCAATGCAGGATGTGGCACACAGTCCACATATCGCTGGCCCACACTGCAGGCACAGGCAGCAACTGAATACTATAACAAGGCCAATGCCTAGGAAGGATAAGATCTTCCATCCCCAAGCTGTCAACGTAGTCCAGAACCAACCGGACCAAGTCCAGGTGCCTGGATTCTGATGTATCTGATTTGCAATTTTATGTAAACGGGTGATAGCTTGATAGACAGATGGTGCGTTTTGTGGAATGAAAACACAGCAACTTGACCCGATGACCTTACAGGCTCCACCTCTATCTGCCAAGATGACGTCAATCACAAGACGATTTTGAAGGACAACAGTCCGTATAGCGGACTGCTCCTCTGTTAAGTTACCTAGAGCGGAGGCAGTTTCGTTCACTACTGCTTCAAGGGTTCTCGTTAATCTGCGTATTAATTTACTGTTTTGGACAGGTCCTAGGAAGAAAAAGAATCCTTTATTGAAATCAGTGTACTGTTCCCATGCCGTTTCTGTGTAGTCGACAAGGGGAATATCTCTTTTGGGTCTATTCGGTGCTAGATTCGTGTTTCTATGGTAATCAGGAGGAGCTAGGAAAACAGGTGGCAGAAGGAATGCAATGTAACAGGTACCGTCCCAATCTGGAGGCAAACGTATGTATGCGGTATGACCACAAACAAAATAGGAATGACTGGTAGCTTTAAAAGACGATTTACCATGGTCACTGAACTCGACCACAGTAGTGCATTTACTATGACCTAAGTGTACTGAACCTTTCTTGCTAACACATAATTCACCTGTGACTGGTAACACTAACATATGGGGCAAAACTGGAGCAGTTTCAGATTCAACAGTGAGGATCATAAGGCTAATTGTGTAATTACCTAATCCATATACTTCATTTTCTAGATCAGTTCCTATTCGAGTGGGAAGTCCCTCTTTATCAGGATAACAGACGTTGAGCAGGACTAAGTTCAAGTTTCCCCAAACCCAGCCCCCATCGAAAACAGCAATATCAGGATCTAAAGAGTTAATTATTTTAAACCATGCTCCACAAGAGCCATTGTGAGTGAATGGGTACGGAAAGAGAGGCAGAGCTCCCTTGTAATTCTGGTAGGGAGGGAGTCGGCCACATATCCAACAGTCTGTAGCATTACTTGTCTGATGGGAATGGTGTAACATACTAATGAATGTATTGTTGCGCAGCGCAAGTCTGTAAGAGAGTTCATGTGCAGGAAGTTCACTAAAAGTGTGTTCAGCAGAGACATTGTAAGCAGATTGTTTACGCCTGAAAATAGGCCAGTACATAGGAAGCAGAATGCTGGCAATAATAATTAGAATACTCAGAATAAACATGATAATTAGTGTCACTATGCAGTGACTACGGAGTGATTTGCAATATGTTCTTCTCTTTTCCTCTCTCTCTCTAACTCGATCTAGGGGATACATGTCAGAAACTATTTAACCGATTCACCTAGGGGAGGACTTAAACAATTAAACTGTCTGACTTGCTAGATCGAAGCTTCATACGGTAAAGTTCTTGAGGAGTCTTTTCTCTTTTAGGCACAGTAACGTCTTGTGCTTCAACACAGTCTTTGGTGGGGGTGGACGAGTCAGAGTCCTGTTTCAGTCCGTTTTTTAGTTCATTGCATAGCTTGATGTGACTCGTGTGGACCCACCCCTTTCTCCCCTCGATTTTCACGGCGGTCCTGGTGGTAAGCAGAACGGTCTTCGGAGACTTCCAGCGGGGCTCCAGCGGACTTTTCCGGTCGAAGTTCCTGACGAGTACCAGGTCCCCTGGACGGACCTCATGCGCCTTTACATCGGTGTTGTCAGGGAAGGCTGCGGCAACCTGTGAACGACATGATTGGAGTGCAGACATCAAGGAGGCAAGGTAATCTGTCAACATGTTACAATCAACATCAGTGATCTTTTTCGGAACGGGCGTCCCCCACATATTCGGCGGTCTTCCAAAGACCACTTCGTACGGAGATAGCCCTGATCTCGAGTGGGCAACCATTCTCATGTAGAATAGTGCCACGGGCAGGGCGACTATCCAGTCGACCCCTTTTTCCTGACAGATCTTGGCAAGACGGATTTTTAGTGTCTGATTATGCCTTTCTACAAGGCCAGCTGCTTCGGGATGTCGGACACAGTGGAACCTCCACTGATATCCTAGCAAGAGGGAAACTTGTTTCATCAGCTCGGACGAGAACGGCTGTCCGTTATCTGAATACACGACACGGGGCAAACCGTACCGTGGGAAGAATTCACGAACCAACTGTCTGGCAGTGGTCGGAGCAGTGTAGTCTGGGACTGGGTATGCTTCGGTCCAGCGGGACAGAGCACAAACGATTACAAGAACATACTTAAATCCTCTACAGCTATTCATCTGGATATAATCCATCTGGAGGACTTCAAAAGGGTGATCGGGAGGATGGAATCCACCTTGCTCAACAGGGACGCTTTTACCTGGATTGAACTGACAACAGATCATGCAAGTACGCACTTTCTGTTTTGCTGCTGCTCGTAAGTGTTTGTTGTACCAGAGATTCTGTAAACTGTCTAACATGGCTTTCTCTCCAAGATGGGCAGGACTATGTGCTGTATTTATCATGACTTGAACCATTGAGTCGGGGAGAAACCATATAGATTTTCCCTTCGTCACCCAACCTTGGTCTGTCTGAATCCCTCCTAGTTCAGTCCATTTCTTTATCTCCTCTGGAGTAGCATGTGTCTGGATGTCAATTACGTCTAGGGCGGGATCTCTAACTGTCATACACTGTGTTTGTACTATTGTCTTTGTCACATCAGTAGTCTGGGTGTGAGTCAATGCTGTATGTTTTGCTGTCTGGTCTGCCAGGTCGTTACCCTGGGACACAGAATCTGTGACTTTGGTATGTGCCTTACACTTCATGACTGATATGCCCGAGGGCAAATGTATTGCTTCTAACAGTGCTTGAATGAGGGGGCCATGTTGTATCTTGGCCCCATGAGAAGTCAGAAAACCTCGTTCTTGCCAGAGGACTCCGAAGTCGTGCACAACTCCGAAGGCATAGCGGGAATCTGTGTATATGTTAACATTTCTGTTCTTGGCTAGAATACAAGCTCGGGTCAGAGCGATGAGCTCCGCTGCTTGAGCAGACAGTGTGTCAATACGATGTGTTTCTTTAATTTCAGTTTCAGTGGTCACGGCGTACGCGGCCACTAATTCTCCTGTACTTGTTCTCATGCATGAACCATCCACATAAAGTGTCAGGTCTGGATTTGTCAATGGGACATCTGTTAAGTCTCGTCTAGGCTTAGTTACTGCATTAATTATTTCTATACAATCATGCGGAGCTGGATCTGTCGTAACTGTAGGTAACAGTGTTGCTGGGTTCAGGATGCTGCAACGTCTGATTTCTGTGTGTGGCTGGAATAGTGTTAATTCATAACCTGTCAGTCGTGCTATAGTTAAGTGTTGAGTCTGGGTTCTGTTTAACAAAACCTCTACAGAATGTGGTACTTGAACTGTTAACTGATGACCTAAAACAATTGAATCACTTTGTCTTATTGCTAACGCTGTTGCTGCTACTGACTTTAAGCACGCAGGGAGTGCTTGAGCTACTGAATCCAATGTACTAGAAAAATAAGCACAAGGCTTATGTGAACCTGCTTGGTCTTGAGTGAGGACAGACAACGCTGTGCCTTCACGTTCTGTAACAAAAAGTGTAAACGGTTTGCTGTAACATGGTGTCGCTAAAACTGGTGCTTGGCATAAAACTTTCTTTAATTCTTCAAAAGCTTGTGTGTGTTCCTGAGTCCAAGGGAGGACAGTCGAAGTTGCTGCCTCCTGTGTCGTTAACTGGATGAGTGGTTTAGCTAGAAATGCATACTGGGGAATCCATTGTCTGCAGTACGAGGTGAGGCCTATGAAGGCCCGCACTTCCTTTTGTGTCTTGGGTTGCGGCATGTTCACAATTAACTGAATGCGATCGGGAGTGAGCTGTCTCCCCACTTTGGACAGTAAGTGACCCAAGTACACAACTTGCTGAGCACAGAATTGTAGCTTCGAAGGAGACACCTTGTGTCCCTTGTCGGCCAGGAAATGTAAAACTGTCAGTGATGCTTTTTCACATTCGGGCTCACTTCGTGCGGTGATCAGCAGATCATCGACGTATTGTAGTAAAGCGGTGTTAACTGGCATTTGAATACAATCTAGTTGTCTTTTCAGTGCTTGACTATAGATGCTGGGGCTTTCTGTAAATCCTTGAGGTGCGCGCGAAAATTTGAAACTGCGTCCATTTAAACAGAATCCGAAGAGATATTGGCTCTCGGGATCAATAGGCACGCTGAAGAAGGCGTTCTTGAGATCAATTACAGTAAAGAACGTTGCTTCTGAATCAATAGCAGTCAATAGAGATGATATATCGGGGACCACAGGATACTGTGGGATAATGCATTTATTCAATTCTCGAAGATCAATCACCAGCCGATATACTGGCGGTGCATTGGGATCAGTACGTTTAAGAATCGGAATTATGGGTGAATTACAGATATTGGAGTCGGTCTCGACGACCACTCCTTGGGCAATGAGCTCTTCAATGATTTTCAGTAAAGCCGCTACAGCATCGGGTGGTAACTTGTATTGTCTGATTCTGGGTAATACAACACCCGCCTTGAGGGTAACACGGTATGGTGTAATGTGCATACATCCTACATCAGTTGGGCCTTTTGCCCACAAGTAATCAGGTACATTTTTCAATCTGACGTCAAACTCACGAAGGACGTAATGACCCTTGAAATCCCGTAGAAAGAGTCTAACCCCCTCCGGGGAGCAACATATTATAGCTCCTAGAGCTTTCAGTGTTTTAATTCCTAACAGATTTTCCGGACATGATTTTGTTAGTAACAGGTCTGTAACGCGTGATAACGGACCCACAGCCAGGGGAACTGGTTCTGATACTTCATTTACAATAGGCTGTCCTGAAAACCCAAGGGAAACATTTTGTGAGCCTGAGAGGGGTGCCCCTGGAACTTCGTCATGACTTATTGTAGTGCGACTTGCCCCTGTGTCAATTAAAAACTTTCTATCTTTCCCCAATACTTGACTGTGTACATAAGGACCTTCTTGATCTACAGGAATCTCGATAAGAGGCAAGCCACCTTCCCTCTCTAGGCTGTTTCATGTATATCTGGAATATTCGGGGTAAGCCGACTGGGCATACTGGTACATCTGTTGTGAGACTTGCTGAGTTGCAGCAATGGGCTGTGGCTGTGGTACTGCTACGGTCTGTGCTGTCTGTGCAGATGCATGCATGGGCTGTGTATTCTGTGTAGACTGATGCTGGTTATGATCTTGTCTAGGCGGATGCGGTCTCTCTTTAGTTTTACCTGTCGCTATGTTATGTTTCAGAACTGCGCATTCGTGTACGTAGTGACCTGGCTGCTTGCAATAATTGCATGTCCCTTTAACAGGAGCTGCAGTGTGACTTGTCTGGGTCGTACTTTTTCTGTGACTGTCGGATGGAACCGTCTGGGCTACTAACATTTTCATTTTCGTGTCTTTCATGCGCTTCTGTTCCTGGTCTTGTTCTTCCCTAATTCTATTCTGGTGATATTGTAACATTTGTAACATCTGGGATGGCGTATTTGCTTGCCATGTACTCTCGACTTTATACACTCTATTTTTAACTAACGGTAGGGAATTCTCGACTAACTTTGATACGAAAAGATGTGGGTACGACTCGCTACTTGGCTGGAGGCCACTATTGATAATAAAACATTTCTCGAATCTAGAATAAAAGTCGCTAGTATCTTCATCATGTTTCTGTTTACAGGACGAGATTGCATCCCAATCCTCCTTTCTAGTTGTCAATAATCTGGGCAGGACCTGTACTATCAAACCTGGTAATGCTTTAGTTTTGTCCCCAAGGCCTAACCCCGGAACCCGTTTCTTTTCTTCATCCTCTATTTCTGCCCAGGCAATCTTTGCGTCTCCCACCTCCCAGTCCTTTTCCTTTAATTTCTCGAATATACCCGTAGGCAATAATACTTTCAACATTTTCATGATATCATCATATGTGTAGTCCCCCATCAGTAACATGTCTTTGAGCTCTCTATGAAAACCTGCAGGGTCTTTATCATGGCATGGTACTAATTTCTTCATTTCTAACAGTTCTAACTTAGTCAGAGGCGTGTGTACATACACGCGTTTCAAAATTTTATCCTCACCCATAACAGGGTGCACTTCTCGCAAGGGGTTCTGACTTTCTATACCACTCCCGCACTGCATATGGTACATTTTCCTTTCTGGGGGTGGGGCGGGAACATATTCAGGACTTACAAAGGTATCATATCTGCGTCGTTGTTCTAGAATTATTTGAACTAATTTAGTGCTTAGGCCTCTCCATCTATCCATCAGTAGTGCTTCTAGTGTCTCATGTAAGGGACCTGGATCGGAATAATGTTTTCTGTATTTGATGAGAAGGTGTTGAATCATATATACCCCTGCTAATTTCTGTTCGTCGGGGGAGAGGTTCAGAAATGTCTGTGCTACCGTGTCATCATTATATATGTTTGCATTTTCGGCCCATGATACCGCTGATCGGGCTAGTTCTTGTTCATCCATAGAATTGAGTACATGGTACCCAACTCGATCTCGAAGCCGTTTATCAGTTTCCTGGAACTGATGCTCAGCAGAATTCGGATTCGTTAAGGCAGAGAAGAAAACTCTCTTGCTTTCTGGACGGATACCTTTCCTAAGGTAGTTTCCCCTACCTACATATGCTATAGTACTTGTAGTTGGTTCTGGTTCTTCAGATTCTTCTTCCTCCTCGGAGGGAGCCTTTTCTTTCTCTTTCTCGTGTACTGCTATCACTGCTTTCTTAATCTTTTTATACATGGCCTCTATGCAATTTTGTCTGTCATGTTTTCCGTCGGCTATATTTTGACCCCACTTGTTCAATGCATCTAATTCACTCTGATCTGTTCCGGGCCTGTCTCGTTCTCTTATTAGACAATTTATGAAAAATCGTAGTATCAGTGCTTGCATGTTAACCTTCTGTTTCTCCAGGGCATCCTTAATACTGTCGGGGTCCTTTCCCGTTTGAACGAACTCATATATTCTATCTAGGTGCTCCTTCATTCCTGCATAACATAACAAACTATCAGTAGCAGATCTTAACCGTAAAGACGCTAATACCATTAAGTCGTCCTGTCCAGGTTCTGGATCATATCTACAAACTGACATATTTTCTTTTAGTGCATCAAGACGGGACGAATTAGAAGAACGGGGGGATCTGTGCGTAAGAGGACTCTGCATACCTCTGAGATTTAATCTGTGAGTCGGTGGCGGGGTCTGGAGACCCGCGGTCGCACCTCCTGAAGCGGAAGCTTGGGCATTATCTCTGTGTGTAGTCAGTATCTGAATTTGTCTTTTAGTAGGATCTGATTGAAGTGGTTTCGGTAAATCAGTTTCAGGTGAGGGAAGTGGCGGAGCTGGCGGAACGGAACTAGTCTTTTTCGGTGTTGGCTGAGCGTGATCTTGGGGGGCAGTACCACCCCCGGCCCTGTCAGTAGGCAGGGCACGAACAGGCAGATTGGTGTAAGCTGGCGCTACATCTTCGAGATATGAATTTAGGAATATGTCTTTAGTAGTCTTATGCATTACTTTAGTTGGAACTAATGGTGACGGCAAATTTTTCGGTATTTCTGAAATGGCGTCAGGGGTACCATCGGCCAAAAGATACATGTTGTTCACTTTGCTATTTTGGATACGGTCTATTTGTTCTACTTTTACTCGAATTCCCTCAGTAACTAATTCGTTTTCTTGGGCTTTTTCTGATTCTTTAAGCCTGTCTTCTCTACGGAGTGCTCTATCAGCACGCTTACGTGATTCCTTACGCCAAAATTCTATGGCGTCTTTCTGAGATTGTCTAGCTTTCTTTTTCCGTAATATTTCTTCTACCTTTATGATGCACTCGGCATCCCATGTTCCGTTAACTGGCCATCGGTATCTTTCCTCTAGGTGCTTGGTATAATCTGTCCATAACTCTAGATACAAGATGGCGTCTATGCCATGCTTATTATACATGAAATTACCTGGAGTGTCCCTAGGGGGGATTGGAA
Source organism: Lissotriton vulgaris (assembly GCF_964263255.1). NCBI lineage: Eukaryota > Metazoa > Chordata > Amphibia > Caudata > Salamandridae > Lissotriton > Lissotriton vulgaris. Next base: position 1,712,958,510 of record NC_141694.1, read on the forward strand.
TCTCTTCCTCTAACATCCCTTTCCTAGTTCCTATCTGCTTTAATTTGTTAAAAAACGGCATTGTGCCTACTTGATACTGGAATGCTTGATCCTTGATACTTAATGTCAACTGTAACTATTTATACAAAAACACAATAATGCACAAAAACAATCACATTCATACCACGACATTAATCACATGAAACATTTAAAGACATAGCTAACTTCCCCCTAGTCTGAATGTACCGCTCAACGATACAGATACACTGCTGTAACAGTGCAGAAATTCGGAATACTTTATATACTGCTAAACAGTACAGATACACTGCCTAAAAACAGTGCAGACCGGACTTGCGTACCCAAACCCGTCTAGATACGACCCAGCAATGGTACTCACCGGGAAGCACGGAAAACAGAAGGCCTCGGAAAACTCGACTGGACTCGACTCGGAACTTCGGAACACTTCGGAAAACTTCGGAAAACTTCGGAAAACTTCGGAAAACTGGTGGGCCTCTTCACACCTCGGACCTTGCTTCCTTCGGCTGGGCTCTGGTCGGGATCCTCCGCACTCCTCACCGCCTCGTCTGGGCACTGATCGCAGTCTTCGTCACCTCCGTGTGTCAGAGGGGAATGCAGGAAATCCTGCCAGTACACGTGTTGTCCGTCTAACTGATGGCAGGGGACACGGATTGCAACGCACCTTCCGGCGCGTGAGGTGGGGGAGGGGTCCCTATTCGGGCGCCAAAATGATGTAAATAATTAATTTACTCTCTTAATTTCTATGCAGGTAAGTACTTAATCAATAATAACTCAATCGGAATGAAGGAAAACAGAGTCCGTGGTGTAAGAGTTTCTAAGGGTTTTATTCCTCATAAAGGAATCAGGATATCATGTTCTGACCACCACACAGGGTGTCAGAAGGGATAGATGAGCGCGCCAACGTTTATTGACAATACATAGCTTATATACTTGATTTACATCATAATGTTCAATGTAAGAGGCGTAACAGCTGAGAGAAGACAAGATAACAGTATACACGTGGTGCTAGTACATCATCAAGAGGCGTAAACTAGGCGTGAACTAGGGTGTGTGCTAGAAAACGTCACTGATAGGTGACGTAAGTGGGTGGCACCAAGGGGTGGTGCTAACAGAATGTTGCAATGTCAGCAGAAATCGGAAAGCTTGGATGCGTGCGCAGCTGCATGACGTGTGATAGACGGGGTGCAGGGGACTTGACATTTACACTGACGGGAAGAGACAGAAGTCTGGCATGTCAGATCAACTTGTGCTTCTATCATATCCGATATCTGATGTTTAGGAACTAAGCTATCTGGGCAGAAAGGTCTCTAGAGCAGAAGCTATTCTATACTTGCTGTGAGTGCGTGTATAAGCGCCTGAGTGTCTGTATGAGAAGCGTGGGGGCATGGGGCCTTCCATGGAAGCATGGCAACAGAGGCTATGAATTACTTGCATAAAGACAGGTCGGCCCTTTAGCCCTGTAGCTGAGGAAGGATGTTTACTGAAGCTAGCAAGCTGGAATGTATCTTCGGGGAGGAAAACAGATAACTCGAAGGTTATAGTCAATCTTGGCAGGCAGCAGGCTGAGCTGAGCACGGAGGGCCGCGCTAGAAGTAAGTCAGAGTTCACGGGTACGGGGGCTGCTTGGGCAGAGGCCCTCGCAGTCAGAAGCCAGAAAAGAGGCTCGGTGGCAGAGATTCAGGGCCTACTTTCAGCCAGGCTGAAAAACGTAGGAGTACACTTCAAAAAGACGTTGGCATAGCATACTTAGGAACGGACCATCAAACCCATTCATGGTGGGTCTGAAAGAGGACAAGTTAACGTTGGACGCAAATGTATTTGCGTCTTCATAGCTGGTACAGGAGGGAAGTTACATGCACTTTTAACTCGTACATGGAGTCGGTGGGGTACTCGCTAGGGAACACAACATGACCATAGAATTTATATTACCTCAATTACCTGAATATGGCGGGTCACGTACTTAATTGCCCTAATTAGATATTCGTGTATTAGCCTCTAAACTGAAGGTTGTTTAACATTTTACTGCAACGCTCCGGCCTCGCTCCACGCACAGCTATGCCCCCTGCAGGGATGTGGCCGGGCGGCAGCGCGCCCAAAATAGCTCCCGCGGCTCCAGGGTTTTAACAAACCTCGGTGCTGGGCCAACAGCCGCCTAAGAGCAAGGTGGCGCCTGTCCTCTTCTCTTCCAGGCTCGGAAGAGGGTTGTGGGGGGGACCCGGCCTGCGGGCAGTTTAGAGTACGGCGCCCCAATATCTGCTTTAGCCCTTTAGTTCCCAGCTTCAGACCTTCTCAAAGCCTAAACCGCACGCGTGCAGCGTAATCCGAGAGCAGCAGTTTCAAAGCCCTCCATAGTTCCCAGCTCCAGGCCGGTCGCACACGACTGAAGGGGCGCGCACACGGGCAGGGTCAGCAGAGTACAGTGCTGCAATAAATGCTCCAGCACTTCCTAGATCCCAGCTTCAGGCCTAGTTCTACGCAAGGCGAGAGCCGCACGCGTGCAGCGGCAACAGAGCAGCAGGTCCCAGCCCTCCGCAGTTTACAGCTCCGGGCCGGTCACGCACCGCGTTAAGGCGCGGCACACGGGCAGTGTTGACCGAGAGCAGCACCTCCAGTCTCGGCCCCTGGCCCTCCATCGTTCCCGTAGCTTAATATCTGCTCAAAAAGGAGGTATCAAATGCCAGCGAAGCGATGGGGACATGAATTGCAAATAAACATCTCTGCTCTCCGCCAACATTGCATTCCCTGAGCCCTACACATCTGCATGGTAATTAGCTTCCAGGAAACAGATGCGAAAACAAGCTGGCGGGGTACTCACATGCAGGTACTCTTCAACTCTAGCACCGGGACACCCATATCCAGACAGTGGATGTGCTCAGAGCCCTTACACGTGTTATTATTGCCTTAAAACATGATTGCCACATTGAACTTTTCTATAAGGCCATTGTATATGGGGCAGAAATAGACAACTGAATGGAAAGGCACCTACTGTGCCATCCACTACAGTGCATTGAAAATATGGCTTCAGGTCAACCCTGTGTAGCCAGACAGCAGCAGCTTAACCCCTTCCGCACAGAGCGGTCGATTCACCCTTTTAACATGTGACCAAAAGGTATGGCAAAATAATTAGGAGAGAAACATCTGTTACATTAGAAATTACATGTTCCCACAGCGACTAGGCCTAAAATGAAATTGTTGCAGGTCGGGATGTAACAGGCACATAGGAAAAATCAAAGTATATATTACACAATTTAATCTATAACTGTTGACCTTTACCATCGACAGGCTGCATTCAAAGCTTTATTTTTATATTTAATAAACATCCAATCCAATCCAATCCAATGGTAGTCAAATTTTTATTACATATATAGGAAATGTAGCTTTTTTAAAGGTTACATTTACCCCGCTTGAAGCTGCTGAGGGCTAATTTACATTTGTTCTCCAGAAACTGCCCAGCCTGTACCACCGAAATGAAGTGTAAAAGAGGTGTGAAAACTGCTCCGAGAGCAGGGACTATGGCCCTACAGTGGGGAGGTGTTTTCTCCCCCTGGCAGAAAGACTAGTCCGGGTGGGTGCAGGAACTTAATTTACTTCAAAAGGGCATTCCCTGTCACAAGTAATTGTTTGGAAAGGCTTCTGTCCCCATAGTGAGGCTGGCACCAACCCAATGGGAAGAAAGCTAGCTTCCAGAACCAGTTTTCAGGGGATATATGTCATTACAACGCATACTTTTACAACGCATACCTTTACAACGCATTTTTTACACCGCAACATCCATTACAACGCATTCCATTACAACGCATGCCATTACAACAAATTCTTTGAAACTACCTTTACAACGCATTCCACTACAACGCATACTACATTTACAACGCATACCATTACAACGCATACCATTACATTGCATGTATGGTAAGTATTTGATAGTGTAGGGGTAAAAATTACTATTCTAACTCCAGGGGGTGCAACAGTAGGGTAAGTGTTGGATAGTGTAGGGGTAAAAATTACTATTCTAACTCCAGGGGGTGCAACAGTAGGGTAAGTATTGGATAGTGTAGGGGTAAAAATCACTATTCTAACTCCAGGGGGTGCAACAGTAGGGTAAGTGTTGGATAGTGTAGGTATGCGTTGTAATGGTATGCGTTGTAATGACTGTGTTGTAATGACATGCGTTGTAGTGGTATGTGTTGTAGTGACATGCGTTGTAATGGTTGTGTTGTAATGGTATGCGTTGTAATGGATGTTGCGTTGTAAGAGTTTCGTTGTAAAGGTAGTGCGTTGTAAAAGTTGTGTTGTAAGTGTTGCTTCCCGTTTTCAGGACCATAGAGGAAGGGACTTGCTCATTATCCTGGCCATACCTATGGGTGGGCACACAGACTCTGCACAGGGGGAGAAGAGTTTCCAATCCTGGATTTTGGGAATAGGGTGTACTGTGGAATTGTTTGCAGTAAGGCAAACAGAAACTAAAGGCAACATGGGTAAGGCTAGGGCCTTGAAACATTTACTCCATTGGTCAGAGAGGTGTCTCCACCCAAAGGCTGGTGAACGCCTCCAAGCTGGACCCTCACCTAGCCTTCCTCAGCATACCTTCTGGATCTGTGGAAGAAGAGAAGAGGACCGAAGACACCATCTGCTGACCAATCAGAACCAAAGAACTACTGGTCCATCTCCCTGCTCCCCTTTCCAGTGAAGGTTCTAAAGGCGGCAATCAACCAACAACTCACTGAACACCTGGAACACAGTGACCTCCTGGACCCCTCTCAATCCGGATTCAGAGCCAAACACAGCACGAGACAGCTTTGAACTCAGCCACCGGCATCATCAGGGCTCTCCTGGACTGCAGTGAAACAGCAGCTCTCATCCTCCTTGACCTGTCAGCCGCCTTAGACACTCTCCCATCACCTCTTGATTGACAGACGCCACTACATCGGAATGCAGGAAGGCACTGCTCAAATTGACTCCCTCGTACCTCACTGGAAGAACTCAGAGAATCAATCTCCCACGTTCACCATGTCGAAATCCAGAGAGACGCTCTTAAATGGATAACCTCACATCTGACTGGAAGAACCCAGAGAATCCGTCTCCCACCTTCACCTCGGAACCCAAGAAAATCATCTGCCTACTTGTACACCCAATGCATACTCCGCAAGATCGTCAGATGGCTCCTAGTAAACACTAGAACACCCATCACGCAGCCTCGTGTCACCAGGAGGCTGGAATACACTCTACATAGGAATCACCTCACACCTCCTTTAGAGACTATAGCAAATACAAAACTCAGTGGCAAGACTACTCCTCGACCTCCCCAGACAGAGCCGCATCACACCCCACCTCAAGAAGCTACACTGGCTCCCGATCCAGAAGAGATGCCAGTTCAAGATGTTGACTGACACATAAAAAGCCCTGCACAACGAAGGACCAGCATACATCAACAAACACATGACCCTCCACCAACCGATCAGACACCTATAATTCGCCTCCCTCTTCCTCGCAGACACCCCTGGATCCGCGGGAGAAACAGCAGAGAATGTTCCTTCTCACACCTGGCAGCCAAAGCTTGGACCAGCCTGCGCTCCAAGAATTCAGAAAAGTACTCAAGACCTAGCTGTTCGGATGAATAACCACCTCAAACCAGAGTGCTATTCCAGGGGCTTGAGACCCTCATGGTTGATTTGCTGCGCTCTATAATTTACGGATTGATCGATAGACTGGACCTGTTGTCTGTGACCTATGAGAAGAACTGAAGGACTGGATCTACTTCCCATTGTACCCAGGACAAAGGAATGGACACCAAGAGTCAGACGAGTGACCTCCTGTGTGGCTACAGGGACACAAAAGGCTGCAAGGCACCTTTTACCTATGATTTCCAGCTGACCAGTGGCAACTTCATTCGGACTGGACTTTGATGGTGGCCTCATCCTGGCATATACAGAGTCTCTAAGTGCCTTACCTGATGTCCTGGGTTGGTGGTGGGCAGGGCTTAGAAGTTTATTCCTGTAGTTGCTTGGGCACCCGGAAACGTTTGGCAACTTGAAAACTTTTGCTCTTAAGCCAATCGAACCTACTGCGAAAAGTACCCAACCAGAAGTTGCATGACATCAGAATGAATTTCAGATTAGTCTCTTTGAAAGCCTCCAGCATTTCTGCAAAAAGGACCAAGTCCCTTATCGTTTAGGGACTTAAAACTTTTTCAAGCAAAAACTTTAAGGCTCCTAAGCCTCAGCAGTTCTTAACCTGCAGCAGTTATCTGTGGCAGTTCCAATTTCAAATTTGTCCCTCTGGGAAACAAAATTTTCTTCAAAGAAATTACAAAGTCCATTTTTGGATTAGGACTTTGGAACATTTTAAAACTTTTTGATTTCTAGACTTTCACCAGGACTAATCGACTTGTTGTATCTGACCAGTGCTTTATCACGGTTGTCCTCAAATCATGCATAGGTCCTGGTCCAGCACGTCTTCCTTCCGTAGTCGATCATTGGCAGTTTGTAGTGCTTTTTTCACTACATCAAAAAAAAAAAATCCTTCTTCCTGTATCCCTTATTGGATTTTTGTGGTTTTGGACTTATTTTACTCATAACATTGGTTATGTTTTGTGTGACTTGGTCTACTGTGTATGTGCAGTTTAAATACTTTGAACATTGCCTTTGATTTAATCCGAACTGCTTTGTGTCAAGTTATCAGGGATTGGGCACATGCTTATTTGATTTAATTTGTGTGATATCTTGCAGGTGGTAGCCTTAAGTAGGAGGTGGACACTTGTCCACACCAAATAATCAATTTTCTTACAGATATAAATTATGACAGCTAAGGGGCAGTTTTTTTGCGACATCGTGCAGCACGACTGGTGAATTAAGCCATTCCTTTATTCAGCACAGAGGATACAGATGACATTTTGGGGAGGACAGAAAACAAGTTGAGGCTAAATTGCATAGCTTCTCATATGGTTGTCAAGGTTATACTTTCAATCAGCACTTAATACAAGTTACTTAAGGAATGCAACACTTCTTACTGCTCCTTACCTCAGTGCGCTCAAGCAGGTTTGAACCATATAACCCAGACGATGCTGCTGTTCGGGCAAGGTAGCGAACGATTGAATTCACATCACTGAAGCTGACATTGCTTAGAGGAAACAAACACACATATTGGTTATATTTTAACATTGGTCTCTACAACATTCTATTTCTAAATAAATATGTTGTGCACGGTAGTTAGGCATGTCCACCTGAGTTAGCATAGCTTCCCAGACCAATTAGCATGCTACTCTTAGCATTTCATCACCTACAGACCATACTTCGTCTCCAGATAAACCAATGGATCTCATCCAACTCATTTTGTCATTTTATTAAAATAGCTCTTAACTGCACTTTTAAGATACTCCTCTTTGTATCACTAATTTCTGTTCATCACAATGACACAATGTGCATTAATCAGCCAAGCATTTTAAGCAATATTAACAAATTCAAAATATAACAATCGCTGATAACTCTCCAATAGGTTCACATGCAAGTCTTTGGACACTTAGTTCACAGTTATTTTCTTTTCTTTGAGTGCCTGGCTTGTCGGATGCACTTAGTAATCGCCTGGGAGTCCTACGTGTAACTCACATTGCTTAAACAATTAGTCTTCCAAAATGTCTTTTTCATGGCCTCCTACTTCGCTTCTATTTTACCTGAGGCACCAATCATGCACATTTTGTTTTCCCACACATTGGCAACTTGTTAAGCGCAAGTAGTGTGTCATACCCTAGGCTCTCAACTCACTCTGTGCCCTTTAGATTCTCCCAAGAGTGAACAACTGACTACCAAACAAGACCCTAGTGGTTTTCTGCCCCATACCACAGCTGTGGCTGTGGTGGAGGCAAATCCCTAGCCTGAGGGGAATAAAAAGATAACTAACGGTCCAACTAATGTCTCCCTACAAGCTGAAATCCCCCAGCTCCCATAAACGTACACATTTCTAAGTTAAAAATGAAGAAATAGTAGCCCTCTTTCCTACTCCTGCTCCAGCATGCTCTCCCACTCTTACTGACATCACCTGTCTCCGATTTGGAGGAAGGTATGTTTTAAGCAAAGAACTGAGCCTTACACAATCTAATTGTTCAGGCCTGAACTTAATGCAAAATAACTGCCTTTAAGTAAAATGTATTCATAAGGACAGGGTCATCAAATAACCCTATGATAAAATTATCAAACCCGAGTCCAGATGAAGGTTCGATAGCTATTCTAACCTAAAAAAAAATAGTAATCACTGATAAACAAATACAAGCGACACACAAAGGAAACATTAATTCCACAGACTGCAGCTTCACAGTCCTTCGCACCAACAGATCTGAAAAGTGTACATTTTGAACCACTTTTTTGTGTAGTGTCAATATAAACTGCAGACATACAGAAGCGGACTCCTTTTTCAGATGTGGTTGTAATATATTCGCAGGAAGTAGTAAGCCACTGTGTACACGTCCAATGCACCCTCTTAAAAACGACATAAGGTATTTAGCAGTTCACAGTCCCAGCACTACTGATACAAAGGCCAGAACCTACTTCCATGAAGACTCAGCACCCCAATTACTCTAATGAAGAACAAGTACAAAACGTGTTCACCCCATATGCAGCGATACATTTTATTTCACTTCTGCTTTATATAAGATGACAGGCAGCCATTATGTTAGCTACAATTTTGCAACATAGATGTCGCTACCTAGTGGCACTCAAGCAGGCATATAGACTAGGGAGATGACAAATACATTTAAGGGGTTACCCTGTGCTCCTCAGAATTTGGGCTCATTGCAGTACATAAAAATACATGTGGTTCTGTCAGATCAACTCTTATTATTTAGATACTTGAGGAAAGGCTATCAACAAAATCCTGGATGTCATTAGTCTGATAGAAGACCACCCATTTTTACCACAGTCAGTTGTTGGTCACTATGGATCTAGCCTCACTGTATACAAACATTCCTCAAGAGAAGGCGTTAAAAAGGTTATCAAGTCTACATTGGAAACTAGAGAGAGAAACCCCAGAAGGTGCCCATGGAGCTCTTAGTATCACTACGTAACACAGCTGCAATCATTTTTTTGGTTTTTCAGAAAAACTCAAATTTCCAATTTATGGGAGTAACTATGGAGCTGGATTTGTACAAGATTTAGCAAACAGCTTTATGGATAATTACGTACAAGTGCATATATACCCGGTCAAATCCCTTCCCCCAAAAACATTATTCGCTGGAGAAGATATATACACGATGTCCAGATGATTTGTTAAAGGGATGTTCCCACATTGGAAGCAATCTTGAGCTGGTTAAATGGCAGATCAATTGACATTCAGTTTACTATGATACACAGTAATGTTGACATCCATTTCCAACATATTACAACCAAAGAAATGCGACGATGAGCTGTTACAAAAATGCACCGAAAACCCACTGTGCAAAACTAATTGTTCAGGCATTTGAGCCGCCATCCACAAAGGTGAAGGAATAATCTGCCCTATGGCCAATTCCTAAGGATAAGGACAAATTGAGCCCTTATGGTGCATTACTTCAAGGAATCTGACTTTCTAACTGCAATCTGCATGTCAGCGACATAACAGGGGATTGTTGAAGTGTGCCAAATAGGGTGTTGTGTTGTCCCAGGGAAGGCCCATTGAAACCCAATGAACTAAGAAATAAAATTCAATATAGCAGCACTGCACTACTTTTTGTACACACAGCAATACCATCAAGAAAAGTCAAAAATCGCTAGTGGGAGTTAATACAGGCTGAAGTGGGAAATGATGGACAAGTCTCTATTCGCCTTCATGCATGGCAAGAACATTAGGGACCTTGTGGTCAGTTTACTAGTGCCAGCACCTGATCAGACAGACTTGCACACACACCTGAATCTACCACCAGTCTGTCAATACAAATGTGGTAGAGGTAAGGCTTGCGATCTGTCACAAGACTAAATAATTTGTGCATACCAACAAAAACCTTCCCTAAAAAGAATTCACAAACTGTAACAGTATGGATATAATTGATATGGTGAGGGGTCCCTGTACTTTGGTGTATGTGGGCCAAACTAGACAGAAGGTTAAAACCAGTATCCTCCAGCACTGCAAACATACACATTGTGAAACACAAGGAGCCCTGTTAGTAGAACATTTTAAAACTATAAAACACCCCCTAAGTGACATCAGATGGTTGGTCATCGAAAAAGTTACAAGAGACCCCGAGAGAAAAGATATTAAATCTGACCTCGACTTGAGGGAATGCAAATGGACTCACTTTTTAGATAAAGAATGGGTCAATGGTTTTGAGGAAATCAGCAAATATGTGGCCTACTTCAATAGGTGATAAACACTTCACTGAACTCTGTAACCAAATATAACCAGGACAACTGTGTATATTTGATGATGGACTGTATCTACTTACAACTCTTACCTACGGAGCACAATGTATTATGTATCATAGACCATCATTTGTTTGTATTGAAGATTATTTGGATTTAGAATTGCCAAAGAGGTTTGGTATGTCACAAGATTGCACCACAAGAATAACCCCCCCCCCTTTTCTTAAGAACTATGGGGGTCTAGAAAAAAATATCCAAGAATTGTAATCTACCAGTGCCATTGCACTGTATGTTGTGTTTCGCTGCCTGCGGAATGTCAGATTTGTAGTTTTGTTTTACATACTTGTGTTTTTGCATACTTGTGCACAACCTGGTGGGCGTATTAATACCTTTTTCGCACACAGACGCATTATAGTAATTAGAAACACACAGGCAGGTGCCACTTTGTAATGAATACCAACACATCCTTAACCAGCGGCCATCTTGGGTGAAGAAGATACAATGTAGCTACTCCACACCATGAGCATGCCAACGTGCTTGGTTTTAGCTTGTCTGAACGCAATCTCCGACATGCGACTGAGCAAGCCCCAGGTAAGATGCGAGTAAACTGGCGTGTGAGCAGACAATCTGAACGGATTCCCATGTGTGCTATTACTTTTATCTCAGTCCTCCAGACTGTTTGCTTGCTCTCATTTTTAGAATTCATGTATGAATGCGAGAAATTGCATTTACGTTTAAACTCATCAACCTGGCGAGCCTTCATACACCACCACTACTCAAAGGTTATGTGTTATCCTGCAAAAAGACCAAGTGGGAATTGTAGACCCCATATTTTAAATCAGTCACTCGCAACCTTTTTTTTTTTTTTTTTTTAAAAGAGTTTTAGTTACAAACGGCCTAGGTCCAGTATGAAAATAATCACACTCTGCACAGCTCTGATTTTTTCAAGATTATTGGTGTTATTTGTATCGCACGCCGACCTCGACTACATACAGAACAAAACCCCCTTATTTCTCTTCACACTTCACAGACTCAAAAGAGAGCTGCAGGCCCATTTTCCTACATTTCCAGCAGAACCACCTACGTTACAGACGCTGCATACACTATTCCTTACGCCTACACACCACAAACTCATCCGTAAACTATATCAAAGTGCCCTAGCAGAAGCCTGGAGAAATGGAACACATACCTATCTCCCCAGCTTTCACAAGCGGACTGGGAATATTTCTGCCAGCTGACGGGTGCCTTGACCTCCAACGGGAACCTGAGTATCATTCATTTTAAATACCTGCATTAGGCCGATCACACACCTCAGAGATTATTTCAATATGGACTGCGAGATGCCGCCATATGTAAAAGATGCCGAGGCACCGGAGCTGATTTTTGGCACTTGGCCTTGGCATGCCCTGCGGTTGCAGAGTTTTGGGTTGAGGTAACGAGTAAATTATCCAGTATGGTTGATGTGATCGTGCAATGCACCCCGCACATTTGTCTTCTGGGCTTGGTGCCGTTTCTAAAGGGAGTGGTGGGCAAGTCTGTGAAAGTGGCTCTGCTCCTTGCAAAACGAAGAGGGGCGCTTTCCTGGGACAGTACAGTAAAACCACAAAGCTCCCTCTGGCTCAAAGACCTAACTTATTGCCGTGACAATCTGGTTCTCTATGCAGAAGACCTGCCATCTACATCTAGACCCCGTGACATATGGGAACCGTTATTACAATATTTGAGATCTGTGGAACATTGCGAGACCAATGGAACACCGAAGTAATGCAATTTGATTGTCCTTATATTTATTGTGTGATGCATTTTGTGATATAATATCCATATATTCACCACTGTCATGTATATGTGATCAATGTTGCAACCTTTTTTTAACTGCACTATATAATGCTATTCCAACATACTGTATACTGTTTGAGAAAATCCAATATTTTTTTTTTATTTAAGTATATTGGTGTTATTGCTTACCCAGCGTGATCCACATATTGTCAGCTACTATTTTGTATTTTCTAGTGAGTGACCAATTCCCAATGTCTTTTGTATTTAGAAGGTAGGGCCACTGGACTTGTGCAATTGTGCTGTCGCTGCATTTTTTCAAATAATTATAGATTTGCTGCATTTGCCAAATAATCCATCATCTACTACATAATCTGTAGATTAACAAAACAAAAATTTGCGTCTAGCTAAAAACAGTTCAAAGGTTACTAAAAACGCAGTGGTATATGTTGCAGAGTAGTGGAAGGGCCTTTGTAAAGCTTGACTGAACATCATTCTGCTGCTTATTGCCTATTTTTGGGGTGTTAAACTGGTAGTAATGAGATGCAACCAATGCACATACAGTGTTAACAAGAGTATAAAAAAAAGATAAAATAATTACGTAATACTATCACAAAATGTGCCATATTACCTTGTATAACTTGCCTTTTCTTGTCGCATAATTTACTTAACCCTGAAGTTTAATTTTGCCCTCCCCTGCCACATAATTCCAGTTGCCCTGCTAGTAAGGATATTGCTCCTAGCCTATGGAATGATTCCCAGACTAATACAAGGAGCCATTGTATGAAATACTCCCAGAGGAGAGTGGAGTTTGTCAGGCTGGATGTATATTGTAAAAGAATGCTCATATAACACAAGCACAAAGGTTGACGCATTTATTGTACAATAAAGGGTGTCCATACTGGTTTGCTGTCTGTAGAAGACCCGAAATGCCGACTGAGTATTAACAGACACACACAGGTCGATAGAAATACTTGACGTACTATGTTGGTTAATGAACTGAATGTGATAGGAGACTCCAATCAGGAAGACTGGCGCACACTTTACTTAAAACAAAAAATGTTTCTCAAATCAACTTGCACTAAGAACATTGGAATGTAGTAATTGAACCCTAAGATAAAGTTGTGAAGAAACATTTTTGTTTTAAGTCAAGTGTGCGCAAGTCTTCGTGATTGGAGTCTCCTATCACATTCAGTTCAGTAACGCAAGAGCACTGACCGACACGGTGCAACAGACTTTGCAGCACAACAGGAACTCTGTACAAAGTCAAAGTCTGTTAATCATATCAATTGTAAAATCCGAGTGCACAGGGATACCAAATCACTATGTTGGTTAAACCATTGGATTGTTTTACCTACCTAGCTGAAGCACATATTTATGTCATGTAGCCAGGTGGAAAAAATGTGACAGGTAAAACATTTTTTTTTAGTAGAAGTACATATGTTCAGACACGTTCACTTTTTGCACTTTCATGCGCTCAGAAAAGCAACCTCTTGCAATATTGCTTATATACTGAAGTGAACTATTATAAAACACTATATCTTCGTTCATTGGAATACATTCCCCTAGTATCAAAGTAAGGAGAGATGATCCGACAGAGCCACAAGTGATTTTGTGTACTGCCTGGAGATCACGCAGGGCCACAGTGACTGAAACTCATCTGTCTGACAAGTCAATGTCTTGTAGTTTACTGTTGCAACACAGTGCTATTCGAAAGTTGATACAATCACGGTGTAAAAATAAAAATAAGAAAAAGCTGCAGCATAAAACGAAAGAAGAAATAAGACGGAACAGCTTTAGACAAGTTGCAAGTTAACAAAAAATTGAGAGATGATTCACCACTTTGTGACTGGTGCTGTAATTAAATGAGACTACACTCACACCTTGTTGTCTTGCACTGAACTAATCAGTGGACTTTTTTTCCTAAAAATGCTGGAAGCTTTCCAACTGAATTAGGCTATGGCATTATCTTCTGCCACTGAGCAGCACCTCTTGCTTGCTTTCTTATACACATACACTTTCACCAAATGAAACAAAACCATACAGTGCGTTGAACGAAAGCAACATAAAAATATTGGGCTCCGTGTGTGGTTCACTTATGAATGCACATAAAGCCAATACAAAAGATGCGTAACTATTTCTGACTGTGCACAAACAGTTCTGAAAAAAAGGAAACTGTCAACGTGCACAGCGTGTCATGTAACTGATCCAAGACATACTTACTTAACCAAAAGGTAATGCGTACAAACCATTAGCCCGCACATTACCTGGCCTCCGACAATTCACCCACACACATGACACTAATAATTTGAATACACGTAAAAGGTTCCTTTGTGTGACACCAGCCATTGTTTTAAGCAAGTATTGAACATTAAGCCAGTTCACGTTCTTCAGTAGGGCATCACACACAATATAAGATAACTTACATTTACAACAAAAACAAAAGGAATGATGGGAACAATAAAATCAATGTCAACTAAAAGAACCAAGGAAATAAGTATACTGATAATCAAAAAGTATTTTAAGAAAAGTAAGTTTAAATAGATGTTTTAAACACTTTTGGAATAATCTAAAGATATGGGTAAAGTATAATTGAGAGGTGAACAGTATTCCAGTATCGAAAGCATCACAAGAAAACACATGAAGAAAGGAATCGGATTTAAATAAAATAAAAACTCAGTCATTCCAGTGTCGAAATTCATTACAGAGGTGCTTGATGCGAGACTGCATCTGAACAAAATTCGATGGAATGCACCAACGGCAAACAAAAAACGTAAGAGGTTAGCTGTAGCTCCAATTTTCAAAGGGTCTCCTCATCCTCAGCAGATAATACCAGGACGGTTACGGGTGTGTCCTACTATGAACAACATCTTTGCCTATGCAATTAGCTCTTCAAGATCAGCGTCTCTCCGAGATGTATTCATGGTGTAGACTCAGAACTCCAGAGAAGATCAGACTGTTGCAAAATAGAAGCTCCCATTAAAAGGACACTTACTCTGGCACCCGAAGAATATTCTCTTTGCCTTCTTCAACGGAAAGCTTGACATTGTCTTTAACATGCTCTGCTGTCAACAAGGCTCCTACAAGAAAAAATATATGTCTAAGTGGGAATATTAATTGAGAGAAATTAATAAAAGATTGCATAGTCTATTGTTGTTTACTGTAACAATAAAAAGTAATGAAAAAAAAAAGATTACATTGTCTGCATGCTTTACACAAGGCCACATATATTGAAATGGACATATTCTGTTTAGGTGACTATCAGGATCACACGTTGGTACACCTTGCAACTCACCACAAACAGAACTTTGTAAGATCATCATTTAAAAAAAAAAATGGTATAAAGAAAATGGTCCCTAAGACGCTGTGGTGAAGGCGCATACACTACGTGAATTGGTGATGTTATGCCTGCAGTAAACCGTTCGAGCATGCGTTCTCTATATGCCAGATATTAATCTTCTCGACCTGTCTGAAACTAAGTTGAGTAGCGCGTTGTGATAACGGGGTGGCTTACCGGTTCAAAACAACAAGAGCTTTTCGCGTGGAATGACTGCCGCGTTGCCTGCTTTGTATGGAACGTCCTCGCGTTTGTGCGTTTTGGGCACGAGGATTAGGGGTCTTTTTAGTAGCCAACCGGTTATCACAACGCGCTACTCAACTTAGTTTCAGACAGGTCGAGAAGATTAATATCTGGCAAATGCTCGAACGGTTAACTGAAGGCATAACATCACCAATTCACGCAGTGTATGCGCCTTCACCACAGCGTCTTCACATATGATCGACCCGCAGTTGATTATTGTTTCACTTTGGCACAGCGTTAATATTGAAACAACACCGTATTCAGGTATATACAACACGGGACCACAGAGCACAGTAACATAACTCTGTCATCTCACTTTTCATTTATGTACGTCAACAGACTATGTCACAGCTGAATTAATATGGTGCAGGTTGTATTTATATCAGAGAATCCCTACAGCATATTTATACAAAGCATGTATTATTTGCAGATACTCCCCTGATTAAGGCGTGTAATGCCGAAATGCATTGAGAGATCAACGGATTCAGTTTAAACATGATGCATTATGGGAAATGAAGTTCTACATTGTATGGAGAAACTCATGTAATACAATGAATTGGAGAAATAAAGTCAAAAACATATAAGTAATAGAAACCAAAGAACCACATGAAGAGCATTTTCTTTATTCAACATTAGCTGAGGAGTCAGCATATATCTTGTGCCCAGGGAGAGACACTGCAGTGGCAAGAGTGCAACTCATACTTCCGGTAGATCCCCATTAGAACATGCCAGCGCGTTTCGACCTGATGTGGTGTAGGGGTATGTAAGAACTAATTTTATGAGGTCATCATCAGGGCTAAGGGAACACTTGTTCATTCAGAGCTAAACGTATAGGTCCATACTTCGAGAAGCCGGCCCTCTCATAGCCATCTCGATATCCACATTATACGAGGAAAGTGTTTATTTGCCCTGTTAGTGCTTTGAAAGTGTACCCGAACCTTCTTTAATTAAAGGCCCTCTGAAGATCGCAAAACTAGGTCTCTCAAACTAAAATGTGAATTGCAGCCAAACATGGGTGATACTCCTATATGGTCCTCGAAACGCAGGCCCCAAGTCTTGTGCTCACCACAGAAAAAACAGAATGGCATTAATCCTGTATAATGAAGCCACCATTGTGTGCTGCATGCAAAGTGACTTCATGACAGCCATCAACCATACTAAACATTGGTACTCTGCGTACACTACAAAGTAAGCACTACAACTACAACATGCAAAGTGAGTGATCTCTGATTTACAGAGTGTACAAGAAAACATCATAAGAGGGTACAGGTAAAAAGGCCTGGGAACTATGTATTGGCTGCAATAAACATCAGTTCCCCCATAGCCTCATGAGGTAATACAATGATGCTGCACTACAATTTGTTGAACACTCTGGCTGTGCCCAAATCCACAAAACATAAAAGGCAACAAAAACATTGAGTTCTCAGCAGCAGTTCTAGGACCAATCAAAGTATAAAACAAAGACAATGTAATTGCTATATTACATGATGGTCAAGCTTCCTCTTCTATTAAAGTAAAAATGTGTGTGAGCGCTCTCTTCCATGTCTGTGTAGAATCTGAAATCAATTTGCCCTTGTGCAGAATTTAGCATGTTTTGAAATCAACACAAGATTAACTACACTAACTAAAAAACAAAAACACATTTTTTCTGTATTTTTTTCATAAAGGCAAACGCCAGGTGCAAATTTTCCTGCAGATAAAAAGGTAAAGTCAATTACCACTAGTATCTATGTAACTCTTCAAAATGCATTTTAAAGAAGACATACATTACAGGTTATGATTAAAACACTTCCTTGAACTAAACCATCCAAGAAGGATATTTTTATTGTAGCAGGTTGTGAGCATTATGATATGAGGGGGATCTGTTAGAGATTAGATTATAGACATCAGGATACTATGTAACATGATCTGTATGAGCACATTGTACAATTATATTTTCAAATTACACATAACTGTAATTTCAGGCACATGTCAATGAAGCGATTGCCCAGAATCCCATGTTTATTTTTTAATTTCCAAAATGAGTTGTTCAGTCACCAGCAGGGGAGGGGTTAAACAAAGTAGCATGTTACCCATGTAGGTAAGCACTTAAGCCCCCAACATAGGGATAATAAACGCTATCAAAATATTGCAGTACAATAACATTTTAAAAAGAGGCATATTCAGGCCAAGAAAATAAGAGTTGACTCTGTAAGCAAAAACACAGAAAGGAACAAGTGGCGACACAAAACAGGGCAAGAAAGGGGTGGGAGCATATTTTTAGCATTTAGTCATCTGTGCTGGCAAGTTAACTTAAACGGGGAGGAACAGGTGTTCTGTTCATTTAAAAAGTGAATGAGTAATAAAGACGCCTTTAAATCTTGTTTTTGTCTTGACATATTTTCTGTCAGTTCAAGGACAGAGGTAAAATGTCAGTTTGTCGTTTTACTAAATGTTGCTAATCGGTTCCTGGAAAATGTTTTTTTACTTTTCTATTATTATAGTTAGTGCTTTTTGTCAAGTGAGTCATCCGACAATAATTGTGAAACAAAAGGCTGAAAAATGTCAGTTTTTTTTTTCTAACAATACAGCTTGTAAATAAGTAGTACAATTATTTTAAAACACATCCGGAATTATGAAATAACTTTTTTTGGTAATTCAGATGTCTGATGCAAGCAAAGATTCACATAGGAGCAAAACAAATCAGAACACTTTACTTTGTGATGTGCAAATGACAAATGTTTGCAGACAGGCCCCGACTGGCCGTTGCGGACACCGGGCAATCCCCCGGTGCGCCACAAGGGTGGGGGCCGGTTTTGGGCCCTGGCGGCCGTTTTTGTTACAGGGCTGTTTCTGCAGCATAGCTGCAATATCGGCCCTGTAACAAAATCGGACGAAAACCGGCCCGACAAAGAGCTCTGCCGCACCCCCAGGGGGCCGGCCGAGCACTTTGCCAGGGCCGGTTTTGGTTCTCAGTCCAGTCCTGTTTGCAGAACCTCAATTTCCAGACATTGTACACTATATAGTTTTAAAACCACGTCAGTAGGAGATTCTGGGCATTTTAATGTAAAATATGCCGATTGCAAATGACAGTGTGCTGGTACTTCATGCTTTAGTTATGCATTTATTAAAAGTGACAGTTTTTAAATAAGAGTTGAGAAACATTCCTGCCCCTGCATTGATGACAATACGGTTAATGAACGGAGACAAGTCAGCAGTCATGGATATCCTATATGTGGCTAGATTTGTATTACATAAGGGACAAAAGTTTAGGCTATTAAACCAAACAAGAGCTTTCTGTACAACAGACATGCTGAACTTGCATATTTGAAGGTGCTCTCATATGTGATAAAGAAAATGGCGTCTCAGTGACTTAAATTACTTGCCCAGGATCACATAATTTGAAACCAGTTTATGGGTCAAGAGCATTATAATTAGGGCTCCCGGTTTTCCGTTTAAACGGATTTTTACATATAAATACAGACAGAAAAGAATGTTTCCTTTGTCTGTATTTATATGTAAAAACGGCAAAATACTAGAAAATGTTGCCGAGCTGCCCTGCTCCAATCCAGAGTTATCTCGCCACCCTCCCCCCCTCTCCACCCCCTTGCTGCTGCTGGAAATTCCTTCCTGGGCGCACACAGCCGCGCCTGAGTACTTCACAGGTCTTTTGAAGACCATTTACTTGTTAACGAGGCTTGATTGTTCTTTCTGCTGTCACCTGTTGCGCAAGCAGGGTGGCTGCGTAAGCAGATGAGTGGCTCTGAAGTTTGACGAATCATTTATTATGTATCCAGAATAAACCCTGCTGCTGTAATCCAAGGACGTTACGGCAAGAGTATGTGTAAACTGTATTTGGTGATTACGTTTGAGGGTACAGGAAGAGTGGGAGTTAGACAAGTGCTCCCTTACAAACTGCCTTGACATGGGTGCCGTATTCTGAGTCACAATTAATCAGCAGATACTCACCCGCTGGGAGCATTGCCTCCCAAAAAGTGTATCTCTGCCTCCTCTTGTTAACGTATACACATTTAGCTTTTAGCCTTTCTTCAAATATTATGCTTCTTGCTTTCTTCTTTTTTTATTTATTTATTTTTTGGGTCGTCCATGCACAATTTCCTTTTTCTTGACATGTAAAGTAGAGCTTTTGTTACTCTATTTCTCTGGTACTACAGGGATACAGCAGAATTCACTGACTGTGTCTACTGCCATCTTGAGCCATCTTGAGACAGGCTCCAGCACCCCCCACCCTCTCCCCCTCCCCCGCCCGCTGTCCGTACTACTTCTGCGGAACTAATGATAATATGGATGATTAGTGCATTACACAAACTGAAATGCGAAGCAGTGGTTTTTATCTTACATTCAGAGCTTTAAATCAGGCAGTCTGCCGTCTGAAATGACGGACATATAGCTTCCAAAGTACGCAGTCATTTCTAAATAGATGTCAATTGTGAGGTTAAACTCGGTTGGGTAGGGAGGTCAGACCAGGAATATGGAGTAATTTCCTCAGATTTACAAAATGTGGTCTAGTGCATAGTCAGGGGAAAAGAGACATCAGCTTAGCCAATAGACGAAATCTTCCTAATAATGTAATGTGCAAAGCTAGAACCTTAATAGAGTCTTTTAATACAAAGCCATGGAACCTGCCCATGTCCAAGTCCTTTAAACCCCTACAGACTCTCCCCCCTCATCTGGCACTCAGGCACTTGCTTTGGTGTTATCGAAGATTAAAGTCCTTTGACTTTTAGGGACTTCCTGAAACCTATCTCTTGGCCCAAGATCCTTTTACCGCCTGTGGACAGTGCTGGGATATCGATCTGGTTCTTTGCTGTTAGTAGGATGGTCATTTTGAGGCCTCCTATGTACCATTGAGAAGATGCTGTACCAAGCAGAGTATCCCACATTTGAGTGTCTCACCAGTTTCTTTCAGCTCTATAAGCAGGTTCGGGATATAACTCCTAAAGAGACAGGTTCCCAGGTGACCCCATTTTGATGGTCTCCGACATTCTTCCTGGATAACTTAAAGTAGGGCAGATTGTGCCCCTTGCATCAAGGGTCTGATGAAGCCCACCCCTGCCATTGTCAACTCACCTTCACATAAGATACCTAGCCCCTCAGCTACTGGCTCAGCAGCAGACTGGCATTTTTAAGCTGTTTATATTTCCCACCTCTTCTGCATCTCGAACTTCAGGACCACACCCATGCAGACATTGCACGCATGTAAATCTGTATTTGTAAAGCGCAAACTACTCACCCTTACAGGTCTCAAGGCTCTGGGGGTCGTTGTGGAAATTAAGGCTGCACTGGGAATAGACATTCTACACATTATAAATAAACTATTCCAGCCACGGGTAGATGAGGAGTGATAGTTATCCCATGCCTCTCTCAGGCAGTTGTTGCAAAAGCAAGAAGAATGGGAGCAGGAAAAGAAGGCAGGAAGAAAGGAGGGAAAGCAGGATTTCAGTAAAGAAGAGAGAGAGAGGGATAAATTGGAGGGAGGAACAAAAATTTAGGAAGGAAGACAGACAGATAGAAATAAACAAAGAGAGAAAGATAGAAACAAAGAAAGAAAAGTATAGGTGAAGGAAAAATAAATGTGGAAAAATACTAGCTGTAGCGTCGTCTTTCGCTTGTGGCAAAAATAAATGTGGATAAATACAGAAAAAAATGCACAAAAAATAAATATGGATAAATACAGACCGAAATAGCAAAAAAATAAATACCATAAAACCGGGAGCCCTAATTATAATTCAGTTGAGTAAATTATTTAAGTCACTAGACCTGAAGGTACAGTAATATTTCTAGGATTTTGAGAGACCTGGGAAGAGTACAGACACATGAAATGCGAGTGAAACAGGAATGTCAAATGCAATTGCGGAGAGACCTTATTGCTAAAGTATGCTAGGAAGCATGATCTTGGAACAATGGATAACATTAACACGAGCAGGAATGTGCCTTTCCATGAATGGAAAGTAAGGAAATGTGAGTGACTGAGTGGAGGGTGCAGCTTTTTTGATCATGGGAGGTTGCTGGTGGTGACTCATACTATGTATAAGGGATAATTAATAGTATACAAGTTTGGAAAGGCTAGATTACATTCTTATCATGTTTCCCAGATACATGTGTGACCAGCTGCTTCAGTCTAGCTTTCTTCTTTGCAGCCTCATCCTGGGATCCGCCCCCTCTGCTTTGAACAACTCCTGGTGGCCGGCTGCACTGGGAAAACCCCCTACAACCATGGGCCACACTCGCAACCTCTGCATCATTCTGGACTCCTTGCTCATTATGAACCTCCAGACCAACGTGGTCTCCTCGTCATGTTTCAACACACTCGGCCTGCTTCGAAAAACCTTCAGATGGATCCAACCGAATCCAAGAAGACCGTCACCCACCCCCTCATCAGTAGCAGATTCTACTGTGTAACCGCACTCTACACCAGCATCCCCCAGAAATTCCTTCAAAAGTTCCGGAACTTGCAAAACACTGCATCCAAACTGGTCCTAAACATCCTCTCCTGCAGCTACATCACACAACACCTGCGTGAACTCCACTGGCTCCCAGTCGACAAAAGAATAACCTTCAAGATCCTCACCCACGCATACTAAGCCCTCCACAACGGCGGACCAGCATACTTGAACAACCGCCTCTCGTTCCACACACCCAACAGACCCCTCTGTTCCGCACAACTGTCACTGGTCACCGTCGCACAGGATCAGAACCAGAGGAAGAACCATCTACCTCGCCGCCAAGACCTGGAACACCATGCCCCTATGCCTCAGGGAATCCCCATTGCTATCCCAATTTAGGAAGGACCTCAAGACATGGCTCTTCGAATAAACCCAGCGCCCAGACGGATCTGCAGCCCCCCCCCACTATCGCCCTCAGACCCTCACGGGTGAGTAGCCACACTTTGCAAGCCCTTGATTGATTGAGCCTGGGATGCGTCCTCCTAATAGTCTAATAACACAAACCCATATATGTAAGTGGGTGCGATCTATTGGGAACTACTTATCAAGCTTTTCTTTTTTTGTTTTTAATCACACTAGTCCCCCAATTTTTGTTAAAAAAAGGTTTCCTACACAGCTAAAATTGGTATTCCTAGTTGCCCATGAGTTGCATCAGGATAAAAAAAGTAGGAGGTGGTCCCTGCACTTTCAAGGAGACGGAGAGGCACACAGTCAAAGAAGAAAGCTACCTTCTCTCCAAGTGCTTGCTTCCCAAAAGAAATGTAAATGTGTGCAACTGAGTAGTCAGCATTTCTGAATACAGTCTAGGAGTTAATACATATTTTAACTAATGGACTTGGGAAACTTGGTACAGCTGGGAACCTATGTGTAAACGTAGCTAGGTACACGCACATGTTCGTTTTTGCCAAGGAGAGAAGAGAGACCAAGGTGAAATTATAGAAGAGAAGGTATGCATAAGGCTTTATCTAGGCCGGGTCCTACAGGTGCACCAGCAGTTCTAATAAAACAGGTGCTGAGACGAGTCCCTATGGAGCTCTTCATCTTTGCCCTCACCCTGGGTATAAGCCAGGGGCGGATTGGCCATTCGGGCATCGGCCGATGGGCAGGTATCTCCGTGCCCTCTGTGGCCCGTTTTTTTTTCTCCCCTTTCCCAGCCGCACAGTGAAGCTGCATTAATTTCTCTGTCTCCGTTATCTCTGTGGACTAGGAAAGGGGGAAAAAAACGGCCCACAGAGTGCACAGAGACAGAGAAATTAATGCAGCTTCACTGTGCCGTGATTATCCGCTGTGGCCTCTCCTTCCCCCCCTGCCCAGCAAAGCAATCAGGCTGAGGGTGGCTGGGGAGGGGGATTGTTTTCAAAAATCGGCCTCCCTGGGGGCCAGGTGTTGCTCAGGCCTTTGAGCCATTTTCACCTCGGCCCCTCTGGGCCCACGCAGCACATAAACAGTGTTAGGTTTTTTGTTTTTTTTTAAATTTAATGCGATTTTATATAGCGCGAACTTTACCAGAAGGTGTCAGAGCGCTTTACATAAAAAATCAGTTGTGAAACATAAGGACTTAGGATTACATGCGTTACATAAAAGATACAAGCAGAAAAAATTGCAAATGTACAAGATGTAGTCACACAAGGAAGAGATACAAACAGAAAGAAAAACTGCATGTACAGGAGTAAAGTCACTCAAGGAAGACAAATAAATGGATATACTCTAAGAGTCACATAGGAATGGTAGATATTACAAAGGTCTACTTCATATACTAGTGATTAGAGTTCTCTATATACATATATATATACACACATAGCAGATTTTCTCAGGCAGAGTTCCATTAAGTGGGGTTGGAGGGGGGATGCAGTCACAGCACCAAGTGAGGGTGGGATGGATACAAGGGTATGGAGAAAAGGCAAAACAGAAAAGGGAAGAAACATTTGAGGATCGTCAAGGGGGAAACAAGGGGGAAACGAGGGAGAAGGGTACAAGACGAGGGAATGGACAAGATCGCGGGTCGGGGTCCAGAGAAAAACGGCAGAGGGAATAGTGGGCGAGGAAGAATGGGTCTCGCTGTGGGGGCCAGGTGATCTTTGCAACTTGCACCATCTTCACCTCAGCCTCCCCCTGCTACCATGGATGACCCAGCAGCCGTGTTTTGTGCTCCCCTGCCAGGACATTGCCCTGTGGCCTGGAGGGCTGGGGAGGGATGATTAATTTACTAATTGCAGGGGCCTCACTAATGTTCATGTGCTCCTGAGCTGAAGGTCTGGGGAGGGCTGAGTAGGTTAGTATTAGCAGGGGCTTCGCTGCTTATTAGGTGCTCCTTCCCTGAAGGGCTCGAATAATTTTGTGACAGAAAGGGGCCTTGCTGTTTTTTTAGTTGCTCAGCATGGCGCCATTGTCACCTTTCCCCGTGTGTCCTGTGCAAGAACAGTATCCTCTCACTTTAATTCATTTCTGTGCCAAACATCTTAAGGATTTTGGGGGCCCTGGGCCAAACATGTTTTTGGGCCCTGTTCGGAACAGATTTGAATTTATAATCCAATTTCTGATCTTTGATGCCCTCTTTCAGCTGGTCACTGGACAGTGCACTACCATACTTGTCCAAATCCCTAATGTATTTACATCTAATATTCAAGGACATTGACATGTGTAACCAAATGGTGTTTCATGAAAGGGCACGCCCCTTGAATGTGGGCCACTTTTTCCGTCAGTGCCCGGGCCAAATTGTGATCCCAATCCGACCCTGGTATATGCACCAATTTTCACTCAGAGGCACTACCAGCCTTTAATGTAACCCTGGAGGGACTCTCTTGTTATGTATGCTGCAACGAAGGAGCTAAATCAGAAGATACGATCACCTGCTAGTGATCGGCTAGTGGTCTGAAAGTGCACACCCAGGAGATCCGCATCGGGGCAGGAGGGGCGAATGGCAGATCGCAGGCTCTAATTTTAACAGGTCTGCAGTGATAAAACTGCTGACAAGTATTCTCCTACACATTTATTCAAGCACATAAATAAAAGTGTTTTAAAATAGTTTTATTTAACGTTTCTAATGGAGTGGTATAGATATTTCACAGCATCATAATTACAGTACTGGAGCATTTTCAGTATTATTTTTTAGTTCAATTCTTTTTATTGACTGTTAAGCAACATAGGCCAAACAGTACATATGCATAGAAGTGCAGTGGTAAAGTAAATAAATAAATGAATGAATTAAAAGATCGAGCGTGTAGTAGGGATACAGATGGGGGGAGAAAAGTCACTGTAGGATTTGGATCATAGCAGGTCTATTGACCTTTGGAGATTACCCACAACAGTCGACTACTATAAATTGTGCATATCATTAGATTCATGTTGTATTAGGTTGTAGCAACAGCACATCGCAATAATCATGAATACATATTGACAACGTTAAGGTACTCACTGTCAACATATTAACTACGATGAGGCGGTAATTGGAGCACCAATAACGGAGGTGATGTGTAGGTTCTAAATTGGATACAAGTTAGCATTTAAAAAAAAGTACAAGGGCCATGTGTGCGGGGAGAGGATATCGGGAGAGGATGTGTTATAATGTAAATTGGCTGTGAAAGAGAATGTCTTTAAGAGAGTATATCACTCTCCTGACTTAATAGTTTAGGGTGGCTTGTAGCTAAGAAGTTTGGTATCCAATGAGTCCCAAATTGGTCTATGAGGAGCGTTATCAGCACCTCTAAGGAAGGTGATCCACTCTTGCCACATTCGGAAGCAAATCGCCTTGAAGTTATTCGAATTATGTAGTATCAATATGCATGTAACTACAAAGTCGCTGTTACTCATTATATTCTGCAGCTAACAACCATTGCTAAAGTAGATAATCTGGGCTTGTTTTAAATGCATTCCAGATGTACTATTAGATATCTGCATAAAATAACAGAAAAAGGCAGCTTAACACCAGTCATGTTGCAGAGATTTTTAATCTTACATGTTTGTGCTACGCCCTTTATTACATAGGTTACACCCCTTTGAGAGACCTCCCTCCCTCAGTTTTTTTCAACCCACTTAAAAGTCCTGGGTATATACATGCCTGCACGTGGCAGCGTGTAAAGATAGATGACCACAAACGTGCCTGACGTTACATCCTGTATAGAGTGGGAGCGAGAGCATCCCACAGGCTGACCAGCAATGCCCTGGACCAGCCCGGCGTCCATCTGTCTGCGCGCGAGCATCAGACAGTGACAGCGTGCTCTCAGCTGCTGCATGATGCAATGCCAGCTCAAGGCTGCACGCGGGGCGCAGACGCCTCGCTGCTGCCTCCCCCTGCCGGCTTCCTCTTACCCAGGGGCGGCTGCTGCGGGTTGATGGTCAGTGTGAGCGCCATTCTTTGCTCCAGGAGAAGTGCTCGGCTGCGGCTGCTCTCTCTTCTTCTTGGCTCCTGCGCCGGCTTCTTCTGCCACGGGTTTCCTCCAGTGCTGCGTGCAGCCGACTCACTTCCGAGTGCCGCGGCCACTTAGAATGAACTCCCCTCGCCGGGCACAACGTCACTTCCGCTATGAAAACGAAAGCACGAGATCTAGGCGACAGACACGTACGAGAAGCAGCAATCTCTCCTCTAGCGTGAAGATCATATTAATATCCTCCTCCTAACCCTGCCCTTCCACCTACGGAATTGTCGCTTTCTCTTTTTTTTCTGTCTCAGTAAAAGCCGCATAAATGTTAACTGTGATAAACAAACAGAAGTAGGACCTCTAGCGTAGATTATGTAGATTCCTTTATTTAAGTTATTACATGATGTTAAGAGGAAAACCCCACCAGGAGCAGCTGCCCTGCTGCTCAGCCCGTACCCAACGGACACTCACAGACATCTCACATTCCATCCATCCAACATTCCACATCACACACATTCTAGCTGAGCAGCACGTAGATATAAGTCACAACATATCTCCCTTCTTTAGGGGGAACAAATGCATTGTGAAATATACCCACCCTTGTCGCCAAAAATGTTATAAACAAACAGAAGTAGGACCTCTAGCGTAGATTATGTAGATTCCTTTATTTAAGTTATTACAAGATGTTAAGAGGAAAACCCCACCAGGAGCAGCTGCCCTGCTGCTCAGCCCTTACCCAACTGACACTCACAGACATCTCACATTCCATCCATCCAACATTCCACATCACACACATTCTAGCTGAGCAGCAGGTAGACATAAGTTACAACATTGTTATTATTAATTACTTACTAGTGCTTTTATAATTTAGTATGTTGTAATCCATATTTTTGTGCTCTGTTTATTCTCATGCCGCATCACATGGTACTCTCGCGACCAAAGCATTACATGGAAAAAGTTACTCGAGGAACCCACACGTTATGAATACCGAGGTAGTGGCAGAATGGCAGAAAAGGGAGGAAGCCACATCCCTCGGTCTATATTTTTCGTTTTGCAGTGCATATGTACTAATGCATATTATACATTTCTATTTGAAGTGTGATTTTCTTGTTAAATTTGACCCTAGTAAGCGATTCTCAACGTTATAGTAAAATGTGACTGGGTTAGTAAGAGATCAATTGGTAAAATGCGCCAAAAGCACTAGGGTGCACTTTTGTCTAAGAATCCATTGTTTGCTTTGGCTAAAGCCATTATTGTTGAGGGGGTTGAGAATACTTCAACTTGGGTAAAAGAAAAGAAGAATCTTGAGGACAAGAAGGAAGCTCAAGGCGACGTGCATGCTTCACTGACAATCCTTGTCCACTTCTTCAAACTTGATCCATACCAGGCCACCAATATCTCTCCCTTACACAAGCTTTAGTGAGACTTCTGCCAAGATGCCCCTCATGAGCAAGAGTAACAATTTTGTCTCTTAAATCAGAAGGTAGAACAACTTTATTGTCAGCTCGCTGTCCATCCACTGAAGGAATGATCCATGACATTCTAAATGTACCCATAAAGAAGTTGATTACAACAGTGATCTAGTTAGGGTAGTCAGAGTTGATGAGTTTCCTGCACCTGTGCTTGAGAGGGCCTGACCATAATCTACCATCCTTTACAAGATATCTCCAGATGCTCATGCAGCTGTGAACTTTCTTTGTGAGATGCCTGGAAAGAAGAGTTATAGGAAGCTGTCTCTGTATATACTATACCAAAGTGATGTATAGTGTACACAGAGTCCAGTGGAACGCCAAAGGTAGGCAGAGGTAAAGTTAGATAGCACCTCACTCTCTATTTGTGGTAGTGTGGTCGAGCAATAAGGCAGTATCGGAGGACAGTGTCAAGCATTTGTTGTACACACTCAGTCAGCAAATGAATTCACACATTCAAAGACTGAACTTCAGACCAATTGTTTTTGTGAAAAAATATTCTTTTAGTTATTTTATTTTCTAGAACCAAGCAAGCACTGGCAAAGGTAAGTGATACGTACTTTGTAGTAAATATGCAGTTTGGATTTGTAATAGTAAATGCACCTTGTTTTGACTTACAGTATGGTTTCAGAGAAATGCAATCCTTTGTAAATACTGTAAATATTATTGAATGGGCATTTCAGTAAAATTCCCGGTAAGTTACTTTTGAGATTACTTTTCTGACTCCGAGCAGTATACCTGGATACTACTCTGGGACATTTCCTGCAAGCAGGTAAGTAAAATCTTTTTTGTTAGTTAGTGCAATATTAAAGAATTTCTTTAGGTTTTCAAACTCCACACTTAAAAACGTTTCCTAGAAAAACAGTCAATGTTATTCTATGGAGGAAAATAGTGTTGTTGGTTTCAAGGTAAGTATTTGGTAGTGGAGTTGAGGTTCTGGGGGTTGACTCAGGGATCCCCCAGGGTCAAGGATGCACTCTTGTTACACCTTGAGCGGCACTAGGGCAGCCGGGTGCACAGTGCTGAGGCCCAATGTTATCAAAAGGGGGATAGGTGGCCTCGGGTCTGTGGCTGTTGACGAGCAGGCCATGTGGGTGTGGGAGCAAAGCTCCTGGACTTTAGCTCTGGGTAAATGGGGAAACAAAGTAGCACCAAAGGTGCACCCTCAGCTGCACTAGAGCGGCCGGGTGCAGGGTGCTGTTTCGACGTCGGGCGCCCTGTTGTTTTCAATGGGGGACCTCCGGTTTGCAATGGCACAGTAGGCATGGGGACGAAGGTCTTCTGGGTGCGACCACCACTTCGAGAGGTAAGTTGGGAAGTTAGGGTTTGGTTAGGCGCCGTCGGTTTGGGCACCCAAGCCGTGGGGCGTCAGTTGCACGGGTGCCTTTTGGGGTCGGATCTTCTTACCAGCTCATGGTCGCGGTTGGGAAGACCTTCAGCATTTAGGCTGCAGGCGTCAGCTGGAGGCTTGAGGCAGGTCAGGGGTCTCCGGATCTCGAGTCAGGATCGTCTGGAAGACCTCCTCATGGTGTTTGCACACTCAAGCTCGGGCCGTGGAACGCATGTGCAGAGTGGTGCAGATTCACAGTTTCCGGCCAAAGCCAGAGGTTTCAGATGAAAAAATCCAGTGTTCACGAGAGACAAAGTCTTTGTCGATGAAGGCAGGCAGGATCTCTGGGGTTTTCTAGTTTGCTGGTTGCAGGACACACCAGGATTTCGTAGGATCAGGTTTGTGGTGGAGACAGGCCGGTAGGGCTGGGGCCAAGTCAGTGGGCGCCTTCCTCTTGTTAGCTGCTGCACGCCTGTTCGGTCCTTCTTCTTCTTGTAGTTTCATCTTGCCTGAGGAAACAAGGTTCATGGGTGCCCCTGAATACTAGATTTAGGGGTGTTACAGGTAGGTAAAAGGCAGGGACTAATGGGTCCCTTCCCTGGGGTGGGTACACCCGCAATTATGCCACCCTTCAGTGGGAGGGGGGCTTGAGCCTGCCCCGGTTGGCTGAGTCTCCCCAACTAGAAGATGGCTTGGACAGAGAGTTGTGCTTCACCTCGCCTCCCCCACCTGAAGGGTGAAGTTGGCAGAGGTGGGCACACCTCTCTTCCTCACTTGTTTTTCCCGCCCAAAGTGGGGGTCAGAACCAGTGGGGACCAGTTGCTGAGAGCAGCAAGTGGCCTGGGGCGGCTCACAAAGGCGGCAAGCCTTTTATGCTTCCCCTTTGTGAACCCTGCCCATCCTGAGGGAGGAGGCTTGTAACCACGTCCCAGGATGTGAATTTTTTCAGGCCGCAGAGAGCAGCAGGTTCTCGATCCAGGGGTCCAGAAACATGTCTGGTGTTGGCAGCTGAAAGCAGCCACTCAGCCTGGACACTAGTGTTAGAATAGTTTTCAGGGGTCATCTGTAAGATGCCCTTTGTGTGCATTTTTCATAAAATCCCACACTGGCATCAGTGTGGGTTTAATGTGCTGAGAAGTTTGATATCAAACTTCTCAGTTTTCAGTGTAGACATTATGGTGCTGTGGAGTTCGTAATGACTAACTCCCAGCACCATATAATCTTAATGGCAGCAATGCATTTCCAGTGTCTAAGCATGGACTTAGACACTGTAGGGGTACAGGGCTCATGCACCTGTACCCTCACCACTTGTATAGTGCACCCAGCTAGAGGGGTGACTGACCTATGCTAGGGCAGTGGGATGAGGGCAGTGGGTTGTAGGCATGGCACACAGATGTGTGCCATGTCGACTCTTCACTTTGTTCTGCACCAAAATACACAGCCACCAAAGGCAGTGTGTGAGTGTAATGGTACAGGACCTCTAAGGGTGGCACAATAAGTGCTGCAGCCCTTAGAGGCCTTCCCTGGTCACAGTGCCCTGGGTACCTGTGGTAACAATTATCAGTGGTTGACCTGTGGCTAGAGATGCCAATTGGG
This sequence comes from Lissotriton vulgaris, assembly GCF_964263255.1. Taxonomy (NCBI): domain Eukaryota; kingdom Metazoa; phylum Chordata; class Amphibia; order Caudata; family Salamandridae; genus Lissotriton; species Lissotriton vulgaris. Next base: position 1,712,989,402 of record NC_141694.1, read on the forward strand.
TTTAGGCTTCAATGCAGTTTTAGCGAAATAACATGGGGCCTGGGTACCTGATTTAGCAGGAGCCTAGGGCACACTCAGTCAAAGCTCATCAGCAATTCAGCAAAAAGTGTGGGCAACCATGCAGAAAGAGGGCACTTTCTCACACAACCCCCCCCCAGCCCCCCCCAACGAAAGAGGATGAGACTAACCTTTCAATAGAGAGTCTTCATTTTCTAAGTGGAAGAACCTGGAAAGTCCATCTGCATTGGCATGGGCAGTCCCAGAGCCTGTGTTCCACTACAAAGTCCATCCCCTGTAGGGAGATGGACCACCTTAACAGTTTAAGATTTTCACCTTTCATTTGCATTAGCCATCTGAGAGGTCTGTGATCAGTTTGAACTAGGAAGTGAGTATCAAGCAAGTATGGTCTCAGCTTCTTCAGGGACCAAACCACAGCAAAGGCCTCCATCTCAATGGCACGCCAATGCTGCTCCCTGGGGAGAAGGCTTCTGCTTATAAAAGCAACAGGTTCGTTTTGGCCTTCATCAGTGGTCTGGGATAGGACTGCTCCTATCCCTAGCTCAGAGGCATCAGTCTGCACAATGAACTGATTGGCATCGTCTGGAGCTTCTTTCAGGGTGTCAAAAGCCTTTTAACAACTAACTGTCCAGTTTACCTTCTTGGGCATCTTCATGGAGGTGAGTTCTGTGGGGGGAGCCACAATGATCCCATATCAATTCACAAACCTCCTGTAGTACCCAGTCAAGCCAAGGGACACTCTGACTTGGGTCTGGGTTGTTGGAGCTGCCCATTCCAGGATGGCCTGGAGCTTGGGCTGTAAGGGTTGTACCTGGCCTCCACCAACAAGGTGGCCCAGGTACACCACAGGTCCCTACCCTATCTGGCATTCGGATGCCTTGATAGTTAGGCCTGCAGTTTGCAGGCATTTAAAACCTTCCCAATGTGGATCAAGTGATCCTGCCAAGTGGAGCTAAAGAGAGCAATATCATCTAGATATGCTGCACTAAAGGACTCCAATCCAGCAAGGACTTGATTCACCAACCTCTTGAAGGTGACAGGGGCATTCTTTATACCAAAGGGCATAACAGTAAACTGATAATGCCCATCAGGCGTGGAGAATGCTGTTTTTTTCTTTTGCTCCTGGGGACATGCCAACTTACCAGTACCCTGCAGTTAAGTCAAAGGTACTTAGAAATTTGGCTGCACCCAATTTGTCTATCAACTCATCTGTTCTTGGGATAGGGTGAGCATCTGTCATGGTGACAGAATTGAGCCCTCTATAGTCCACACAGAACTTCATTTCTCTCTTTCCACCCTGTGGATAAGGTTTGAGTACTAAAATCCATCTATGGATTGGCCCAGGGGTTCTCAGAGGGTTCAATAACCCCTAACTCCAGTATCTTGCTGACTACAGCTCTGATGCTTTCCTTGACTTGATCAGACTGTCAATAGATTTTGTTTTTGACAGGTGAACTGACACCAGTGACATCATAGGTGGACCAGTTTGTCTGACAAGGGGTCAAGGAAAAGAGCTTGGCATACTGCTGCAAGACTTGCTTGCAATCAGTCTGCTGTTGGGCAGAGAGAGTGTCTGAAAAGACAACTCCATCCATTGACCCATATTTTGGGCTGTATGAAAGGAGGTGAGGCAGAGATTCACTCTCTGTCTCCTGATCCTCATCAGTCACCATCAGCATGGTGATGTCAGCCCTGTCATGGTAGTGCTTAAGGCGGTTCACATGGATAACCCTTTTGGGTGTCCTGCTTGTGGCCAGGTCAACCAAGTAGGCAACCTCACTCTTTTTCTCTAGCATAGGGTAAGGGCCACTCCATCTGTCCTCACGTTCCCTTGGTGCCACTGTCTCCAAAACCCATACCATTTGACCAGGTTGAAATTCAACCAGTGCAGCTTATTGGCCACCACATTGCTTCTGAAGCTCCTGTCTGGCCTCAAGATTTGTGTATGCCTTTTCCATGTACTCAGCCATTCTGGACCTTAGGCCAAGCACAAGGTCCACAATATCTTGTTTGGGTTCTTGGAGAGGCTTCTCCCAAACCTCTTTTACAAGACAGAGTGGCCCCCTCACAGGATGGCCAAACAGAAGTTCAAAGGGAGAAAACTCTACTCCCTTCTGTGGCACCTCTATGTAAGCTAAAAGCAGGCATGGTAAGAGGACATCCCATCTCCTTTTGAGTTTTTCAGGGAGCCCCATAATCATTCCGTTCACTGTCTTGTTGCATCTCTCAACAAGGCCATTGGTTTGTGGGTGATAGGGTGCAGTAAACTTGCACTGCACTCCACACTCTTGCCACATGTGTTTTAGGTAGGCAGACATGAAGTTGGAACCTCTGTCTGGAACCAACTCCTTAGGAAACCCTACCCCAGTGAAGACACCAATGAGGGCCTTGGCCACTGCAGGAGCTGTAGTAGTCCTAAGGGGAATTGCCTCAGGGTACCTAGTGGCATGATCCACTACCATTAGAATGAATGTGTTTCCTGATGATGTGGGAGGTTCAAGGGACCCACTATGTCCACACCTACCCTTTCAGAGGTAACTCCCACCACACGTAGTGGCATCAGGGGGGCCTTTGAGAGGCCACCTGTCTTGCCACTGGCCTGACAGGTGACACAGGAGCTAACAAAACTCCTTTACTTTTTGGAGCATCTGGGGCCAGTAAAAGTGGCTAACTAGCCTTTCTCAAGTCTTGGTTTGGCCCAAATGTCCAGCTAGGGGGATGTCATGAGCTAAAGTTAGGAGAAACTTCCTGTACTCCTGAGGCCCTGCCACTCTCCTAGTGGCTCGAGGCTTGGGGTCTCTGACCTCAGTGTACAGTAGTCCCTCTTCCCAATAAACTCTGTGGGTACCGCTGACATCTCCCTTTTCCTGTGCAGCAGCTTGCTTCCTCGGGTTTTCAAGAGTTGGACAGTCCTGCTGTCCAAGGCACAGCTCTTCCCTAGAGGGTCCCCCTGGGCCCACAAGTTCAACCTGGTAAGGTTCAAGCTCCAAGGGCTTAGTTCTCTCTGGGGTGTCCAAGTCCTCTCCCTGAGGAGAGGGGTCCTGATCCTTTTGCTGTACAGAAGCTGGTTACCCAGTCTTCTTACATTTTCTCTGGGAAGGTTTGGCCATAATTTCAGGCTCCACCACTTCTTTTTCACCCTGTTTTCTGCTCTGTGCTCTTGTTTTACACACACAATTTCATGGATATCCAGCATTGCTGCATGGGTTTTTGGTTCAACCTCAGCCCATGCTGAGGTTTCCAGGTCATTGCCAAGCAGACATGCGGCTGGTAGCTTTGGAGAGACCACTACCTGTTTCAGGCCAGTAACCTCCCCCCACCACAGGCTAATGTCACCATAGCCATTGCATGGTTAGTGGTAACACTGCCATCATTGGTGACTGGGTAAGTTCTCCCAGTCAGGTATTGCTCAGGGGAAACCAGTGTGTTTCTCCCCATAGTGACACTGGCACCTGTATCCCTCAGAGCTTATATCCTAGTTCCATGAATCCATGGGTATTGTAAGTACTTTTTAAAGTTGGGTGGCCATCCTATATGACCCCGGTCTCTCTGAATCGCATATCGGCAGAGAGGCGTCATAATTGTCCTAGGTGTGGAACACAAGGAGCGGGTTTTCTCCATCTGGCGTGGGAATGCCCCCTGGTTCATGACTTCTGGAGGGAGGTGGTGGCCCACATTGCTCGAGCCACGAACATCAGAATTCTCCTAGATCCGCTCCACTGTCTCCTGGCGCTGGTGCCCAAGCCTAGAAAGAAGAAGCTGTCTTATAAGTTCTTGCAACTCTTGCTAGTTTTGGCGAGGAGGCGCGTAGCTATCACCTGGATGGGTCAAAGGGCGCCCGAGATGTCCCTATGGCTGATGGATGCTAGAGAATGGTCCCTGGCTGAGGAGACACAAATGCAGCGCACTCGTAGAGATGGGAAGCTACAGGATGATCTGCTTGCCTGGAGGATGCTGTGCATTGAGGGGTTGGCGGATGATGATTCCGATGCCACTAGCGCTTAATTATTTACCCCGGCTGAATCGGAGACTGAATGTACTGGGGCGGGAGTTGGGCTCGAGGGTTTGGTTCCAGGGTGAGGGCCCTACGCAACCACGCAAATATTCCTCTACACGCATTATTGTGACTAGCTGTGATTCCCACAGGTCCTACCTATTTTTTTACAATGACTGTGCCTTAGATGGGCCTCACGTACAGGCCTTACCTTGTTAAAATCAGCGCTAATGGTGCCACACTTTGGGAAGTTAGTTCTTGTTACACATTAAATAGTATAAATGTATAAAAATGGCAATCAGCGAATACAATGATAATTACTTGTCCTTTAGGCACAACTGACCGTTTCGTCTCTACATGCTCTGATCATACGCCGCCCAGCCTCCGGGATGTGGGTCAATTGTGGCTGTGTACTATCCTGAACCCTGCATGCTGTTGACTTTTTGCATATAAGTGGTATGGATAACCATGTAACCTGTGCCTTTTTATACTTTCTCAATAAAAATATTTCCCCCCCCCCAAAAAAAGTTGGGTGGCCATACCAGGGGCATAACACAGGCCCCTGCAGGCCCCGCGGTGCGGGGGGCCCAAAGCTCCAGGGGGCCCCCTCGGCACTGCACTCTGGCCGGGGAGCTCTTGATTAAGCCCGGAGGGGGGCCCCTCTACCTACCGTGCAGGGAGGCCCCCTCAGTTTTCGTTACTCCAGTGGGCCATACAGCTACAGTGGCAAACTTAGCTTCCCCTTCAGAAACTAGAGCTGCTTCAGTGTGCATCCCGATTTGTTCTTGGCACACTGTTGATCTCATCTGGAGACTTGCTACACCAGGAGTAGCTGTAGTAGGACTAGGGGGCTTCTTGTTTGGGCAAGCAACATCTCCAGTTAAGTGTCCCAACTTCTTACAGTTGTTACACCAGGCCTTTAAATGATCAAAGTTCTTCCCCTATACTTGTTAGTAGATTGGAAAGAGTTTTGGGACCCACCCCCCTGTGCAGGTTTTTGGGGCCCTTTAGAAGACTCAGGCTTTTTATATTGGGGATTCTCACCACATTTCCTCTGGGGAGGGTTTGTAACCCCTTTCTTTTGGTCACTCCCAGTAGTTGTTTTTGTCACCTTTGTCTTGACCCAGTGGTCTGCCTTCTTTCCCAATTCATGGGGAGAAATTAGACCTAGGTCTACCAAAGGCTGATGTAACTTTTCATTAGTCCA